>NC_091688.1:94075000-94697500 GCF_041296265.1 Equus caballus
TTAAACTTGAAGAGAGATGAACGGCAATCATCAAAATTGAAGCAGAAATGGAGAAAAAAGATTGAAAAAACAAAATTAACCTAGTAGTGGTAGTATCCATTGGAATATTATCATTAAAGTTAAAGATAAATTGAATTAAATTTGTGAAAAATGAGAATAAAAGGGAATCTTTTTCACCTATAAAAATATCTGCATAATGGACAAATGATAACAATACTGGTGAGAGAAAATGAAAACAAAATATGAACGAGGAACTGGTGTGGTGGACATTTGAGGTTTGAGACTGGGTAGCATCTATGACTCTTCTCTCAGTAACAGGACCCCAACCTCCCCTATGGTGCCCCTTTGACTTAATTCGTTTGCTTTTTATTCTAGAAAGAATGTAGAAACCAAGGTTGGTTAATAATACAAATAGTGAATATTCAGCATGTTCCAGGTAATATTCTAAGATTTAGATTATTCACAGTATCACATTCTTCTTGTCACCTTTGAATGAGCTTACCTCTGAAGAGTAAGTCCTAACAGGTAAGGACAAAAAAGATAAAACTTACTCATTGTAAACGACTTTGAGTGTTTTGGTTAGCTGAGTTTTACTTCGGAACACTAGGATAGTTTGTGAAATTTCCGGATATTGACAAATAGTTATTTTTAGTTAGGGAAAACATTCACTTGAGAGGTGAGCCTAGAATTTATCATAGAAAAAAGTGATATGTTTATGGTCATAATTTTATATTAAATATCTTTTTCAGAAATGGTTTTAAAAGTGAGAACAAAGGCAAGTGACTTCAGTGTAATGGAACACTTTAAATAGCCAGAGAGTAAGAAGGGAGGAAATATTGCCTTTATCAAAGCCCTAAAGTAAAGACTAAAGAGGTACTTCTCAGAGATATTGCTCAGATGATGCAAGTGTAAGTTGCATGGTTGGAAACTATGGCCTGTAAGTTCCTCTGTCCCTAGATTTTTAAGAATTTACTGAAAAATTTGTTGTATGAAAGTTCTAAACAACATTTGGGTAAATCACATTTTATTTGAAGTTAATATTTTCTACCATTTAAAAGAGGTTATATATATATATAATAGCAATTATGAACATATGTCAATATGCAATTATGTGAAAGGACAGAAATACTAACCATGGAAAAACCAGGCAAATGTTTTCCTATGATATTTTGAAAGAGTTGATGGAAGGGGTGTAAGCAATGTAAAAAGCCCAGTTTTAAACAGAAAGCATCCAGTAGCTCAACAATGGCACCTCTACCAGTACCACACAGAGCATCCGATTACTCTAGAAAAACAACATGTTACAACATAGTTCTTTGACTAAAGGTCGTTTGGATGTAGTACAGTTAAGAGTGTAAATAGCTGACATTTTAAACCGAGGATATCATGTCTGGTGGGAGGTAACGAAGAAATCTATCAAGTTAGGGCCTTTGTAGCCACAGGATCATGATAGTTACATGTATTGATTTATATTATAGTATCATATATCACCTAGAATGTCAACAAATCTATTAAAGCTTAAGTGAATGTTTATCAATAATCTTATACTTTTGTTTGCGTATTGCTGTATAAGAATTAAATGCAGTGGGTAAGTGTCCGTATATATTTTATATGTTCTTTTTGAAAACTCCAAGATTAAAGACAAAACTACTAAATATGTTACTCTGTTGAATCTGAGACACTAAATATTCTAATGACAATGTGTTGGAGTGGATATGTACATATCATAAAGTATGCATATCATTAACTGAGGGCAGTGGTATGTGCTGGAAAATTTTCAGTTTAGGAGTCTAATTTGTATAGCTGTACTTTAGGAGACATTGAAGAATTTGTTTCCTGCTTAGAACATCAGGCAGGACAGAGTAGTGATTGATACCCATAGTGGAATGAGACAGCACGGCTTAACCCACACCGGCTGGGGGATAGTGGGCAAGTTAGTTAGCAAAACTCTGTGTTTTGGTTTCCTCATCCATGAAATGGGAATAGAGTCTACTTCATAGTCACAGTCAATAGTTCCCAAATGTGCTCTGGGGGACCCCTTATTTCTGTAGGCACTAAATGAGTTAATTCATATAAAGTAACAGAGTTTTTAATAGATGTCAGCTATTAGTTTTATTGGTGAAATGGAGGTAATGGGTCATACCCTATAGGGATGTTATCAAAATGAAAGGATACAATAGGTAGTAACTCTGGGGTATGATAGGTTCTTAGTAAGTAGTGGCTGTTATCATTATTGAAGAAATCTAATTTTAAGCAATTTATATAGAAGACCATCAAAGTAAGAATTTCTCAGTGACTTTGCTTAAAATAAACGAGTAAAATCTCATAATATTTTAAATACAAATATGTATTTTGGGGAAGGCCATCTTGACTAACACATTTCAAAGAAAGATCAAAACCTCAGTAAAACCCAAATATTTAAAAGAGATCTACATAGTCTCACCTCTCAGTACATAAAGAATAGTGAATGCAATTCTCCTTCAGTTGTGAGTGCCTGAACAAACTGGTTTCATACGTAATTTTACAGTATTATAATCATTAATACTTGATTAGGTTTTTTTAAAAGAAAAATCTAGGTTAGTGTCAAGATCACAACTAATGTGACCTGATTTTGGCAGTTCATGTTTCAGCAATTTAATGTTTCCAATAATACATGTACAAAACTTAAATAAAAAAGCACACAACTTATAAGCTTTGTGACATTACAATTTTTATGATGCCGTAGTTTTGACCTTTGGAGAATATAAAAAAATTCAGAGATAAAATGATCTTTATCTTCTCAGCATGGCATATTGATATAGTCTCTCATTACAACTTATAGTCACTGATAATGAGATATGTTTGATGTTTATGATCTTTTTTTAGTGTATCATAATTAGAAAATTATTTGATAATCATTTTGGCATTGACACATTTATTTTTCACGTAAAATAACTGCACTTCCTTATGCCAAAATTCTCTTCTTTCTTTATTAAATATACTATTAAAAATACTATTATTTAGCTTTATCTGGTTTGGGGAAAGTCATTAGTACCATGTGTTATTAATAGTTCTGTATGTTTTAGCTTATTCTATAGAGAAGCCATCCTTCACTGGCTTTTACCAATGTTTAGTTAACAATGTTGAATTCTGTTTCTTAAGTTTTTTTTAGAATCTCAAAATTATATCTTAAAGCAGCTCTATACTTTTGTCTTTTTTCAGATTGTCACATAAATGGAATCATATAGTATTTAGCCTTTTGTGTGTGGTTTCTTTCACTTAGTATAATGCTTTGCAATTCATCTCTCTTGTTGAATGTACCAACAGGTACATTATTTTTATTGTTGAGTAATAAGCCGGTATGTGGATATACCACAATTGTTTACGCATTTACCAGCTAATGAACATGTGAGTTGCTTCCAGTTTGGGACAGTAATGAATAAAACATCATGCTGAGAATTTTGTGTAGATACGTATCTTTTCTTCTCTCTGAGAAACAGAGATTCCTGGGTTGTATGTTAAGTTATTTTTATTTTAAATATCTAAATCAGGATTTTTATTAGATTCAAACTCTGCAATAATGGTCCTTGCAGATTTTTTAACTTTCTTCTGGAATTTTGAAATGATACCATAACCTGGGAAAAATACCCCCTATTCCCCCAAGGATTCTTACTTTCTCTATTCTACAAAACAAGGAGATAATTTATTTTCCCAAAGATCGACTGTTACATTTGTTTGCATATAGCTCTGAGGCAGTTCATTAAAATATCCTGGCATTTTATGAACAAATACAGATTTCCAATGTTATTTTTGATTATGCAGAAAATCGGTATTATTGTGCCACTCCATGAGACAGCCAGGATCTTTAGTTGGAATACTTCATCAGAGAGACATCTGATAGGATGGCATCATTTCTCTTCTTTTATGGATATCTGTCAACTTTAGTAGCCAAAAAAACCCTTTCTCTTCAATGTGGAACATTGATCTTCATTTTGCAATCATCCTTTATTCTTTTAGTCAGAGAATTGAACTCTAGCCCTAACCTAATCACTGAAATGAGTCATTTCTTGTAGAAGCCCCAAGTTGAATTGAATTTTAAAATGTATTTAAGTCTCAAATGATTTTAACCTAATACTTACTTGTAGACTTACATATCTTGGAAAAATACTAAGATATAATGAAATCAAATAGTCTCTTCAAGACAATGTGTTAGCCAGCTTCAGTTACTTCTTTCATAGATTTTATTATTTTTCTCTGATTACCTTATGGCTATTGTATATTTTCCACCAGTATTGCAAAGAATTTTCCCCGTCTTAGTTCCTTCAGGAATTGATTACTGGCTATGAAGGCTAATTGAGCTGATTGTGGAAGCGAGGATTATTCTTTCTGGAAAGCCTCAGAGGCATTATGTGCTTCTGCGTGGTCACAGTATAGTGATGGTGGTGGTGATTATGATGGTGGGGGGTGATGGTGATGGTGCTTCTGGTTGTGGGATGATGGTGGGAGTTTTGGTGCTGATGGTGCTGGTGGTGAGGGTGATGGCAGTGGTAAAACGCAGAGACTGAAAGTAGAGAAGCTTAGCCCAGTGTTTCTACATAGCTATTTCTATAATGTTGGAAACTCTCACTAGGTGAGGCCAAGAGAATGTAGAAGAGTCCCAACAGCTTTGATTTCTTTGCCTACATTCCAGGAGTCTGAGGGATGAGTACTCTGACTACCTAATAACAATGTACATGGCCGCTTGCTGAACATTATAAGCAGTGTAACTCTCAAAAAAGTGTTTCAGACTCTGGCAGAACGTTTTATTCAAAGACAGCATGGTTACTGCAGAATACACACGGAAATGAAACTGTATTAAAGGTTATGTCAACATGGAGGAAAAACATATATTCACTCGAGGGAATTTAGAGAAATAAAAACATCATTAAAAGGTGAATGATGACTTAAAAAGGAAAGGTTAACATAACCAAAATTTGCTCATTAAAGTCTGTAGGGGAAAGAAGAGAAAGACAGCTTTGGTCTTTTAAATGCCCTTTTTCTGTCCTTTGATCGCTTTGAACTCGTCTCCAATACTTCATAACATACTGCTTTAAAATACATGATGTAGAAAAGTATTGGCTCTTGTCCTCAGCAAAACATGTTGCCAAATGACATTTAATTGGTTTTCCAGATCTCAAGAAATATACATGAACTTGGTTTGCTATTGCCAAAACTTGTTACAACTACTGAGGAACCAAACTATTAAAGATAAAGATTTAAAACCCTTTTTAACTGAAATGTTACACTTGGTTGTTAGTTTCCCTGGTCAGTTATAGTCTACAAATGATAATGAAACATTCATAAAACTTTGGATAGATGCCACTGATGTAGAAGCCACTTCCTGATTGTACATCAGGAGAATCTCTAAATTCTGATTTCCGTTTGCCACGGATGTCATCAAACACCCTCTCATAGTCCTCATGTCAGTCATGCATTTGACTCTGAACGTAGCAGAAGGATTTGCCTACTGACAAATGCTGCTTTAGGTCCTTCGGTTAGCATTAGAGGAAAAGATGCAAGCCTAGCATAAAAAATAATCAAGATTTTAGGCAAAATTCATTGGCAAGAAATTAACAGTGAGACTGTGTATTTGATCTCTTTCTGTTACCGAGACTGCTGAGAACAACTATTCCTGTGCTCAAGCACTGAAAATTCAAATAACAATTGAATAAGTATATAAATGACTTGGTTCTAGTTCAAAACTTCAAGAATTTTCTCTCTAAAATACTCATTAAAATTGATTCTTCCACTTTTTCCAAGTCTCCCTCAAATAATAGTGCCATGTAATAGAAATAACTGGATATCATTATTTGTCAGACTATGCAATATTAAAGTTGCTCAACAAAATTTATAATGAACTTAATTTAAATTTTATTTCCCTCCTCCTTAATGTTTCTCTCAATTAATGAAGAGTTTACCAACTTATGAGAACATATGTTCTATTTCAGAATAGATGAAATCTTATTTCTCATATGACTGTAGTTTGCAATGAAGATAAATCCACAAGCGACTATGACAAAGTATCAGATTATGCAAAATTCTGCAACATATATTTACAGCATAGATTTAATGTAGCCCACTTCAATCGTATTCAGGTCTTCAGCACATAGACTAGCATTTTATTTTATTTTGTAACTGAAAGGGAAAAATTATGAAAAGGAGAATGGAAAAGGTCATCCGTTTTTAATCATGGATTTAAGAAAAACTAACTTTTAGAATATGAATGCTGTTGTGTCTAATAGTTTAATTTTGTCTACCACTTGAAAATCACATTTATTAATAGAGTTCACCAGGCTTAGCAAGAATAAATGACAATATACTCTGCAGTTTTGTAAAATTGGGTCTCATGTTTTCTGAATTTCAAGGTTCTCTATCACCTCTTTCTTTGTCTTATTTTTTTCAAAGTCATTTCTTAGTGCTTCTTCATGCCAACTCTTTTTCTTCCGTAAACTCCAAGACTTTCCCATTTCCTTTCCTTTGCTTATTTGCAGACACCCTCTGTCTTTTCCTATTCCATGCCTCTTTAATGTTTAAGAACTTCAGAGGTGGGCAAACTTCTGTGAAGGGATGGCTGGTAAACATTCTGGGCTGTGTAGTCAATGCAGTTTCTGTTACAACTGCTATAGACAAGCCAGGGTTTTTTAAAGAAAGTTTTAATTTTTTTTATATACAGTTCTTGGGTTTATTTGTTGCAGCAGGTAGCATTAGCCCACTTATATAATATAGACAACGAACTCAGTTTTTCAGGCTTCTTGGAGTAGGTCAAGACGCTGAAGAATTCTCATAGAAAAACAGTTGTTAGGTAGAGGGTAACAGGAGGGTAAATAGCTCTTGCATGGGCTCTCACTGGAACCTGGACATCAAGATCAGGACCAGCCCAGTAGAGGCCCATTTAAGCTGCATTTCCTTGGGCTCCTCCTGTCAGGTTTAGCCATATAACTGCCATATTTCTTCTTATAGAGCCTCAGCAACAGGCAGTATCACCTTTTAAAATGGGGTAGGTGGGCTGAATAGGAAAGCAGCCATAGGCAACGTGTAAACTAAAGAATGTGGCTGTGTTAAATAAAACTTTATTTACAAAACTGGCAGTTGGTGGATTTAGCCTCTGGACCATGGTTTGTTGATCTCTGGCTTAGACCTAAACTCACCTTTTTAAAAGTCTTTTCTGATTGCTCCCACCAAATCATTACCAGTCTTTACATGTTTGTGCCCCAAGAGGAAGTTTACAGGCGACAAACGTATGCTGCATTTTGAATGCTTGTTTTCCTTTCCTCTTTTCCTTCTTTTTCCTTATACTCTTCATCATTCCAGATCAGGTTTTGAAGACTCGTACAACATGCATTCAAGGTATACATGCCCTCTCTCTTCAGCTGAATTGTAAGCAATTCCATACAGCAATCTAGTTTCTCCCTTTATTACCTAGAACCAGTAATTATCTTCTGTTTAGACTCCACAGGCTTTCCTTCACACTTAATTGACCCTTTGCACTACACAAATCGAAAGGAGGTGTGTGGTATTTGGTGCAATTGAGCAGAATGGATCTCTTCTGGATCTTGACTTTTCATGCCAGTTGAATTTCATCTAGTTCACCAAGTCTCACACATCAGGGTACAAGACAATTCCAAATCACATAAAAATATTAAGAAAGAGACTTTATTGGGAATTTACAGAGGTTGAAGGTCAGCAAGAGAAGGCACGGATGGTCCTGATTTTCTTATCATTTCCCAGAGAGTTTTCTTGGGGCCAGGCACCAGCAGAGCCTACGTTCCAGGGAAAGGGCTTTCATGCTTAGGGTTCTCTAATCTATTTCAATTTGTAAATCAGTATTTTTCGTCAAATTGGAAAAATTTCTATCTCATACATCCTTATTGTTTTTCCCTAATCTCATTCCTGCATTCTGTTCCAGAGAATTAGATTGGTACAGTTAGATTGACATTCTTCCACAAGTCCTTGAATCACTGTTCATTTTCTATAATCTCTTTTTTTTATTATTCAGATTGGATTATTACTACTGATCTGCCTTCATGTTCCCTTTTTTTTCTTTTATCTACAATCTGCTGGTAAATCTATTTATCAAATTGTATTTCAATTATTTTACAGTTCACTTCTAGAATTCCACTTTGTCATTTTTATAGGTTCCATGTCTCTGCTGAGATTCCCTTATCTGTTAACTCATTAAGGCAGTATTTTCATTGAGTTTATTGTTGTTAGTTATTTGAATATGTCTTTACTAAGCATTTTAGAAGTCTTTGGCTGCTCAGTCCGAAACTGGGACATCTAGAGATTCTTCGCTATTAACAACTTCATTCTTATTCTGTGGGGATATTTTCCTGTTCTGTTTTGTTGTTTAATGTATACACACATATTTTTAAGGATTGGCACCTAGCTAACAACTGTTGCCAATCTTTTTTTTTTTTTCTGCTTTTTCTCCCCAAATCCCTCCTGTACAGAGTTGTACACTACAGTTGTGGGTCCTTCTAGTTGTGGCATGTGGGAAGCTGCCTCAGCACGGCCCAAACAGAAGTGCTATGTCTGTGCCAAGCATCCAAACTCATGAAACCCTGGTCCGCCAAAGTGGAGCATGTGAACCCAACCACTTGGCCATGGGTCAGGCACTGTTATTTAACATTTTTTTTATATCTAATAAATTTTTTGTTGCTTATGGCTATTGTTGATATACTGTAAAAATTTTGATTGTTATTTTCTTTTAAAGATTATTGATTTTTATTCTCATAGGCAGATCAAATATTGTTTAATCACTTTGTACTTATATAGGCTTGATTTTATGCTTTGTTAGGGCAGATCTTTGGAATGTCCCAAGGTGTTTCCCACGTTTTTATAACTTAACCAGGCCAAAAGGTGAAATTCTTGTTCTCCTTAGGATCTTGTCAGAGCTTGGTTTTAGATTTTGTCAGGGTGCGCTTAGGGTAGACTTTCCTCCAGGTTGTGGTTCTTACTCTCAGGCAGAGCCTCTAGCATTTCAGATGGATGCAAGGTGTGCTTCTAACAAGGGGTTAAGGGAATCTCTCCAGCTGGTTGGGTTGTACCTCTAGCATCCTCCAGTCCTGCTTAACCTGTAGGATCTCTGTTTCATTCTTAACCTGGTAGCAGCTGTTTTATCAGCCATTTCAAGTAAGCCTTTTGGTAAGCGTAGCCCAGATCTCAGCCAAGGACTCATAGGAAGCCCCCACTTCCATTTCTGCCCTCTTTTCTGTGAGTCTCCCCCTTCTCTAGTGACCTGTCTGCATCTTCTAGCAGCTTGAACTTCCCTCAGCTGTGGTATCTGTCTCCTAAGCTCAGCAGAACCACTGTGTTGTAGTTAAATTCTGAACCAAAGTTTATAGTAGTCCCCAGGCACACAGTTGGGCCATTGTGCGGCTCACCTCAGGACTTCCCCTTCTCTCTGGGATAAGAGTCTAAGCTGCTTGCCATCCAATGTATGAAATCAATAGCCTCATATATTTCTCTAGTTTGTGGTGGTTTACTATGGGAGAGCTAATCAAGACTACTCTGGATAGAAATTATCTTGTGATGGCTAGAGATGGAAAAATTTTCATTTTAAAAATTTATATAGATCTAATTATCAAATATATATTTTGTGTCAGTTTTTGAGATTCACTCATGTTGGTTTAAGTAGCTAGAGTTAACATTATTTTCATGGCTGTATTATATGACTGTATCTGTTGTGTGAATACAGCAGACTTTATTTAATATATTGTCCTTACACTTTGGGATTTTTTAAAAAATTTTAGACTTTTATTAACAATCTTGATCTGAAAAATTTTATACATGTCTCCTGGTGCTTTTGTGCACACATTGCTGTATGGTTTTTTGTAGGAGTGGAATTTCTAGGTTGTAGTGTCTGTGTGTCTTCAATTTTACATGATAGCAATAAACCATTGTCCTAAGTGGCTGTAATAAATTATCTCCCCATAAGCAGAGTTCTTATCTTCCTATTAAAGTTCTTACCTCTTCATATCCTTGCCAAAGCTTCGTATTTTCTGCACTTTTAATTTAGAGTCATTTGGTGGATATTATTTTATTTTTAAAATCAATCTTTTAACAATTTTGTAGTTCTAAATTAATTCCACAGTAACCTGAGAAGAAACAGTCACTAAGAAAATGCATGAGGATTTATGACGCTTTAAAAACCTTTATATGATTCTATATATTTAAATTAAAAAACGGTCTTAGTCGTTGATGCAATGTGACACAGATTTTCAGCAGAGGAACCTTAATTCCTCTTCATTATTTTAAAGTCAACAGTTGTCCTCACAACCATCACAACAGATTATCTGTATATTTTTCCACTCCTATTAAGAGTTTGATTTGTGTTAACTAAAGCAACTGCATACAGTATGCCCTCCTTCTTGACCAGCTCTTTTCACATCTGTTTGTTACCTTTGAGAAAGACACATTAGCAAATTGCCCTGAGCAGCAGATTTTGCCAGTGACTTGCTGCCAGTTGGGTATTAAAGGGAACTGGGAACACATGTTTTGTTTTAAAAATCCCTAACAATTTTGACTGGTTGCCTTTGGACTGGACTAGTTGATACTGTCATCGTCATGCTGCCTAGCCCGTGTGTGATGATCATTTGAAGGACAATGGTTTGCAAGTTGCACTTCATGACTTTGGATCTTGAATGGCAGTATCAAGTAAGTGCTGCCTTCTGACCCATTTCACAATGGAGTAGGAAATGCAGCTCTTATTGAAAGTCTCCTAAGTGAACTAATTTATATTCATCTGATAACCCATTGAGGGAAAAATGGGAATGAGCTGGCAGGTGGCCTTTTAGATATAAAGGGCACAAGGCAAACTGGTTGTTTGTTGCTTACTCACACTGGAATACTAAAGGTTTCACAGAATATGAATATTTCTGGAATTTTAGTTTTTTTATTCTCATCAGCATTCTATTCATAATCTAGAAATTATAATTTAGAATCTTCTTACATAAGTGAGACTCATTTGTGTTTATTTAATACATTTAGGAACATAACATATGGTTTGTTCTTAACAGCTCACGTCGGAATTAGAGCAAGGATTACTGTATTATCATTTATGCAGTTTTAATGCATACAAATTTGGGGGGGATTTTTTTTCCAGCTTAATAAATGAGAACTAAGCTACTCGTTTTTCTTTAGGCACTGGTTCTAATGTTTTCTCATAATTCTGTCACAAAATGACTGGAAAACATCCTTTTGAAATGTGAATTTACATAGATATTCCCTAGAACACATTGAGATCAAAGTGAGAAAATATTATTTAGAATCTGAAAATCAGAACAACCAAATGTCTTTCTTTTATTACGTGCCTATAAACATGAGCGCACACACACACACACACACACACACATCTAAGTTCAAGCAAAAATAGTGCTCTGTATTATTAGGCCTGTAATCTTTAAAGATTATTGTTTGATTACAAGCAAACCTTGAGATATTTTGTTTTTATTTTTAGAATTATACTCATCTGATAAAAGAGAAATAACCCTTACTGACTCTTCAAAGTGTATTTTCTTCAATTTCTACACATCAGGATGAGAAGTAACTCTGTTTCATTCAATGAATTGTTTTCCTAAATGATTTAACCCATTTCTATATTTAAAGTAATGGTTGAAAATGTCAGCATCTTAATTGTTTTAATGTAAATTTATTCATCTACTTCTAATACATACCTAATAATTTGATCGGTCTTTTAAAAACATAATATGAAATTCAATGGGCCTATATGGATATATTTCTTATAGGTTATCTTAGTAAAATTGCCAATTTTATTCTTAAATATTAAAAGAGTAAAGGTTAATAATTAATGCATAAATATGAAAAGAATAAAAGCAAAAAGAACTTCTACATCTTACTAAGTAAAGTCTAATATGTTTTAGTAGTGCTGGAGAAATAACATTAAACAGGAGGAAGCATATAAGGTAACAAATTAAATTAGGAGAATTTGAAAATAAGGTACAGGAATAATTGCAATTGTTTAAATTTTACTATATCTCTGGAACCTTGCTAATCAGCTGACATACTTATTTTATTCAATCCTTGCAACAACTCTGTGAAGTATGTTTTTATTATCTATGATTTATAATTATTTGTCTAGCTGTACATTACTCAGATAAAGAGAAATAGCTCTATACATAAATATTTGTATTTTATAGATCAAGTTGTGGGCACCTAACTTGCCCAGGGTCACACAGTCAATGAATTGCACAATTGGGGTTTGAGCTCAGTTTATCTGACTTCAAAGCTCAGGTTCCATCTTGCTTCACTTTCAGTGAACTGACCACTACTGACGGGCTGTCAGCTGTGAATACGGTGATGAAGACTGGAAGACCCTATGACAGCTGGAGGAATGAGAATTTCTGGATTGCCCAGAACTGTGCTAGACAACCAAAAGTCCATTTAGAGATAAAGGGACTAAATTGTACTCTTATTTTCTTGATATAAAAATCCCAGATTAAGATACAATGTAAGCTTATTTTTTGTAGTAACATAAGGCTGCTCTGGGAAACAATAGGGAATGAGCATTTCATAGTATTAAAGTCATTTTGAATTTACTAATGAGGAAGTTCACTATTTTTTAACTTTACTGTTACTACTTTGGTCAGTTGACCAAACTGAGTTGCTTATGCTCTGTAAAGAAAGGCTGTATATCAACCGTCAAGACTTCAGGTAGTAGGTACTCAACTCATATTTGTTAAAATTTGTTTGAATGAATGAAGCTATAATGATATGGCCTGCTATAACCATATGAGCATTTGAAAATGCATTTTAAAGACAATCATAAAGTCAGTCATGATCCACTTTTCTTCTATTATCTGACCCTGATATTATCTTTGCCAATTGTTTTAATTACCATGGCTATTCATGTTCCATGCATATAAAATGCTTGAATTGCCACACTTTAGTGCTTCAAGAAAATTTTGCATTGGGCACAGATTTTTAAATTGTGAAAAAATAGAAGTATATTTCACACAGTATCATTTGGATACTGTGATTACTGAATACAAATTTACTGAGAAAGAAAGCAGCATAGCAACTGATTAAACAGAGAATTACTTACAGTTTTAGTATATTTTTAGGAATACATACATGAAATGTATACTAAATAGTACTTTTATAGTTATTCAAATAGAATTTTTTGTTTGCTTGATCTGAAAATTTTGGAGATCCCTCGAATACTGCTTATACCCAAATTTTTAAAATATTTCTGCATTAGCAATGGATATATATTTTGCATAGAAAAGCAAGGTATCCAACAGAAAGAATACTGGACTGGAAGAATCTCAGCTATAAAACCTATTAGCCGTAAAATCTTGGGCAAATCTTTAATTTTATTGTAGTTTGATTCCCTTGTCTTTAACAAAAACCCCATGATGTATATGGAGTAGCTGGTATGAACGTTAAAATGAAGCCATATTCTGGATATTTCAAATACATTAGAATACTATATCACTGATAGAATTTTGATTATATAGAATATTAGATATGAAACTAATAAAATAGCAAAGCTTGAAGACTACGTTGATTAGCACAAGCTTTATTGTTCATCAGCCTTCTGATATTTAGTGAAGCCAATCAGGATGTGCGGCACTGGGACAGGTGTTGTAAGTGACACAGATATTTGTCAAACCTATTTTATCTTTAAGGTGAGTGTGGTGAAGCTATCTAGATATGTCACTTTTAGAAGTAGATATAAAAAAGAATGAAAAGAAAGTATGAGTGTTTCTGACCGGATTCTATAGAGATGACAGGAAAAGGTTAATTTCAACTCTGAAATTTTGAATGTAGTGATTCAACTCAGAGTTAAGGATGGTTCTGGCTGGGATACACATTGGGAAAAGACGATACCATGTGAGAACAATAAATTAAGCTCAGTGCTGGGGAAAAGCATGGGGAATGGAGTAGAAAATGAGAAAATGGGATATGGCCTTTAACCCAGCTGACTTTACAAGGTCATTTGATGCAACCATTTGGTACAAGGGCTATTTTAATATTCACATTTATTTTCTCCCCCTTGAAAGAAACTGAACTTTAAAACTGATTACCAAATAAAATACGCAACTAACATCCTTATATCACACTTCTCATCTCTTCCCGTACTCTCTCCCCATCCTTGAACCTTGTTTTTTCCTCAGAATTCTCAAAAATTCTCCTTGAATTAAAATACCATAAGAAAGCAGCCAAGAAAAATATTCCTATAATTGGAAGGACCATGTTAAAATGTCCTATTTTGGCAGTAACTGGTCTGTAAAAGCTGCAGTTATAAAAGGATTGAAAAAATAAGATTCAATAGCTAGAGTGGACTTTTCCAGTGCAGCTGTTGGAACAGTAATATGATTAAAGCAATGTTTCAGGGCAAGGAATACAGCAATAACAGTAGAATGAATTTGGAATGAAGTCCATTGCTGAAGATATGGAGATCTGTTGGGAGGTTCTGGTAGAATCCACAAATGATCAAACCTGGACAGAGTGGTAGATGTTAAAATTGAGAACGGACACATGTGAAAGACATTTCGTGGTGACAATAGGAAAGGATGATGCCTGATTGAATACTGAAAACGAAGGAGACAATCCTAGATTCTTAAAGCAATATTGCAGCTATTAATAAAAATAGGAAAGTTAAGAAAAAGTTATTTTTTAATTAAGATCATGATTTTAGTTTCAGAAGTTCGGAGTTTGATAGTAGGAGAGCCAAGTATTGATTATAAATGTGTATTGTTATTCTTAAAATTTGTAACACCTATTCTTCAAAACAAAAAGAATAGAGGACTTGATTTTACTCAGAACACCTGAAAATAAATCAGTTAAAATATTATCAACTACAAAACGTGAAAAATGATGAGAAAACACTTGATTGACGATTTAGAAGGAGAGAGAATTACAACTGGAATATATTTCTTTTAGTCATTAACAATTGACTAACTTTGCTGCTAATATAGAATATTCTATTAATTAATATAATACCTAAAATATACTCTAGGATAAAAAAGTTTGTCTTAAAACATTGTTTTCCAAGAATTTACTTAGAGCATTGACTATATGACCATTATGCAAGGTGCGTAATGCCTGCCTTCTCCAGCTATGATTTTTTGATAGATAAGCAAACATTTTACAAATTAGTGTATTATCCTCTATAAATATAATATAAATTGTCCCTCTATTAAAGAAAATATAAGGCTGAGGCCATAAAATCAAATTACAATTCAGTGATGGCATTTCTGCAGAGAAGGTAAGCTAATGTATACCAAGTTCATTGCATGTATGATTTAACTTAACACAAGGATACAGCTGACTGAACATGCCCCTCTCCCTCAGCTATTAGATTCTCAGCTGGGCTTTTGGCAAGGGCTGGGTCAGTTTAGTTGAAAATGCTTTGACAAGAGACTGAAGAGATGGTATTCTGTATTGTTGATTAAAGACTTACTCATATGTTTTAGATCCTAGGCATGCAAGTAGAAAAGCTGAGCTTCTATTATGACATTTTTATTCTCAGCTTGATGATAGGCTTCTCCTTAAGTAGGTTGGTGGCACAGAAATAAAATGTGCATGAGAGTTCAGAACCAAAGAAACAGACTTTGGAGTGGGGTGGTTAAAAAACACAGAGGAAATAAGTGACATCATTACTTTTATGTGTCAGAAAAATTGTATAAATGATGGATGATAGTGACACCACTGGAGACAGACAAAAGGCTATTGAATTGTGATTACAGAGGATGATGAGGAAATGAATGAGTAAAATGAGAAGGAAAACTATTTTGGAAATCTTTGGAAAGAGAATCAAAAGATTTAGTGATTGTCTAAATGTATGTGATGGAGAGGGAAGGATTTAAGATAACTTCAAAGTTCCCAGCTTGGCAACATACAATCAGTTTATTAATGCGAAGAGAATTGGAAAAATAGACACATCAAAGTTATGGAAGATTCTCATAATAAGAAATCAGCAAGAATCAGTGGATGGGCAAATGAGTCAAAAAAAAAAGAGAATGTATATATATAGTTACTAAATAGCAAGATATGTCTGTCAAATACCTTTAGATAATATGTAATGACTGAGGAATGTATAAGGTATTGTACAGCCATGAAAGAAAGAATTGTCATTTTATCATAGGCAATTGGACTGGGTTGGCTGTGGCATTTGAGGAGAGATTGTGGTGAGGCTAAGGAAAGTTTTTATACAGGAAGTTGGCTGCAAGCTAAGCAATGAAAGACAATAAACAAACCAATGTGGTTGATTTTAAACAGCAATTTAGCAGATAGTAGACACAATCTAAGTAATATTTACTAGATCGGAAACATTATCCTGGGGAACAATTTAGTTTCCCAGATGTAGCTGTGATCAATTACTCCACACCAGAAATACATAGTACCTTCTATAAATCAAGAACCAACATCAGCAGAGCATATTACACCAGTTCAGTTTCAACCACTATGTTTAAAAATGCAAAATAAGAGATGTCTATACAGAAAGGCTGTAATTATATAGCCCATGTTTAAAAATTTTATTTGATCTAGTTATAGACTCACAGGAAGTTTAAAAAATAGTATAAAGTCTCCTGTACCCTTCACCCAGCTTCTTCCAGTGCTCATGTCTTATATTGCTAGAGTAAAATATCAAAACCAGGAAATTGACTTTGGTTCATTACTGTTAACTAAACTACAGACCTTATTCATTTTTTATCTTTGTTAAAGTCTTGCATTCATTTATTTTTGTGTTTGTGTCTTTGCGTGTGTGTGTGTAGTTCTAGGCAATTTTATTGCACGTTTAAATTTGTGTAACTATCATCACACGCAAGACGCAGAAGTGTTCATCACCATAAGAAATTCCCTTGAGTTATCTTTTTGTATCTGCACCCATCCCCCCGCCCAACTTCTCTCCTTGTTCACTGGCAACCACTAATTTGTTCTTCATTTCTCTTGTTTTAGTTATACCGAGAATGTTACATAAATGGAATCATCCAGTATGTAACGTTTTGAGAATGGCTTTTTTTCCAAATCATAATCCTCTTGAGTTCCACTCAGGCTGTCGCAGGTATCAACAATGTGTTCCTTTACACTGCTGAGTAGTATCCCATTGTCTGGATATTGCAGACTATTTGGCCATTCATCCTTTGAAGGACATATTGGTTGTTTCTAGTATTGCACTTCTGCAAATAAAGTGGCTATTAACATTTGTATACAGGTTTTTATGTAAAAATAAGTTTTTATTTATCTAGGAAACATACTCGAGTGTGATTGCTGAGTCATATGGTACATACATGCTTAGTTTTTTTAAGAAATTGCCACCATGGTGTTTTTTTTATTATGACCGTTTTATATTACACACCCTTGACAAACGTCAAGAATTATGTCCTCAGATTTGAAACATCTTTGCAATGTCAGTTCTAGAAAACCTTCTTTGTTTTTCTATCGATAGCTACCTTGTGTAGAGCACATTGGTAGAAAAATGAAAGAACAGTTAAGAGCAGCCCAGGTATATACGCCATTGTCTTAGTCCATTTGGACTGCTATAACAGAATAGTGTAGGCTGGGTGGCTTTTAAACAGCAGAAATTTATTTCTCACAGTTCTGGAGGCTGAGAAGTCCAAGATCAAGATGCTGGCAGATTCTGTGTTGGGTGAGAGCCTGCCTCCTGCTTCATGGATGGCTTCTTTTCTCTGTGTTCTCACATGGTAGAAGGAGACCAGGGAGGACTCTGGAACTCTTTTTTAAGGGCACTAATCCTGTTAATCAGGACTCTGCCTTAATGACCTAATCACATCCCAAAGGTCCCATTGCCAAATACTATCACAGTAGGGATTATGCTTCAATATATAAATTTTGGGGAGACACAAACATTGTCTATAACAACTTAATTACATATTCATGTTAATTTAAATAGTCCTTGCTGTATCTTAAAGTTGTATGTCTGAAAATGTTGGCAAAATACTGCTTAAAAATAATATGATTATTACATGTGTAAAGTTTTATCAAAGAGAAAGAATCACTTGAAAAATTGTTTAAACTGATATTACCCAAGATAAGCTTAAAATTATCATTGTAAGTTTCAGTAGACTAGAGATAAAATTTATTAAAGCCAGTATGATTTCCATTTTACAAATGAATACAACATAAATAACAATAAAAATTGAGCCTCTTTAGCATTCTCCTAGACATTATCTCAAGTTAACGTGTAATATAAAATGTGTTTCGGAAAATTTTGATAGGTTTTAAAAAAATTTACAGGTTTATTGACATACAGTAGACTGCACATGTTTAAAGTATATGGTTTGGTAAGTTTGGGCATATTATGCAGGTGTGAATCTATCACCACAATCAAGGTAGAGAACGTCAATCGCCCTCAAATTTGCTTCATGATCCTTTGGAATTCCTCCTTCTCACCTTTCCCACACCTTCCCTGTCACAGGTAACCACTTATCTGGTTTCTGTCATCATCCATGATATTGCCCATATCATTTCTTTAGATATGTATTTAACTTTTTAAGAAACTTCCAAACTCTTTTCAAAGTGATCTTACTATTTTACATTTTTACTAGCTGTGTTTTAGAGTTCAAGTTGTTCCCTATCCTCTCCAACACTTGGTATGTACAGTTTTTTTTAAAATTTTAGACATGTTAGTATGTGTGTAGTGATATCTTTTTGTGGTTTTAATTTGCATCCACAATTTACTTTGCGTATTTTGAAAATCTCTCATTAAGGCCAGAAATATTTGGAACCGTTTATTTCCTCCTGATAAATTGACCCCTTTATCATGAAGAGATAACCCTTGGTATGCCTGGTAATATTTTTTGCTCTGAAATCTGCTTTTACTGGTGTTAATATAGCCACTCCAGTTTTCTTTTGATTCGTGTTAGCATGGTATACATTCTTCTACCTTTTTACTTTTATCCTATGTGTTTCTTCAGATTTAGGGGAGACTCTTACAGGAAGAGTGTAGTTGGGTCTTGTGTCTTTATCCAGTTTGACAATCACTGCATTCTAATTGGGGTGTTTATCATATAGTCACACTCGGTAGTTATTGACATCTATCTATGAATTGTGTCTATCATCTTGCTGTTTGTTTCCTATTTCTCCCATCTATTGTTTTCTTAATTTCCCTTTCTTATAGTTCATTTTTAGTATATAGAAACACATTAGACTTTTTATATTGATTTTGTATCCTGCAACTTTACTGAATTTATATATTAGTTCTAACAGATTTTTGATGGTGTCTTTGGGGTTTTCTATATTTAATATCATATCATCTGCAGATTGTGATGGCTTTATTTCTTTCTTTCCATTTTGGATGTCTTATATATCTTTTTCTAGCCTAATATTCCTGCAAAGACTTGCAATACTATGTTGGATAAAAGTGGTGAGAGTTCACTATTCTTTTCTTCTACACTGTCTAATATATCTTTAATTCTATGCAGTGTATTTTTCAAGTCATGCATTGTACTTCTTATATCTGGAAGTTAGATTTGAGTCTCTTTTATATCTTCCATGTTATTACTTCTAGTTTCTTGAACATAAGAAATACAGACCTAATAATTGATTTAATTACATTTTTAATATTTAATATTTTATATATTTGTCTACTGATACTATAATCTGTGCAATTTCTGAGTTAGTTGACATTTTTTCTCTTCATTGTGAGTTGTATTTTCTTGCTTCTTTCAAGTCTGGTAATTTTTGTTGGTTGTCAGACGTAATGAATTTTATCTTCTTGGGTGTTTGGCGTTTTCTGTATGCCCTTAAATATCCTTGAGCTTTGTTAACAGACATGGTAAAGTCATTTGGAAACAATTGATCCTTTTGGATCTTAATTTCAGACTCACTCAGTGTATTAATTATCTGCTGCTGCATAACAAATGACCACAAAGTTAGTGATTTAAAATAACATCCTTTTATTACCTTGTAGTTTCTGTGGGTTCAGTGACCAGGCACTGCTTAGCTAGGTCCTCTTTTCAAAGTCTCATAAGGCTACAATCCTGGTTGGCCTGCATTCTTTTCTGAAGCTCAGGGTCTTCTTACAAGCTCATGAGGTTATTGGCAGAGTTCAATTCCTTGCAGTTGTAGGACTGAGGTCCTCAATTCCTGGCTGGCTGTCAGTCAGGTTCCTCTCAACTCCTAGAGTCCTCTGCCTTCCTTGACATGTGTCCCTTTCACAGGGCTTCTCACAGCATGACTGCTGACATTTTCAAAACAGCGGGAAAATCACTCTATTCAAGGAGGGTCCAGGCCCCCCTTTTAAGGGCTTCCACTAGATTAAATCAGGCCCACTCCAGATGAACTCTCTTTTCATTAACTCAAAAATCAGCTAATTTGGGACCTTAATTATATCTGCAAAAATCTCTTCACCTCTGCCATATAGCGTATCCTAAATACGAATATGACATCCCCTCACATTCACAGGTCATGCTCATGCGCAAAGAGATGGCATTACGTGGGGCATACGCATCAGGCGGCAAAGTCTTGTGGGCCATTTGAGAATCCCACCTGCAGATAGGCTTATGGTACCAGGTAGTATAGGGTTAATGTTCCTCAGTACTGGGACTATATCCTTCTTAGGACTCTAATCAATGCCTCTTTTATTATGAGGTTTTCCACTCTGGCTGTTGAACGGTAGCTCTTCCTTATCTGGGTAAGATATCCAAGCACTATCCCCTCTACTTCTTTTGGGTTATTTTTTTCTCTGAGCTCAGTTGATATCCTCACATGCATATGATAATAAATATTCAACTAAATATTTTATGGGAATTCTGGGCAGATCTCAGAAGCTTTTACTCTGTGTAGCTCTCTTTCGAAAGCTCTCCGGTACTCTGCTCAGCAAACACTTTCCACCTTGCTTTCTCTGGACTCAATTCCATCTCCTCAATGCAAGGGAAACTACAAACTTTTCCTCGGCGATAAGCTGGTACAGTCATGGGATTTACCTCTCTACCATCAGTCAGGGACCACTGATGTTTGTTGTCTGATTTTCAATGCCTTTGGTGCTATTTTTTAATATATATTTTGTCTGATTTTCTAGTTGTTTCATGTGGGACAACAGATCTACTCCGTGTTACTCCTTCTTGACCAGATGAGGAAGTCCGCCAATTGTCTCTTGGCTGGTGTTATTACTTCCTTTCTCTTCCCTAATTCACAATTCTGTCAAAATTATCTTACCACTACACATTCAAAACTTTTTCATTGGTCTACAATGCCTACAGAATATATTCTTAATTCTGAGGCTCAAAATTTAAGGCTCATCATTATCTTTCATTAACCCAATTTCTGAATTAATCTCAAAAATGCTTTTCCTTCACACATCAAAATGGAGTCCATGGTTTTCCCCAAAGTGGTTCTATTCCTTCTGCACTCTAGTGTTGCTCATATTATTAAAAATGCATAAAATGTTCTCTGCTCGCCACCCCACTCTACGCTTGACGAAAGACTTTCAAGACTTTGTTTTTCACTTCTACTAGTGCTTCCTTCAGGAAGTCTTTCTTGATTTTATCAGGCAATTTTTTTCACTCATGTCTTATTCTAAAGATCTTCACATCTCTTCGTGACATATCACACATTCTACTCTGTGTTGCACTTATAGTTTACATGTTAGATTTACCCTCTTAGAGTAAAAAGCTTTCAAGTTCAGTGAACAAATGCTTACAAGTTTTCCTATCCCTGTTGTGTTCCCCGCCCCCCACATAATATCCTCACAAACACCAAATGAGTTCTTTACCATTGTTATATACAATAATATTAAAACATAAAGGGGTGGAGAATTACCTCAGATCAGTCACGTTCTCAACTATAGGGTGAGTAGACATATGACCATATAGTTCTGATATTTACTTTATTTTTCAGTATTTTATATGACTATAGTAAAAGAGTAAGGGTGAATTAGAACACTAATTACTTTTATAATTCTGACAAATGGCTTAGGAGAAACATAGCAAGAGGTAAAGCTCTTGGAGGGAGTAACTCTACTGTACAGACTGTTTGCCAAGACATGACAGGAGCACCTTGACTGTTTTTGCTAATTTCTCTTTGAAATATGTTGGTAAGAAAGAAGTCATTTTTCACAATGAGGAAGGATATACTATTTTGCCCATAAACGCTCATGTGAGAGGAGAAGGTGGTGGGTTGCACACATGCAATGAAATCAAGTCTAGGTATTAATTTGAGGTACTTTAAATTGTGACCCACTTATGGAAGGAAACATCTATGGAAGAAAGAAATGAGAGAGCATAAAGGGTTATAATAAGATGTGCACTAAATACTAAGCCAAAGTGGAATTTAAAGACAAGATGAGCTAAAAGTACATGCAGGGATGTGTGTGAATGTAACATATTACAAAAGCTAAATGCTACAGCATATATGAATAGGATATTCATTACATATAAGAATCTTTGAAATTTGAACATTACCTCTAAAAACATTTTTTCTTAAAATCACCTTACGTTTTCCTTATGTCTCATGAATATGTTCTCATTATGGTTCCAAGTGCCAAATCAGGTACCATCATGGCGCAGAAGCAGCTGAACTTATAATTGTGCTTAAGAAACTAGACCAATGCTAAACGAGAATAACAGTAATTAAAAAAATAGTGGAATATAGTGAAACTTTGCTGGTTCAAGAACAGGAAAAAGAGTGAGCATGTACCACATTTTCAATTAAAAAAAAATTAGCTAGAATAAGGTAGTTAGACTAGATGTTCATTTTAGCTTCCATTTTTTTCTCATCCTCTTTTAAAACATTGATAGTCTAGGAATTAATTAATTAACTGAAGAATTCTGTGTAGAGAAATAGGTAAGACCCTAAGATGTCCTTTACAGCATATGTTAAAAGACAGAAAATTCGAGGTTCAGCAGCAGGTGCTTCTTCCCAGATGGTGTTAGAAACTTAAAGACTGTGCTATCTGTCAACCTACACTTTGTCTTCACCCCACCCCCCATGGAGGACTCCATTCCTCAAAAGAATTAATTACTAAAAGATGATCTTATTTAACTCTTAAGGAGGAGATGGTTCTATGAAAGTACATCTGTCCACTGAGATTATAATTTACTTTTCTTATTGCAAAGTGTAATCCAGGAGCACCTGGATCAGTATATTCCAGGGTTCTTATTAAAATGGAAATCCCTGGGGTTTACCTCAGGCCTGATGACTTAGACTCTCTGATGGTACAACTCTGGGATCTGGTTTTACAAACTATCCACATCAATGGATTCTTATACGCATCAATGTTTTAGAGTCACTGTTCTAAGGGTAGAGAAATTCAGTTGCTTTCCTTTCTATCGTGTGTAGGAAACTCCTTTTAATAAGTGATCCAAATAATTTCAGGGTAGGTATTGTTATGAAAGAATCAACCCAATTCAGTTCAATCAGGTTTATTAATTAGAGATGTCAAAGTACTTGAACTGCTATGAAGGGCACAGAGATGAATAAAACGTGGTACCACTTAAAGCACCAGATGATTTCAGTGGTGGGAGTGGTTTACATCCCTTGGAGAAGACGGAGGTAAATTTCTCAGAAAGCGCCTTTGAAGTAAGAATTGAAATCCAAGGCAGAATTTAATGAATAGAGAAAAGGAGAAGAATTCTGAGAGAATGGCTCAAGGTAAAAGCAGAGAAATATGAATGATACATAACTTGTTCTGGAAACTGAAATAGTTGTATAAGTGGGACCGGAACTTAGCAAGGAGTAGAAGGAGATTTCTTTGTCAGTCCTTTACAGCTTTGTCCTAGTACATGACTCTTATTCCTCCTTTACTGAATACTGGTTGAACAGAAGTGAATATAGTCCTAAATGTTTAACACTATGTTCACTTTTTACACAACTGTGACCTATTAGCATAATTGACTGCTGTGGAATCCACAAGTTCATGACTGTGCACTCAAGCCTCCTTTCAG
This sequence comes from Equus caballus, assembly GCF_041296265.1. Lineage (NCBI taxonomy): Eukaryota > Metazoa > Chordata > Mammalia > Perissodactyla > Equidae > Equus > Equus caballus. The sequence goes on from NC_091688.1 coordinate 94,098,892, forward strand.
CCAGTGAACCATATTCTGTATGTGGCTGCAGATCATTCCTGCTAAAAAGGAGGACCTGCTGAAGAGATTCAGTTGACACACATCTACCTGATTCTATGTCAGTCACAATAGTTTGGCAGCATCATTTTCATATCCAAAGGACACCTATGGGTATTTTGTGTACATCATGGTATGTTGATGTATGTTTAGGTTTGTTGAGTCCTTTTCAATTTTTCTTTTTGTCTCTTCTTTACCTCCTGTCTTTTCTGATGACCTTGAAACTGAATTCCTCTGTTCTCTGTAGAGATGTACATACATAATACCATTAACATATAATTTGTGGTAGATAGAATGGCTGTCTGCCCTCCATGGTACACTAAAGAAGTCCACATCCTAATTATGGAAACTGTGAATATGTTACCTTATGACAAAAGTGATGTAAGGGTCTTGAGATGGGAAGATTATTCTGGATGATCTAAGTGGGCCTGATGTAGTCAGAAGGAAGGTTATAAGAGAAGGCAGGAGGTGCCAGTCAGAGAGATGTAACAATGGAAGGACAGCTGGAGGGATGCACTCTGAAGAAAGAGGGAGGGGCCATGAGGCAGTGACTTCAGGTGGCCTCTGGCAGCTAGAAAAGGCAAGAAAATACATTCCCTTAGAGCTTCCAGAAGGAACATAGCTCCATTGACACCTTGAATTTATCACGTAAAACCCATTTTAGACTTCTGACCTCCAGAGCTATAAGATAATAAATGTGTGTTGTTTTAAGCTACTAAATTTGTGATGACTTTTTACATTAGCAGTAGAAAACTAACGCATATTTCAAGTCAAGTAAGCACTTTGGGAGAGAGGGCACTCAAAGTCGCATTAATCTCATCCAGAATATGCCTATCTTCTTCCCTTCAGTGAAGTTAGTTGGAGGCAGTCCTGCCCAAGAGCACACAGGCATTTAGAGCTGAATGATTGAGATCCACTTATCTTGCTTGCTTTGGCTGCCAGCCTGGCCTGGAAGCTGTCTCACCCAAGATGGCCTAGGAGACTACAGAGGGGCCAAGGTCCTGGTATCTTTTTTGCAATGTCAATTGCCGACTTTCTTGTTTCTTGGCAAGATCGGTGTAGTACAGATGGCCTATCCATGCAGAAGTTGTTCTCTTTGTCCCACAGAATCTAATTCATACTGCTGAAGATAGTTTGCCCTTAGGGTTTCCAGCAATTAAAACTGCCATTCTCCCATTTGAATACTCTCTTCCATCTGGATTGTTACAACAGCTGTTTTCCAACTCTTGACTGGACAACGTTTGTAAGTGGTGTGTGTGTGTGTGTGTGTTTTCTCTGATTCTATGTGTATTTTAAAAAGTCAACTAAATGATAGGGCTCTCATACTATACATCCTAGCTGATTCATATTGCCCCACCTCTCCCAGTACCCTACAGAAATGCTTTCTCATGCCTAACCATGCATTCATCGGGCACTTTGGATTTGTTCTACCACCTCTCTCCTGGCAGCCTCAAACCTTTTATAGGCTCCTGTTGGCACACACGTAATGGTTCAACAAGCACAGGGAAAGGCCTAATTGTGGTTTGGTAGCTCATAGTTCTCCTCACTAAGCTCACGTCATCTCTCCTCATGACAGTGATAATTAGACCAAGGAGAGTGCCAAAATTTCTCCTAAGTTCACCCAGCCTGCAAGCCCAGACAGGCTTAATTACAAGTCAATGTCAACTTTTAAATTGAGAAGCAGAAATTGCAGCAACACAGAATTAATGGGGACACTAAATTTGAAAGCCATCCCTAAGAACTCAGAGGGTCTCACTGTCAGAGAGGTCTTTTGTTTCATAGAGTTTACTTGTTGTCATATGCATATATAGTTGTTCTACAGAAAACTTGATAGCTGATTAATTGAATGGATTATTTCATAAAGAGCTAACCATCTGTCAGGTCAGGGACAGTCCCATCCTGCCAGTTGTCTAATAAACTATAGAGGACCAATAGTGGAATATGAAGCTCTTGTTTTAGACTGTAGGATGGATATTTGGTTTGCTCTAATTATTTGTGTGCCAGGATGGGGTATTATATCCACGTCATCCTTTTTTTTCCTTCTGTTTCTCACTCCTGGTTGAAGGGGTTAAAGGGGAAAAATCTTTGGTGGAGCAAAAAGTAAAGATTTTGTTAGCTATTGGCTCATCAAGCAGTAATGGTTAGTGGAGGTTGGGAGGTGGGGCAGGTGCTGACTCTGTTCAGCTTGTATATTATGTTCTGAAGAATCTGAAAGATGCTTCCTTTGAAAATGGACAGTGAGGACTGACTGTTGTGCTTTTAGTAAATAGGACTTTAAGAAAACCAGGAAGGACCATAGAAATAGGTGAGAGGTGTAGGAAAACAAAGGAGGGAGAGCAGGAAGAAGATGCCCGTTCAAGGCTGGCTGTAGGTGGACTGCAAGATGACCATGAGGAGAAAGCTAAAATATTTTGCACCAGCTTCCTGTGTATTTGTGACAGGCTCAGAGAGTGAACACTAACTCTCTTAATAGTCTGCACTGAAAAGCCTTCCAGATGCTGAGCATGAGTGAGGGATCACAAATATAATATTGTAAGACCCTTTCCTAATTCAATACTTGCTCTCTCAAATAAACATGACACCAAGAAGTCGAAAAGAAACAAAATATTCTTCCTTTAAAATTAACTATCACAAGGTGATCTACATGATACAGGCTTTGCTCTCCTGCTATCGAATTTGTGGTTCTTATCAACTTGGTAAACAGTCCATCCCCTTCACTCAAATGCCTATGGAAAAGACTTCTGTGTAGCTTCAGATATGAACTCACTGTGGAAAGGGAATAATAAATACAACTGTTTTTAAGAGCAAGGGAGGAGAAGTATATTATAATTAGCTGAAGGACTTTTTCCAGTTTCACTCTCCCTTACCACCATCCTTTTCTGATACACCCTACAGAGATGCATGAGGAGTGTAGTCTGAGAACACTGCGGGAGTGAATGGTATTTCCACGAGTCCCTCCTCTCTTGAGAAGCCCTACGTCTGAAACTTTAAATGATTACAAAGCAGCGGGGTAATATCTTGCTGTGGGTTTAATCTTGGTGTCTTCATCCTTGCTTTCTCCCTTCAATACAAGATATTTGATGGCAAAGAAGTAAAAATTATAAAGGAGTCTGTAAATTCTAATTTTTAATATCCACTAGCTAGTTTCAGAGCTCACATATATTATCTTAAAGGAATGCATTTACTAACCTTAGAATTAATTTACTAATATTAGTTTACATATTGACAAGGTGTTATACAGTAAGTTCTTAGCTAGATTATTTATGTATACTCTTTTATTTAACCCTTATAAGAGCCATTTGCATTAGGTAATGTTACTACTTAAAATTATGTTCACTTTATTCTTGATGTAAAAGTAATTCATAGTCATTGTAAAATTTTGGAAAAATAAGGAAGAGTATAACAAAGAATATAAAAATAATCCATAACTTTAACATCCAGTAATAACTACTGATAACATTTGGCTTATTTTTATGTGCACATATATGTGTATTTTAACAAATATGAAAGTGCAAATTCAATATAAGTGCAATAGTTATGAACCTTAAATGTAACATAAAGCACTTAACCAAATACAGCCAAATGTCACCATGTATGAAGAGAGCACATTGTTGTCGAAGGATCACGTTTCTGCCGGAACTCTCCTATAACGATTACAGAAACTGGACCAAAGGTGAAACGTTTGCCTCTGCAGTCGCTCCCTCTCCTTTCTATTCCTTTCCTAACATTTTCATTTCTGCAAACAGGATGCTGCAAAACTGGGCACAGTGCAGTTTGCCCTAGTTTTTACTGGATATTTTCAGAGAGTTTGACTTAATATTACATCTGGGGAACTTTACTTATGATTAAATATTCATGAAGCATGTTTTTTAGCATTAGCATAGTATCTCATTTTCAAAACATCTAATTATTTACTTACCTACTCCCATATTGTTAATTTAGTCTGTTTCCAATTTTTCATTATTGTGACTAATATTGCTGTACATATATTTTGCATAAATCTTGGTCTGCATGTCAGATTTTGTCTTGGGGTAAATTTCTAAAATAGAAAACATTGGATCAAAGTGTTTTCATTATTCTGTGTCTCTTAATATAGATTGGATAATTGTTTCTAGAAGTGTATCAATATGTAAACCCATCAACAGTTAATGACAGTGCTTATTTTATTGTATTAGCTGACACACAACATCCTTAAAAAACTGCTCATTTTCTAGGGGGTCGGCCCTGTAGCTGAGTGGTTAAAGTTCCATGCGTTTTGCTTCAATGGCCCAGGTTCATGGTTTTGGATCCCAGGTGTGGACTTGCTCCACTCATCATCCATGCTGTGGAGGCATCCCATATACAAAACAAAAGAAGATTGGCACAGATGTTAGCTCAGCACAAATCTTCATCGCCAAAAAAAAAACAAAAAAAAACAAACCACTCATTTTCTAATTAGGTAGTCAAAAAAGAGTAGCTGTCTATAAAAGGTTTAGTATGGTGGTTATTGCTAGGCTGTGAAATTAACCGGATTTGAAGTTGGGAAGACTTGGAAAATTCTAGGCATAATTTCTTCTTTAAAATAAGAAAATAAACTTACCTCATAAGGTTGAAGTAAGAAATTAGTTGATTGTTTTATGTAAATCATCACTTGTATTACCTAGAAGATAGTAAGTGCTCCATAAATAATCATTGTTTTAATGAACTCATTTTATTGAATTATGTCTATAAAGTTTTGCATTACATGAATTGCCAGTGATTTTTAATTGCAGTTATTAGTAATGAGGTTGAACATTTCTATATAAGTTTTTCAGACATGATACACCATTTGCCTGTTTTCTCTTACAATCTTATTTTTTAAATATCTTGTATTTTTAAGTATTTTTTAAATCTTGTATTTTTAAATATTTATTTAAATATTACATAACATTTTTAAAAATATTTAATGAAATCTTTATATATCAAGATTGCAAATACATTGTAGTTGAAACAGCTTACCATTTTTTATTTGCCTTTCTATGTTATTAATACAGAGTTTTGAATTTTATATGATCAAATGTTCTAATGTTTCCTCTGAAGTTTCTTCCACTGCTTTTACACTGAAAAGAACTTTTTTTTACAAGATTAAATGAACCTTCACTTTTTTATTGCTGCTTCTTTTTCATTTTCCTGGCTGAAAACGTAACAAGAATAACAGCTAAAGAATTTCCTGGTATTCATGTTCCCTCCATAAAATATGGGAATGGATTTGTGTGCGGGGGTGTGGGGGATGTTGTGCACATTTGGACATTGGGGACAAAATGTGAGGTAGTGGAACATTTATTGGAAAAGGAACAAGAAATTCAGTCCTCTCTCTCTTCTGCATGGAGTTGTTTTTTCTTTTAGTTTACATCTCTGAATTTGTTCTGCAGAATTCCTTCTACAGTAGGGAGGATCCAGTGAGGCAGAACTTGATAATTGTTACCTCCTTCCCACCTTTCTTTCTAAGAGCAGCTACCACTGAAAATTTGCTACACATTTCTCTATCTAGAGATGGAGACGTCAAATCATTTTGGAACATATCTTTATTTTTGGAAAGAATCACTTAGTGACTCTTCTTAGTGTTATAAAAGGAAGGCAGGAGAACACCAGTTGTCCTTCAAGAAGAAAATAACAGGATTTTTTTTTACTGAATAATGGTGTGTAAAAGCAAATTTACGTAGAATTCTTGAGGTGCAATGTTTTTAGAGCCTCTGTAAAGGAACCAAATAGTACCACCAAGATAAAATAACAGGAAAGGACATGAAGTTTCCCCATAAGCAAATTCAGCTGAGGAAGAGAGGTCTCTAAAGGTGACCAGGGCTCAGTGCCAGCTCCCACTGCCCGGGAGGGAGGGGTTGGTCATTGCAGATTCAGAGTGTGCTGAGGCTTGAATCAGCTCTTGAGCAAGCTACCTGAGCAGTATGAGTGCAGGTTAGGAATAATAACTGTTTGTATATGAGTAAAAAACAAACACTTGGGAAACAGAATTATCAATAAAGAAGAGATATAGTTTGTGTAGAACCAAGCACACACAGTTTCAGATGTTGTAATTGGCATTCTCCGATAATAAAGAATATATGCTTGATATATTTAAAGAAATAAGAGCTACAAAATATGAGTAGAGAGTGAGATACTCTAAAAACATTAACAAAATATGAGCAAATTTAAATTAAAAGTGGAATTTCTAAAATGAATATATATTTATATATATATATATATAAAAATTGTGTGTGTGTGTATGTGAGGAAGATTTTTACGGAGCTAATATCTGTGCCAATCTTCATCTACTTTTTGTACGTGGGACCCTTCCACATCATGGCTTGATGAGTGGTATGTAGGTCTGCGCCTGGGATCAGAACCTGCAAACCCCAGACTGCCAAAGCAGAGTGTATGAACTTAACCACTATGCCACAGGGCTAGCCCCAAAATATATATAATTTTTAAATAAATTATGGAACAATAAATAATCATAAAAATTAATAAATGCTTATAACAGAATAATATTAAAATATTTCATAGCAAAACATTTGGATTACTTTGCAGGCAGTATTTATTCCAATATTGACTAATTATTACTGCTTCACAACATATTTTCATTATTGTGAAGTAAATTTCATTTTACAATCCCCTCCTTTTTTAAGTTGGCTGTGCTTGCGTTATTTTTCTTGAAAAAATTTATCTTTTTATTCTTAAAAAATTGAGAAATCAAAACACAAAACCATCAGATATTAAAATATGAGCAAGAGAAGAGAAAATAAGTGCACCTTTCTATCTCCTGGGAAGCCTTCTCTTCTTCTGCCTTAAGTTCGTCCACTCAGGAGTTTTGCCATTTTTTGGGAGATTCTCGTTCTGGGAGGCCATGCCATCACGGGTGGACAAGCAGCACCATGCCCACACCCAGGCTCCGAACCGGCAAACCCCTGGGCCCCTGAAGGACAGTGCAGGAACTTAACCACTCTGCCGCAAGGCTGGCCTGATGAATTACTATTTGAGTGAGAATAAAATTAATATATTTTTAAATACACAAAGACTAAGAAAATTACCACCCACACATTCTCAAATAATTTAAAAAGCATGTACTTTAAAGTTGGGAAAACAAACTCTCAAGTAAGAAGAATGTAACAAAAAATGATAAACAGGGCAAGTAGGAAAATGATTCAGATAAGTTAGTAGAGGTAATTAACACAACTATAAAAATAATAAAACCAGGTGTGTATAATGTATTTTTAAAACTCAGACTAAAAGTTTAGATTGTAATATAGAAAGTGAGAAAGGGATTTTGTAGATGGTAATATATTTGAGGTTATTTTTTTGTTCATAAAAAATAAGAGGTGCTGTTGAGGGCCGCCCCGTGGCCGAGCAGTTAAGTTTACACTCACTCCGCTGAAGCGGCCCAGGGTCTCACCGGTTCGGATCTTGGGTGCAGACATGGCACCGCTCATCAGGCCATGCTGAGGTGGCGTCCCACATGCTACAACCATAGGCACTCACAACTGAAATATACAACTATGTAAGGGGCAAGGTGAGGGGGTGGGGCTTTGGGGAGAAGAAGGGAAAAAAAAAAGATTGGCAACGAATGTTAGCTCAGGTGTCAATCTTTTAAAACAAAAAGAAGTGCTGAATAACTTTAGAATGTGTTAGAAAATATGAAAAAACTACCTATGCAAAACAAATTTAAGTGCAACAAGTGAAAAAATAATACTAGAATGTAAAACTTTTAAATTATCGGGAAACTTTTTTGAACAAGATAACCTTCAGGGAAACAGCATGAAGGGTACATGGGACCTACCTGTGCATTTTTTTCTTTTGTAATTTCTCAGGAATCTATATCAAAAAAGTTGTATGTGAGTAACCACATAACTAATGTTCTTGTCCAAAGACAAGAGAAAAGACAAAAAATCAGATGGTTAACATGGAAAGGGAGGAATAAAATAATATTATTTATAGCAAGAGAATTTCTGCTGTGTCAACCACTAGAAATATCTTATTGAAACTACTGTTCACCAAAAAACAAAGAAAAGACATAGAAATCAGCAACAAATAACGGACAGATTACTTGCATAGGGATAATAATTAGGCTAATTGCATAGGTATGATAATTAATACTGAAAGATGATTTCAGTAGCCCCATGGCAGCCAAAAGAGAATGGAATAATCTCTTCACTGTGATGAGAGAAAAATACCTGTTAATGACGAATTCTGTACCTAGTAGAAATATCTGTTAAGAGGAAAAGTGGAATAAAAACAATTTCAGGTAAACCAAACTGAAAGAGTTTACCAACAACCAAATCTCATGCTCACAAAAAGAAATATAGGAATATATTACAGAGAGAAGGAAAATGAGAAAATGAGCCAAGATGGAAGAACTGAAATTCAATGAAAAATAGTAAGCCCAAAGATTGGTAAAAAATATTGGTAAAATAAAACAAATATTGGTAGCATAAAATAATGTTTTATAATGGCAATTAAAAATGTGTAGAATTGTACTGTAAAATAGTACATAATTTGAGTAGATCTCTGTGGGTCCAATTATTGTTTAATGTGAATAGATACCAGCATGAGAAAAAGGAGATGTGTTTCTATGGTCTTCTTTACCCAGATAACTTTGTTCCATTGCTGCCTATAAAGCATGAATGGGTCTCTTATTATGTTACCCTGTATATTTTCATTAGCTTTGCCTGGTTATTTATTGGAATGAGTTCATACACACACACAGACACACACACACGCACATCAGAGAGACAGGCAAGAACTGCTCACCATTTAAAACTGCATACTAATCCTTCATCTGCTAAATTAGCCTTTTTTTAAGTACGTTTTTATCTTATTCATCTCACAGTTAACATAGGTCTATTTATCATAGATTTACACACATTTTAAAAAAAACGTGAAAAAGACATAGTTCTATTCAAAAATACACCTTAAGTAATCAAGTGTAGCCAAAATAGCCATTTACAATTTTTCTTCTAACTTGTTCTCATTATTAGTAAGGATATTTCTGTAAACAAATGTCTTTGTACCTCTCAATTGCTACCCTTTCATTAGCATGTGGAGTCTCGAAAATTTTTAAAGCTTCAAACTGCATTTGCTTTTATTATCACACTTGGTCCTGATAATAAGACATGGGATATCCCAAAGAAGAGTTGTTAGTCCATTGTTGAGGACAGTGAGTTAGGAAGAGAACTGGAGACTTCCTTAAAGTCACAGAACAAGAATGCAGCCAATCTGCTTCTAGAACCCGGATTGTCCAAGTCTTGACGAAGGAATGGACTGCACTATCTTTTCCTTGATACCAGTATGCTTTCCTTTCCACATTGCTGGTTTCACAATCCTGCTTCAGGTAGTCGGTAAAGTGGGCACAATGGTATTCCTCCCTCCCAGAGACACTGCACAGAAACCGCTTAATTCTAAAGTAACATGCATAATTTTTTTCATTAACTCATACTGTTTATAGAATACCCGTTAGAAAAAAGATACTGGCCCCAAAATTAAGACGTTTATCTTTTCTGATAATATGCTGTTTAATCGTGTTGAAGAGTCCTTCAGAAGGAAAAAGATAATTATCGGTCTTAAGAGTAAGTCACAAGGAAAGTTATTTAGAAGTAGTTGGTGAAAATAACTGAAATCTCTACTTTGAGACACTAAATATGTCTGTGTATAATGAAGCAAATATATTTTGCAGCTTGTTATGACAATATCCTAAAAATTTTCTGTGCCTCACCACATGTTTGTAGCAATCACAATTAATTCACTATCCAATAACATTTATGGAGAACCGTGATGTTCCAACGCTCTATCAGTGTTGGAATACGGAGACACATATGGCAGAGGCGCACTTCTCTAGGAGCTTGCATATCAACAGGGAGTTAAGGGACAAGGACTAATACAGATTGAGTTCTTATTAACCGCCTTATTATATGCCACGTTCTGTGAAAAATTAACACATCAAATCAGTGATCTCGTGATTATTGATCTCATCTTTCATGAAGAAATGGAGGCTGAGAAATTATATAATTTGCTCAAAAATTCACATCTAGTGCCTAGTGGAACTACATTTCATAACTAAGTCTCTTTTTTCTCCAAAATCCACCATAATACACTGCCTCTTCGGGGAAGTCTACCAATAATTAAGGTAAAATGTGATCATTTCAGTGCGATAGTTTCAGTGTGCTATTGGAATCACTGAGGGGAAGGCCAGCTAAAGTGTTGGGTAAGGGTGGAGGTAGAGTCGTTAGTCTACGAATATTTAGGAGATGTGTAACATATCACAAGAAAAAATGTTCTAGGATTTCAGGAAATGAGAACATGGGTGAAATTCTCAGAGGCATAAATGGATGGTTTATTTCAAATAACACGAGCAGTTTGCCAGGCCTGGAACATAAGATGCCTGTCGGGAGGAGCAGTGGACAAAATGGAGAAAGAAGAAAACAGCGGAACCAGGAAGAGCCTTGAGGGGCACGGTAAATCAATCCTGGTGAATCAGTGAAGTGTTTTAGGCAGTGGAGGGTGGAAATCAATTTGTTACTTTGATTCAATTTATATTTTAGAAGAGTAATTCTGGGTTTATGGAGTGAAAAATAAGACTGAAGTTAGGCAACCATCTGAGAAGTTATTATAATTGTCTAGGTATGAAAATCAACTTTTCCCTTGCTTTACATTCTAAAAAATCAGCTCTCCTTTAGTTCCTCCCACTCCATTGCATCTTTTTGATATACTTTTTGATCTAACACTTCATCATGATACAGGTAATTTATATACAATATAACGTGTAGACACACATGATGTATATATCATATATATAATATATAAAGTTAATCTTTTTTTAACCACCCCTTTTCAATGCTCAGAAGAGTGAATGAAATAGAGTGAGAGATCAATAAGTGTTTCTTAAAGAAATCTTGGAGTCATTTTGTATTCTTTAAGATATACAGTTTAGCTATAGCATAGTCAAAAGACTGTTGAAAATGTTCTGATGTGAGAAGTACAGAAAGTCAACAAACGAAATATACCTACATCTTTTAGCTCTTGTAAATTGGAGAAATAATTTTCTTTGGAGTTCCCGTGCTATTGCCTGGGTCCCAATTGCCTCATGCCGAATGACGTATATTAGTGCGAGTGAAAGATTCTGAAATCGTCTTCCTTATTGACCTCATTTTCAAGCACTGGTTTTTCTTGAGTTCTTTTCCTCCCAAGAATAGCATATTTCAAAAATGCAATTGTTGTCTTGAAATTGTGACCACAGGGCTTGAAAAATTATCATCTTAAAGCAAGTATGAGTAGCTTATATGAAATAGAAAGCGTAGGTTACTATAGAGAATAGTGTTGTGTTTTAAATCTTCCAAGGATTTTATTCTGTCAATTTTCCTTTCTCTCTTTTATATGTTCAACCTGTGCTCATATATATAGGCTGCTTCCCAACAGCACTAAAAATGCTCAAATCTCTCTTACTTTACAAAAGAACAAACCAACAAAATTCCCTCCATTTAATTCACAACCCCCTCAAGTATTGCCCTCATTCATTCATTCATTAAAAAAGAAAAAAGTCATAAACCCCAGTACTCAGCGAGATGCTAGGACTACATCAGTGAACAAAACAAAGGTTCTGCCCTCGTGGAACTTCATTCTAGAAGGGAAACTAACAATGAAGAAGACAATTAGGACAGCGAAGAAAAGCTCTCAGGAAAATAAATGGGGTAGCATTTGAGGAGGTGTCATTTGAGCTGAGACCTGAATGACTAAGAAGTTAGTAAGAAGCATTAAATTCAAAGACAAAAACAGAAACAAGTTGGGGGTATTTTAGGAACTGAGAGAAGGTTATTGTGGCTGGAGCTGAGCAAGCAAGATGGAGCATGATACAACGTGAGCTGGGAGAGACAGGGAGGGGCTAGATTACCAGGGCCTCTGCTGGCTGTAAAACTTTTCTCCCAATTATGGTGGAAACCCATTGGGAGGTTTTAATCTGTTTTATGGTCTCATTTGTATATTTAAAAGACAATACTTTGCCCTTAGCAAATGAGTTTTTGTGGATTGGCAGGATATGCTTTTTCTCATTTTTCTATTGGTGGCTGAAAGGTTTCAGAATGTATTTCCATTTTGAAAATATGATGGAGACACTGGAAAAATACTTGAGCATCTATTACAGACATATAATTAAGATATATTAGAGATAAAGAGCTGTTTAAAATCAATAAGGAGTAAACTCTCTAAAGTAAAAGTGTGAAAATCTTTTCTTTCAGAGAGGAAAAAGCAATTTCAATGACTTTAACACAGTAAAGTTTCTTGTTTTATAGGGATGTAAAGAGATCAGTGAGAAGCATTTTAAGTACCAGGCAGTGCTTTAGGATGAGTGTGGGGAGACTGTGATAAAGAGAGATTTTATTTCACATGTAATGGAGAGCTACAACATTTTTTAAGCAAGAGAATGGTTAATATGTGTGTCTTAGAAAGATCAATGTGGTTTCTTATAATGTACTCAGCAATCTACAGCAATCCTACGTCTGCCTTCATCACTTTACTAAAATAACTTCCCCACCAGGTCAGCAATGCGTTCCCCGTTACCAATTCTGATGGACACAGCTCACTCCCTATCTCATTTTCCAATTGGTGGCATTTGACAAGAGGGACCAAGCTCCTCTTGCTAGAACACACTATTTGCTGGACTTCTAGGACTCCAGTGTCTCTTAGTGCACCTTTCTATCTCCTGGGAAGCCTTCTCTTCTTCTGCCTTAAGTTCGTCCACTCAGGAGTTTTGCCATTTTTTGGGAGATTCTCGTTCTGTCCACTCTTCTTGAGAGACATCATCCGCTCTCATTGTTTCAGCTTCCATGATGGTGACTCCAACGTTAGATCTGCAGCCCAGAATCCCTCCTGTGCCTCAGACTTCAATACACAAATAACTCCTTGTTAGCTCAGTTCTGAATACCTGCTTCAGACATACCTCAGGCATCTCAGACACGTAGGTAAAAATGTAAGTTTGTAATACTTGCCAACACATTTGCTCCTCAGTTTGTGTTCTCCTAGGGACAAGAGCCTTGATCTGTATTTTCTCCCTCTCTCTGCCTCTTGCTCTGTGCCCATTCTAAAATTGTCTATTTGCAGTTGGCCTGGTGGCATAGTGGTTAAGTTCCCATGCTTTGCTTCTGCAGCCTTGGGTTTGCTGGTTGGGATCCTGGGCATGGACCTACACACTGCTTATCAAGCCATACTGTCGCAGGCGCCCTACATATAAAGTAGAGGAAGATGGACACGGATGTTAGCTCAGGGCCCATCTTCCTTGCTAAAACACACTTTTTTTTAAAAAAAAGTCCATTCAAGTTTTGTCAGTTCCATTTCCTAATTATTCTCAAATCTCTCCTCTATCTACATCTCTGTAACTTCCCTGCCACTACTACCTTTGTCTAGGAAAACATTATTTATTGTCTACCTTGAGCCCTACACCCCATTATATTCTTCCATAATATCCTCTGGGTATACCTCATATTACTTATCATAATTTTAATGACTTCATAAATATCTGAATTTATCACTAAATTTTAGTCTCCATAAAGCTACAATCATATCTGTTTGGTTTATGGCATATCTTTAGCACCTATTACAGGGTTTGGCACGTACTGTGGACTTAATAATTTGTTGAATAAATTAATGAATGAATAGATGAAGAATTAAGGCTGTGGCTTATTTCTAGACCAAGATGAAAAATGGCAAAGAACCTGGAAGGAGATTTTAGTTTAGGTGATGATTTCTAAACCTGTAAATGAATCCAGCCTATATACACATGCTGCATATTTATTTTACCTGTGTGATCTTCACTTCTGAAGATAAAGGGTTATTATTAAAACCAAATATTTAGCCTGATAACTCAGAGTATGGAGGGATAGAGAAAAGAGAGAGTATCCTCAAAGTTATTATTAACAGGAAATTATTCCTAGTAAGAGCAAGAAGTCAGTGGTCAGTAAGGGACATGACAAAATAGTTCTCTCTAGAAGCTTTATCGTAGTCATACTTTGCATACAACCTCTTCTAAATCACATACTTGTTATAGTAACAGTCTTTTGTATTAGTTGCTTTTCTATCTTTATAATTAAAGATATATTCTAGACATATTTTATTAAAGGTATGTTTTAAATTGTAATGAAACAAATAAAAATGCTAAAGCTTTGGTAATATTGGCTTAGAAACATGTCCTTCTGACACTAAAATTGAAAAATTATTTGTAGGTGCTAAGAATATAATTCATGCTTGGAGAGTGAATGCTCTCTCTGTACTATCTTGCAAGAAGAAGGTAATTGAAATGCCTGTATCCATTCAGTAACTCACTCAGGATTCAAGGATTCATTATAACTATCAAAGCTTTATTACTTTCTTGGTGGCTAAGGTGGGTTTTTATTTGAAAGTACTGGGTGATATACAGTGTACTTGTGTAATATGACAGCCTCAGTCACAAAATATGGAGCCTTGCTATGGCCCCATTATGTTCAGATTATAGCTGGCCTGGTCTTCCTATGAAAAAAAATAAAAAGAAAAAGGAAAACCCTATTTTTGACCATAATTTTCACGTAGGGGCCACCTACTTGAAATTTTTATCCTTACAAAAAGTTTGAATCTGTAATTTAGGATGAACTGTGCACAATTACTAAACAGTTTACATGTATATTAAATTTTTAAAGAAACCAGTAAGAACACGCAATAGTGGTTGTGATACAAAGGCTAGCCATTTCAATAACAACAACAATAAAGATTTTTCTCTATTACCATTTTTTATTACTTGACTCTGTGTCAAGAAATGTGTAAGTTCTTAAAAATATGTTTCATTCAACTTCACTATAACGCTTTAAAAACTCATTCAACTATGACTCAGAGAAAGTGACTCTCCAGTCCTGTCTAAATCTTCTTTTTTCATTTTGGTTCTAAGAAGCTAACAATTGTCTTTTGTACACATGATAGTCTAAGTCTTTAGCTGGTCTGAATATAAATAGAAAAAAATCCTTGTAATTGTACTAATATATTAATTTCAAAGAATTCTGAGGCTGTTTGTTTGCAATTGTCAAATGTCCATGGTTAAAATACAGAATAGTCAACTACGGAAGTATTTTCTAACTGGTTTGTTTCTATTAGCTATTCCACAAATGTAGGAATATCAGTATTTCTGTACCAGAATTTTAAGTGGTTTTCCCATGGCTGTTGTGCTTGTCATTAACGTCCAAACACACTGCCAGCTACCCAGGAAAGCATCCTTCCCATCTGTACTTGTTCCCCTTACTGTGGTTCAATTGTTCTGTTGTCTCTATTTTTCGTTTTTGCAGTTTTATTGAGATAGAGTTCACATAAGTTTCATCCTTGTAAAGTGTGCAGTTCATTGTTTTTTATTATATTCACAGAATTGTGGAACCACCCCTAAAATCAAATTTTAGACTATTTTCATCAGGTGAAAAGAAATCCTAAACTCATAAGCAGTCACTCTCCACTCCTCCTAATCCCACCAGCAAAAGACAAGCACTATCCTACTATCTGCCTCTATAGGTTTGCCTATTCTAGACATTTTGTATAAATGGAATTATACAATATTGTGGTGTTTTCGTTCTGGTTTCTTTCAATAAGTATCATGTCTTCAAGGTTCATCCATATTGTAACATATATCAGCTCTTCATTTATTTTTCATTGCCAAATAATATTTCATTGCATAGGTATACCATTTTTTGTTTATCCATCATCAGTTGGTAGATATTTGGATTGTTTCCACTTTTGGCTATTATGAATAATGCTGTTATGAACATTGGTGTACAAGTTCTTTATTTGGCCATTTGTTTTCATTTCTCTTGGCTATATACTTGGAAGTAAATTTGTTAGGTCATATAGTAACTCTATGTTTAGCATTTTGAGAAACTGCCAAAGTTTTTTACAAAATGATTACACATTTTACATTCTCACCACCAATATATAAGGGTGCCAACTTCTCCACATCTAGCCAACACTTCTTATTGTCTGTCATTTTGGTTTTAGCCATTCAAATAGGTGTGAAGAGGTCAAAAGCTTTTCCTGAGTCAATTGAAATTATAAAGTATTTTTGATCCTTTATTCTATTAATATGGTATATTTCATTAATTTATTTGTGTACATTGACCCAACTATGCATTCCTGGGATAAAGCCCACTTGGTCATAGTGTGTAATCCTTTTTATATGTCCTGAATTCAATTTTCTGGTATTTTGTTGAGGATTTTTATGTCAATATTCATAAGAGATATTAATATATAGTTTGCTTTTCTTGTAATATCTCTGTCTATTTTTTGTTTTTGTTTAAATAGAAGAAATACTGGGTTCATTGAATAGGTTGGGAAGGGTTACCTCTTCTATTTTTGGCAGAGTTGTGAAGGATCGACAATAATTTTTAAATATTTAGTGGAAATCACAAGTTAGGCCATATAGAACTAGAATTTCTTTATTGAAAGTATTAAAATGAGTAATCAATGACTTTCCTTGTTATAGATCTATTCAGATTATCTGTTTATCTTTTGTTTCAGAAATTTGTGTCTTTCCAGGGATTTGTCTATTTCATCTAAGTTATCTAATTTAGGCAGATAGTTTTCCATAGCATTCTCTTATAATTCTTTTTATTTTTGTAATAATAGAAGTGATATCTCCTATTTCTTTCCTGATTTTACTAATATGAGCCTACTTTTTGGTAGAAGGAGATAGACTAAAGTTTTCTAAGTTTTGTTGCTCTTTTAAAAGAATAAACTTTCGGTTTAATTGATTTTTCCTTATTGTTTTTATATTCTCTTTTTGATTTATGTCTACTCTATTCTTGATTATTTCCTTCCGTCTGCTTGTTTTGGAGTTGGTTTGCTCTTCTTTTCCTTGTTTATTAAGGTGGAATATTAACATTGATTTGCACTTCTTTTTTAATATAGGAAATTATATATTCTAAATTTCTCTCCAAACTTCAGCTACATTCTACAAATTTTTGTATCTGTGCTTTCATTCATCTTAAAGCATTTTCTAATTTCTTTGTCATATCTTTTTTGACCCTTTGGTTATTTAGCAGTGCATTAATATCCACATATTTGTGAATTTATGTATTTGTGAATTTCCCAAATTTTCTTCTGTTGTTGATTTCTAATTAAATTCCATTCTGGTCAAAGAACACGCTTTTAGTACACTTTATAAGAGCTCAACCTTTTTTAAGACTTTTTTTAAGAGTAGTTTTAGGTTCCTAGTAAATTAAGAGGAAGCAACAGAGATTTACCATATATCTTTTGTCCCTCGCCCCCCGTCCCATATTCATAGCCTCCTCTATTATCAACATTCCCCACCAGAGTGGCACATTTGGTACCCTGATAAACCTACACCGACACATCATAATCACTCAAAGCAGTAGTTTACCTAAAGGTTCATTCTTGGTGTTGTACATTCCATGGGCTTGGAGAAATGTATAATGACATGTGTCGATTGCTATAATATCATAGAGAGTATTTTCACTACCCTAAACATCCTTCGTGTAATTTCCAGTTTCTGGTTCCACATGTAAGGAGCTTGGAAGTTGCTACTATATCCTGACAACAAGTAAAAAGCTAAACAGACTGGAAACCAACAACTCTTCTAGGATCCATTAGTGAAATGAGGACACAGAGTAAACCACTGCCCCCAAGATTAGAGAGGCTGACAGGAGAACGCAGAGAATAACAACTTACTGGAGCAGAGACTCAAGAGCAGAAACCACCTTGGGAACCAGTGCCAAGGTAGGAAACGCAGAAGTGTAATCGATGAATTACTGGACACTCAGTATGGACAACTCTGAGAGTTAAAAACTCCAAGGGGACTCAGTCATAAGGAGACCTCACAATTTTGGGAGATTTACCTTCAGGAGCTCAACCAAGTTCCCACAATAAATGTCAGAGGAAAATTCCCTCTTGCTTCTGGCAGGGGGAAGGGAAAGGAACCATTTAGAAATACACTATAGCTCTCTTCTTCTTAACAAGGCCTGCCTTCAGGGAAACCAGTTAACCAGACCCTAACCTGCTGGGGTATTATCAGAGCCTAACTGACCAGCCCAGTCTAGCCATCCTCTCCCTTAAAAGAAGTAATAAAAAAAATTAAAACACATAAAGTTTATTGTCCAGAGGCAAAGGCTCACTAGAAGACATAGACCTAATCATGGGACTGCAGAACTCGTCCCTTCCTCCTACACCTCACCACCACATTACTAGAGGCCTATTTACAGCAGTTCTTTTTACCTGGTAAATCATGTCTGGCTATCAAGAAAAAATTACAAAAAGGCAGAAAACCTGATATGAAGAGACAGAGGAAGCATCAGAGCCAGACATGGCAGGGATGTTAGAATTATCAGTCTAGGAGTTTAAAAAAACTATGATTAATATGCTAAAGCCTCTAATGAATAAAGTAGACAGTATGCAAGAACAGATGGGCAATCTAAGCAGAAAGATGGAGATCCTAAGAAAGAACCAAAAAGAAATGCTAGAGATGAAAACAGCTATAACAGAAGTGAAGAATGCCTTTGATTGGCTTCCTAGCAGACCTATTGGAGCTGAGGAAAGAATCTCTGAGTTTGAGGATATCTCAACAGAATCCTCCAAAACTGAAAAGCAAAGAGAACCAAGACTACAAGAAGGTCAGAATATCCAAGAATTAAGGGAAAAACGACAAAAGGTGTACCATTGTGTAATGGGAATAACAGAAGGAGAAGAAAGAGAGAAAGAAACAGAAGAAATATTTGAAGCAATAATAACTGAGATTTCCCCCAAATTAATGTTAGGCATCAAACCACAGATCCAGAAAGCTCAAAGAACACCAAGCAGGATAAATGCCCCAAAAGACATCCGGGCATGTCAAAGACATGCCTGGCATATCATTTTCAAACTATAGAGAATCAAATATAAAGAAAAAAGTCCTGAAAAAAAAAAGCAGAGGGAAAAAGAAACGACTTCACCAATGGAGCAACCAATATAAAAATTACATCTGACTTCTCAGAAACTAGGTCTAAGGAAGAGAGCATCCACCGATCATTAAGAAACATAAAAAGGGTGAAGGCAAATATGAGAAGGGATCTAGATTACTTCCTTTTGTGAAATCCTGAAATTTCAATTAAACTAGATTTTATCTTGGTGGCCTAAGAGCCATACAACTCTGTGTGAAGCAGCACACTTTGTCTAGTGTTCCTTTCTTTCGCAGTGGGCTGGGTGTGTTAGTCAAATTGTCGTTTCCTTATCAAGTCAGAAGTTTACATGATAATTTTATATTTGCATGAGCAAGTCAGCATTTCCCTCAGCCTTTTCATAAGAAATAATTACAAAGTGACTGAAAAGGGTGTAGTTGTTTACAATATTCCAACAAAAGACACTTCATACTGACTTCGAAAAATCATGTTAGACCCTGTTCAGCGAGCACTGAAGCAAAAAACACCTGTGGTTTGGCCATGCCACATTATTCTTAAGGTGCTAGATCCATTGTTGTCAATCGCCTGACAAGAGCAAAGACTTTGGAAAGTAAGGCATTTATTAATTTGTTTCTGAAGCTTTGATCGCATGTCATCAGCCTGGCTGAGTTTGGTGAAAGGAAAGATGCAAAAATGCAGCATGTTCTGGGCAAGCTGCTGACAGGAGCTGAGGTAGATGCTTTGGGGAAGGCTGCTCAGTGAGCTGTGACCTGCGAGCTCAAGCATTTGTCCACATGCTTTTTGTTATGTGACTGTTTATCCTCTGTCTCAGGGGCTGATTTATGAAGTTTGACATGGCACAATATAAATGCAGCACTATGCTACTTGGAAAACAAACGAAAATGATATATGAAGTCACAGTGGCCCACTTGTTTTGAGATCTTAAGTCCCATGCCAGAGCAGGACAAATGAAAACTCATTAGAAGTGAATATTTCTGTCCTTCAAACTTGAAAATGGCCTATTGAACAACTGCCAGGAAGAGCTCTGTAGACTCAAAGAAGTTTTGATATCCTGTGCACAAGTATTCTCTGCTTATGTTGACGGATACTCTATCACTGTCTTCCATTTTTTTTCTGATAATTCAATTAATCTATCTCAAAAAAAAAAAAACCCAGAGATTGAAACAATATGGATTTTCATAAAGTTACATATGGAAGAAATTGAGAGCTTCCAATTTAGTACATTCCCGGTTATATCCACAAGTTAATTTATCTAACAATAAGAATGACTCTTTAAACTGATTTTATGGTAGGCTGTGGTTATTACAGATAATCTGATATCAGAACTATGACTTGCGCTGTTAAAAACAAAATGTGAGAAAACATTTGTAATTACATTTTGGGGGGATATATATGTACCTGATACAAATCTAAGCAAGTGTTATTCTGTCCATTATTAAATAAAAATTATTTCTTGAAATCTTACTCCAATGAGGGAAAGAATTGTAATCTCCATCAATTTAGTGTCTTACCTTACCACTCTATTTCCCAGGCTTCTTTCTTTGCTTCTGGGGAGCTCAAGGAGTGGAATGGGATGGGTAAGGGAGGGCCTCCAGCCTCCAGTCACATAACCATGTTGTCAACTGCTAAAATGCCCTCCTTCAGGTCTGATCATTGTTACAACCCCTGAGCCTAAACACAAGGCCACTCTTAGTCATTGCTTTCAGCTACTTCCTTACCTCTCTCTGGCACATGGGAAACATTTTGTGTTTCCAAATCAGTCTGAGATCATGAGGTAACTGGTAAGACTTAAGGATCTTTGGCTCAGCTGAACCACAGCTAGGGGCCACAAAAATTGGGCATCTTCTATCTTTTCAGGATCTAGTTGGGAACATGGCATAGATTTCTCTGTGCTCCAATATCCCCAAGGTTATCTGAGATTTCCTCATCCACCTCACACTCAAACTTTGCCATAGGGAAAGATGGGAAGGGCATAAATTTCTTGAAATTTCCTTTCATTGACTGAGATAAAAACACCCCTTGTAGAACGGAGCCCTGAAATAGAAATCAAATCGCATTATAGAGAAAATAAAATTGCATTTCTTGTTCCCTAAGTTTATAGTCTAAAATTTATATTAGCTACACTTGATTGTTCTCTGGATATAATACAAGTAGCTATGGTATATTCAACAACTTATTACCTTTTAGCCCTCATGCTAAGCATTCTCAATGCCCTGTGGTATCTAATCCTCACAACAACAGAGAAGTAGCTACTTCTTAACCATTTATTATTACTCTAGTTTACTAAGAATATATTGAGGCCCCGTAGCATTACCCATTACTCTGTCAAAGTTACACAGCTACTAATTGGTGGAGTCTGGATTTTAACATGGGTCAAATTGACATTGAAATCTGTTTTCAGTAGGGAGATAGATAGACATGCAAATAGGTAATTTACTTTAGGTTTCTGTAAACACGTCAAAATGGTCAGCGTGCTCTAGGAGTATGGGAGACAAAGATGAATAACTCTGCTACAGTGAGTCAGTAATTATTTTTTTATTTTATATTTGCTCATCACAGTTTGGAGTATTTGGAGCACATACTATTACAGAAAAACAATTTGATGAAGTGGCTTTACAGTTAGTGTGGTAGCTAGTCTACAAGTTTCCCCCCCAATGACCCTTGTTGCCAAGTATTCCTACCTTATGTAGTTCTTCTCCACACTGAATCTGGGCTGGGCACCCCAACCTAAAAATACAGCGGAAGAGACACTGCTTGACTTCTGAGACTGGATCATAAAAGGCCTCGTACGTTCCTTGTTGGTCTTTTTGGAACTCTTGCTTTTGGGAATCTTCCTCTTGGAAATCAACAAGCATATTATGAGAAGGCCAACCCATATGCAGACACATATATAGACATTCTGTTTCACAGCCCAAGCTGAATGACCCGTCAACAGACAGCAACAAGTCTGCCATATAGGAGAGCTATCTTTGATATTCCAGTCCAAACGTCCACCAGATGATTCCAGCATTAGCTGACACCACATGGAACAACTGATGCCAATCAATGCACCAAATCATGAGAGATAACAAAACGGTTGTTCTTTTAAGCCATTGAATTCTGGGGTAGAGACTGGGAGGTGAGGTTGTTACAGACAGAATGTTACACAACATTCTATGTAACCTTAGAAAAATCACTAAACCTATATAAACTTCATTTTTTAAAGCTATAAAATAGAGAAAATAATAGTACTTGAACAGCAATAGAGTGGATTAAGATATTATGTGAGTGAATTTTTTTAAACTCTAAAGCAATGTCTAAGTGCATTTTAACTACTTTTGGGGTTTGATTTTGTTTTTCTGATAAAGTGCCATATAAAGAAGATAAAATGACTTGCCCAAGACCATCAGCTAATGAGTAAGTGCACTGGAGCTTAAATCCAATGGTTCTGTGACCAATACTCTTTCTACTTCTTTATGTGTCCAATAATATCTTCTATTTGTAAATAAATTTTTTTAAAAAAACTTCATGATGCCCTTCGCATGCAATGCATTTACGAATAGATAATGGAAAGTCATTTTCTTTGTCAAGGAACAAATAAGTACTTCATTCTGAAATGCATGCCTTTTGGCACATTACACTGATGGTTATTGAATAGAATTTTGTCTAAAACAAAAGCAAAATCTCTCTTTGTCAGTGCCCAACAATAATATCGATTGCAATATTTTCAGTCAGAACTTTACACCATTATTGAATATTTATATGATGCTTTCACAACAAAGCTCACATTCTGTAGTATCCATTTAGTGTCCATGTGGGAGTAAAGATTTATTTCTTGGCTGAGAATTACATGGCCAAATTATCATAGATAGCCATTAGAAAAAAATTCATAGATGTAAAGGGATAGTGAAGAATATATTTATATTGTATATTTCAAAATATAAACTGAAGCAATTAGGTTAAAGTATGATTTTTCATATATCACATATGGAACTCCACCTTTTAATTCCCTTTTTGGTGAATTCTATCCTTTTGTACTCATTTAAGGAGGAGCATGATCTTTTTGTGTATGTAGAGTTGATCATTAGGCTTGATACTTTTGTTATTTTTATGAATAAAATCAACTGTAACCCTTATGTTGAAAATACAAGATTCTATAGGGGCTCTAATTGAAAGCATTTTTCATTTAAAATCTAAATCTATAGACTCATTCTTCTTTGCGTCTTGGGTGAAATCTCAGTCTGCTATAATTTTTCGGTCATTCTTATGTCTCAAAACTTATTCTGATCACTTTAGCTAAATGAATAGTCCCAGTTTAGCTGTTACAATACTCCACAGAGTTTAATAAGGACACTCTGAACATCTTTTAAAGTTGTATCTTCTCACCCCTCCCCCCTAGCTTGGGGGAGGGGAGCCTGCAATGGTGGAGGGCTAGTCAACCTCATCTCCATTTTTTTTTAAGTTGATACCCCTTCCTCTCGTACTTCTGCCCCATTCTCTTGCTGTTGTTTCCAACTCTATAGTTTTATAGCTGTGAGCAGGACAGAGAAGATGATACAAGGAACTAAAAAAAGTCTTATTTTACTGGTCCAAATAGGATATGGTATTGGTGCATACTGCAAATGGTGGATTTGAAAGGTGACTTTTTCTCTAATGAATGCTTCTATGTGTTTCTCAGAGATTTTCTCACTGGGAACATCCAACTGAAATTTCTGTCATGAGCTGAATTTTCTCTGGCTTAATTTTTATTCCAGTCCTCAGTTCTTGGCATCCTATAATCTATGAAGCACAACCCTTTCTGTTGGAACCCTACCATACCTCCAACTAATTCTCTCAGGCAATGTCTCCTTGAAGATGATTTCTGACTGGCTCCTTACAAAGTGGCACACGTCTGGTTCACGGGTCTTATTTATGTCTGCCATACATAGCTTCTTCTCTGTGTCCTCACCCTTCTTCTCTCTGCCACTAGACAGGTCATTCCAGCCCCAAGTTGTTAACTTAATCTTTTAGATATGGGCCAATTACCATTATTTTCAGCTTTTCTGCCCCGTCATCCTTCCCCAAAAAAGACTCCAGGCAATAAAGAAAAAATTTCCCATGTGGCCTCTCAGAGTTCCTTTCACTAGACTTGTGGTGCCTGGAAAGACTGCCCTCACGCTGCCCTGAACCCCTCATGTTCATGGCAGCAGGGAGGCTCAGAGGGAAAATTTATCTAAAATATTCTTTTGACTAGGCCTCTTCAACCTGAGTCGGAGCGTCACAGAATCCTTTTTATTACATTCTTAGTAGGTCCAGCAACAGTGGTCTAGCACCTCACTTTGAATTGAAAGAATACTTGCCACTTATGATTTAGTTCTCTAGCTACTGTGCCTTGGCCAAAGCTGATGGAAAATGTTCACAGCGACATCCTGTTACACAAACATTTGTAAAACAGAACATAAATAGTTCCTCCGATTCCTTTTCAAGAATGTTCATCAAAAGAGCAAGACAGATGACAAGTAGGAGGTCCCATGGCCTGAAAAATTAGCAAGATCAACACTGCAAAGTATTCAGAGATGCTAATAAATATTTATAAGTAAGATTCTTCATCACACTGTTAAGATTGAAAAAGTGAGCACCAACTAAATATATGGAAATATGGGAACAGTTTAACATATTGTGGTACATATATGCACTTAAATACCATACTGCCTCTATCAGAGTCCAGGGGATAAAAATGGATCCATTATACATATTATGGGAATAAGAGATTTATTACAGAAATTAGATGTAACATATATGGGAAAATTGGGTCAGTGAAGATCTGGAAATTGGGAATGGGAGAATCAGAGAAACGGTCAGTAACCAATATGTCTAAAGCAAGTTGAAGCTCACAGGAAATCAAAGGAGCCAAGTACCTTTGGACACCAGAGATGGACTATGAAGCAGGACCTCCAGCAAAGGTCTATGGAAACTGCCACCTCTGGGGAAGCTGTTCCTTATCTGCAGCCGTCATTGCTTCAGGTCCACAACCAAGCCCTTCATGGCAGGCTTGAATCCACCGTTGGTTAGCATGGCCAGCAGTCAGGAAGCTAAGCTGAATGTGAAACAGAGAAGAGTGAGGAATAGCTGGTCACCTCTGTCTGTCACATCAGCTGACTGTGACAAGATTTTGAGAGTAATGGTTTCTACTTCACTTCTGCCAAATCTCATGCACTTTCCTCTTTTGGCTAACTCTTGCCCAGAAGTGCACAGGGAAAATAATTCTGGAATACAGTGTCTGAACTTAGCCACCCTGATGGAACACTCTGTTTCAACAACCTGCCATCAAATTCAACAATTTAGAATAAATTCATGACTACTAACCAGTTGAATTTATCTGATACTAATTGACTACCTAGTTTGTGCTAATCACTGTGCTTGCAGGGTGCAAGAGTGAGCAAAAATGGATCCTACCCTCACAGGACATATAATCTAGAAGAAGAGAGGGATGCAAATAAAGATGAAATTTCTATGTGAAAAGTACAGAGATAGGGGAAATATAAGTGGATCTCAAAGTACATAAAAATTGCTTCTAATCCAGACATGGAGATTAGAGAACACTTCCCAGACACACTGACTTTTAAACTTGGAATTGAAAAATTAATAGAATTTATCAGAAGCATTTGAGAACATATGTGTTTATATCAGGGGGCCACTGGAGGGCTGGGTGTGGAGCAAATAGCAGAGTGAGTGTTCCACAAGTAATTTAAAACTTGCGCATATTCTGTAGCAGATGGATGTTGTAACGCCTACTTTTTGCATCCATGATTGTCTGCTTGAAGGCTTTCTGGATGCAAAAGGATATTTATCCTAGGGCCATACTATGACTTCTGTGGACCCTGGGCTAGTTGGTCTTCATGGGTCTTTTCCTCTATTAGAGAGTATTAATCATTATATTTTATGACTGTGTTAGTATAAAGACAAGTATAACCCATACTGTATTATAATTATTTTGCATTATGAGTTTGAAAAAAATTAAAACTTTTTTGAAGTCCTCTAAAAGTATCATGGGCTGCAAACACTGCTTAATGTATAAGTCAGCCCTGATGGGGCCCACACTCAGGACAGGCCAGAGTTGCCAGGGAGCCCTGTGAGCAGCCCACAAAATTGAGAATGAGAGATGGTGGATAAATGCCCCTGCTCCTCCGCAGCCCAGTGTGAATACTTAGAGTGTGTACTACACGGTTGCCCAGAGGCCCCTGGTCAGGTCCTTATGACAGTAACCTGCTCATTAGCTCACTGCCTTGGCCTCCTGGGATCACCTCCTGAATAAACCATTTACATTCAAATTATTTTCTCAAGGTCTTTTATTTTTCAATTCTGCAAGAACCCAGATAAGAAAAATAATGATATATTCGAGGACATGAAAGATGCCCTGTGTGTTTGGGATGTAAAGTATAAATAAGAATAGCAGGACAAGTTATGGTGGAGGACACAGGGCAAGATCTCTAAGGTCTTACAAGCCCTGCAAACTGTTTGGATCCTACCCTAAGGATGAGAGAAAACCATGTGAAGTTTTTATAAAAGAGACCAATCTGATCAGAATTGTTTGAAGAAGATAATTCTTACTGTAATGTAGGTAATGTAATTGGGAACTCTCAAACCAGAGGGAGGGAACTGAGTTTGGAAGTAATCCAGGCGGAAAAGGTGACCTGGACTCAGTTTGTGACACTACACTTGAGAGGAATTAAATAAAGGTTGGGGGATGTTGTAGGCGATAGAGAGGACAGGATTTGACAACAGGAAGGAAGAGTAGAGTAAGAAGGACATAGAAGGCTGGCACTAAAGTCTCCAACTTATTAGTCACAAAGTAGAGATGGGGGCAAAGAATAAAATATTGCAATAGTATAATTCCAGGCTTTACATAGACATATTTGTATATTTTGTATATATTAGAGATATATAATTATTTTCTATTTACATTTTTCCTTATTTCTCCAGTTTTATACAAGTTCATACCTATATAATTTTTTAATTAGAGATTTTTTCTTAGATTAACATGCATGGAATTATAGAGAAAGCCTAACATTAATAGAAATAAGGGCATTTAAGGTAGAGAGTTTTGTTTGAGAAAAATTAACAATCCAATCTCAGAAGTGATTCATTTGTATTGGCTTTTTCTAGATCAAATGTACCAAGTAATTTCTAATATCGACTTCACTTTTTTATTGTTTAATCATATTCTAAAATTTGATTTCGAATTAGTCACTGAGACCTAAATATTTTCTTTGAGCATTCATCTTTAGATATAGAGCCACTTTTCAAATAAGACCATGGAAGTGTGTGTAATGGAGACTAATAATCATTTAGCTAATTTGATCGCTGCTGATGACTAATTTAAGTGACTCCTGTGGCCAAAACAGAGAAATTTATGGTACTTCACCTTTACGGATAGTGTGTCCGCAGTGAACTACTTAACAAAATAATGATAAATAGTCACCCTTTGAATTATTCCTTAGGAATTTGCTGTTTCATTATCCAGTTGAAATTCAATATTTTAAAGTATATCTTGAGAAAATGATAAACTAAGGTAAATATTTGTAAAAAATTAATCGAATAGTTAATGTCCTTACTTGATAAGACCTTACAAATCAATAGCCACACACAACAATAACAACTAACTTGGCTGAAAAATGCATAAGGGTAAGTCATTTCTTAAAGATTAGGTATAAATTGCCAGTAAACGTGGCACAATATAAATCTCAGCAGTGAAAATATACTGTACATTAAAATGAAAGTGAAAACCTGTTTTTCTTCAATCAGGAAAAAAACAATTTTTTAGAAAGGCAGTGCCCAATGAAGGTCTTCATATAGTTTAAAGGATATTCTTCCCTTCTACTGTTTTTAGTATATACTCTCTGAAAGCAGTTTGGCAGTGCATGTCAATAGACTTGCATGTACACACCCTTTGAGACCCTAGGCTCGCTAAGTAAATAACTAGAAATTTGTTAAACTTTTCATATAAAGAATACTCAGAATTATTTTTATAGTAAAAAAATTAGAAACAACCTAACATTCAATAATAATTGATTGGTTAATATATGTATATAACAACATATATATATCAATAGGTATATAAGAATATAATATATATTATATAATATTTGGCTGCAATTAAATATGTCCAAAGAATATTTGACAATATAGAAGATTCTGATAAAAAAGTTATATATTTTAGCCACATTACTTTGATTTGTGTAATACTAAGGTAATCATGATCTTCTAAATTGTCGATCTCAGTTATGGGAGTGGAAAGATAACCTGGAGTCCTGTGGCATATAGATTAATTATGCTTAGAATAACTGCTGGAAGATAATTATCTGCTCAGCTGCCCTTATCTAGTTCCCAGCTATAATGTGTCCCTGTGCTTTCGTTTCCAAGGTATAGGCTGCCTAATCCATGGACAGGACCAGCTTGTAGAGTGCTTTTTGATCCTTAGGCACAGAAGTCATCCATAATAAGGGTGTCAAACAAGTCTGACATATTTAATGTTGTCGCACATTGTCCAAGGGAATCTCAGCCAAAGGTATCGCAAATTTGTCTTTCCATCCACCCAAAGCAACTAGCATATGTCTATTCATAAATTCTAAAGTTAGTCAATAGAAATGATCACTGAGTAATTTACAGCTCCTAATCTTTTACAACCACTTGATACTCCAGACACCTTACCTGAAGTTACATGAAAGGGGGAATTCATTTAGGAAGATAGATACAGCAGTAATTTTTGCCATCTATTTTATGTAACTATAAATCTCTATGGAATTCTTAATCTCTTGGAGATAAACTTTATTTCTTCCTGTTTTGTGGGGATTTTTTTGCTTATGACTAAGAAATAGAATCAATTTCCAGGAACATGTATCATTGTTATGAAAACAAAACACAGCCTCCTTACAAAGATACTCAAAGCTCTGAAACAGCTTTATTAACTGGGATTTCTTTTAATCACTTTTAGATCTCAATGATCACCTTCCTTTCCAAGTTCCCCAAAGTCTTTCATATGCTAAGTAACCTTCCCAATGCTCAAGGGAGGAAAAAGTGGCAGACTTTGTTCACCCCTTCGCTCATTCTTTCATCCAACAAGTATTTATGGATTGCTTTCTCTGATCTACTTCAATGATAAAGGGTATTTGCCCTCATGTAATAGAATGACTATAACAAAAGTTGGACATTTCAATAATTATTAAATTATAAATTAATTACCATTAATATATAATTGCTATTAATACATGATCATAATCATATCAATAGCCATTAATTTAAAATTAACTGATGTATTAATTAATATAGTCTCTGGGTTTCTATTCTGTGACTGCACAAACAAATACACTCTTCACTTTATCTTTTGATTTAAGAAAGAAAGAAAATTGTGTTAGTGCTTTTTAAAAGGGTTCTCAATAGGACAAAATCATTCCAACTTTTCAGATACTATATACTTAAGTACTGACCACTCTTTGAGGATGGCCCACCACAAATATTACATGCCCCATGATGCCGTACCAGACTTTTCATCCCATAGTGTTTTCTCGTTCTCAAAACATCAATAGCATTTAGTTTGGAACTTTCTTCTGAAGAGCACAGCTATTTTTTTTTTAAGATACAGTTCTATGCACATATTCCACATATTAACAGGTAAGATTTTGAAATTTTGGAGCATGACATTTAAGTTTTAATGTGCAGTCTTTTACTGTAATACAGACCCAGTAAATGTTGTTGAATTAACAGATGTATAAAATTGCATAAAATTAAAAAGAATATTTGTATGAGTGTGACAGCAATAAAGAGAGGTAAGAATTTTGTAATGATCCAGAAACAACTGTTTCTAAGAAGTCTTTAACTCAACATATCCCCTAGTAGAGCAGCAGTATTGAACTAAGACTCTCTTCCAACTCTAATATGTATAGCTCTGAACGTAAACTCTCTCCAGTCCTGTTTTCACAGGTCTTCATGGGTTTTGGTCTAATAATCCAGTCTCCTACCATGGAGACAAGGGATTTAGGAGCAACCTGAAGTCTGGAATATCTCATTCAGAGACTACAGTATTATTAGGGCTTTAGAGCAAGCAGATTGAAAGTGTCACATATGAAAAGTCCTCAGATTTCTCCTAATATGGGATCATCAGGGTATAGTTCAAAGAACTTGAAGTTTGGCATTGATATAGGGGAGGTAGAGAAGGTGATATTGAAGCCAGTCTTGAGGATGTATAAGACTTAGCAAGGTGAATAAAAGTAAGAAATATGTTCCAGGCAGAGTAAATATAGCATGCAAAAATATAGAATGGAGGAAAACTCTGGTGTTTACAAGAAAACTACAATTAGTTCAGTATTACTAGAATTTAAAGTGCAAAGCAGGTAGTGGTGGAAGATGAATTTGGCAAGTGACAGATGGATGGATTCATGAAGGGCCATCGACAGCACATTAAGAAATCTGGAATTTATGAAGTTAATGAGATGGAAGAACAGAGGATTTGGTAACACGAAACATCACTCTCGACTATATAGTGATATAGTGGTGAGGTCAACTGAGATGCTAGAACAATAGATAAGGCATCTATCTGAATGCAGAAGTTACCCAACATCATCAGGTATTGTGATAGAGAAATACTGTGGTCACGTGTCAAAATAACAAATAATGAAAGTGACTGTATGGTCAGAGGATTTTGGCAACAGAAAAGGGGAAAGGATGGTTTCAAAAGATGTCATAAACCCTAAAGAATGAGGTTATTTGCTCATTTGTACATTTGCTTTGAAGAATGTGGGTCTGTAATAGTCTGATAGCATCCACGAAGAATAAGAACTTTGGCAAATACCAGCCATACTCGACAGATGGAACTTTTCTGGTCAAATAAAGGAGATCCTGAAACAGAACAGTGGTTGGAGATTGGGAGGAAGGGAAAGTGGAGTCTATTTATTTAAAATTTAAAATTGGCAACATGCAGTTTTATTTGCTTGTGGGAAATAGGGCAGAGGGAGAAGTCAAAAGCATCTCCTCAGTTTTGGACATAGTTTTGGATGACTAGTTAAACCATAATGAGGCTGCAATGTTAAGCGGTTAACTGACCTCATTTTGCATTATGGCTTCATTTCCTATTAACTGCATCCCCTAAGATACGTTACTTGGCCTGTTTGAAACTTAATTCTTGACTGCAGAATGAAGATAATTTTACCTACTTAAGATGGTTGTGTATTAAATAACAGGGTATCCATAAAGCACCTACCACAGATCCTAATAGATGGTATCAGACACTATAAACATTAGTTCTTACCCATTTTATACCTTTAATTTTCCCCAGTCCATGTAGAGAGAGACAGTATGGCTTAGTGGGTAGGAGTTTAGACTTTTAGCTAGACAAATTGAGCTCAAATCCTGGCTTTACCAAGCGCTATCTGGTAGTGATGAGTTACTTAATCTTTCTAAGCTTTGGTATCCTAATCTGTAACATGGGGATAGAAATACCAACATTTTAATGTTATCCTAGGGATTAAATGGGATAATATATTTAAATTACATTGCCAAGAGCATGGCATATTGTACTTATACTCAACAAAAAATAATTATTTTTAGAGTGCTCTGAGAGGACACTTTAAGAGAGTCTCCATAATGGATCCAAGGCTTCTGTCTTTGGTGCCTGCCTTGTTTGTTGTGCCTACCTATTGAATAGACATATTTAGTTATGAAGAACAATAAATTTCAAGTATGAATGACTAGGACCATGCATATTCCTACTCATGATGCATAATGCAAAGGAAATGTTTTTCCTTTGGAAGTCTTGTTATTATTTGGCTTAAACCACAGAACCGAGAGCAATTAGTTGTGAACCGTGCTCCTGCCTGTGTTTAAAGCAGGATATGTGCCAATCTGAAGCATGTGCACCGTCCACGTGACCACTGGCTTGCACACCATTTGTGCTATAAAAAGATATTCTGTTTGCTTCAATTTCTGAGTAACACTCTTAAGTTTTTGGAAAGCTTGATTAGCTAAAACAAGCCTGGCTGAAAAGCAATATGGCAGGATTCCACAAATTCTGTCAGGATATATTTTTTTAAAGATTGTGGAAAAAACCTGCCAAATCTGGTCCATCTGTTCATGTATGAGTTCTTCAATATTAATAGGCTGGGCAATCGGGAGATTTATTTAATTAATCTTCATGGCTAGTGCATCAGTAACAATTATCTTTACCCTTATCACAGCAGTCATGCTCTTTAAAATGAGCTCAATTTGTGTTCAGAATACAATACTAACCGATATGGGTACCCTGGCAAATAAACAGTAGCATAAGATTACCACTGGCAGTGAAGCAAGCAAGTAAACAAAAGAGAAAATCAGAAATAGTTTGAGAGAAAACTGACTGGACCAGCAAACAATTCTGACAACCTCGGTCTTAGAGTCATTTCTCTAGGATTCGACGTAAGCAGATTGGTTCAGTGCTACTGGAAGTTACATGGTGGGAAGAGGAGGCAATGGACAGCACTGAATCGTGGGTTCTAACCGTCTGTACTATTTTCCACCTGTCTGATATGGATAAAATAATTTTTTTTCTGTAAAATAAGGATAAAAATCTACCACAAAAGTCATTGAAAATGGACATATACTGTTTCTGGCACATAGTATATACTCAATAAATATTTGTTGAATTGTCAAATAGAATGATATATGTTATGTATGCCTTTCCACAACAGTGCTTCATATATAAATGTAGTTCTGTATGAATATAATGTTTTTTGGTAGATAATGATAGAATACACAGATAAGTGGGGGAAAAGGACTGAAATAGCAGACCCTTCTTTCTCTAAAGGATCTCCTCCAGTTGCTGTCAATAAGAACTCCATCAATAGAAATTGTTTCCTTTGAGTTTTGAAATAATTTTGGCAATTGTATATGCTGCAAGAGAAAGATAACTAGTGTTTATTGGATGCCTATTTGTATGACACCAGTGAATTGGGCATATTACCTGACTCTTTTCACTTAAACTTAAAAGTTTTCATGTGAAGTAGTTATTATTATGCTATTTTACAGATTTAAAAAATCAGACTAAGAATTGCTATCTTTCCCAGGGTCACACAGACATGTCACTAGTATTTGGAGAACCTATAGCAGAAATCAGGACTGACTGCAAATCCATGTGTGCCTTCTTATTCTGCTATCCTATGAGGAGAACAAAGTCATCCTGAAATGATGGGCCTTTATCTATTGTCAACAGACATGTTGGTAGCACAAACTCAAGAAGAGAAGATAAAAATATGAGACTTCTAGAAGAATCGATTGTGGAAAGGAAATAAAATCCACTTTGTAAATACTTTAAAAATTTTTCTTTCGGCTAAATAGTTTTTCTTGTCATCATTTTTTTTTACCAGTCTTTTTAAAGCTTGGGTTTATATCCTCTAGGTTATAACACTCTACTCTATAGAGCACTGTGGGTTTATATCCTCTCTACTACTTCCATGTAATTGTTTATTTTTTGTCAGATTGGCTAGGTCACAGTAAATAGATGTCACTGAAAAGTTATTTTTTAGATGATATCAATATTTAAATTAGTAGACTTTGAGTAAAGCAAATTACCCTCCATAATGAAGGTGGGCTTCATCCAATCAGTTGAAGGCCTTCAGAGAAAAAGAATGAGGTCCCCCAGGGAAGAGTGAATTCTCCCTCCAGACTGCATTTGGACTCCCGCTGCAACATCCACTCCTCCCTGGGTCTCCAGTCTCTCAGCCTGCCTTGCGGATTTCAAACTTGCCAGTCCCCACAATTCTGTGAGCCAATTTCTCAAAATAAATCTCTCCCTAAATACTTGCACAAATCCTGTTGGTTCTGTTTCCCTAGAGAACCCTGATTAACAGACTACCTACACGACCTTAGGCTAGCTATTAAACCACTCTTTTTGCCTTAGTTCACTCACCTATTAAACAGAGTAATCACATGGACTTCATTGGTATTATATGCGTTTGCATATCTTTAGCATATCTAGAACAGAAGAAGGCACATCGTTAAGTGCTATTTATATATGTTTACTATTATTTCAAAGCATTTTGGAACAAGCTTCCTTTTCCAAACTGCCTGCTCAGAAATTTCCTCCAGAGAAACCCTACCACAGTAGAATAGGAGTCATTTTTTACTGAGGATACGGATCTTAAAATCAGAGGTCTTCGATGCTAAACAGGGACCCGTATACTGCATTCATTTTTTACGTATTCCAATCCCCTTAAGCATTTTCTTATTTGTTCTCCTGCCTGAGATCTTCTATGATAAATTTATAGACGCTCAAGCCAAACTGGCTACCTGAGTCTTGAAAACCTGAAATTTTTTTCTCTTCCTGAGCCATGCACAGGGCCTTAGACAAGATAATCAGCATATTAAAATTAGATGAACACACTGGTTTTATTTCCACATGAAAAAGTATGACATAGTTGGAAGCACTTTGAAATGCCTAATAGTTGACCAGCGCACTTAGTGAAGACTATGTGATCGCTGAGTTAGGTTTCTAACAAACGCTTGAGTTAGTTTTCTCTTAGTTTTTCCCTGAGTTCGTTTTCTAATGCTTTGGAAAAGTCAAGAAGTGAAAAAAAGTCTTGGGTTGCATCTAACCCCAACTGAGTTATATTATCTACTTTTAAAATAGGGAAATTGATTTTCTCATGTTTAGCAGTTCTTTATTGCTGTCTTTCAAATCATCCCTTGTTTATATCATCTATAGGCATGATTCTTTCCCTGGTGCCTTGTTGAATCTTTCTTCCGGAAACTTGGCTATAAACAAAAAATAGTTTTGGTCATACTTTTCCACTTTATCTGAACCTAATCAAAGTTATACAGTATGAGATTTTTTTAAATACATAAATCTGGATTTGTATATTTTTATTTTTTTAAAAAATTATATATATTTCAGATGTACAACGTGATGGTTTGATATGCATATACATAGTAAAATAACTTCTATAGTCAAACTAATTAATATATCATCTTCTTACATAGTTACCATCTTTTTTTGTAATGAGAGAGGCTGAAATTTACTCTCTTAGCATATTTCTAGCATTCAATACAATGTTACTAGCTTTAGTCAGCATGCTGAATTAAATGTCTAGACTCTTCCTACATAACTGCAACTTTGCACCCATTGACTAACATCTCCCCACTTCTCTCACCCTCCCAGCCACGGGCAATCACCAATCTTCTCTGTTTCTATGACTTCAGCTTTCTCAGGTTCCACCTATCAGCGAGATCACGCACTGTTTATCTTTCCATCCCTGGTTTATTTCATTCGGCATAATATCCTCCAGGTTCATCCATATTCTTGCAAATGACAGGATTCCCCTTTCTTTTGTTTAAGTCTGAATACAATTCCATTACCACATCTTTATCCATTCATCCAATGATGGACAATTGATTTTATATCTTGGTTATTGTGAATGATGCTGCAAGGAACGTGAGACTGCACATATCTCTTTAAGATACTTATTTCATTTCCTTTGGATATATAACCAGAAGTGGGATTGCTGGATCATATGGCAGTTCTATTTTTATTTTTCTGAGGAACATCCATACTCTTTTCCATAATGGCTGTACCTATTTACATTCCCACCAACAGTGTACAAGGGTTTGTTTTTCTCAATATCTTCAACAATGCTTATCATTGTCTTTTTGATAATAGTCATTCTAACAAAAGTGAGGTTATATCTTATTGTGGTTTTGATTTGCATGTCCCTGATGATTAATGATGTTGAGCATCTTTTCTTATACCTGTTAGTCATTTGTATGTCTTCTTTTGAGAAATGTCTATTCAGATCCTAGCTGATTTACAGTTTCGGGTCTTATATTTAAATCTTTAATCCATTTTGAGTTGATTTTGTTAGTTGGAGTGAGATAAGGGTCCCATTTCATTCTTCTGCATCTGGATAACCAGTTTTCTCAACAACATTTATTGAAGAGACTATCTTCTGCCCATGATGTGTTTTTGGCACCTTTGTCAAAGATCAATTGACCATAAATGTATGGATTTATTCTGAGTTCTCTATTCTTTCCCATTGGTCCAGATATCTGTTTTTATGTCAATACCATGATGGTTTGATTACTATAGCTTTGTAGTTTATTTTGAAATTAGGTAGTGTGATAGCTTCAGCTTTGGACTTTTTGCTCAAGATTGCTTTGGCTATTCAGGATCTTTTGTGGTTCCACGTGAATTTGAGGATATATTTTTCTGTTTCTGTGGAAAATTGCATTTGGGTTTTGATATATTGTAGATTTCTTTGGGTAATATGGAAATTTTAACAATTCTAATCCATGAACATGAGATCTCTTCCCATTTATTTGTGTGCTCCTCAGTTTCTTTCATCAATGTCTCATAGTTTCCAGAGTACAGGACTTGGCTAAATTTATTCCTGGGTATATTATTCTTAATGGTGGCATTTATCACTATAAACTTCTCCCTTAGAACTGCTTTTGCGGCCCATAAATTTTGTATGTTGTGTTTACATTTTAATTTGTCTCTGGACATTTTTTTTATTTCTCTTTTGACTTCTTCCAGAACACACTGGTTGCTCAGGATTGTGCTATTTAATTCCACATACTTATGAATTTTCTAATTTTCCTCTTGTTATTGATTTCCAGTTTCATACCATTGTAGTTGGAAAAGATTTTGTTTAGTTGCTTATCTGTGTTCTCTTATAGCTCACTGAGCTTCTTTAAAATGATTATTTTGAATTTTTTGTCAGGCAGTTCGTAGATCTACTTCTCTTTAGGGTCAGTTACTGGTGCTTTATTTTGTTCCTTTGGTAGTGTCGTGTTTCCCTGATTATTTGTGATTCTTGTGGCCTTGCACTGGTGTCTGCACATTTGAAGAAACTGGCACAGCTTTAAGTCTTTACTGACTAGCTTTGGCAGGGAAAGCCCTTCTCGAGTCAGCCCAACCAGAGATTCTGAGGGGGCCATCTGGTTGGGTTTGAGGGCAGATTGATGTGGTGCCTGGGGCAGCAGGTAGGTGGGTCTGGAGCCTGGTTCCACTGGGGCACATCTGGTGCTTGGGTCTGAAGGGCAGGCTTGTAACCTGAGTTTGCAGTGGCAGGCCTGGGACATGAATCCATATAAGTGGGCCTGGAGCAGACCATGTGGGTGGACCCTATGACTGGGTCTCCAGGGTCAGGACTGGACACTGGGGTTTCAGGTGCCAACCTAGTGCTGAAGAGGGTCTTGTGGCTGCAGGGGCTAGCCCCAACACTGAGGTGGACCTGTTGCCTTGGTTTGTGAGGATGAGCTGGGTTCTGAGTCCACAGGTGCTGGCCCGGTGCTGGGGTTCACTGGGGCAAGCTTAGTGCTGGGGTCCACAGTGATGCCTGGTGCTTACTTCACTCTCCTTCCCTATGAAGAGGGTATCTCTCTCAGTGCTGGGCTTCCTGGCCTTGAAGAAAGGGTGACATGGGTAATGTGAGATTGTCCTTCATATCCTCTTCAATGCATCTTTTCTTATGTCTCTGCTCTACTCAGTTGCTATAATCTTTCACCTGGAATTCTTAGCTCTTGTAAAGGTATTTTTGAGTGCAGATAGTTGTTCAAACTCATATTTCTGTGAGGGACAAGCACTGAAAACTCCTCATCCACACCTTGCTGACATCTTTTCTCCAACAAGAGTTTTAATAGAACTAATATACCATGCTATCAATAAAAAAAATTAAGAACATGCCTGGTTTCTAAGTATGGGCAAACATTCTTTCTAATTTAGGAATAATGTCAAAATCAATTCCTTCTTAAAGAGATAGAAATGTGAGAGTATAGGTTTCTAAAAATTAAGAAAAATATGCAGATCTCCCAGCCTTGGTTCGCAACTATATTCTCCAGCTGTCTAGGCCGGCTTCCAGAAGTTTCATCTACATGTACTATATACAACCTCAAAATTAATATGTTTTCAAGTGAAATTATGATTTTCTCCCCACATTCACATGAGAATATATTATTTTCCCATATCTCAATCTTTCAAGCGATTAACTCCCATACCTCTTTCTTTTCTCAATCCTAATAGCTTTCAAATCATGTTACTTCTAGTTTTAAAACTTTTTCCCAAAACTAGTCATTCTTGTATATCTTTATTGCCATTGTCTTAAAAGATGATCGTAAATAGTTTCCAAAAATGTCTGGTACAGTGGCAAGTGGAAACTTGCCATCCAACATTGTGTAGATATCGCTAATCTATTTTATATTCTTTCTCATTAAGAAAATTGTTCCCCAGATATCTACTTCTGGTTATTGAGATTTTGGATGGGATGCAGGAGGAGCAATAAATGGCTCCATTTATGTTACCTACCCTAAACTGTATGGTTGGGCTTTCTGATATAACCAGTTTCTACCCTAAGACTCTAGTAGGTGACTAACTCGACCCTGACTCTTCTCTTTAGAGTAAACTATCAGATGTGGTTCAAAGGGGCCTACCATGAGATAAAGATACCCATATCACTCAGGAAATTCCAAGGACTTAGAGGTTACCTTCTAGGAAAGGGACCAAAGGCCAGATTTCTCTTTGGACAAGGCCAAATTCCTTACTATGCACGGGCCCCAATCCCATCACTTCTGAACTGCTTAGAGGTATTCCAACTAACTTCCCAGCCATCTGGTCTTTCTCACTTGAAGACCATTAAGTATTATGTCTCCTGCCACAAAGGAAAACAGAAAAAGTGAGAGACCAGAGAGGGAAGGAAAGTAGAAGGAAACTAGATCTGCTTAAGTTATCCACATGCTTCTCCTTCAAACACCTTCTGTTCCTGATTTCCATTTCCTTTTTGGTACATAAAGCCCTCTAAAATCCATTTAACTATTGTCACATCTCCTTTCATTCTCCTAAGGGCCCACTCTGCATTCCTGCAGGATGACATATCACTCTTCACTGATGGTCACTCTTCTCTGGATATTCTAATCCTTTTTGTGACTCAGTCTGTTGGCGCATGATGTTGCTTATGCCTAGAATGTCCTTCAGGTCTTCTTTGTCTGGAAAATTGATTAACTTTTCAATTTCCTATATATTAATAGTATATAGTAAGGGTAGTATATTAGTAAATGTGGGCTAATAGTTATAATAAATAGCCCCCAAATCTCAGTGGCCAAACATAATACAAACGATATATTTCACACCTTTGGGTATTTGGCAGGCTGCTGTCCACATAGTAATTTAGGGACCCAGGCTCCTTTCATCTCAACACTGCGATTTTCTAAGGAGGGCTTCAGAGTCCTCTCCTGGATCCTTTATATTCACTCAAGTGTTGAGAGAATAAAGATCTTTCGAGAGATTTTTAAAGGCTGCTCCTAGGAATAGTATATGTCATTTCTGCTTCCATTGGTGAGAAGTAGCCACGTGGTCTCATCTAGATGTAAAGGCCCAGAAAATGCAGCCTAGCAGGAAGATTCAATAGGAAAACCACAGAAAAATTAGTGAACACATAGAGCATTTCTACCAAAACAGTTTAAATGTCACCACTTCAGTGTATCCTTTAAGATGTTTCCCAGGCAGAAATATTTCCTCTGTTCTTTTTTTTGAGGAAGATTAGCCCTGAGATAACTAATGCCAGTCCTCCTCTTTTTGCTGAGGAAGCCTGGCCCTGAGGTAACATTTGTGCCCACCTTCCTCTACTTTTTATGTGGGATGCCTACCACACCATGCCCTGACAAATGGTGCCATGTCCACACCTGGGATCTGAACCAGCGAACCCCGGGCCGCCGAGAAGTGGAATGTGCACACTTAACCACTTTGCCACCAGGTAGGCCCCTCTGTTCTTGACGATGGCACAGTTCTTGTCTCTGTAGTGCCATATGCCATATTGATTGCAATTTATTTATTTGCATATTTACTTCCTTCAGGGGACTATGAGTTCTAAGAGAAAAGGGGCTATTTCATTTTTCTTTTTATCTCCAGCAGTTATTATATCTGACATATAGTATGTGTATAATAAATACTTGTGGGTGAGTGGTATAATCAATGAATGCTATTCAAGTATATCTCGTGTAATTATAGAAAATTCATCTGACTACCATTAGAATCATTAAAAAGAATGTAAAGCATTCTAAGTTTTGTGACTTAGAATTTCTGAAGGAGGAGAGGGCTCCATTATCAAAGTAGGAGAAAGAAAGGGAGAAAACGAGATGGTGATGAAGTGTTAAAGGAAGAAAAATGGATTGTTTTAATCCTTTGACTTCTCTAACAATGCGCACGTCTACTGCAATTCAGAGGCTGACCGTGAGTTATGGAAAAGAAGAAAGATCACCTTTGATTATAGAATGTTTAAACATTAGCACTCTAATGAAGACAAGGAGGAATCTAAGTTTTAAGAACCAGCCAATGACATTCTTGAATGTAGTATTTGACCAGAGGTCTTTTACTGGGGCTCATGGGTTGGAAATACACTTTGATACAGGACCCACTATTAAAAAACATTTAAAATATTGATATATGGCAATATACTGCCTCTATGTCTAATCTAAAGATCTATTCATTGCCATGTTATTTTTATTATTGCATGTTACTATTAACGTAAACATACATCAATATAAGTAACATACCTATAAACTAGTTCAATAAAAAAAAATCTAGATACATAAAGTTAGGGCAATTAATTGAAAAAAGAAATAAACCAAAATAGTGACCTGGGTGTTTGGATAAGTACCTCATCACTCCCTATAGATAATTGGAAAAGGAATTATGTGGGTGATTTTAGATGGACATTAGTACAGCATTCTAAGTAAAACTAATCTTGTATTGTTTCCTTGGGCTGCCATAACAAAGTACCACAAGTTGGGTAGACTTCAAAAAAGGAAATTTATTCTCCCACAATTCTGGAAGCTAGAAGACTGAAATCAAGGTGTTGGCACGGCCATGCTCGCTCCAGAGACCAGGGGACGACCCTTCCTTGCTTCTTCCAGCCTCTGGTTGTTCCCAACAATCCTTGGCATTCTTAGTTGATAGAAGCGTCTGCCTCTGTCGTCATGTGGTGATCTAGTTCTGTGACTGTGTTCCTGTCCTAATTTCCTTCCTCTTCACCAGTCATTGGATTAAGGCCCACCCTATTGACCTCATTTTAATTTGATTAAATCTGTGAAGATCCTGTTTGCAAATAAGGTTATATTTGCAGGTAGTTTGTGTTAACACTTCAACATGTCTTTTTTGGGAAAGACACAATTCAAGCCATAACTAATCCGTAGGGGAAACTACACACAGGTGCTTAATTTATCTCTTTCTTGTTTTCTATGCTTTCCAGATCTAGCTTTTATTGTTGTTTATTGTGATTTGCATGAATAAAATAAGGATATTTTACATTTGGAAAAAGAATTTGATGTCACTTTCTTCCTTCAGCTTCTTGAAAGACACTCACATCCCATGTTGGAAGATGTCAGCAGCTCTATTTCTTCTCCCTGTGCCCAATGAGAGCAGCTGGCACTCGCACAATAAATTCCCAAACAAAGCTATCATTCCAAAAATTGCCAGTGATTTCCACAGCCCCATTGGCCAGCAAGCTTATGGGAGTCAGTCTCTCAGGCTCATCTTTAGCACAGCCAATGGCAAATTGTTAAGATTTCTCTTCCATCACTAGCCTAGTGGGTATATTAAGTGTATGAATCCCCTGGACATACAGTTAAACAAACTGAACCATAGCTCATACACCTAGCTGTCCCCAAATAGAGAGAATGTCACACAAAGTCATCTCTTTAATACATAAGCATTAAAATGAAACATCAGTGTGGTCTTTTCCCTGCAAACTTCCTGTTTCAAAGACAATTTAAATGTGAATTTTGTCTTTTTTCTGCTAAAATGTTGGGGAAGACATTCAAAGATTTCTCTTGATCCTTTCTTTTGTTTCCTGCAGTAAAATGAATCAAATAGTTCAATAAAAACCTTAACTCAAAAAAGAGGAAAGAAGAAAGCTGTATATTGCCAGGAAATTAAACAGTACTATACCTGGAAGGGATCACACTGGGATAGCTAATTAAACATTTGAAATCTTGGATGTATGAATTTATAATACTTGCTTCAAGCTTGGTTGCTTTTCTGTTTCTCTTTAATATAATACACCAGTATTAAGGTCGTATGAAGTTAATATATTAAACACACTCACACGTACACACCATGGTTCCAGAAAGAAAACAATATAAACTGTATTGAATTTGGAGAACAAGTGTTGGAGAGTTGTAGGTTTTAAACTCCTACAGATTAGAAGTTTTCCTTTTTATACTCAGATTCTGGGAAAATATAATTTATATGTAAGATATGTTTCCTAATGACAATTTATTCTAAAAAAATTTTTAGCACTTACTATATGCAAAACTTCCTGTTAAGTGCTATCAGGAACAGAAGTGTGGCATTAGAGAGGGAAAAATTATAATGTTTGAAAATGTGATGGAAACATCAAAGGTAAATGAAATTAACTATGTAAATTGTGAAACATTAGTCAGCACTCCATAGCTTTCATGAAAGTCTAATAATTCTATCCTCTCTCAAGATAGAAAATAAAAACAAAAAGGAATAAACTCATCCTGTCCAAATAATCATTCTTACTAAGCCCACTAACCCTTCTCTTGCCAATATACACAATATTTTTATCACACTAGGCTGTTATGAGGAATTTAAAGGCAAGTTATACATAATTTCTGATCTTCAGCTCCTAAGCAAGCTTGGGAGTTTGTAGGGACTTTTAGTTTTAAGGGTTTTTTTTGTTTATTCTTGTTTTAGTTGGTTTGTTTTTGTGAATTTCAACAAAGGAGTTCCCAACTTCTGAAAACACAGGGGTTAAATCTGGATTAGTATTCTGTCTGGCATTTATGATAAAAAGTTGATTCTTCAAAATAAAGACTGAAAGGTATAGATGTCACTTATAAATATTTTTCTAAAACATCAAATTAAAATTCTTTAAATGAGTCAAAATCCCACTGAACTACATTTGTTCGGTAGCCCTTTCCCTCATCTACCTGTCTTAAAGAATCAAACAACTCTCTGTCTCCCTAAACTAGAACATAAGCTTTTGATTACATTAAGAAAACTCAATTTCTTAATAAATTTGCATTTTATTGAATATAAAATTAAAGTATTAATTAAATACAGATTTGAAACTAATTTTTTAGCTGGGTTTACCACGTGTTTTAAGATATATTTGGCTCCGTATATTACTCCTTTC
Source organism: Equus caballus (assembly GCF_041296265.1). NCBI lineage: Eukaryota > Metazoa > Chordata > Mammalia > Perissodactyla > Equidae > Equus > Equus caballus. Next base: position 94,141,970 of record NC_091688.1, read on the forward strand.
CCTTTATAAACTAACGTGATCCCAACGCACTACCAAGAGTCGTGGAAATTTAATGGATGGCATAGAATGAATAGGAATAGAACATTAGAAGCTATTGGGAGATTTTAAGCAGAGCAGGGAGGTGATCTGAAATGTATTTTAAAAGTTTCCTGTGGCCACTCTATGGGGAATGAATTGCAGCAAAATGCATTCCTTAGAGTGGAGACCAAGTTCTATAATAGAGAGTCACCAAAATTAGTAGAGCATTTAAGATGAAGGGTTATTTCTCTCTCTCAGGTGGAGAGGGAGGTTGGTGTTCCATCATAGGTAGGCTTCTCCCCTCCTGAGGACTGTCCTAGGACCCAAATCCTTCCCCTTCATAGCTTCACTGGTATTGTCATTCTCCATTGTCTCTGTTATCCTATAATATCTCCGTTATCTCCACGGATACCATTCACAAGATCAGGCCCACATTCAGCCTACAGAGGAGGAAGGAAAGAAAACAGAAGGTAAGCAATTTCTCTTTTAAGTGAAAGTTAACGCATATTACTTCTGCTCACACATCACTGGCTAGAATTAGTTATGTGGCCACATACCCAGCTAAAACTTGTGGTTCTATTACTGAAGGGAAGAAGGAGATATAAGCGTAGAAATAGAGAAAACAGTTAGAAAGTGCATTCATCCGTCTAGTCCACTCAAGCAAGGATGGTGTCTTGGAGTAGGGAAGTGGCAATGAAGAAATGACCTTAATATCCTGAGCGTGTTCCGTATTCTGTTACACAGTGAGCATGCTCTATGTTTTGCTACACATGACCAAGCCATAGAACTCAATCCTTATTTTCAACGCCGCACCCCATCCCCACTAAAAATACATCTCTGTTTCTTTGTGTGAATCAGCCTTTAAGCAACACTTGGCATGCTCTTAATGATGCAGGCTCTAGGGGTCAGATCACTTCACTTCAAATCTCACCTCCATATTTACTACTTGTGTGACATTGAGTAAATAACTCAAACTTTCTGTTCATTTTGCACACCTGTGAATATGACATGATAATGGCACCTACCTTTAAAAACTATTGTTATAATTAATAGGGTTATTAGAGATAACTCTAGTTGATAATTCTAAATTATATAGACATTATTTTTTATATAATAATTGTGCTAGTCATGTAGTACATGCACAATAATTGCTAGGAGTTGTTTCCTTGAGAGTTGTTGGAGTTTATGCCTTATCAGGACAAACATCCTAAAATGGAATACCAGACATATCTCTTTTCAATAATCCCTTGATCTTTTACAGAAGTCAGGATCTAGCCATCTCTCTTTGGAAATTTGCTCTATTGCCTTTCTTCTCTGACCCCCCATCTGAGGTGCCAAAGAAAGGAAAAATATCCTTCTATCTTGTTATGAAAAAAATGCATAAAATTGAAAATGTTTATTTACTCCTGGGGTTACCAGTGAAATCTTTGTTGGATACTGGCGTTGCTTGCTTATAGCATCTATTTTAGACATATTTCTAACAGTGTGATCAGATATGTCTCGTCGTTGGCTTAACCTGTGATCTTTCACCTTGGAGTTATATGTGCTTCTATAGGGTGACTGGTAACAGCTCCCTCATTCCTCACAACTTGTCTGCAGGAAAATAGGAAGCTGTAGTTGGTAGAGGATAACAAAGATCAAGAAAAATGTTGCTGTCATGTTTCCAGAAAGAATGGAATAACTCTGTTCTTGTAGGTCCCCAAGCCAATTTTGCAAAGTTCAGGATATTTAATGAGACTTGACCTAAAAAGACAAAAAAAGATGACATAGGATCAGCAGTGGTCAGTAACAAAGCCATCAGGATCATGGGACATGATAAAAGGGCAGTGTGAAGCAGGCCAGTGGCTTGACTAGGAGAGACACCAGTGAGAAAAGATGTAAAAGGAAGCGCACACAGGTTATCTTGTGGATGATAACCCAGGTTGGAGAGGGAGGGAAAAGAGAATTGAAATTCATCCAAATCCTCACAACTGAAATACATGGATAGAGGTGGAGCTGAACACCTGAAAATGAACATAAAAGTATATATTTTTGTTTGGAGATAAGGAGAATTGCTCAGGAGTAACGTGATAAATACACAGACACAGGAAGCTTGTGTCTGTTCGATGACCTTCCTTAAAGAAGCTCTCCCAAATGTAGTAAGATAGAAGGAAGGCGTGCTCATTGTCATTATGGTTATTCTAAATGCAATTTTACTGTAGCTACTAGAAAAATGGCTTGAACTTTCTCAAATTGAATTAATGGCTCATTCTCTTGTTCCACATTCTTGTAGAAGAAAAGAACTGGAAATCAAATTACGGCAGAAAAGCACGATCTCAGGATACATTTCCCAGGAGACTTGTGTACAAGACCAAATAGAAGAAGGGGTTTGAACAGGAAGGCAAGGTTTAATTACATGATTACAGGTGGTAATTAGTTACTCTCTTCAGAATGAGATATCAAATGTATACATTCGAAGGGTAAAAAATCAAATAATAAGAATATTAGAAAAATGTACAAGAATATCTGAATGTCCTCTGATGAGAGAGAGCATTTTTAGTGAGACAAGAAACCCAGAAACAATAAAAAGACTGACAGATTTGACTACACAAATTAAAATGTCTGTGTGACAAATCTACCCAAACAAAATAAAAAGACAAACAATAGATTGAGAAAATAGATATGATAAATGGACACTTAATATGTCCTTAATGTTTGATAGTTGTCTATAAATTGCCAAAAAAACAAAGATAAAACTAAGAGGAAACAATGTCAAAGATTATAATTAGGTTATTCACAAAGGAGAAATACAATTGGTCAATAACCAAAAGAAAATAAGCTCTATTTAATTATGTGACAGGAGAGTACAATCGAAAAACGAGGAATAGACTCTTTTACCCATCAAATCTGAAATTAAAAATAAAACAGATCAAAGCCATCTATTCTGGCAACAATGTACAAAACTGGACACTTTGGTGGGTCACTCTGGGAATGTGAGTTGCTACAATTTTGCTAGAAAGTGATAAGGTATTATCAAATGCATTTTAAGAAATATAATCTTTGGTCTAGAAATCTCACTTTGTAGAATCTTTCTCCTGTTCAAAATACCTCTCAATAAGGACACTTGAACAGAAATTTTTAATTACAGAATTTATTTAGAGTGAGAAAAAGAACTATAAAGACCTGAGGATCAGTTTGCTGCGGAGAGTATTGATTTTGCTATGAAAGGAAAATTTGAAAGTATAAAAAGTAAAGAAAAATAGGATATCAGGGCAGGAGAGCCAAGGTTGGTACCACAGCAAGCCAAGGCACATGGTGGCATTGGGCTCAGTTGGGGAATGTGTTATCTAAGATATAAAACATCTGTCTAGGACTACATCAAGGAAGAAAATGAGAAGCAGCAAGCTGAAATAGACGTTCAGGGATTTCCAACTCAAGATACTAGGTTTCTAGGGCCGGCCCAGTGGCACAGCAGTTAAGTTCACATATTCTGCTTTGGAGGCCCGGGGTTCACTGGTTCTGATCCCAGGTGCAGACCTATGTACCACTTGTCAAACCATGCTGTGGCAGGTGTCCCACATATAAAGTAGAGGAAGATGGGCATGGATGTTAGCTCAGAGCCAGTCTTTGTCAGCAAAAAAAAAAAAAAAAGAGGAGGATTGGCAGCAGATGTTAACTCAGGGCTAATCTTCCTGAAAGAAAAAAAAGAAAAAAGATACTAGCTTTCAAAATCTAGCTCAACCCTCTCATCTGCCTTTTCCTCATCTGAAAAATGGAGATAAAATAGTGACCTCACAGGGCTGTTGTGGGAATGAAAACAGATCACTTTAAATCACTCAGTGTAGCTCCTGGTAGAGAGAAAGTGCTCAATTCAGGGAAAGAAGAGTAGCTATAGGTCTCTGAAGATTCTCCCAGGACCAGCTTCGCTAGGGCTGATCAGCACATTGAGATGAGGGACTGGCACAGCATCAGGAGAGGAAGGCTGACCCACTGTTCATGCCAAACATGCTGATGAGGGAAAGTGTTATTTTAAGTTTAGTTGCTTTGAAATATTGTTGTTGTTTTTCCAACACTTCCTGAGCACATAAATATTCATGAGTGTAAATCAAATATTGCAGTTATCATTTAAATTAAAAGATGCGACATCCTTTAAGAGGAAAATAACTTTAAAAAAATACTTTTTAAAGTTTAGTACCTTCAATGTAAAACAGAAAGCTTTGAAAAGCCATTGAAATTTATGGAGCTAAATTTTTTTTTTCAACAGAGAACAAAGAAACTAAGACGAGTTCTAAACGTCCCCATTTTCTACAAAGGGATAAAATTTGCTTCTGTCATCACTTCAGGAAAGCCTTTTCACAAATACCCAATTCCTCCGCGATCATAACCACCAAAAAAGCCTGGGGTTGAAATTTTCTAGAGAGAGTACATGAAACAAAATCACAAAGGAAATACTGGTTCACACAAATATACTCGTTTTACGCTGGAAGGGAGGCAAACCCGTGCAACTTCCATGAGGTCTGTTCCTCACTTTTTCTAGAGAAGTTCATGGATATGTAGAACTGAGGAAAGGTGGACTGCATGGCCGGTGGAGGAAAATTCTTTATCCCCATTTTAGCTGTTTATTGGCACTTTTTTAAATTCCAGGTAATCATCTATAATACCCTTTTAGTTGCCAATTTACAATGTTTTTTATAGTAGAGGTTCATTTTACAGCTTAAATTTAATATTCTACAGGTTTATAAAGGTACCTAATATGTGGGAGAGCAATTCCAACTTTTCAGAATGAATCCTAAGGCACTAGTTAACCATATAAGAGTTAAATTACAAAGATATTCATCATACCCTTTTTTGCGTAAGTGAAAATAATCAACATAAGTGTCCTATAATGGAAGATTTGCTTAATAAATCATCAGACACCTATTCAACATAATGCTGTTGAACTGTTAAGGAAAACGTGTGAATTAATATTTATTAATTTAAGATAGTATTTATAACAGCTTGATAAGTGCACAAAGATTCCTTAATGTATGAAATAATTCATATATGTTTTAAATACATGCCTATACAGACACAAGCAGAAACACACTAGATAATGATCTAAATGAAGACAAGTACAAATACTGTTCACAGTAATTGTCTTGGGGGATATTTTATGATTAAAAAAAATTGTGCTTGTCTACACGTTCTCACTGTTTCTAAAATCAGTAGTATTGCTTTTTAGTCACAAAAAGAGAGATTATAAAAGTAATAGAAGCTACCATTTATTGATTGCTTACTGTGTTAACACCTATTCTAAATACATACCATGTATTTTTTCATTAATACTTTCAACAACCTTGTTACATTAGTCTTACTTTTTTTTGTTTTAATTTGCTTTATAGATGAGAAAACTTGGGCACAGAGCATGGGTATAGCAGAGATAAGGGTGTTTACCCAGGCAGTCTCACTTCAGAGATAATTCAGAAATTTGGTTTAATTAAATATATAATGTAGGAGCCAGCCCTGCTGCCAAGTGGTTAAGTTCGTGTACTCTGCTTAGGTGGCCCTGTGTTTGCCATTTCGGATCCTGGGCGTGGACCTGCACGCTGGTCATCAAGCTGTGCTGTGGTGGAATCCCACAAAACAGAACTAGAATGACTCACAACTAAGATATAAAACTATGTACTGGGGCTTTGGGGAGGGAAAAAAAAAGAGAGAAAGATTGGCAACAGATGTTATCTCAGGGCCAATCTTCCTCACAAAAAGAAAAAAGCTATCTTTAAAAATATATACATATATATAATGCATGCCACGTTAACAGTCAGGTAATGTGTGTGTTTGTGTGTGTCTGTGTGATGTAGCCTTTTGTTTAGATACTCCAATGCTGGCTTAGATGGTCTCTGCCAACTTCTATATTCCTATGGTACACACAGCATTCTGTCATATCCCTCGACATTCTTTATGCCATTGATTCATTTATATTCTTTTGTCTTTTACTTATATATGTTTTAAAAACTTTAGACTTCAGAAGTTACTTGAGTACAAGATTGCATTTTTGTATCCCCAGCACCCAAGAAAATGCTTGTCAAGAAGATGATACTCAATAAATATTTGTTGAGTGCATGAATATAATTCAAACATATTCCTAAAATGTATGAAATTACATTGTATTTTGCTTAACATGATTCACGAATGTGCGTGGGTGTGATGTTTCAAAATAATTAGTGGCAAGCCCTTTAAATGAGAGCAGAAGAAAGTATGTCTTTGCTTCTCTGCATTCTCTCCCCACTCCAAACAATTGTAAAGTAAAATCAGCAGGCACACACAGATCATTAATTTTAAGAAAGGGTGTCCTTCAAGATGAGGCACAGAAATACCAGCCTGTCTGAGAGGAAAATTCAGGAGGCAGAAAAAGAACCATATCTCCTACATTCTTGCCATAAAGTAATGACTTTATTCAGTCATATTTTAATTTTTTTATAAAAGGGGGAAGTGTAGATGAAGTGAGAATGAATTGCACCCATTTGCTGAGGGCTTTCATTGCAAAGTCCTTGGTAGGTTTCAATCAGGTGGTATTTCAATCATGATGAAGGTTTGTTTCTGTTTTCTTTGTTGTTATTGTTAGTCCACCATGTACTTAATGAGTAAAGAAACATGCAGAATTAAAGTGACAGGGAGATTGGAAATTTCGACGGAGTTTTGAGCATGGATTTATATTAATAACACCCCAACCTCCACCACCACCCACCCACAGTCTGACTTTCGCTAACAAATCCCAGTTGAGAAGTTGCAGGCACAGAAAAGGAGATATCTTAACTCATCTAGGATAAGAAGAAAAATAAAATTGTTTAAGTTAAGAATGTTATTGAAGTTATGTAAATTAATGTGAATAGAGATGTAGAATGACATGATGATCAAATTTCAGATGAGGATCAAACTTTCACTTTAAAGAGGGAGGAAATTTCCCACTGGTGGTGACGTTTTAATTTCTATTTGAATGAACACATGACTTGAATGAATAACTGTTCATCTGCTTTGTAAAAAGAAACAAAATTTTAAAAAAATCATCTTCAAATTTGTCATTTTAATTCTTAAAACGATACTATATGGCATGCAATAGTGTATAGGAAGATGAAAGATTGCCTTCACAGAGTGTAGATTCTAATACAGGAAATAAAAAATGTCAGATAAGTTTTTTTTATTGAGGTCACATTGGTTTATAACATTATATAAGTTTCAGGTGTACTTCCTTATATCTCTTCTGTATAGACTACATCCTATTCCCCACCAAAAGTCTAGTTGTCATCGTCACTGTACACATGTCCTTTTATCCATTTTGCCCTCTCCCCACCCCCTTTCCCTCTGGTAACACTAGTCTGTTCTTTGTATCTATGTGTTTGTTTGTTGATTTTGACCATCAAGGCAAACAAGTGTAGAAAGTATTCAATATTGGGGAGTACATCAGTTTAGCTACAAATTACTTTCAGGTATTCTTAAAGTCGTTTGTGTCTTTTTCTTCAAAAATTGGCTTATAATTATGCTTTTTCTTTTCATCATGATCTGTGTGATGCCTTGTTCACGTAGACTCTGATTACTGAGTGTCAAACTGACCTGTCTACCAACATCGTTTCTGGAAATTTCAGGGATTGTTTTAGGATCTGTGTCAGTATCTATGAAGTGATGACTTCCGACCCAGACTATAGTTCCTCTGCTCAGAGGCACAGCAGCCCCATGGGAATCCATGGCATTCATTGTTGGTCATCATTTTCCCTACGAGGGGTGGAGGGTGCTCGATTCTGGTGTGTAAGAGGAAGGTTGTGATCACTCCTTTGTTTTCATGCTAGTAGTTTGAAGCAGAGTCATTTCATATGCCCTACAGCAAAAGTTATCTGAATACCTAAGTTATATAAGGATCATAAAAATAGTATTCATAAATGTCACAAAGAGACCCATTTTGTTAAATTTCCTGTTTGCTTTAATTAATTCCACAGCATAATCAGATTCACTAGTGGGCTGTGATCTCCACAAAGTGGCCAGTTCATAGGTGGAGGTAGAGGTGGAGGCAGCTTATTTTCTGCCCTCATTCACCCTTGGAAGGAGATCAAGGGACAGGCCATTTGAGATGCATGACTTGCTGCCCTTCAAGAAAGCTTTTTGGCAGGAGTAGGATGGAGAAAGTGTTTAGGCAGGGCCCCAGAGGTCGATCCAGCAAGCCAGCATCAAGGTCATCTCCCAGCCTGCTTTGAGACTTTGAAGTCTGAAGGAGGTACAGGTCTGGATTGCCCCTAAGTAAAGCAAAAGCTTGGAGATGCAGGTATACCCACACATCAATGTGAGAGCAAAACAGCTTAAGACACAAGCTCTGCCAATGATGTCCAAGGACGCCACCTTCCAGTGAGACAGAATGCACATTGCTATTCCTCAATCAACTGGAACATGAGTGTCAGCTCACCAACTCCAGCAGGAATTTTTGAGCATAGTACAAGTCAGACAGATACATACCCTCAACGTTTTGGTCACAGGTGCAAACCAAAAGACAGAAACACATTTGTATTTAACGTACAGAAGGGGCTGTTGGATGTTCACTATTTTTTGTTATTTCAGCCTTGTTTACATTTATTATTTCGACCATGCCTGGGCATTGAGATTCCTTCCCTTCACCTTGGATCAAAGTCTTGTAAAGTGAAAAGCATTAGGAAGAGTATTTTTATAAGTCATAACTTAATCAAATAATAGAGCCTAACTAAATTTTTATGCTGTAACTGTCATCTAAGTGGGAACAATCAAGTAGCTTAAACATCTGGGCCTCTTTTGGGCTGAACTTTGGCCAATGTTTCCTTTCCCAATTATCACTGCTGTAGCATGAAAATGAAATAAATGAAACCAAAACATCCCTGCTGTTAGCTGAAAGATGCCCGTGATTTTCAAAACCATTTAAATCCTAAGTAGAACATTAAAATTCCTCTAAAGTTAGCTATGAAAATGCTTCATATATACACCATAATCTCAATTATCTTTAGTATTATTTCAGTCCATAATCTTTACAGTTTAGGTTTAGAGAATTACTTTATTTACAATGACTATTCAGGAGAAGAAGGGGGAGATTTATAATATAGGTAATAATGTTTTTCCTTCTTGAATCTTCTACCAACATATTATTTTCTATACAATATGCCTTGCTGAGACTGAGTCTTAAGGGATTTAGTTTTACTGATAGAAAAAGAGAGAATAGAGTCGGCTATGTAGATAATTTATTTGATTTTACTATGCTCTGTGTTTTTATAAGAAAAATGTAAAAGAAAATTAAACTCATTAAAAAAGCACATAAATTGTTTTTGCAACAAAGCAATTAAGAAAGCCTGCCTATCCAAAGTGATGAGTAATATTCTAAGCACAAAAAAGGCGAAATTGCCTTCTGTTTGGAAATTGTGTGCTCTCTCTCGAGGTTTAATAAGAAAGGGATGTTTGGGATTAATATGAAGATTCAGTGCCCTCTGTTACTTATGAGTTACTAAGAATTTGCTACAAATGTTAAAGTTAGAATCAATTCAAATAAAATGATTTATGAATAATTTTACTCTAGTCTGTTCCTGAAACTAAAAAGAAATATTTTAAACTAAAGCATAACATTTAAAACTCCGAGATTACCTTCTATTACTTAGGCAGATACAAACAGAGTAAAAGGTAGATCTTAACCAGCTTCAATTAAGTGTGTTCACCAAAAATTAAACATAAATGTTTCCAGAAGGTCCTTTTAATGTCTCCACAATATCCTCAACATTGTATTAAGGACATATGGTTTATGTCTGTTTACATTATCAGAAATAAGATTAATAGACACAAAGGTAGTAACAAAATCGGTACATATGAGATGGTTTTTATTGTTGAAATTTAAACTGTGAAGAATGAAGGGGTAACATACATGAAGCTGATGACAAATACAGGGGCCAGATAATGAAAATTCTGATCTGTCATGTTAAAAAATTCATACATCATCTCACAGGCAACATCATTCCAATGAAGCACTTTCATCCTAAAATTGATACGGTCAAATTAGCATGGATTGTTTTAATGTATAGTTGGAGGATGGATTTGAGGGAAACAAGAGCTAGCCTAGAGCTAAGGAGACTAGTTAGGAGATTGTGACCGCAATATAGGATCATAGTGAGTACAGCCTGACCCAGGACCGTCGTTATAAGGATAAAAGGGAGACAGAACTCAACATACATATAAGAGGTAAAATTGGAAGGATATGGTCATGGGATAAGGAGAGTAGAGGGTTCTAAATTTGTAGTTTGGTGGAGGAGAGGGTCTTGGAAATATTACTTGAGAAAATGAGGGCCAATTTAAGATGATACTTAAGCAAATAAGATATATGGACACACTCTATGAATAAATCATTTTTAATTTTTAATTTATTTTTTTCCAAAAAACCTTGGTTAGTGCAATATATGTATGTATTAAGGATAGTACTAAAGACAAGATAACCAATTTTACTGAGTTTTTAATATTTCGTATGAGGTACTGGACACTGTGATATACATATATCCCTTTCCATAGACGTTGATCCCAAGAGTACTCCCTAATGTAGGTCCTGCCTACTAATCTCCATCTCAGCAAATACTGCGTGGGCAACTCAGCCTGCAACTGTGCAACTGCCAGGCTATATATATTTATAAATATATATTTTTATATATAATATAATATATATTATTATATATATTTATATATTCGTATGTATATTTATATTTATACCATGATCCTACTAATTTAGTATTATGTTTTCTGATGAATAGAAAGGATATTAAGGCTCAAAAATGTGAAATAGTTTGCCAAAGTTCAAACATAGAAAATATCTGTGATGGAAATGTTACAGAGGCTAACCCAACAATTGCTACACTGAGATACTGTTTTGAGTTATTATATTACGTAATTTTCCTTCTCAAAATTGTTTTTCACCTTGTGGTGAGTGGATATGCAAGGTTACAGCTCTGGGCTGCTTCTCTCTCAGGCCCCATCAAGCATCAGACTCTGTGTTTTTAGAGCTGCTCCTAGGATTTTATTCTATAGATGAGGACTACTGTTTCTGGCTACTTAGTGTGTTAAGTATGTATTAGGTATGGGCAAGGAAGAGAGTGAAAGAGGGAGAGCGGGAGTGGAGTAGGAAACAGAGAGACAGACAGACAGACAGACTCACTGGTTGTCATCAAAAGAGCAAATTCCTCCCTTGAATTGCATAACTGCAGTAAGTATGGGACAGAGAGATTTACCTTCAAGGAGGTGGTACCTTCCTGCAGCCACAGAGCATGAATCATAAATATTCTAACCTATTTATGTAATTCCATTTCTCTCTCTCTCATTTTTGTGATGTACAGCCCAGAACCTTTTTTAGGAATGAAGAACTTATTCCACTAGCTGTTGGAAGTGCTATGAGTAAATACCCCTCAGCTATTAACCACTCAACTGTCCTTGAGGATTACTTTGACTCAAGACAAATGGCTCTTTTATAATGTATTTAAATATTAAATCACTATAATGTACCCCTGAAACTAATAGGTTATTGTATGTCCATTACACTTCAATAAAAAAAAAAAAAAGACAGATGCCTCACCTGGAGTCAGGTCTCTTTCCAGCAGCAGCCTGCATTTAATGCTTCAACAACTTGAATGTATGAAAGCCCAGAGTCTTCACCCAAATTGGGAAAGTCTGAAAAGGCTATCCCACTTCCAAAACTCCTGTGGCTCAGAGGAGGACTCCGCATTCCTGCATGGTAGCACAGCTCCACCGCCTGTGCAGTCTTGTTTCCTCGCTCTCCCTTTCCATGGGCGTTGATCCCAAGAGTACTTCCTAAGGAAGGTCCTGCCTGCTAATCTCCAGCTCAGCAATTACTCCCTGGGGAACTCAGTCTGCAACTAAGTTGGTTGGCCTAAGTTAGGTAGGCATATGAATTAGTTTGGCCAATGAGATATAAAGGACAATATTCTGGGAAAGGTATTTCTTCTTAGATAAAAATACAGAGTTTTGAGAAGAGAAACCTGCTTTGCCACCTTCCATTCTGCTTAAAAGCCTGGCAGTTCTCCTTTGCCCATGAGGATCAACCAAAAGACCATAGATATGAGTATATCCCATGTTATCAATGAACCACTAGAAACTCCTACATTCTGTACCTTGTTATATGGAAAAATTAAATTATATACAGGTAAAACCACTGTCATTAGGTTCTCTGTCACTTAAAGCCAGAATCACACTATATTACGTTGTAGTGAAAATGTGTGTGTATGTCGATACTGGAGGTCTAATGTGGAATTCATTTCCTTATGTGTTTTGAATGTAGTGTTTAATGAACCACCTTGATAAGGGACCCAGAGACCTTCCTTAATATTAGCTTCTGTTGATTTTTATATTGGTGTATCACTAATATTTATTTAACCTTAGCACTAGTTTTCTCCTTCTATACATGTGTGCTGTGACTTACTCCAGTCTTCTGTGATGGTTAATTTTGTGCATCAAATTGGCTGTGCCATGAGATGCCCGGATATCTATCTGGTTAAACGTTATTTCTGGGTGTATCTGTGAGGGCATTTCCAGCAGAGATTAGCATATGAACTGGTGGACTGAGTAAGCAGTTGGGTCTCTCAAATGGAGATGGGCATCATCAGCTCTGTTGAGGGCCTGAATAGACCAAAAGGCAGAAGAAGGTTCAAATTGTTCTCTGCCTGATTGGTTGAGCTGGATCCTCCATCTTCACCTGCCATCAGCACTCGTGGTTTTCAGCCTTCAGACTTGGACTGGAGTCTACACCATCGACTCTCCAGTTCTCAGGCCTTCAAACTAGACTGCTGACTTTCCTGGGTCTCCAGCTTGCAGACTACAGATCTTGGAACTGCTCAGCCTCCATAATCATGTGAGCCAATTCCTTATAAGAAATGTCACTTTATATAGAGAGATTTAATCATTTTACTATATTTTTATATATATTTTACTATATCACAATTATATTTATGAAGTATTTACATATCATATATGTATATTTATAGAGAGAGAGATTCTGTTTCTATGGGGAATCTAACTTATAGAGTCTTCTTTTTGAATCGAACAATATTGTGTTTATTACATTCTTTACTAAGTATATTCTTCAATATTTTTGTATAGCTCTGGTATTTGTTTGTTTTAATTTTTAGTGCTGTCATGGATTTGTTATTTTTTAACAATATTGTTCTGCTGCTTCAATGATTGTTCTTGTGTATTGTTGTGTATTGTATTTGTTGTATATTGTTCTGCCACTTATTATTTTTTGTTTACTGTTCTGCCACTTAAAATGATACATAAAAAAATGAAGTGGGAGAAATCACACAACCTAGATTTATAGACTTACTGTAAATGAATAGAGGTCAAGACTATATGGTTTTGACTCATAGATGAAAAACAATACGACAAAGTAACAAAAGAGAAAGCCCATAAATAGTCCCACCCATACATGGTGAATTCATTTTCAGTATAAGTGTTCATGTAATTTGATGAGAGAAGAATTGTATTTTAACCATATAATGGAAAAATTACACATGAAATGCCAAAAGAAAATAATGAAGCTCAATCCCTGCCTTAAATCACATACAACAAAATAATTAACTGGGATGAATTGTAGCCCTAAATGGAAGAGCTAAAACTATAAAATGTCAAGAATAAGCCATATGCTAAATGTTTATGACCTTGTATTAGAAAACAATTTATTAGATAAGACACAAAAATATGGACTGTATTAGGAAAAAAAGGATAGATTGGATGAACTTCATCAAAATTAAAACATTTAGTTCTTCAAAAAACATTACTAATGAGTAAGCAATGTGCTTCAGTTTGCAAAACACATATCTGAAAAAAGAATTTGTTGCCAGAATATATAAAAAAATATTACAAGTCAATAATAATAAGGTAAGCAACTCAGTAACAGTGAGTAGAAATAAAATTAAATAAAACATTTTCCAAATAAGATACAGAGATAACAAATAACAGCAAGAAAATATTTTCAACATCATTAGTCATTAAGAAAATGCAAACAAGTACAACCATGCAATATCATTACATCCCTTGTAGAATTTTTTAAAATTAAAACGTTGAAGATGCCAAGAGCTGGATAAAAAGAGTGTGGAACAATTGGAACTGTCACCCATTTCTGGTGGCAATGCAAAATGGCATGACAACTTTGGAAAACAGCATTCCCACTCCTGGTGTTTATCCAAAAGATGAAAACATATGTCTACTGAAAGACCTCTATACTTGTGCTCACAGCAGTTTTATTCATTATAGCCAAACCTGGAAGCAATCCAAATGGATATCAATCAGATGTTTGATAAACAAAATGTTATCTATTTATGCATCTCAAAAACATTATGTTAGGGCTGTATGTTATATAATCCCATTTATATAATTCTATAGAAAAGGGGAAAAAAAAACCTAGAGGCAGAAAATGAATGATTTCCAGGGACTGTGAGGATGGAAAAGAGACTGAATACACACAGAGATGCAAGGTAACTTTTGGGCGCAATCAAAATATTTTATGTTTTAACATGATATGAACTCACAACTGGATACATTTCTTAAAACTCATCAAACTGTATATTTTGGGACCACACTCACCATCGCATATTCATACCTATCATAATTTTAAGATAAATAGCATGTTTGTCATACATTATAGATTGATTTTATAAAATGTTCATTTAATAATAAATAAATAATTTATTTTATTTAATGAGTAAATAACACTTTTCTCAAAGACAAAGGAGAGTAAATGTATATTTTTCTTCAAAAAATCTTTTGTTAGAAAATTATAAGGGTTAATCAATTAATCTTAAAACAATAACTACTAATATAACTGTTAGACTGTTTTTAAATGTATTTCTATTGAACTATTCAGAAGTGTGGGAATCTAAGAACAATGCATATACAAATTTACATTGGCAATACATACAAAGTTTAGCCTTGTATCAGACTGACTATGCGCATGAGGTATATCTGCCTGTAGGCCTACGTGTTCCCAAAGACACAGGCAAAACAGCAAAGCCCCTGGACTCAGCCAAGGCATAAAGTGCACATCAATTCCACTCTGACTCCTAACAGAATTTTCAGAGTGAGTGTCTGAAGCTCCACCTCATAATTTCCTAATTAAATGGAAATCACCTATTATGGGATTCCTGTGATAAAGGGAAACAAAGCATAACAGAGTAAACAAAATGAAAATGTTCAAATTGGTAAAAAAAAAAAAAAAAGAGAGAGATTTAAGAAATTACAATGCTAAATAAATGTGAAGAAATTAAAATGCTAAACAAATATAAAGAAACATTTTGGGAGACATAAACTCTGTTTTTATTTTGGATTTGCAACCGATTTTCTCTGCATCGATTCTCTAAAACATATGCAACTATTTACCTCCTCCACAGATACTGATATCGCCATCTGGGTTATTTTTAAACAACCCAGTTTCTAGACAATTGGAAAGGACTAGTGCCACAAATGAGAGGTTACACCGCAAAGTCATTGAAGTTTAAACTTAATCAAAGGGAAACAGTTTTTAGTTATAGAATTATCTTCTTGTTCCATCTATGAAAATTAAAGTTAATGTACAAAATAATGCAAAAATTGAGAATACTGGATAAAAAGAGGATGTATCAAATAAAGTATATTTACAAAATATTTTTGTTCAGAGAGCTTCAATATGCACATATACTATTTCATACTTGATAATGCAGGGCAAACAATGCCATATTAAAATTAAGGCTGGGATTAAAAGCAAGCACACTTGAGAAGTTAAGAAGGCTGCAGAATATGATAAAACCATATTTTTAAAGACTTCTCATTTTACTGAAAATTAGTTTGGAATCCTCATCAGTGTAGGCAGAGAAAAAAATTACTCTGTCTATAGTTCCAAGATTAAAAAGAGATCTGCTGAAGAAGAAATAACGAATTTATTCACCACATTCATCTTGTGGTACAGAAGAAGCATTATTCTACATTATGCTTACATTAGACTTAAATATATTTCATTTTGAAAACAAGATTAGAAAAGAGATTTGTAATTTAAAAACATACATTGCTTATATGAATTTTTATAAGAAAACACTTTCAGGATGATAATATGTTTCTGTGCTTTTAGATAATTAAATATCAAAGTACATAAAAATAGTTTTTAGTTTTATTTTTTAGTTTTAAATCAAAAGAATTTAGAATTCAACCCCAAAATATTGGTAATTTATTCTGCCATTTACAGTGCATAGCACTTATTACCTCTATTTAGAATAGGATGTGCAAGTAATGTTTGCTAAACATGAAAAGGAGAATGGCAAATATAAGCTTGCGTAGTGAGCACTCTAATTTCACAACAACTGGTAGAGCATACCTGTAAAAAATCAAAGCCCGTCAGAAAAATATTAAAATGAATAAAATTTCTATTTGATTCATTTTTCTTTCAGTACACAAAGAAACAATCCATTTATTTAAATGGAGCAGTTTTATTGCAATTCTGAGGGTTTTTTTTTTTTTTTTGCCAACCACTGCGCTGATGCCTCACTCTATAAAGCAAAAATCATGCGGTCAAACCAATATGGATATTGCTCTTCCAGCATATTCCTGCCTATTACACTTTGAAAGTAGAATTAGTTTGATGTAAATACTGTAAACTTTCTCTTCATTTTTCTTGGGCCTTTCAGAGTAAAATTAATGTCTCCTGCTAGATCCAACTCCACTTTGATATCAAGTTGAATTATTTCTTTTTTATTTTTTTGGTGAGGAAGATTATCACTAAGCTAACATCTGTGTCAATCTTCCTTCTCTTGTATGCAGGACGCTGCCACAGCATGGTTTGATGAGCAGTATGTAGGTCCTCACGTGGGATCCGAACCTGTGAACCCCAGGCCTTTGAATTGGAGTACATGAACTTACCCACTACACCAAAGGGCTGGCCCTGAATTGTTTCCAATGCTACCCTGAATCCTATGAGCCAACTAATTTCCTAAATAATTCCATGAAATTATTTTCTATTAAGACTATTAGTCAATATTGATTCAGATTGATAATTATGAGGTACTTTGAAAGTGGTTTGTAGAACTTTAGACTATTGTGATGTTATGTAAAAAAAAAAATTAGAAGATTACCTGGTAAAATATAGTGCCCTCCTGACTATTCACTACAAGCTCCAGGGTAATGTGTCTGATTTTGTTTAACCCAGGATTTCTTAAAGTCATAAATATAATTACTTAAATGTATACAAAACTTTGGGAAAACTTGTTTTGAAGGATAATTTACTCATGAATAAATTTAATACATAGGACAAATGTACATTTTTTCCTACACATAATAAATTTGACAATCCTAGCAGATGAGATACACAATAATTTTTATTTATTTGTATAGTTGTATTAGATTTCTATTTTTAAAAATGGTTTGGCACAAAATCAAATTAGATGATTTATTTTGTTTATTTCAATCAAAGTTATACATGCATGTGATTTAAAACAACTGTTTAGGATTCTGATTCTGGCTAAGATTAAATAAATCTACTACAGCCTATCTCTCCCACTGATTACAACTAAAAATTCTGAAAAAATACAAAAAGCGGTTGACCAAAAGAGGGGATTCTGGGAAGGTGGTGGTGTAGGAAGCATCAGGAATCTGTCTCCCCACCTAGAGATCAATTGCGCTAGCAGAGTCTGTCTGATGTAACTATTTTGTAACTCTCGAGTCTATTAGGGACTTGCACTATACAGCAGAAGGTTTACAGATGACTTAAGGTTAATTTATGTCAATTTCAGCTCCCAGCACAGCAGCAGCTATCCATCTCTCACCCCTAGACCCATAGCAGGCAGCTGGCCACTTGTTCCTGGAGCAGCTTACACACAGCTTGCAGAAACTAGAGTTGGCAAGAACAGCCTATATTCAAATATTGGGGTCTGTGCTCTGATTGCTGGTTGCTGCTAATCACAGAGGTGTAGACAATGAGTCAAGTAGTTATAGTAGTTGCACCTCTCCCCATTGTTGAAATCTCCTCTCCCTTCAGCTTAAATGACTTCCCAAGGATTTAAAGGACTAGCATACTTTCTCCTCACCCCTTATGTTTTTCTATTTTTCCTCTTTTGGTAGCCAGACATCAAAGACTAGAATATTCCAGACATCAAAGTCGAGAATATTCAAAAGCAATAGCATAAATGGAGAAAGTGACCATGCATGCTTAGGAAAAGACGCAAGCTCAGAAAAGATCTGAGAATATCTTAAGTTTACATCTGTTTGGCACAATGACAGCCTACAACAATAAAAAACACAAAACAATAACAAAAAGCAGCAAACTCTGGTGAAGGGGGAAAATCTGATTTTCAGAGTTATCACATTCTTAAATAAAAATGTCCAGTTTTCAACAAAAAAAATCATAAAGTATTCAAAGAAACAGAACAGTATGGCTGATTCAAAGAAAAAAAAACAAACAATTGAAACTGTCCCTGAAAAAGACCTGATGGCAGATCTACTGTACAAAGACTTTAAGACAATAGCCTTAAAGGTGCTCAAAGAGCTAAAGTAAATTGTGGGAAAAGTCAAGGAATTATGTAAGAATGAAATGGAAATATCAATAAAGAGAAAATCCAAAAACAAACAGAAATTTCTAGAGTGGAAAAGGACAATCACTGAAATAAACATTTAACGGCAGATTTTCCAGGTAGAAGAAAGATTCAGAGAACTTAAAGATGGGACAATGGAAATTATTGAGTAATAGGAACAGAAAGAAATATGATTAAAAAAAGTTAACAGAGCATAAGGAATTTGTGGGATATCATCAAGTAGATCAAGATGCACATTTTGGGAGTCTCAGAAAGAAAAGAGAGAAAAGAGTGAAAGAATATTTGAAGAAATAATGGCCGAAAACTTCACAGATTTTATTAAAGGCATGAATATAAATATCAAAGAAGTTCAATGAAATCCAAATAGAATGAACTCCAAGAGACCTACTCCTAGACATATTACAATCAAACAATAGAACCCCCAAAACAGAGAGAGAATCTTGAAATTGGCAAGAGAGAAGTTACACACAATCAATATATAGAACATTTTGATAATCAAAAAATTTCCCTTGCACTCCTTTGCAATCAGTTCTTCCTTCCCATCACTGCCCCTGGCAACCACTGATCTGTTTTACATACAGGGACAGATAGCTTTTATTTTTAAAACTAGACTGTTTTATTCAAAGCACATCTTTTAAGAAGCTCCAATATAAAGCAGACAATAGCAGAGTTGATTTGGTAAGGTGAATTTAGGAGGCCTGGAGATTAGAAAATTAACCTCACTTTCACTTCTGGCAGTGGTGTATAAAGCTTCACGAAACCCTAGCTATATCAGGGAGATGTTTGAAATAATAGTTATACCTCTTTGTACTCTCCTAAATTTGGATGCTTTGAAACTAAAGAATATATTATTAGAGTGTCAACAGATTGCCTCTTCATAAAATATGTACTTCATGAAAATGGGAGACAAAATCTGGAGGAAGAAATTTTGAAAAATGTACATAGTTACATAAGCAACACTTTAATCAAGTGCATGGGTTGCTAAAAGAATTGATTTTGGTAATATTGAAATGCATTCATGGTAGTTAGTAGACTTACAGACAGCTGATAGCGCTCTTGATTTCCTCAGTTTACCTAAAGACATTTTGTATTCAACACCACTAATCATATTACAACTTACTTTTCAAGTGGACATATCGCCAAATTCTCTTTTAATACTCATGGAAAAAATTTAATCTACATTTATTCTTAGGCTATTTTTGTTACTTTTTCATTTTTTTATTGAAGTATCCTTTACCCAAATAAATGTACACATTTTAATTGTACAGTTGTGTTAGTTTTGGCAAAGACATAACTCCTCTTCCATCATCCTACAAAGTTTATTGTGTCTATTTTTTGTCAATTCCTGGCCTCTACAAAGTGGCACCTACTTCTCTAACTTCTATCATCAAAGCTTCATTTTGCCTGTTCTAGAAATTAATATAAATGAAATCATGTAGTTTGTATAACAGTAAGTACTGTGTACATAGATCATATTTTTGAGATTTATCTATATTGTATATTCCTTTTCATTGCTGACTAAATACATCACAATTTGTTTATTCCTTACTTATCGGTGGACATTTGGGTTAAATTCAGTTTTTGTTTCCATGAATAAAGCTGATAAGACATTTGCATACAAGTCATTTGTGGACATAGATTTTTATTTATCTGCAATAAGTATCTAGGAGTAATGTCATAGAGTGGATTATGTTTAACTTTATAGAATTTGGCTAAAGTGTTTTCCAAAGTGGTTGTATTAGAGTTCCCTTTGTTCCACATTCTTATCACTTGACATTGATTGTCAGGCTTAAAACTATTTATAATTTTAACATGAATTTCCTTTACTGACAATGATTTTGAAGATTTTGTGCATCCTCTCTATTTCTGGACTCTTGTTCCATTTGTCTATATGCTCATTCTTGCCAAAACACCACACTGTCTTGATTAGTGTAGCTTTATAATAAGCCTTTATTTTGGATAGAGTAAATCTTCCAAGTTCTTTTTCAAGATTACTGTGGCTGTTCTAGATACATTGAAATTCCATATGAATTTCAGAATCAGTTTGCCAATTTCTACGAAATGATGTACCAGATTTTGATTGATATTGAATTGTATTTAAAGATTAATTTAAGTATAATGACTATCTTGAGTTTTCCAATCCAAAATCATGTTATGGCTCTCCACTTATTTACGTATTCTTAGATTATTGGTTTTGAGCCTTTCTTCTTTTCTAAAGTAAGCATTTGAAGATATACATTTACTCTTAAGCACTATTTTGGCTAAATTCCACAGATATTGATGGATTTTAAAATTACCATTCCTATAAATCATATGCATATGAACACACACACATAATTTCCTTCGTGACTTTTTTTTGATCTTTGAATTATTTAGAAGTGCGTTGCTTACTTTCTAAGTATTTAGGACCTTTGTAGCTATCTTGATAGTATTTATTTCTACTTTTAATTCCATTGTGGCTAGAGAGCATATTCTGCAAAGTTCCAAGCTGCTAAAATAGTTGTTTTGTGGCCTAGTATAAAATTTATATGAGTGAATGTTCCATGTGCATTTTCTTATTATTAGATGTAGTGTTCTGTTATTGTCTATTAGATCACATTGGATAATAGCATGGTTTAAATCTTTTATAAGCTTACTAATTTGTTGGCTGTCAATTATCTACTAAAAGAGACACATTAAAAATCTGCAGCTTTAAGTGTGCATTTGTCTATTTCTTGCATATTTCTGAAAATTTTGTTCCATGTATTTTGCATTGCAATTGTAGTTGCAACAGAATTAAAATTGTTGTATTTTCTTTATCAATATACTCTTTCATCATTATAAAATATCTCTCTATTACTGATAATACTCTGTTCCTTGAAGCTTGTTTTATTTGGCATTGATGTAGCCACACCAGCTTGCTCATGCTTAGTTTGTATCTTTTGCTATTCTTTGACTTTCCATCATTTACATCTTCCATTTTTTACCAGCTTGAGAATATCTGCCTTTAAATTTTGAGTGTTTAATCCATTTACATTTATAGCATTTTAGGGGGGCATATTTGGGTTAGAATCATTTTATCCCCTCCGTTCTTTGTTTCTCTTCTTTGGTCTTCATTTGTGTCATTCCATTCATTTGGTTTTTAATGCTATTCTCTCTGGTCTATAGGCTTATTATCCATACCTCTTCCTTGTTGCTGTTGATTTTTAATTATTGCCCTAAGGATTAAAGTACACATTTTTCAATTATCACAGGCTACTTAAAATTAAAATTGTGTCTAAGTGTGATTGTCATTGTAATCACCCTTTCTTGGTATTTGCTGAGCTTTCTAGACCTGTGGGTTGGTTGTTTTGTTCAAATTTCAATTATGCCTTTATTTACAGAGTGAAGTTTTTAGTTCATGGTCATGACCTTTTATTCTTACATGTAACCATCTGGGATTACAACACAAAGCCTAAGGTATTAACAAGCCTCTCTAATTTGTTGGGAATCAATCTCTAAACTCTCCCTCTTCTACAACGGGCAGCTGCTGATAGCTGTGCTTGGGTTTTTAGCTTTCTACTTGTGGTTTCCCCATTGATTTCTTGGATGCTTGCCTGAAATAAGCATAGTTTAATGATCTGTGAAGGATTTTAGGGGAGTTTCTATGCACATTTTGGAGCTCTTACTCTATGCTTCCTATTATGCTGATATTTCTCTCTCAATTTCCAGCCCCTGTTGCAGCACCAAATTATATCTCTTGACCCCTCAAGAAATAAGTCTTCAGCTTTCTATTTGCATTCTATGTGGTAGCCACATGAATGAGAGAGTGTTTTCAGGGGAAAACTATGTAACTGTGGATTTCACCCTCCTTATTTTCCTGCTTTCAAGAACTGAATCTCCTCCAGCTTTTGTTCATTCTACAATGCCTTCAATTAATTGTTTTCCATATTTTGTCAAGTGATTTTATTGTTTATCAGCAGGAAGGTTAGTCTAATATAAACCGCTTTGCCATTAGCAGCTGCCAGAAACCTGGTGTTAGGTTTGTTTTGGAAATATTGTTGATTATTATTTTCTGATCATGGAAGTAATAAAGAGTCATTACAAAATATTTTTGAAAACACATAAAGTGATAATGAAGAATGTAAAAATAGCTCTGTTATACTAATTAGAAGCAAATACTATTGATATTTTATGCATTTTGCATATTTTTTCTATGCACACAATAAACACGTGGTTGTAGCTAAAATATGAACTATTATAGGTATATTTATATACACAAAATTAAATTTTATAAAGGCATATGTTTTACTTAGCATGATAATTTCTTATTTTCATGAATAATTTTTTAAAACATTGTTTTAATAATGGAATATTGCATCACACAATTATCCATAATTTATTTAACTATTCTAATGTCATTTATAAGTATCTCATAAATATTTTTTTTTTAAAGATTGACACCTAAGCTAACATCTGTTGCCAATCTTCTTTTTTTTTTTTTCCTCTATGCTAGTTGTGATTGCCTCTGGTTGTGCTATGTGGGATGTCACTTCAGCATGGCCTGAGAGCGGTGCCATGTCTGTGCCTAGGATCTGAACCAGCAAAACCCTGGGCTGCTGAAGTGGAGTGCACGAACTTAACCACTTGGCCATGGGGCTGGGCCCACACTAAGTGTTTTTATATGAAAATCTTTGTCCAAGTTTTTTATCTTTTGTAGTTTAGAATTCTAGAAATAGATTACTAAGACAAAGGATATAAATATTTTGAAGGTTCTTGATATATTTTCCTGAATTCTTTTATAAATTTTTTCCTAAAATATTTTCCCACAAGCAGTATGTCAAAGCATCCTTTTACAAGATCTAAATTTAGCAGGTCTTGATACTTGACTTGACTTTTACCTAGTTGACAGAGTTTGAATGTTTTTTATATGCTACTGACCACTTATATTGTCTTACTTTATAGTCATTTAGCCATATTCTTTCCCCGTTTTATTGATTTGTGTGAGTTCATTTTTTCATCTATATGAGTCATAAGCTTTCCAGTATTGTTGTTTCTAATTCAATTTTGAGTATAAATATTTGATTTCACTGTAGTAGCCTCTGTGATACCAAGTTTTGTTTGTTTTGGTTTTTTTTTTGAGATGAAATTCACATCGTATACAATTAATCATTTTAAAATGTACCATTCAGTAGTACTGAATTCACATTGTTGTGCAACCCCCATCTCTCTCTAGTTTTAAAACTATTTTATGATCCCGAAAGAATGTCTCATATCTTTTAGCTCTTTGAGAGCATTTTGAAGACAGATAATTTAGAGTGTTTCTCTAGTAAGTTAAATGTCTGGGCTTCTTCAGGGATGGTTCCCATCATTTTTTTTCTCCTTGTGAAATGGTTACATTCTCTTGTTTCTTTGTATGCATTGTAATTTTTGTTGATAACTGGGCACTTTAAATATGGTAATGTATTAACTCTAGATAGCAGAAGTCTCCCAGGCTCCCAGGGGTTATTGTTTTTCCATGTTAGGGGCTGCAGTTGTCCCTTTGTTTAGTGAATTTTCCAAACTGTTTTTTGCAAAGACTATATTCTTTGTCATGTGTAGTCACTGAAGTCTGTGTTCCTCTGACACCATCATAGCCAGAGACCTGACAGAGATTTCCTTGAGTGCCTAAGTCCAATTTTTTTAAAAATGTCCTTTTTCCTTAAATTCCTATGACAAATGCTGCCTGAGAAAATACTTGAGTCCAATGATGTTGAAAAAATGATCAGCCTCCATGCCGGTACTTCAGTGACCCACTGGACAGATCAAAACACACACCTCAGATTTTTGGAAGACATTGTCCTTATTGCCCACCCTGGCAACAGCAGACTGTGAGACAAAAGCAGGCCTCTCCCATGGCTGCCTGCCCTGAGGCCAGGGGGTGATAGCTGCCATGTGAGACACTGAAATGCACTGACTGTTACCAACCTTGGATGCTGCAAGTGTTTGGGTATACTGCAATGTTCCAAAATAGTTGATTCTAATAGCTTTTGCCAGCTCAATATTTGTCTTGGCAGAGGGAACAATTCTCAGAGCTTAATACTCTGCTATCCTCCATGACATCACTTGGATATTAGGTTTTTGACCCTGGGCCAAAATAATATTTACTTTTACCACTGAATTTTACAATAAAAGCCCAGGTGAGCTTACCCCAAATGGCCCACTCATACGTGTCTGTTTTCTTAATAATAATAATATTTAAATATATAGTTTTCAAATTTATTAATTAACAATGTTCACAGAATGATCTCACTAGAAGCAGTTTTATGTTATAGAAAATAGAAGTTTTCAAATTTGTGGAAAACTGCCCCAAGAATGTAATAAAGAAGACAACTGCCATGTTTTGACATCTCATCTATCCTTTATTTTTGGTACTACACACAGTTAGCTAATGTCAGGAGTGGAGTTTGAACCCAACTGGAAAAACAGCCAGGAAGATCACAAGGAAAATATAAGTGGTGGTTGATCCATTCTAAAGGAATGAGGAGGGGTTGAGAAAAGAGCTGTGAAAGATTGGCATATTCTTTAAAGTGAGATATACAATATTTTTAATATGAACATTTTCATTTTGGAATTTTTAATGTAACAGAATGAAAGAACATAAAACTGCTCCTAAAATTCAACTGAGAAAATTATTCTTTTCATAAATACTACAACCATATTCTCTATTTTCTAAAGGTCTCTCTATGCAATATTAATACATATTCTTTTCACGCAAACTCATTTGACAGCAATGGTGCAAGCGTGTGATTCATTTCCATTTAGATTCCTTACATATTAAAAATAATTTAAGAAAAAAGTTCAGCTAGCATAATTTATTAGGCAGTACAAAGACATTTGTATGATGCTTATAGTTCAAACTTGATTTAACATATTAAAATAATTTATAAAGGAAAGGAAAAAGTACATTCATACTGACACATCTCAAAATTCAAATATATGCTAGATATGAATAGATGGCATATACTTCTCTCTATAATGATTTGTTCTGCAATTGGAGACAGTGCATTTTGAGGAATTTTTATTTGAATAAAAAAGAAAAATTCTGAACATTAAAATGTACTAAATTGATTTCAGTTAAAGGATGTGAATACTATTTTAGCCCCCCTTCCATATCTATTATCCAGAAATTATTGTGATTCCAGTGCATTATCATGATGTACATTTCTAAGTGGAAGTATATATGTGAGAAGATTGATATGATTAAAAGGAATTGCTAGGTCAAGGCCTTGCATAAGGCAACACTGTGAAATCAATAGCAAATGGGAAAAAATAACATTGGAATTAAGATGGTAAAGTCACATCAAAGATGAGTTATTTGGTTGTTTTGTGCCATACATAGCAGATTGGTCTCAGTTACCTTGATAATTTGAGGAAAACTTATTTGGAAAATTATCTCTCTTCTGTATTTTACTTTGGATTAATCTGAATAGCACTGACATTAGAAAAAGAGGGAAAGAATCTTATGAGTTCATTAATCTACTCAGTCTTTACTGATAACCTCTGTGAAGTTGGTATTCTGTCCTGAAGTTCCTAAAGAATGATTCAGATGTCTATTTCAAGGATCTAGTGGTAGAAGCAGACAAAGTAACAGGTACTTAAAGAACAGTGTGATTGGGGCTATGATACAGGAAGAGGCAGCATGAGTTGGGAGCATGAAAATTCACTCTAAGCATGTAAAGGGAAGATTCTCGTCTGGGTCTGAAAGGAAATATTTTTGCTGGAAACTCCCTGAGTCACTTCATTGGATAACTCTCTTCAACATTTTCAGAACTCTGCTCTTTCTTTTTTAATTTTACATTTAAATGACACATTCTCACTGAGTAATCTCATCTGCTTCCCAAGGTCTAGTAATCATATGTGTTCATTTAGGGTCAGATATGACAAAATTATAATGGATTGAATAAGTTAACATGAATTTCTGTCTGATACAAAAGTTCTGATAGGTAGGCAGCCCCTAGGTGTTATGATAGTTGTACTCCAAAGTTAGTCTATTTTCTTCAATGCGTGGCCTTAATTCCCAAGGTCACTTTATAGTCAGATGGCTACTCCAGCCACAACTATCACATCTACCTTTGAGAGAGGAAGAAGACAAGATGAGGCAGCAGTTGGTGTACCTCAGCTAGCTTTTAAGATAGGTTTCCAGAAGCTGCTGCAGAGTACTTCAGTTTACATAACACTGGCAATTACTTAATCATACAGCCACACCTTGCTGCTGTGGAAGTTTGGGAAATGCATCATTCTAAGTTATCAATATTTTTATGGAAAGAGTGACAAGAGATGTTTAGAAAACAGCTTCTAAATTTAATCACACTATCCATGTACTAATGACTTCCAAATCTATATCTCCTCTTTCCTGAGATTTCAGTGTATTTCTCCAATCATTTACTGGATAATTAATTTGGTTCAACAAATACGTATTTAGTACATACTGTGTTTTAGACATTGTGTTAAGGACTATCGATAAAATGGTAAATGCAATAGTCTTCATCCTCATCCTCAAACAATTATAGGTGAGTTCAGGAGTCAACTAACAGGTACGTATTTCACAGTTTCATCACTTGTAAGGTAGGGAAAATTTAGGGCACCAGAGGAGAAGACAGGAAGGTGCCTAACTTAGGCTTGGGAGTCAGGAAAAATATTGTAAATTGGGTGACATCTAAGCTAATTAATGATAATTAAGAATGACCAAATGAACTCTAAGTGGAAGGGTGTTCCATAACTTTCCAGTAACATGAATATATTGAAGAAACACAAATGTAAGGATCAGAAGGAAGTTCAGTGTCACAGCAGCAATGTGGGGTGACGATGAACCAGAGATGACGCTGGAAAAGTCAGCAATAGAGAGTTCATGATTGGCCTTTTGCCAGTAAAAAAAGGAGTTTGGACTTTTAGAGCAAACAACAAACCATTAAGAGTATTTCTGTACCAGAGTGTGTAAGATATTATGAAAGATATTGATCTCATCATAATAATTTTTTAAAAAAAGATCATCTAAAAACTCCAATTTTCTAAGTCATAGAGGAACCGTGGTTGTACAGAAGTCTAAATAAACCTAAATTGCAGGGAGAACTGAGCTTTACCTAAGTGAGCACAGACTAGTTCTGGAGAAAATACAATGCACTATATGTGGTGTTTTTCCCCTAGCCTCATCTACAGTCAGAGGATACCATGTCTTCACAGTACAGTTAGCATATGAGGCATTTATGAAGCCTGATTATGTGCTGCTGATGTGGAGGGCGGTAGCAGTGGAGGATGGACACTGCGTTCTCAAGCAGTACACATTTGTAAGAGATAATGTGCGGTATTAGGAAAGAGGATACTACAAGATACACTAAAGGGTTTTACTCCTATCTGGTTAGAGACTTTATAATCTGGGGGGAGGAGCAGAGGAGTTTCCAAGAAAATCATTATTTAGTTTCCGCACTTGAACTGGACTTTGAAAGATGATGAAAATCTGGTAGACAGCTCTCTATGGGCTTATGTAATGAAGTAAATATCTCCATATTTACCCAAATCCTAGGTAATTTTCTGAGATTCTAATAAGGCAAGTCAACCTGCTCTAATCAGTCCAACATACAATTTATTGCATGAAAGTCTAGCCTGATTTTCTACACAAATTCTTGGACTAGGGACCATATATCTATGCCATATGCCTAACCCCGCAGGAGTAATCTCCTCCAAGGACAAAAATCAGCATATCTACGGTCCCAAATGCCTCACCTCTGCTGTCGACTTTTCGCTACCTTTTCTTTTTTTAAGAATCATTTGTATTTTATACATTAGCTAATAAAAACAATTTTTCAAATCCTAAACTTATTTTTTTACCATCATTCTTCCTTGATACAAGGCAGAAACCTTTGGAATTAGAGGAATGGAAGCACGGTATGACAAACAGTAGGGAGATAATTGTTTTATAGTATGTCTCCAGCATTCTTTTTACCAAAAACAAGTCACCAGTATTTCTTGGATGAGACAGTATAAGGTGGAGAGTGTATGAGTAAACTGAGCTACCTGAAGACGAGTACAGACTAATGAGTAAGGGCAAAGCCAGTTCTGTCACTTACTGGCTGTGTACCTAGGCAAGTCTCTTAAGACATCTAATCCTTGACTGCATTTGTAAAATGTAGGCAAATATACAGAACTAGAACTAGGGTTGACTTCTGTGAAGATTTAAGGAACACCTCCAGATGTATTAATCTAGATAACTAACATTTTAATACAATATTTTTAAAAGTAAAACTATTGCAAAATGAATGATGAACAAAGTATCAAACTTTTACATAAAGATAAGACCTGACCCTGTATTTACATGACTCATTTCAATTACTTGGTGTTAATCCCAGTCCTGATAAAATACCTACCTCCCAAAGTTATTGTAAGAATTTAATGATCAAGTAATATAAAACAGTTAAGTAAGAGTTCAATAAAACAAGATTGTATCTATTATTTCATTTCAATTTGAATTTGATAAGTAATTACTTTCCTAAGGGAAGTACTAACAGTTAGCTGTAAATGTGTAATTCAATATCATTTGAGAAGTGAAAACAGCACAATACAAAACCAACAATAAAATTGGTGATATTCAGTAGTTTCTACCACATGAAACAGAAGTGAAATTTTTTTATGAAAACACAAGTGCTCAATTATGATCTTGTTACATACTAATGTGGCATTCCAGCACTATTTATTTTTTGGCATAGCTGCTGTAACAGATAAATGGTGCATTCTCACTTTTATTATTTATTAAGAACAACAAATTCCCATATAAATGTCAATATAGAAGTTGGCGCAAGTTAACCATAAGTGGAGAGGAAAAAAATGAGTATTTTACCATTAAACAAAATACGCTTATTTTGATTTTTTTAAGCAATAATTTGGCATAGTTTTTGAATTAAAGTTAACAACTTGTTTACCAAAAATTGTCCTAGAGGTTAGCACTGGGGGAAACTTCTCTTTTACATGCCAAACAGAGGGAGAGTTTTAGAACTTCTCCCTTAGAAACAAAGGTAATTTTTAGAGAAAATTTTAGATAAGACCTATGCCATCGGAAATTGTCATAATAGCACACTCACGTTTTCGCAAGTAGAAACAGAAATACTAAGAAATAATTCCGTATTTGACAAAACTTTTATTAAAAAACAAATTATTGTCCAATTGCAGATAGATTGAGAAATATCTGTACAAATATCCAATATTAGCAGTTCTTTTATAGGAAAATTTCATAAATCTAAATTAAGGAGAGTGGTTGAAAATTGACTGTCTGTATTCAAGTCTGCAGTTTAGTCGCTGTGTGATTTTGGGTAATCTGCTTAAACTTCGGAGGCTCATTTTTTTTCATTTGCTGGATGGGAATAACAATGTAACAAAGCTACTATACATATAGCACTTATTAAAATGCATGTCACAAATTGTGTGATAAATGTTAGCTTTGATATTTATTAATCATTAATTCATTCATATCTTCAGCAAACATTTTTTGAAAGTATACCATATTCCAAGCATGTACCCCCTCTTATTTTGCAATATTTTCTTCTTTGTTGTTATTTTGCTTTATATTAATTTGTAATTACTAATATATCAGGCCCATGTTGCATAACTTGGAATATTCCCTTTTGCCCTCAACAATAGAGAACTGGCACCACAGTTATTATGTCACCTGCTTTACGAAGGATATACTCAACTACATTTGACCTCTGCGCACTCATATAATTTTATTTGAAAGAGTTGTGTTATAATTAGTTGCTTATATTATTTCATCTTTACTCTACTGTTGCTTAAGGACGGCAGTTGTATCTTCTCCACATCTTTTTGCAGGATCCCAAGAATACAGTCCTGGAAACAGAGATCCACAGGAATCATCATTTGAATCGATGGCTCAATAAGTGTGTGCATTAGCTTGAGCTATTTGGCAACTGCAATCTGTTCTCTTAAAATGCAGGAAAGATGGAAGATCTATTACAAATTGTTTGGATTATCTTGTGAGAGTAACTGTCAAATGCAGACGGGGAAATTATAATAATGAAGATCTCAAAGTTCATCATGGATCAGATATTCCTAATGATAAGCACTCATTAATATCCAACATTAGGAAAGAACCATTATGCAAGAATTAGAGTTCTATTGGGAAGGTTAATAATTTAAGTGACAGAATATGATCCTCCATTTTAATAAGATATTAGAATTTGCATATGGTGTTTCTTCAGCTATAAATTCTGACAACCCCCATCTAATGCCTTGTCATGTAACAAAAAGTATTTTATCTTATTTAATTTTATTTTCAACCAGGCTATTGCTTCTATGTTAGGGAAAAATCTTTCGGACTTGGTGGGTTATTGTGTGAGAGCCTCTTAAAAACGACTTGTTTGTATTTCTTCCTTCCTGAAGCCATTAAGCATGCTTTTCTTTAGCCCTGGCCTAGATATATAGGCATATTTCGTAGCAAAAATAGTCGCAATACTCTTGACTTCTTTTCTTTCATTTTCACTTTAATTTTCAATTCCTTTATCATTAGGTCAGGTGATAGCTCTATGACAAACATTTCATCTGAGACAGTATTTCTCTATCAGTGTCACTTGCCTGTGGCCATGGCGATCAGGGACAGATTTATTGTCTATTTCTGACACATCATGTGTGACACCATATTCTATGTAAATATAGTAAAAAGAGCTAGTTCTTTCACAGCTACCCTCTCTTTTCCCCTCTCCCAGCTACACATTTTTTTAGAAAAGGCAAAGAGGGGGATGAGATCTGTTTTCTGATAAACATTGTATGATAACTGCAAAATGTCTAGTGTCGAAACAGGGGGTAACAAATTAAGCAAATGAAGAGTGTATTACGAACAAGAGATTGAGGGAACAAGAAGCACTGAACCGCCTTTGTTGCTTTTACCCTGGATAGAAGGGGTACATCGTGTGGCCTGGATTCCAGATGCTTTTTATACCATTTCGCATGCCCCGCAGCTGCTCCTTCTGTTGTGATTGCTGCATCACTTCCTGTCATTGCCCACTTGAAAGTGAAGAAATGCCTCAAACAAAATGAACAAAATGGCACTCGCTGTGATTTACTTTACTTTTGTTCTTTGGTTGAAATAGCACAAATCACAGAACCTCCCCTTGCGACCCCCCTGAAATGTACCTCTCCTACATCACTAATTATGTGAGACTGTAATTTGGTCCAGAAGCTTTAAAATGCATTGTATATTGAAAAGCAAGTACAGTCCATATTCAATTTGACTTCTTTGTAAATTTTTAAATATCAAAATGATTAGGTCAGATTTGGGACCAATTCCCTGAGAAAGTTCATGATTAAAAGGTTTAGTCAGTCCCTGACCAGGAGGTTATCAAGCAGTCAACACAGCTTTAGAATTTTACAAAGAAGCAGGAAAGAGGTTAGTGATCTCTGCCTTCTATATCGCCAAGCTGATGTGTACATGGAGTTTGGGTAATATAATACATATTCATGCTGACAGCTAATTTTCAGGCTAATGCAATTCAAAACAGAAAAGATAATGAATCCTAAAAAAACAGAGTTTGTAAATGGAAATGCTGACAGACTCTTAACTCTAATAGCTGTGCTATTGGGCACCACAAAAATAACAAAGCTAATTTTAATGAAGATTTGAAAGTAGATGAGGCATTTATCTTCGGTAATTATGGTGCTTCTGTAGGACTAATATCTAAATGGAATTTAAACCATTTAAATGACCCAAGGGAAGGGACAATTGTAGGAATAATTCTTACTCAGTGTGATTCCATAAAAGCTATACATGTGGGTATATTTCAAGAACATTTTTTCTATATATGGAACCAGGTACATTCCAATTATAAACATACAATTTTTTCTAACTTTGATATGAGGAAATCTGTTTCCAACACAAACGTAGTTGAAATTTTCTTAAATGATACTTTTTTGAATTTATTTACTTAGAAAATTGTTCATAACGGGAAAGATGTGTTAGAAGCCTTGCTATCTACCTACTTTGGCTCTCAGTATCTTTACTAAATCTACATTCAGCATCTTGGTTGACATCCCTGTCAGTTCTGCTCTCCTAGTCCGGGGGTCAGTTATATTCGCGTATGCTACACATATCTATTAAGAATAATTCATGTGTTAGACAATTTTTAACCCTCTGGAAAATATATGTAACTACTCAAATATAAATACAGCTATCCTCTTCTCGGAACTTTTAACCTGGTCACAAAAGATGGAATCCTACACAAAGGGAGAAAGAGTCTCTATTACAAGCAAAGGCTATGCCCTCCATATATGCTCTAGGCCCATCGTGTTTATTTTTAAATAATATTACTATAGGTATTCTCTTCTTGTGTGTGTGTGTGTGCGCGTGTATGTGTATGTATGTACATGTGTCATCTGTACATGTGTGTCTAATAGCTAACCTTTAGGGAACATTCTGGATTCCAAGTTTTATGCTATTGGATTTACATGCATTATTCCCTATTATTTTTTCATTACTTCGCAAGAATAAGTATCATTTTCATTTCTTGAAGACCCTTGACTCTGTTGAACATTTGAGAGTTCCTCTTTTCCATTAATGAGACAGTTTTCTGAAGTAGAAACTTACCTGCTTGAAGTCTCCACCACTCTAATAATGAGAATTTTAGACTCTTTGGTAGACGTAGTGTTAGTAAGACCACGTTGCAGATTGCAAAATATTTTCTCTTGAATTACTACCATTGAGTTCCACAAAAACTCAATGAGTTAGATGACTTAGTTCTTATGTTTTACTTAAATATTTTTGAGGTAAATGAAGCATAGAGGATAAGTGAATGCCCAAATCATTCAATGGCTAAGAAGTAGAAACCGGAATTGAACTTTATCTTCTACTTTTTAAAATAAAATTTATTTGAGAACTGTCTCAGATTTAAAGAAAAATTGTGAAGATAGTACAGAGAGTTCCCATATACCCTGCACTCAGTTTCCCTTATTATCAACATCTTATATTAATATGGTACATTTCTGAAAATAATTAATACTGATGCACTATTATTAACTAAATTCTATATTCAGATTTCCTTAGTTTTTCCAAATATTCTTTTTCTGTTCCAAGATCTCATTAAGGGTACGACACTGCATTTAGTTGTCACGTATCTTTGGATTCCTCTTGGCTGTGGCAGCTTCTTGGACTTCCCTTGTTTTAGATAAACTTGACAGCTGAGGAGTACTGCTCAGATATTTTGTAGATTGTCTCAGCTGGAATTTGTCTAACATTTTCCATAATTAAATTGATGTTATGCGCTGTGGGGAGGAACATGAAGGAGGTAAAATGTCATTTCATCATCATCACATGAAAGGTGCATACTATAAACGTGGCAAATTACTGTTGATGTTGACCTTGATCACTGGCCCAGGTAGTGTTTGTCAGGTTTCTCCAATGAAAATTTTCCCCTTTTGCCTCTGTTCTGTGCTGTACTATTTGAGAGAAAGTCACCCTGCACAGGTCACACTTAGTGAATGGGGAGTCATGCTCCACCTCCTTGTGAGAAGACTATTTCTAAATTCTTTGGAATTCTTCCACAGGAAAGAAGAATTCTTCTCCCTCATTTATTTGTTTATTCAATCACTTATTGATATAAGTTTGGATTCAGGGATGTTTAGTGTATACTTTCGAGTAGAATCCAATACTTCTTTCTTTATTTTCTTGCTCTGCTTGTCCCATCTTTGGCCATTGGGAGCAATTTCAGTTGTCTATGGTATTCTTTTGACATACCTTACCACTGTAGTGTTTTGGGTTTTTTTTATTGGATTTGTTTTGTTTGAACAGACCCTTGCTTTCTGGCACTAAAAGATGCTCTAGGCTTATCTTGTCTTTTCCTGCCCACTCACAGAACTAGCTTTTTCTTCAAGGGAAAGCTAATTTTATAAATCAACATCTGGGCGCTAGGTGTGCTTCTTACTATCTTCTTATTTTTCCTATAGTCTACTTTCCACCAAACTGCATTTTACATACCCTGAGCATAACAGCCGAAGAGTGAGATGTACTTTTGAGTCCATTATTCTGTCTTTTGAAACTTACGACTGCTGAGACTAGCTTTCTATCTTTGCATGCTATTCCTAATGCAATTTTTGTGCTGTTATTTGAGGTTGCATTTTGTATCCTCATTTTACACATGAAGAAAAAAGTACTTAATGTTCTCAAATGATAAATAATGTTTCCAAGATCATATATATAGCTAATGGTTGGGCGTGAGTTCAAAATTATAAGTTACCATCCCATAACATTACAGTGCTACCGTAAGCTACCTTTTTATTTGTCATTGAGTCCATACCACTTTGGCGGCAATTACTATTAGTTTAAGAAATGAGTATGGTTATAGTCTGCCTTACTTTCTGGTCTTACTCACAGGGCCAGTCTTTCTTAGTCACAAGGTCAATGAAAGCATTTCGGAGGAATGAATTTATATTTCTAAGAGACAATTAAACGAGAAAAGTCTAAATTCTTTTATTTTTTTGAGAACAGTGAAAGGCTAAGCTTGTTCAATAAAGATAACTTGGTGGGGGTAAGAGATTTCCTATATTCAGGAAGTAGTTATTAAGTCCTACTATTCACCAGTAACGCAATAAGTAATGATAATAAATGACCGATATTTTTTCCACATCTAAAGGGACTTATCTTTAGAAAAGAGAGAAAAACACTTAAGCAAATAAACGAAAGTAGAGAAATATAGAATTAAATGTATATAGAATTGAGAATGCTTCTCAGATTTTTTGTGGGCCTAAGAATCAGTGGGGAATCCCATTAAAATATATATTCCAATTAAGTGAATCTAGAGTGGAACCAGAATATCTGTATTTCTATAAAAGTGTCAGGCCACCAGGCTTGGAAGAAAAGGTGTGGTGAACTGTAAGGCACAAAGGAGTAGTTAATTTTATAAGGAGAGGAAAGTTACATAAGTGAAAAAGTACAGATTAGAGATAAAATGAATATCTGGGTCAGGAAACAAGAGGACCAGAATCTGGAAGATAAAGCATTTAAAGGTAAAATATTAATTACAAAACAGTTTCACATTTCATTTTGTGACATGAGTTTTTGTTAAGGGATGTATGTTTTTATTATATTCTCTATCAAATTTGATATTCTAGGTATATTTTCTCCTAATTTCTGGCCAATTTTTTTAAAAGAGCATCAAAATTCCTTAAAATGCAAATGTCAAGGTTTTTTTTCCCTGTGTCTTCACCAAAAGATCTATAAGGGTGAGTGTACATGTGTGTGTGTGTGTGAGATGGGCTGTAGAAATTTCAAAATGTATATTTCTTCACAGCGAGGTTATGCATCAGTTCCTTAAGTTTATTTGATTGTATATAGATGAGTAGAGATTTGAAAGATCAAATTATTTTTTGATGACAGATACACTATCTTTCTACAGCATAATAATATGTACTCTTAATTATATTTTTAATTTCCTGAGTTCTAGAAATAGTTTCCTGTCTTATTTCCACAGCTCATTAATTAAAAATGTACAAGAATTGGGCAAGAGTGTTTTTTTTTTTAAGGAGGGAAATGTTCTATTTTCTTGTCAGCCAGATTCCATTAACCTTTTATCTTTTAACTGTTTTTCGAGGTGTGTTCTATAAAACAAGTCGAATATTCTTTTTGAGATGAATTATTCAGTCAAAACAGTTCTGTTACCATATTATGTAATAAAACAGCAAGCTATTGATTTGGCATTGCAAATGAACTAGTTTTATTTCTTTTTTCATATTGTAATTTATCTTGTTCTATTTGTATCTATGCATGAATCTTGCAAGCCAATAACCATTTTACTCACTTGAGCTAGAGTTCACTTGAAATATATTAACTCTGAAAATTGAAAAGACATATATCAGATGGGTTTAAATACATGTGGTCATTAGAGTTCCATAACATACAAATGAAGTATCTCTAGGAGACTCCATCTTCCAGCTGCGATAGAAGATGAACAAGATACCTATAAACATAAAAAAGCCCTACGTTCATTAAGTGAAAATTCGTGCAGCACTATGCTGGATGAGTATTTTCAAAACCGAAAGAATAGGGAGCTGGATAAAGGCACCTTCATTGTTCAATCAGCTATACATACCTATTGATACTTAAAAGGAGATTGGCACTGATTCTCACTGCATGCAAATCTTTATAGAATTCACCTGGACAAAAATCCATCCATTTTTTTAAAAGCCGTTAAAATAAAATAGCCCTGAAAAAAAGCATATCATAATGAATGCATTCCAATATATGGCTTCATGATCACTATTCACATTTATTAGAATCACACAAAAGAATGTCTTTTCTAACATGCTGAAGTTCACATACTACTTAAAGTATAAGATCCCAGACTCAAGAATCATAATTTGTCAGTCCAAAAATCAACTCCACTAACAATATTGGGTAAGGTACTCAATTTCTCCAAGCCTTAGTTTCTTTCTCATTAAATTAGGGAAATAAATACCTACTTCCTAGGGCTATTTGATGGGAGGACTGCATGGGATAGTGTATACTGAGTTCTTAGTAATGCCTGGAGTATAGAGTTTTATTATTATCATTATTATTTTTATCCAATTACTAGATGCCTTTGCTCAATTTTAGGGCTAAGTGTTAGTTGTTGGTATTTCAGCTCGGGCCTAAAGCTATTTCAGAGGGAATGCGGCTTTCAGTATCTCAGAACATTTTGTGTTTTCCACGTTGACCACTTACTAGGAATGATAACATCCCAAAGTTTCCTCTTGCCCCTTTGCAAACCCTCATTGCTCCCCTTCCCACACCTCTCCATCCCTGTCTCAATTTTCATACACCATGGATTTTTTTTTGTCATTCTACATTAGTTTGCATTTCTGAGAAGTTTATATAAATGGAAGCATATAGTATGTACTTTGTTTTTCTGACTTCTTTCACTCAGCATAATTATTTTGAGATTCCTCCATGTTATACCATGTATTCATAGTCCATTCCTTTTTTACTGATAAGTAATATTCCATTGTATGGATATGCCACTATTTGTATGTCTACTTGGGTTGTTTTCAGTTTTGGGTTATTATGAAAGAGCTGCTGTGAACATTCGTGTTCAAGTTGTTATAGAGGCATATCTTTAATTTCTGTTGAGGAAATACCTAGACTGGAATGGCTGGATCATATTGTAGACATATGTTTAAATTTTTAATAAACTGCCAAATTGCTTTCCAAAGTGGTTTTCCAAAGTAGTTGTTAAGTTGATGAAGTTACCATTTATTTCTATTCTCCTGAGAGTTTGTACCAGGAATGGGTGGGGAACTTTGTCAATTTCAAAAAAAAAAAAAAAACACAAGAACTTACTTAAGAAGGCAAGGAGTGAAATCCTAGGAGAGAAGCCCTAGGATGGCACTGTGCCACAGACCTAGAGATTAATCCATTTAATCTGGTGCAGGAGGATGGAAAGCCCTAAAAAAAGAGTTACATGGAAAATATTTTTTTTGTATGGGAGAAGTTACATACATATATTCACACACACATATTTGTGTGTATGTATATATCTCAAATAATATAAATAAGGCAATCACAATCCCAGAAAAATAAGTGGTATAAGAAAAAAAATGCAATAACATCATTGTCTCTGCAGTGAATGATGTTTGTATATTCACCATGGTATAAGTAGTACTTATTGATAATAAGTTTCATAAATGACCTACAGAAAACACACATCAAATTTAAATTTAAAGTTATGGTTTAAGAAAAATGTAATAGTATTAGCCTGCACAATGCAAAAGGTGCAAGTACAGTTGACAGAATTTGGGAGGGGAAGTTCGGTGGAAGAGCTGAAGGGAAGGAGTTATCTTACAAAGTGAGAGAGGTAGGAGATCATGACCACGGCTATTGAAACATGACAGAAAGTGTTTTCATGCCTCTCAAAGTCACAAAGATAAGCAATTACAGAAACGAAATTTGAAAGATATGATTAGGGGTACTATATATAAAATTTGCTTACATTCCTTATTAAAAGACATCTCAGGCAAGAATGAAGTGCTAATTCTTTATTCAAGGTGTGCAATCTCATAGCAGCAGAGACAGAAGAAAGCGGCAGTGGAGTTCCAAGGATGGAAAAGAATGCAAGATGATGTATTGCCTTCTGTCCGCTTTTTCACAATGAGCCAAAGAAACAAGAGCGATTGCTCAGGAAGTAAAATTCCTCGGCCTTGGAGGAGGAATTCTCCAAGCCTAAGGACACTGGGTACTGTACTTTGGAGCCTTCCACCCAAGGGAAAAAGGGAGAGGAAGGTTTTCCTCCTTTAACTGCCTCTCAGATTTTCCACATGGGAAGTTAACTTCCATTATTACAGGTTTGGTTACCTGATGCCTTTGGTAGCTGCTCCAGAAGCCAGATCCTACTACTCCTGGGTGGGGCATTTTCGGATACCGGACATGGTGAAGGAGTCAGAGCTGAGACTTGTAACTACTCATATCCATGTGACAGAATCCCACAAAGTAGCTCGGCTGTGGTGGTGGTGATGGAGGTATAAGTCTAGGAGACAAATGAAAATCAGAGACTCTCTGTAGTCAACCCAGGGTGATCTAGCAGAGACATAGTGGGGAGAGTGTTTACCCTGACACCCTGTTTTCTGTGGTGGCTCTTCTTGGACACACTCAAATGGAAGTCAAAGGTTAAGGACGCTCACTGATGCAGTCCTGTGGTGGGCAGAGTGGTGGGCAGGGACAGCCTCTTGGGGCACAGAGCCAGGGTCAGGGAGGAGGGAGAAATGTGGACAGTGCATCTCACAGGGCCAATGGAAGCTATCTAGCACAGTCCTCCCTTTGTTACTCGTTGCTGGTTTTGATTCTTCCACGCTGTTCATTTTATAATGAGGATGCTGGTAAAGGTTTTGTTAACACTGACACCCTCAGAGATTTGTTTGCATTTGTTCTTCCTCCAACTTTCTTTTTTCCAGAACAAACGATGTTAGAATGACTTTGTCTCACTACAAACTGCTTTTTTTCCCTTCAATACCCTAATCTCATTCACTGTGTAACATTCATCAACAAGGTCAAAATTCATCTGCTTAATGTATACACAGTTATTTTCAGAAACGAAAATGAATGACAATGTAATATATTACCTTGAAGTAATAATTCTGCAACTAAAATAATGTAAGAGTTAATTTCTTTTCATATGGGTTAAGGCAATTTTGATTGGGGGAAACCATGAAGAAGTATGTAAGGACCATTATTCAAATTGAAATGGAGCTCCAAGATTTGTAATTGTTTTCTATATGTACATGTTACCAGAAATTCCATCTCTGAACTCAGTGCCAATCCAAATAACAAGAATAGAGTTTTGGGTGAAAAGGGAAAAAACAGTTTTATTATTTTCTTTGCCAGGCAAAGGGAGTACCAGCTGGCTAATGCCTTAGAAACTGCTGGCTCCCCATTAAGAAATGGGTAAGGGGTTTTTAAAAGTTTGTGAGGAATGTGGCTGCTTGTAGGGAGGGAGGGGTCCTGTGAGCTTGCTGGTCAGCACTTTCCAGCCTGGTTTGGCCTGTGAGGCTGTTTACAAGGAGGAGGGGATGGTGAGATAAGGGAGTCTGCACATGGCTGTCCTTGGTTGTCTGCTTCTGTGGTAGATGGTGGATTTTGGTGCTGGGAAGCCAAGGAGTTGGGCTTTGGGAAGCTTCAGTTTCTTGATATTCTCCGTGCATCAGTTTCCCTATAATAAACCTCAAGGACCCACGATTAGCCACAGCTTTAGTGGGAGTCTAGCAGGATGCCACCCCAGCTTTAACAATTTGTGACTTCTATTTGGTTGTAAAGCTCAGGGAGTCAAAGGTTAAAGAAACAGAAACAGATATTTACATATGAGTGTAACTAAAGAAGCCGGGAAACCGGATGAGTGCTTTTGGTTTTAATCCCATATGTGTTGGGTTTAATGTAGGGGAACTGATATCAGAGCCGGTGTTAATTAAAAGCCTGTAACATATATTTTATCATAGTATTTTTAATAGTAAACTAAATAGCTAATTTTTAGATGCCATTCATGTTGAAATCTAACTTCAACTAATGCATTCTATTAATATTGACTGCACTAATCTAGTGTAAATGTAGACAGATGGTTTAAATTCTAAAATAGTCGTATGACTTTGGGCAAACAATTGGTCTTTCTGAATCTTATCTTCTTCTGTAATGGGTATTGCTACCTCACAGCTGTTGGGTGAACGTATTTTCTACTAGTCACTACCCCAAGGACTAAAAATACAAATTGTATGGTAAACATATCATTCAAATACAATCTGGTAAGTGTGATATCATTCAATATAAAATAGTTTGTGTAAAAATAAAAACAAAAAGAAAGACATGGATAATATACTTGAGAGCTCAGTCCTAATAAATGGCATATTTATACTTGTACATAGATGTTAAAAATTACAGGAGTATAGGGGATATAGATATTTAATTGAATTTAATTCTATAAATTATATATAATTTATGCCATATAATCTATGCACAGGTACTTTTGTCTTATGTAAACATGTAGTATAATATGATCCCTGACAAATTTATTTCCTTCTTTAAGTCTCATGCTGTTAAAACGTTTCCTAACTATATGTGTTTTGTGCATAGTTTATTATAATAATCTCATGGAAGCATTTTTTTCCTTTTGGTAAGGAAAAGCTGCAGGAAAAACAAAGATGCATGGTAGAACTATTGCCCTAGATCAGAAAGTAGTAATTAAAATATGTGAGATGTAGGCAAGGATTTCACATGAACTTGACTTTTGGTTGCTACAGTGAATTCTATCACAAAAAGTAAATATGTTAACTATAGGATTTTAATAATATTTACTTGATCCAAAGGTCAAGGCATCTGTCTCATTTTTGAGGTTTAAATTTAGGTGAAAATACAGCATACATAGTTCTTAGTCAGATGGTTATATGGGAAAACTCAAACATATATAAATAAAAAAGACAAGAGGACCTTTCATTTGTAGTTAGTGAGAGTGCTATCATTGATTTAAAGAACAAGCTTGCCTTCCAATGTTAAGTGGTGAGTTCTGAGTCTTCATGCGGCAAAGCAAAGAACTGTTCAAAAGTTATATCTTCTGTAACTGAAGAGAGGGCAAAGGCACCAGAACAATGTCTTGATGTGGCTGAGAAAAGTTTATATCGAAAATATTCAGCAACAGCAATAATAAGTATTAAAGGAAAAAACAGATAGAAAATGTTTAACAAAGAGAAAGTAATTCTATTTTCAAGGCATCTAAGAAACAGCTAAATTTAGCAGTAATTTTTCTATGAAATTAGTTGTATGTCACAGAAAAGGAAAAGGCAGACCATAAACTGAGAGAAAAATATTAGCAATTCCTCTGACTAAGGACTCATATCCAGAATATATAAAGAGCTCCTATAACTCCATTTAAAAAAGCAATAAAAATGGGCAAAGATTAAAGGCACTTCACAAAAGAATATATAAGCATGACCTATAAGCACACGAAAATGTGGTATACACCATTTAAACATCAGGGCGATGCAAACTGAAATCATAACAATACCACCATGGACCACTAGAATGTCTAAACATCAAGACTGGTGGTATCAATTGTTGGCAAGGATGAGGTGCCATGGACTCTCATACATTGCTAATAGTAGTTAAAATGGTACAAAGACTTTGTAAGACTGATTTCTTATAAAGTTGAAAATAAACTACCCTATGACTCAGCAATTCTATTTCTAGACATCTACCTGAAAGAAAAAAAAAATTAGTATACAAAGTGACTGATTTGTATTCAAGTGCTTATAATAACATTATTAATAATGGACAAAAAGTGAAAAAACAGACAAAAAGTGTCCTTCAACAGGAGAGTGGATAAACAAATTGGGGCATATTTACACAATGATGTATTAATCACTCAGAGAAAAGGTAACAAGCTACTAATTATTAATATTAATGAAAGAGACGCTGATTTTTTCAAATGCCTTGTTGTCACCTAACAAAATAACTTATATTACTTTTTCTCTTTGATATTCTAATATGATATGTCAACACATGAAATTACTTTTATAAGTTAAAAATGATCACATATTGGCAATTTCATGTTTCAGTGTTATATTGGGAATTTTTAAAATATTACAATATCCCT
The DNA here is from genome assembly GCF_041296265.1 of Equus caballus. Classification (NCBI taxonomy): domain Eukaryota; kingdom Metazoa; phylum Chordata; class Mammalia; order Perissodactyla; family Equidae; genus Equus; species Equus caballus. The sequence goes on from NC_091688.1 coordinate 94,184,640, forward strand.
TATTTCCTTGGAATTAACTTTATATATGAAAGTTTTCTTTTCTTTCTAATACTTTGGAAGTTTTCCTCTTTTTCTCTGTATTACAAGTAGTTTAGTAATCTAAGAACTCCCTTATAATTAGAAGTTTTGAATAACTCATCTGTGAAAGTGCCTAGGTTTAGTGCTAGTTGTGTTAGAATTTTTTTCATGATTTCCTTATTTTCTTCTGTAAACTTTGTTAATATATTTTCTCATAATAACATTCATTTTATCCAAACCTTTAAATTTAATAATCACACAAAGGAAAAATCTCAAATGTCTAATGTCTTTATTGTCCCATAAGTAAACTTCCATTCAAAAATATTACTTAATTTCACTCAATAGGAAAAAGTGACATTTGTCAATTAAGTACAACATCAAAATTTTTAGATTATTCAGTCTTTTTTTGACTAACTACCTAGTCAATATACATCTTACTCCCAAATTCTCCCCAAGTTAGCATTCATGTTATAGAAATCTTGTATAGTGTAACGTCATTAAGATAAGCATCAGGTCAATTGTCATTCTGCTATGCAATTCGTGGACATACACTATTCCTAGTATTTTGGGGGCCTGGTAACTGCTACATCCACCATATTATCTGCCCTCCTATCATGACCTTCAGTGGTGAGGTAGATCCTTGGTAATAACTATGCACAGCCCTGCCTCCAGCATCTCAGTTGCTTTAGAATTCTTGTGGCTATATCCCTGCTCCTTGTGATAATCACAGAAACTTTTTTATCGCCTCCTATGCCACTGTAGGATCCTGAGAAAACTGAATGAGGTGGGACTGGTCTCCCTACCTAACATGCTCTTTCCTTCATGTAATAATTACACAATTCTTGTTTAGCTTTCCAAACTCATCTCAGGAAGCCTTTGATTATCAACTGTTTCTCCTGTCTGTTAGTTATTCTGCTGTGACTTCACAGCAACTTGTGAGTGAATTTGTAATACATTTTCCAATAGCCTCCATCTTCATCTTATAGCAAACAATGTGTTTTGTATTTATAATTCTTCACTGTCTGTTTTATCTGATTACAATGTAAGCTCCACCACAAGGGTAACATTTTTTTTGAAATTTTTTTCTGCCACTCTACTCCAGGCCTACAACAGTAGCAAAGCCCAACTAGTACTTGCTGAATGGATTTGTTTCTTGTCTGACCACTTTGCTAGACTGGGATCTTCAGACCATGGATGGTCTTCTTTGTTATATACCTAGTGATTATCACAAAGTCCATCTAATGGTGGATACTCAATCAATTTTTATTGACTCAATGCTACAACACAGTCTGACCTGATGAAATTAATTTCAAATTAGCAGTAGAAAAAAATGAATAGACAGTCTATTTGAAACCTTATTCTAGAAGTAGGCCTTATTCTATGCAATGCCTTTCTTGCATTTTTTGATAGAATTCATCCCTCCTAAGCTTATGTGATTTTATATATCACATTCAATTGCAATTATATATTACATTTATCTTCCTTATTAGATTTTGAATCATTTGGGACAAGAATCATATGCTATTAATCTTTGCATAGGAGTACATCCTTCAGTGTCTTTCAGGAAATAAAAGGCTGTTGAAGAGAAAAATGATTCACAAGCAGGTGCCTCTTGAGGTTTTCCCAATTCATTGAAGAGAAGGTGTACTTTTCATTAAAGAAAATGGTCTCCTAATGGATAGAGAAAACTATGTAATCATATTGTCTTAATGATAGAGGAACTTTCAATTAGCTAGCTAGAATGGCTAGGTTTAATGTATGCTCCTAATGAGATTGAGGGCTTCTGTATGTGGTACTTCATTTCTCTGTGTTTCAGGACCTCAGTTGTTTTCTTAATGTTAGATAGTTGTGTTTTGAAAAGGCATTGCTATTTCCGAGAAGAGCTCTTTCTTGGATTCTGTAACCTCCATGCAAACACGGGACATGTGTTGCTCACCATTGTATTACTTGTGTTTAATAAATGCTTGATGGGTGGATGGATGCCTGGATGAATGATGGATGAATTAATGAATAGCATGTGACCTTGGGCAAGTTATTTTTCATCTTATGATTCTTTGGTTGCCTCTGTAAATCATTTTCTTATCCATGGTTCATTCCTCTAACCCTTGATATTTTACCACTAATTAATTCTTCAACCTTGGATGACAAAAAATATCTATTTTCTAAATTATATAATCATGTTGTCACCTAATTATTAGAGTTGTGTCAATATTCAGATATTACCATTTGTCCATGAAGAATGCATTTAACCTTGTAATATATATTCTTTCTACTTTTTATAAAGAAATTTCTCCTTTATCATATTATTTAGCTTTAAAAATATTATTATCCATTATATATATGAAGATAGAGTCAGGTTAATTTCCTAGAAAGAACTTCTGTGCAAGTTGTTACAGCTTGTTAAAATGGAAGGATTTCTCATGAAGAGTAAGAGATAAATCTGGAGACATGAAAAATAATGAGAAAAAAAGGAAAGGGATGGTTAATGGAGTCTCCAACTCAACGAAAATATTCAATTGAGGGTAAATGTCAAATTGAAGATGGATTTACCATAGCAATAATTGAATTTCTCATTCTGCTTTTCAAGTGCTCAGATCCTCTCCCAGAGGATGCAGAATCAGTCAAGAAGCTAATCCAAATCAAAAGCAGTCAAATTAAGTGGAAAGATATATAAACAATTTATATGATGTGGTCTTAGTAATGGGATTTAAAACAAAACATCTTTTTCTTCAGATTCAACACTCAAGATTTTTATTTAGGCAGAAGAATTAAGCTCTGTGATATTTACCCCAAACTTTGAATATCCTTATAGGTTGGTGACAACTTTACGTGCTTATTGATGTGTGCCAATAATGTTATAATAATGAGCTTAGAGTCTAATAACCTGGGTGATGATGGAGTTAGGAGCATCTTTCTAAGATTAATCAAGACTTTATCATCCAATATTTTTGATCCCCATTGGTAAGAATATGGGAACAAATGGGACCACGCTTTGGTTTGATTTCTGTGTGGATCAGTCAACTTTTCTCTGTTCCATCCAGCAAAATATCTGACACATATTCAATAAATAATAAGTGTTTTGAATTGAATTAAGTTGAGCCCAATTTGAGATCTTGTATATATTCAACACCACCCCCCCATAACAGGATTATCAAGAAACTAGTTGTAATACCAAGTAAATTCAAAACCCTTGTCCCATATATGGCCAAGACATCCTTGATGTCATCATTTAAAGGGAACCACAATTTTGTTTTTATTTTATAACCATTTTGTAGTCAACCACAATGGCGAGAGTAAAGAGTTTAAAAACTCGATGTAGCTCTAAGCTCAGGTTTATTAATTCTCTTATTTTAGGGGAAAGAAAATCAATGTACCTAGAATATAAGAAATGCAGAGAGAAAAGTGGTAATCTACTAAGCATGTGATAGAAGTTTAGAATGATTCCTTTTGGAGTTCTGGTCCTACAGTAACTTTATGTCTAAGATATTTCTCACTAATTCCAGCATCATAGTGGTTGCTAATTCATTCAAAGTGAATGTTTGTAGAAGGGAAGACCGCCTTACAAACAAGCCTCAAGGCGCTCATCTCAGAATATGAAGCCCACTGAACTGCCACAAGAGCAAAAGTCCAGGTTGAGGCCTAAAAACCCAGGGTACAATGGCTTCATATCGCAAAGTATTATTATCCCAATGTTACAAAAAGTTAAATTTCAGAGAGGTTCTTTTCCTTTGAATTTCAAAGATTTTATTTTCTTCTACTGTAGTGTACTGCGTGTGTTTCAAGGACCTTAGCCATAGAATTCCTCCTTTATGTCAATGACAAATACAGCCCAGAAGCTAATATTAAATTAGATTGTAAAATTATCAGAAAATTGCTAAATTCTTTGTATTCAATTCTTATCTCAGCATGATGTAAAGAAAAGGGTTTGGGCTTTGGGAAAAAAAAAGATCCTGGTATGAAGCCCAAACTTGCTCTCTCTCTCTCGGTCTCTCTCTCTCTCTATATATACAGTGTAGCTTTGAGCAAGTTCCTTAAATTCTTAACTTCTCAACTTCTCAATTTCATTTTCTGTAACACTGAGCTAATAATATTTTGCAGAATTGTTCTAAGTATTAGAGAAAACTATAGTGCAATGAAAGCATTGACTATGTGATAAATATAGTGTTCAGCATTCATTCATTCTTATATTTAACAAATATTTACTAAGCAGTTAGATATTGCAGCCACTAGGTGCCTACGTTTATATTAATAAAAAACAGATAGAAGCCCTACGCTCAAAAAGCTTATAATCTAGTTTGGAGAAAGGGAAACCAAAATGGCAAATAAATGTGCACACTAAGTGATTTTTGAGGGCTGAGGAAGAAATGAAATAGCGAAGAGGTCAAGTAGTGCCAGTTGGAACAGAGGGAAGACCTCTCAGATAAGGAGATATTTGAAAAGAGACATGAAGGATTGAGAGAGTGAGAGAATAGGATGGTTCCTGGCAGAAGGAATAGCAAATGCCAGACCCCTGAGAGAGGAGCATCCTCGGTGTGTTTAAGGAGGCCAGCGTGGGTGAACCAGAGTAGCAACATTCAGCAAAAGAAGAGGTCAGAGAAGCAACATGGCTAGATCATATGATGCGCTGTAAGCTACTCTAAGGGATTTGGAGTTTACTCTGAGATGGAAAGTTATTGGAAGGCGTAAGGAGACGAGTGGCATGAACAATCTGAATTTTTAAAAGGATAATTCTGTCTGCCCTCAGTGTAGAGAGGCAAAGGTGGAAGCAAGTAGACTAGTTAATGAATGACTGTCCCTTACCTGGAGTAAAATGTAAGGGACCACATCCATCACTTTGGAAATTCATTATTATTCCCCTAAACTGAATACAGCAGGGATCTAGGCCATGGCAGAGACCCACATGCATGTACCGCATCCGCTTCTGTCTTGCAGTCATTTAGCAAGATGAGTCCAATTCTTACAGCATTTAATTCAGCCATTGTTTATCGAACGTCAGCTTTTGAACTAAATTATGTGTTAGGTGGTGTGGCAGAAAGAACTGACTATCCAAGAAAGCTTTTCTACTTAAAATGCCTGCACCCTCATTCAAGTTAACGAACATTACTGAATGCCTAATCTGAGTAGATATCTGTGTTCAACAGCAGGAGAGATGCAAAGAGCATGCTCTCTGCCCTCAAGCAGCCATCTAAAGTGATGTTTATGAAAAGAAGGTGGCATGAACAATATTCCTTAATACAATATTAATCCAGAAATTGTGTATGGAACATAACAACTGTGAAAAAACATCTGTATGAAAAAGAGGAGGCTGTGAAGGAAAAAAATGCCAAATGATAATGCCATATAAGTAACAGGAAAATGAAACTCCTGGTGGATTGATTTTTTTCCTTTATGTTTGGAAATTTCTTAAAAATATGTCATTGTCCAAATGTATTATTTGAAAATGAAGATGGGTACACTGTGGGAAATATGGTAGATTAGTTTATTTAGACCAGATTTTCTGGTGGAAAAAAAAATAAAGTCCAGTACACATTATAAAAATTATCTCTTAAGAGATTTTAAGCATGCTATCAGGGAAAAGTCTGATGGAAAGTAGAAAATCAGAAGAGTTACTCAGCATTAAAAGCAAAAGTACATTTTTGCCCTAAGAAAATTTTCCAATTCAGGAAAACTCAACATTTTGTTTTGAAGATCTATCAGGAAAAGAGGCACAGAATTCAAAGGCCAGCATCTTTTAAGTTAGGAAGTCTAACAGGAGACCCTCCCCATATTTACTTGGGATTTCAAAGTGGGACACCCTAGGTAAAGATTCCTTCAACTTGTTCCAGCGGAGGGCAGTGAAGGCTGTTTTGGCAATGGGCAGTAAAGGGGACAAAAGGACATGCATTTCAGATATTTGAATTAACTGAAATAAATTTCAAGTGGCTATGCTTATTTATAGCTAAAGAAATAACAGCTTGACAAAGTACAGGCAGATGTGACTTTTCCGTGAGGAAGTTAATAGAGCTTAAATTTCAGTTCTCTTCCCTTACAGAGTTTCCTCCCAAGGCTCAGTACCTGACATTTTGTTTCTTCCTTGCAATTTTTTACAAGTGTAAATTATACCTAACATAAAATTTATCATTTAACCATCTTTGAGTGTAGATTTCTGTGGGATTAAGTACATTCACGTTGTTGTGCAAGCTCTGTACCTAATTTAATAGTCAACAATCTTATATTACTCTTTCATGAAAGCTTCCCTCTAAATTGTGTAAGTTTAGAGCCCCACAAAACTTTGATTTTACACATGGAAGAGGAAATTATAAAAAATTGACCTGGGAGACTTGAAAATAGACCAGCTAGACCTTCATAAAATGCTGAAAGAACAAAAAACAAACAAAACAAGTAAACAAAAACTCTCAGTCTAGAATTCTATCCCCAGTAAAAATACTATTCAAAAATGACGGCTATGAAATGATGGAGCTCCTTTGTATCCTGATTGTGGTGGTGTTTACACAAATCTATACATGTGTAAAAGCTCATGAGCTTACACAACAAAAGACAACAAATCAATTTCTCTGTGGGGTGATTGCAAAAATTCAATAAAATACAATACAAAGAAAAAGAAAATCATGCCTAAACAATACTTTTTCAGACATACAAATGCTGAAAATATTCGTCACCAGAATACCAGCATTACAAGAAATATAAGTAAGTCACTCTGTCAGAAGAAAAAGGCTACTAGATAGTAATCTGGATATAAATAAAGAAATGAAGAGCACTCTAGAACAGAATATTATTCAGCACTATAAAGAAATGAGAACCAGCCCTGATGGTCTAGAAGTTAAAGTTTGGTGCGCTCTTCTTCAGTGAATGGGCGGCGGGGTTGGGGAGGGTTTGGTTCCCAGGCATGGAACCACACCACTTGTCTGTCGCTAGCCATGCCGGAGTGGCAGCTCACATAGACGAACCAAAAGAACTTACAACTATACACAATGATGTACTGAGGCTTTGCAGGGTGAAAAGGAGGAAGGTTGGCAACAGATGTTAGCTTAGGGAGAATCTCCCCCTGCAAAAAAGAGGAGAGAGAAAGGAAAAAGAAAAAAAGAAATGAGCTATCGAGCCACCATAAGACATGGAGAAATATTGTAAATGCTTATCACTAAGAGATAGAATCCAATCTGAACAGGCTACGTACTGTATGATTCCAACTATATGTCATTCTGGAAGAGGCAAAACTATGGAGACAGAAAAATATTAGCAGTTGCCAGGGGTTGGGGCAGGCAGGAATGAATTGGCAGAGGAGAAGGGATTTTTAGGGCAGTTAAACCATTCTGTGTGATACTACAATGATAGTTACATCACACATTATACATTTATCAAATTATACATTCACCAAAACCCATCAAATGTACGACACCAAGAATGTATTCTGATATCAATTATGAAATCTTGGTGATGATGATGTGTCAATGTAGGTTCATCAGTTGTAACAAATGTACCACTGTGATGCAGGATGTTGATGGGGGGAGCTTGTACGTATATATATATATATATACACACACATATATATGATAGAAAATAGATTTTGCATATATACTATACAAATATACATTATATATGTTATCATATACATATATTTTATATATATATATCTCTCTCTCCATTTTCTCGGGATGGCCTTTTATAATGTTTTATAATGCCAACCCCATGCACAATTGTGAATCAAGTTAAAGTGTGACTATTTTCAAGTAAATTATGTAAATCTTATTGTGGAAATCATTTTCCTTGCCGTGACTCCTGTGAGACTGTACTCAAATTGTATTCACATGTACAAAATCTTTCTTCTTGTGCTGACATCATCAGGGAAGCATAGGTATCAAAATTCTTTTCTCTAGTCCACCACTCTTTCAAGTGGCTGCTGCCAGCTGTATTTCAGGGATTTGGGAATTCTAAGCAAGACAAACAAACCCAGAAAATGTCCACATGGAAAGTTCATAACCATATGTCTATGTTTGGATAAAATTACATTGAATCATGGAACCAAAAGCATAAAACAATAAAACTATTTTTAAGTACTTTTGGCTATCAAAGACTTAAGGAGCACCTTTGTTAAGAGAGAAATGAAAGTGGGAATAAAAATTTGGGCGGAGACTTTTGTCACTCGTGAAAAGAATATACCAGTATTCCAAAGCAAATACATTAAAAATGACAATAAATAAATCTATCTGCTGACAATATGCCAGTCTTTCAAATACACATTCCAGAGAAAAAAAAGAACACACTTGAAAATAAATCAGTGAAAAACAATCAATAAAGTATGCCACCATTAAGAATAAAGAATAAGGAAACATTATGAACAAGTTTATGCCAACATATTTGATGACAAAATAATTAAACATATTCCTTGAAAACACAAATTAATTTAAGATTACTCAAGAAGAACTAGACAATCTTAATAGTCCTATACCTGTTAAAAACTGAAAGCATAGTTAAAAATTTTCTCCAAAGACAACTCCAGGCCCAGATGGATTTACTGGTGAATTCTACCACATATTGAATAGAGAAATATTATTAATTCTATACAGTCTCTTCAGCAAAATTAAAGGGGTGGGGATTTTTCAAATCCCTTCTATGAGGCAAGCAGCTCCTGATACCAAATCCAGAAAATGGCAGTAGCAGAAAACAAACCAAACTACTGAATAATGTTCTTTCCATAACAAAATTTTATCAAGTTGTATCCAAAAATATATAACAATAAAATATATCATGACTAAGTGTGGTATATCCAGGAAATGCAAGTTTTGGTAAATATTTTTAAAATAATCAATATAATTCATCACATCAAAATATTTTAAAAAAGAAAAACACATGATCATCTTGATAGAGTAAAACATTTGATAACATCCAGTATCCAAAAGTTTGAGATCCATCAGAAAATATTCTCTAACCACAATGTATTTGAGCAAGAAATCACCGGCAAAATTATTACTAAAAATTCCCAATTAATTGACATTAATAAAGAAACTTCTAAATAATTCAGGTAGAAAAATATATGCAAATAAGAAAGGTTTTAAATTTCATCAGAATGAAAATACTACGTTCAGAATTGGAGAATACAATTAAAGAAGTATTTGAAGAGGGTCTGGCCCCATGGCTGAGTGGTTAAGTTCGCACGCTCCAATTTGGCGGCCCAGGGTTTCACCAGTTTGGATCCTGGGTGCAGACCTAGCACCACTCATCAAGCTATGCTGAGGTGACGTCCCACACTGTACAACCAGAAGGACCCACAACTAGGATATACAACTATGTACTGGGGGGCTTTGGGGAGAAGAAGAAAAAAAAATTGGCAATGGATGTTAACTCAGGTCCCAATCTTTAAAAAATAAAAATGAAAATAATTGAAAATAAGAAGTATTTGAAGAAATAGGGAGGAAATGTCTTGAAATGCCACATGCTGGCAAAGCTGTGATACAAAAGGAAGTAGCAAACGGCTGGTGTTATGTTATTTGGTACCAACGCTTTTGAAAACTATTTAGTAATATTTTTCAAAGTTGAACATGTACATAGTTTATGGCCCAGTACTTTTACTGTTAGTCATAAACCCAGCAAGAATGCATGCGTATATGTACAAAGGGTATATACAAGAATGTTTATAGAAGTATAGTTCTTAATAACACCAAACCGGAAAAAGCCACAATGTTCATTATCAGTACAATGGATGCTATATTGTGGCATGAAATACTATTTATTAAAGAAAAAATACAGACTGCTACCACAACATGGATGAATGTTACAGATATAATGTTAAGCTAAAGAAGCCAGACACACAAGAACACATAATATGGTTCAACTTATATAAAGTTCAAAAACAGGCAAAAGTTTTGTATGGTAAAAGGAAGTCAGAATAATGATTATCTTTATTGGAGGATAATAACTGGAGGGGCATGAGAGATGCCCCTATGTACTGTAATATTCTATATCTTAATTATGCTGGTGGTTATATGAGTGTGTTCACTTTGTAAAACTTTTTCTTTCTTTCTCTCTCTCTCTGTCTTTTTTTTTTTTTTTTTGGTGAGGAAGAGTGGCCCTGAGCTAACATTTGTGCCAATCTTCCTCTATTTTGTATGTGGGTTGCCGCCACAGCATGGCTTGACAAGTGGTGTATATCTGCACCCAGGATCCGAACCCACGCATCCCAGGTCACCTAAGCAGAATGTGTGAACTTAACCACTACACCACCTGGCCGACCCCAGTAAAACTTTTTGAACCATATAATTTTGATCTGTACTTTTTAGTATGTATGTTACATCTAATAAAACATTTTACAAGAAAAAGAAAGAATAGAGTGTCTTTATATAAAGCCTTAAAAAAGTAAAAGCAAGTTATATTTTTTCAATATTTATCCATAGTTGGTAAATATATAAAGAAAAACGAGGTTGTGATTATATCAATGGTCAGGATAATGCTTAAACTTAAGGATAGCCTTTATTAGGAAGGAGTATATAAGGGAGTCCAAGGCCCTAACAATATTGTATTCCTACACATAGATGATACTGACCTAGATGTTCTTTTATAATTATTTTAAAACACACGCATGTGACTGTATGTGTGTGAGTGTTTTAGTTTGTGTGTGAAAGAACATAGAGACAGAAAATTGCATACATAAACACACAAACACACAGTGGCAATACCATCACATACCCGCTAGAGAGATTAAACTGAAAGACATGGGGGAAAAAATAAAAACTACAGGTGAGAATAGTGCTCCAGTAATTTTTTCTGCATAGTATATTACTTCAAAACTTAGCAGCTTAAACTAATAAGTGCAAATCAATATCTCTCTTGAATAAAGGTATAAAAATACTCAATAAAACAATGGGAAGTCAAATCCAACAATGTATAAAAATAAATATGCACCAAGATTGAGTGTGATTTATTCCAGATATATAAGACATTCAATGTTAGAAAATCAATTAATGTAATCTAACCCATCATATCAACAGGGTAAAGATGAAATATCATGTGATTATATCAATTAACACAGAAAAGGTTTTGACAAAATCCCACACCAATCCACAATAAAAATTCCTAGCCAGCTAAGACTAGGGGGAAATTCCTCAACTTGATCAAGAACATCTAGAAGAAATGTACCGGAAATATCACACTTAATCATGAGAGACTAGATGGACACTGTCTTCCTAAGATCAACAGAACCAAGAATGTTTGACTATTCATTTACAAGAATGTCACTGAAATCCTAGCTAGTGCAATAAGACAAAAATAAATAAACTGTATACAGACTGTAAGTGAAGAAATAAAGTGCCTTTATTCACAGATTACATGACTATCTATGGAGAAAATCTCAAAGATTCTATAAAAATTTCCTGGAAGTTGTAAGTGGGTATAGCAAGGTTGCAGGATACAAGGTAAACAGGTAAAGTCAGTTTCATTTTCTATGTAAGCAACAAACAATTGGAATTTGAAAAATAATTTAAAAATATCATTTTAAAATATCACACACAAAAATGAAATACTCAGGTATAAATCTGACAAAACGTCCTTAATATCTGAATGCAGAACAACAAAACGTTGAAAAAACAGAATTAAATAACTAGAAAGAATTTCCATGTTTATGGATTTGACAAGTCCTTATTACTAGGATGTCAACTCTTTAAAATTTGATCTACAGATTCAACACAATCTCTATCAAAATCGCAGCAAGGTATTGTGTAGATAACAACAAACCAATTATGAAATTTACATGGAGAGACAAAAGACCTAGGATCACCATTTCTTTTTGTGGTGAGAACATTTAAGATTTACTCACTTAACAACTTTCAAGTATATAAAACAATGTTAACTATATTCACAATGCTGTGTGTTGGATGTGCAGAACGTATTCATCTTCTATCTGGAAGCTTGTACACTTTGATCACAATCTCCCCTTCTCCCCACCCTCCAGCCCCTGGTAACCACTATTCTGGTCTCTGTTTCTACAAGTTCAGTTTTTTAGATTCCACATATAAGTGATGTAAAGTATTTGTCTTTCTCTGTCTGACTTATCTCACTCAGGCCCTTAAGGTCCATCCATGTAGTTGCAATAGTAGAATTTCCTTTTCACTCATGGCTGAATAACATTCCAGTATGTGTGTGTGTGTATGTGTGTGTGTGTATCTTATCTTTATCCATTCACTCCTCGAAGGACACTTTGGTTATTTCTGTATCTTGGCTATTGTGAATAATGCTGCAATAAACATGAGGGTGAACATATCTCTTCAATATCCTTTTTTCATTTCCTTTGACTATATACCCAGAAGTGGGCTTGCTAGATAATATGACAGTACTAGTTTTAATATTTTGAAGAATCTCCACACTATTTCCCATAGTGGCTGTACCAATTTGCATTCCAATCAACAGTACACAAGTGTTCCCCTTTCTCTACATCTTTATCAATATGTGTAACCTCATGTTTTGATGATAGCCATTGAAAGAGGTGTGAGGTGACATCTCATTATGGTTTTGATTTGTATTTCCCTAATGATGAGTGATGTGAGCTTCTTTTCATGTACCCGTTGTTTGTTGGTATGTTTTCTTTGGAAAAATGTCTGTTTAGTTCCTCTGCCCATTTTTTAAATCAGACTTTTTTGTAGTTATTAAGCCGTATGAATTATTTACATATTTTGTATATTAACCCTTTATCACATATGAGGTTTGAAAATATTTTCTCCCATTTCATCAGTTGCCTTTTCATTTTGTTGATCATTTCTTTTGCTCTGCAGAAGCTTTTTAGTTTGATGTACTCAAACACTGATTTTTGATTTTGTTCCCTGTGCTTTTGGTGTCATATCCGAAAAATCTTTGCCAAGACCGACGTCAAGAAGATTTTTCCATTGTTTTCTTCTAGTGGTTTTACAATTTCAAGTCTTATGTTTATGTCTTGAATACATTTCAAGTTAATTTTTGTAAGTGGTGTAAAGAGTCCAATTCCATCTTTCTACATGTGATTACCAGTTTACAAATGCCATTTATTGAAGAGATTATCCTCTCCCTGTTGCATATTCTTGCCTCCCTTAAGTATTTGTTTATTATTGTTTCTTTATTTATACAGATTATTTTTAGTAATTTATTTTTATTAGTTTATTGTAAACTCCATATATCAGGGTTTAATTCTGGGCTTTTGTTCTATTTCATTGGTCTATGTGTTTAATTTTATATCAGTGCCATGTTTTTTTAATTATTAAATTATAGTATATATTTATATATAATAGTATAGTATAGTTTGAAGTCAGAAAGTATTTTGCCTCCAGCTTCGTTCTTCTTTCTCAGGATTATTTTGGGTATTTGGGGTCTTTCGTATTTCCACACATATTTTAGGATTGTTTTTTCTATTTCTGTGAGAAATACCATTGGGATTTTGATAGCACGTGCATTAAATTTACAATGACTTTGGATAGTATGGCCATTTTACCACTATTAATTCTTCTTATCCATGAACATAGAATATCTTTTTATGTGTCTGTATCTTCTTCAATTTCTTTCCTCAAAATCTTATGGTTTTCAGGTTACAGATCTTTCAACTTCTTGGTTAAATTTATTCCTAAATTTTTTTTTTTTGGTGCTATTCTAAGTAGGACTGTTTTCTTTACTTCTTTTCAGATATTTTGTCCTTAGTTAATAGAAACCTCACTGATATCTGTATGTTGATTTTGCATCCTGAAACTTTACTGAATTCATCGATGAGTTCTAACAACTTTTTGGTGGAGTCTTCAGGATTTTCTGTATATAAGATCATACCATCTGCAAACAATGGAAATTTTGCTTCTTCCTTTCAGATTTGGATGTTCTTATTTCTTTATCTTTCCTGATTGCTCTGGCTACGACTTCCAGTACTATGTTGAATTAGAATGGTAAAAGTGGTACCGTTGTCTTGTTCTTAATCTGAGAGGAAAATCTTTCAAACTTTCACCATTGAGTATGATGTTAGCTATGGGCTTATCATATATGGACTTTATTATGTTGAGTTATGTTTCTTCTATACCCAGTTTATTGAGAGTTTTTATCGTGAAAGGATTTTTCTATTTTGTCAAGTGCTTTTTCTGCATTTATTCAGATGATCATACAATTTTTATCTTTCATTCTATTAATATGGTGTATCCCATTTATTGATTTGCATGTGTTGAATCATCCTTGCATCCCAGGGATAAATCCAACTTGATCACGATATATAATCCTTTTAATGTGCTGTGGAATTTGGTTTTCTAATATTTTGTTGAGAATATTTGAATGTTTATTCATCAAGGATATTGGTCTGTTCTATTCTTGTCTTGCAGTATCCTTATCTGGCTTTGATATCAGGGTAATGCTGGCCTTGTAGAATGAATTTGGGAGTGTTACCTCTTCTATTTTTTGGAAGAGTTTAAGAAGCATTGGCACAAATTCTGGAAATGTCTAGTAGAATTCACTAATGATTCTGTCTGGTCCTGCACTTTGTTTTGTTGGGAAGTTTTTGATTACTGACTCAATATTTTTACACATATTTATGATTCAGTCTTGATAAGATATATGTTTCTAGAAGTTTACTCATTCCTTCTAGGTTTTCCAATTTGATGGCTCATTGTTGTTCATAGAAGCAGTTATGTTACTATATTTCTGTAGTATCAGTTGTAATGTCTCTTCTTTCATTTCTGATTTTTATTATTCAAGTCTTCTTTCTTTTTGTCTTAGACTAGCTAAAGGTTTTTCCATTTTGTTTATCTTTCTTAAAAAACCAGCTCTCAGTTTCATTGATCTTTTCTCTTTGTTTCTCTGATCTCTATTTCATTTATTTCTGCTCTGATCTTTGTTGTTTCCTTCCCTCTTCTAACTTTGTTCTTCTTTCTCTAGTTTCTTAAGGTATAAAATTAGGTTGTTTATTTGAGAATTTTTTCCTTAATATATGCATTTATTGCTATGAATTTTCCTGTTAGAACTGCTTTTGCAGCATCTCATAGGTTTTGGTATGTCATGCTTCCATTTTCTCTTGTTTTGAAGTATTTTTTTATTTCCATTTTTTCCTACATGTTGTTCAGGAGTGTGTTATTTAATTTCCAAATATTTGCAAATTTTCCAGCTTTCGTCTTTTGCGATTTCTAGTTTCACACCATTGTGATCAGAAAATGAAATCTTGGCATTCAATCTTCTTAAATTTGCTAAGACTTGTTTTGTGGTCTATCATATAATCTATCCTGAAGAATGTTCTGTGAGTGCTTGAGATGAAAGTGTATTCTGTTGCTGTTGGATGGATTGTTCTATTTTGCTTGCTAGGTTTATTTGGTCTAAAATATGGTTCAAGTCCAAAGTTTCCTTGTTGATTTTCTGCCTGGATGATCTATCCATTGTTGAAAGTGGGGTAGTGATGTCCCCTATTATTATTGTTCAGATCTGTTAGTATTTGCTTAATATATTTAGATGTTCTGATGTTGGGTGCATATATGTTTACAATTGTTATAACTTCTTGATGGATTGACCTCTTTATATAATGACCTTCTTTGCCTCTTTTTATCATTTTTGGCTTAAGGTCTATTTTGTCTATTGTAAGTAATAGGTACCCCTTCTTGATTTAGTTTCCATTTGCATAGACTCTCTGTTGCATCCCTTCACTTTGAGCCTATGTGTGTTCTTAAAGCTGAAGTGAGTCTCTTGTAGGCAGCGTACAATTGGGTCTTGTTTTTTCACTCATCCAGCCATTCTAAGCTTTGGATAATTTGATCCATTTATATCTGCAGTCAGTATTGATAGGTAAGGACTTACTAATGCATCTTATTAATTGTTTTATGGGTGTTTCATAGTTCCCTTTTTCCTTTCTTCCTCTCTCTTGCCTTCCTTTGTGAATTGATGCTTTTCTATAGTGTTATGCTCTGATTCTCTTCTCTTCATGTTTTGTGAATCCACTAAAGGCTTTTGTTCTGTGGTTATCATGAGACTTACATAAAACATCTTATAGATGTAACATTCTATTTTATGCTGATAACAACTTAACTTCTATTGCACACAAAAACTCTACCCTTTTACTCTCTCCCTTATCTCTTTAATCTCACAATCGACCTCTTTTAATATTGTGTATTCAATAACTAATTACTGTAGCTATAGTTATTTTTAGCACTTTTGTCCCCTAACCTTTCTACTGTAGTTAAGTGGTTAACACACCACCATATTGCAGCACTAGAGTATTCTAAATTTAACTATATTTACCATTACCAGTGTGTTGTATATTTTCTTCTATTTTCGTGTTACTGACTAGCATCATTTAATTTCAGCTTTAAGAGCTACTTTTTCATTTATTTAAAGTAGGTCTGGTGGGGAAAAATTCTATCAGCTTTTGACTGTCTGGGAAATTTTTTATTTCTCCTTCATTTCTGAAGGATAACTTTTCTGGATGGAATATTCTTGATTGAAAGCTATTTTCTTTCAGCACTTTGGATATATCATCCCATTCTCTCTGTCCTGTAAGGTTTCTGCTAAGAAATATTGCTGATTGCCTAATGGGGTTTTCTTTGCAGGTTATAATTTTTTCTCTTGATGCTTGTAGCATTCTCTCTTTGTCTTTGATTTTTGACAGTTTTATTACAATGTGTCGTTGAGAAGATTGTTTTGGGTTGAAATAATGGAGTGATCTATAGCTTCATGAACTTGGATGTCTAAATCTCTTTCCAGGTTTGGGATGTTCTCAGCCATTATTATTACTTTTTTTAATTTTGTTTTTTAAGGTTTTTTTTTGTTTTTGGTGAAGAAGATTAGCCCTAAGCTAACATCAGTTGCCAATCTTCCTTTTTGGTTTTTCTCCCCAAAGCCCCAGTACATAGCTGTATATCCTAGCTGTAAGTCTTACCAGTTCTTCTATATAGGATGCTACCACAGCGTGGCTTGATGAGTGGTGTGTAGGTCCGTGCCCAGGATCTGAACTGGCAAACCCCAGGCTGCCAAAGCAGAACATGCCAACTTAACCACTACACCACCAGGCAGGCCCCTGAGCCATTATTTTTTTAAATAAGCTTTATACTCTGTTCTCCTTCTCTTCATTTTCTGAAACTTCAATGACTTGTATATTGAAGTTTTTGATAGTTCCCCATAGGTCATATAGGCTCCTTCAGTCTTTTTCATTTGTTTTTTCTGGTTCTTCTCTGACTGAATTGTTTCAAAGTTTCTAGCTTCTAAATCATTGATTTTTGTCTTCTGTTTGATCTGTTCTGCTGTTGGTGTTCTCTATTGCATCTTTCATTTCATTCGTTGAATTCTTTAGCTCCAGAATTTCTGTTTGATTCTCTGAAAACCTGGACTTCCACAAAAGGCTCTCTTCTCTGTGGGTGACTGCTCAAGTCAGTGTTCTCCAGGTGCCCCCAGACCACAGCCAAGAGGGGCTAGAGTCAGTTCACAGGCTACTGCACTTTCCACCTCTGGTACTGAGTTCTGTCTGCCTATTACCTGGTGCACAGGTGGGTGAGACTCCCCCCAGGTTCCTTGGTGCATGGTGCTATTTCCTATAACTCCTGCAGAGGCGCTTTTGTTTGTTTTCTATTGGTGGTGGGGACAAAACAAGAGGCATCTTATGTTGCCAGAATACTGACCTGACAATTTTTTTTTTATTTACAGTCACATGTCACTTAACAATGGAGATACCTTTTGAGAAATGTGTCATTAGGTGATTTTGTTATTGTATGAACACCATAGACTCTATTTACACAAACCTAGATTGAATAGCCTACCACACACCTAGGCTATATGGTACTAATCGTAGGGGACCACTGTCGTATATGCAGTCCATCTTTGACCAAAACATCGTTATGCAGCACATGACTGTATTTTTTATTTAGATGCATATCAGCCATAGAAATTTCTTAGTTTTCAAATAGAATATTTTATAAGATTTAAAATATACTTTTTTACTATAGGAATTTTATTTCAAAATGTTGACTTTGGCTCTAATGATATTATTTTGTTTCTCAAAAATAAACACACAGTAGGGTTAAAAGAGCAAAGATTTTATAATCAGAGATATTATGGTTCAAATCTTGATTACTATTTATTGTAATCTGAGACAAAAGCCAATTATTATGTTTGAAAGTACACTAAATTTAGATTTAAAATTCAGAATTTGAATTATCAATTATATGGTTTAAATACATTAATCAGAAGAGGCAACTAAGAAATCCAGAAACTACTTATTGCTTACTATATATATACTTTGTCTTTTTTAACAATTAGATCAAATAAAAAATTAAGCCAGTTTTCAAAGGATGGTCCCTAAAACACCAATAGCAGCTACACTTGAAATCTTAGAAATGTAAATTCTCCAACCCCACCCAGACCTACCATATCAGAAATGCTGGAACTGGGCCCAGCAGATGGTGTTTAAACAAACTCTCCAACTAATAGTGATACACGCTCAAGTTTAAGAACCAATGAGTTAGGGCATTAAACGACTCTGTGAGCTAACAAAAAGGAAAGCATGCATTACCTTATTTGAAGGATTTGGTCAATCAGTTGCTCTCTTTGCCTTCAAACACTGTTTACTCCAAGCCAAAATATCCATTGGTCCTTTTTCCATAGATGTTCTTTACCTTAAGGAGAACAAGGAGATTGGAGTAATTTTTTGATATGTGTGAAATGATTTGTACACATCTCAGTGCACTCAAGAGAGACGTGGGCAGAGGGATATTGTTTGCAGATATTTGATGGCAGGCTGGGCTTTTCAGGCTAACTGGCGTTCTGGGTATTTTAGACGCATCTGGTGTGCTTTTCGTTTAGTATAGCATCATCCTCATCAGTGCATTCACCTGAAAGATGTTATTTCTTTACAAATTATGTTTTACACAAACGTTTAAAAATTCAGGTTGTTTATATGAAGGTGGCAAACACAATGTAGGCTTATTGAACAAGGCATCCTGTCTTCAGCAAGGTAGCATAGTGGTCCAACAGGAATCTTTAGAAATTTAAGGGGAAAATATGTTAGCAGTGTAGTAGGTCACCGAACACATTACAGCAAATACCTGAAAGGAGACCTCTTGTACACAATTTATAAATTTCACATATTTATGGTATCTTTCCAAAATGGGCAGATTACTTAAGGCAATGTCTCAGTCTCCTCGTCTGCCAAGTGGAAACATTAATGACCATTCTAACCCTTCTACAGGGTTGGTATGAGGATTAGATTGGATAAGAGATACAAAGCCTGGATGCGTGGTAAATTAGAGATGATAGATGACTGTAATATCAGCCTTAGATTTGCCACCAAAATTTCGAGTGATTTTGTGAAGTTAGCTAACCTTCTTGTGCCTTTTGATTTTAAAAATAAGTGGTTTGGATTTGAAAATACTCAGGTCCCCTTCTATATAACTTTCCTTGTGAGACTCCAATTAAATTACTAGAATCATTCCTCTTGTATTGCCTTATATAGCCCAATAACGTGTTTATAGGTTGTACATAAAAAATTATTTCCAATTAATATTCTCATGTTTCAAAGAATAATTAATGGCATCAGTGAATGAAAGTGGATATAAGGGCCAATAATTCCCCCAAAAAAGTCCATAAAATTTTGGAAACATGCAAATCCTAGAACATTCAAAAGTCATGGATTATACAGTTCACCAAGGCATTAAAAAATAAGAATTTTTAATGTTTTGTATTAAAAAGATGAAACCATCCATTTCTTCTTGTTTTCCTTTTTATGGCATAGGTCATTATTAGGTAGATTTCAGAACATTTGCCATTGAATAGTACACTTAAGAATTTGTGAGGTTTCAGCTCATAAGGCACTGGTCAGGCTGTTATTTTGGAGTTCAAAATACATCTAAGATTCTATAAAATCTCCATTGTGACACTGACATCTGACAGCTGTGTTTATTTTACTTTTGGAATGGGTATGAGGGTCAAAGAGAACATTGGGGTAATGACGGGCTGATTGTAAGAAAATAGGTTGAATGGGTCATATCTACCACATTCGAAGTGCTTACTTTTTCATTCCAAAAATGTCAGAGTAGAAACATCTTATTAAATTATACATGCTTCTGTCCCAAGAATTTTTTTATTCATGTTCTGTTCTATTTGTTTGTGTTTTTTTGACATTGAAAAGCAGTATCATTCCTCCAAGTTGACAATTGGACTTTAATGAAACGTAGTGTTCATTATATTTCAGGAGACAGAATATTGCTTTTACCCTGGGAACTCAACACTTTGTCATGCCGAGTTCTGCTTCTCAGATAGATTTCATAAGCAAATCGTACATGATGTCACAGAATGCTAGTGTTCAGGACACAGGGCATGCTGTTGCTTAAAGGGTCTGTTACTACTTCTTCACTTGCCTTATCAACTCTTTTTAAAACATTTTACATGCTGAACTTATACTCTGCAGGAGAGTATACGGCACTAAGAGGCTGTAGGGACTTCAGGGACATGGATCCCATTCCTCTGCCTTCGGGCAGCAGAGTACCTCTGTGGTCTTCTTCCTTACAGGTATGTTTACCATCTATTTAACTTTTCCTCCAAAATGTTCTTAAAATATTCACTGTGTCTTGGAACGCCTGGTTCTGTTTCACTAATCTGTGTATAAATTTGCTCAAAACTATATTATTTAGGGTCAAAAAAAATCCCCCAAACTCTATTTTTGATACATTTCTGATATAATTTTGATACATTTTTGAAAATTATTATTTTTAAGCATATCTGGATAATATTTTTAAAATAGTCACATAATTCTGGATCACCAGAGTTATTAAGTATTTTCCATGAACTAGACACATTAAATAGTATGATAGCATCCACAAAACACTATAACATTGGCATATTCATCTCCCTTTTTGTATATTAAAAACAAACTTAAGGTCAAATGACAATTACAAAAATCTTCTGCAGTTTTCTAAGAATATTGTAGCTGAACATAGGATGATCACATAATCTATCATCCAAACCAGGACACTTTTAAGAAAGTAATCATTAAAGGGTTCTGGATTGGATGATAAATAGACTTAAACAGGACAATGAGTGTAAACTAGAACACCACGTGGTTACCATAAAGAGATAGCTAGCACTTCACCACAAACTTTGTGGGGCTATTAGTTAGAGATTCGACTTCCCAGATCCCATTCTGGGCCCCTTGAAATCATCTGACTGCTTTTCGGTAATGGAATGAGAATGAATGTAAGTAATTAGTGTCACAGTTGCTAGGGTAGTTAAGAGAGATGACTTTTTCTATCTCTTCCTCTTTCTGTCAGCTGGAGGCATTAAGACCAAAGGCCCTAGAAAATGGCAGAGCCACGTGATGGAAGAGCCAGTGGGCCTTAATCCCCAGGTGGAAGGCTGTCAGTAATTGTCAGTTTTGGTGAGCAACAAAGCAACCTTAACTGTGTTAAACCATAGAGCTTGTGAGTTGATTTGTGACAGTGGCATATACTATTCTAACTGGTCCAATCACAGAATGGGAACAAGTGGCTTACTTGAAAAGCCTAGAATTGGACATCAGCTTATATGGGTTTGATTCAGACTGACAATAAGTAGGACTAGGACAAGACACTTTAATATCCTGAGGTCATAGTATTTTGTTTTGTTAAATGTAGCAGTTGTCCCTTATTAGGGTTTCCTAAATACAGATTCTTGAGCATCGTCCTATTTTTATATGTATTCATAGATAAGACTGGCCTATAATTTTTCTTTTTTACATCATACTGGTTAGGTGTTTGCATCAATTTTAGTCTCACAAAAACAAAGACAGGTAAACCCTCTTATTATCTGGAAAAGTTTGTGTACGATTCTTATTGTGTCTCATGGAATATCTGATAAAACTTATAGTAGAAGCAATCTGGCTCTGGGCTTTGAATACTACAAAGACAAGGTGGATTACAGTATGGAATTTATATTTTATATAGCAGAGTTTATTTTGCATGTATAACAGAGTAAAGAACACAAAAAGTGTCACTTAACTGATGATCTAACATTATCATTCAAATGGCTATTGGACACACTAATGAAAGTGAAATGTACAGGTAATTATTTACACCCATAAGATATTGATCAAGTCTATTTTTACAGCATGCATGATAAATAAGCACTTATTTTTTTATCACAGAACTAAAATGAGCTAAAATAAGGTCATTTGACTACACAAAGAAATGGCTATTGTTCCCCATATCTATGAACATGGACACACCTCTCCCTAGTGGGAAGAAAATACTCTTTTCTTGATGACTTCAGTGGTAGGATAAGAAATCACTTGAACTGGAGCGACGTTACTCTCCACAGTCTCCAGGCTGCTCAACAGCAAGGGAATACCTTGGGTTATGTTAGATTACAACTGGTCATAGTAATGAATCCCATTATTCATCTCCTGAGCAATTCAGTTCTACCCTCAAGGGCACTCCAAAGCTAAAATGTACTTTAGGTTAAAGTTTCCAGTTTCAAAACATATCTGTGTGTATTCAGGTTTCTTCATATAACTACTGCTGTTGCTGACAGGAGAAACTCTTGAGATGCCTAACCAGGGAAAACTTTAAAAAGAGAATAAAACAGAGTGTTTTTTCCCTGTTTGATGATATTAGCACTTTTAGAAATAAGAGTAAAAGACTCTTTCTTTAAACTCCCTCGTGATTCTTTGATACTGTCTTGTTTCAATAGAACCCTTGCCCTCAACAGGTTTTTTTTCCTTTGACTGCCAAGGCTCAAAGCTATTCTACTCTCTTCCACCAGAACGTCTTGCTCTCCGCCAGAGACTATGCCTTCCCCAAACCCTTGTCTCAGACATTTTCTAATTTCCTCTTTCTCAAATCCTCATTATCCTGAGCTCTGATCCACAAGGTCTCACATCTGTTCTCAGTATTTCCCCAGTGAGAGTGAGCCCTACTTCATGTTTTCTGTGTTCCTCCGTCACGGGCACCCCACAGCCCTCTCCTTTCTTTGTGAGATTGCTGCTTGATTTTAGGGTCTGACGTGGACTCCAGAGCCTACTCTGCTTGTCTTGGATGCTTATTCCCCCATTTGTATGTCTCTTTTCCTGTATGGCTTCTGTATTATTTTTATTACTTTCGTTATTTCCCTGCATGGTTCTTGGAGTCTGTGTATGGAGGTTCATATTTCAACAACTAGCATTGTCTTGGGGGAACCTATGTGGGTGGGAGGTGGAGGGACTTCAAATAGTGCAAATCCTGGTGAGTTTATAGTGTGCGAAGAGTCTTACTATTAGAGGGCTATAATCATGGTTAAAGTTATATTAGAGGGCCTGGTCACTGCCCAGGTGGAGTAACCAAGGGATTTATGCACACGAGGAAATGAGAAATAAGAGAAATTATTAGCCTGAGTAGTCCTTTTATCCTAGTGCAGAATTTTTTATAATATTCCATGAAGACATGTGAATTGACCTCAAGGTTCAAGCAAAGCCTCTTCTCCCCCGTTTTCTTCCAGTCTTGTTACAGGTTTGTCACTTGAAGGAAGTGTGTCACGTGGCTCGTATGAGGGGAAAAGGAAAAAAGGAATACAATGCAAGGGTTATGCAGAAGACAAGACCTGGAAGATAGAATTAGGAGAGAGAGAACTACGTGTGTCAACAATCTTTTTAGACTACAATGATACAGGTGGCTCAATCTTGCCCTAAAATCTGGGTAACAGTATTGATTACTCCTCTAATGTGAGGAGAACAGAGAAGTGGATGAAATGTTTGGTCAAGAGCATTCTATGCCTCTACATGCAGGGTGCAGCATAGAATTTGTCACTTTGGAATTTCTCAATACTTATTTGTTAAACAAATGATCAAAGAAATGGATGAATGGGAAATAAACGTTACTAACCTCAGAGTTCATTTTACCTCCTTTTCCCAACCTATAGTGAATGTTAAGAATAGTAGTTCTCAACCAGGGTCAATATAACCTACTAAGGAACAATTTGAAATGCTTGGAGTTGCTTTGAGTTGTCCAGTGTCTTGGGACAGGAGATGATGACTGTGTAGGGATGAAGAACAAACACGCCCCGCAGTGTGTAGGGCAGTCCTACACACAATAAAGAACTATCCCATGTAAAATGCCAAAAGTGCTCTCACTACAGGACATTGACATATAGTGTCGGGTCTGTATTGGGAGGGGCATGGCATTCCTAAGACAATAAAATGCATCCCTCTCTCAGACACCAATAGTTTGGAGTTAAAAAGTAATATGTATTGTAGTCCTGACTGTAGCGCTGGGACGGCACAAGGAACAAAAGAATTAATTGTAGAAAATGGAAAAGCTTTAGAAAAGGAAACAGCACTGCTGCCACTGCTCCCCGGGAACTAAATTTCTTACAAATCTCATCCTTGCTAGAGAGGGTGCTCCAAGCTCCCTGCTGGCTTAGGTCACTCGCTACTGGTTTCAAGTCTGGGCCCATGCGTCAGATTGGCATGCAGGAGGTCCTAGACCGATAGCCTGGCTAATGATCAAAACTAACGCAATATGATCACCTCATCTGTGGAGGCACAAATATCTCCTTAGAACCTAATTCCTGCGATAGATGAATATATTCCCCTACGTGGCAAAGGGCTTTGCAGACATGGTTAAAGTTAAGAACTTGGACTGGATTATCCATATGGGCCTAATCTAAACACATAAGTATTTAAAAGCAGAGAAACTTCCCAGGCTTTGGTCAGAGAGACACGTGACATGAAAAGGACTTGACCTGCCATTGCTGACTTCGAAGATGAGAGAGAAGGGATCACTACCCACAGAATGCCATGGGTTCTGGAACCCGGAAACTACTGTCAGACTTCAGGCAACAAGAAAATCTAAATCTTGGTCCTCCATCTGCAAGGACCGAATTCTGCTAACAAACTGAATGAGTGAAAAGGGGTTGTCCCCTGAAGACTCTAGAAAGGAATGTAGTCTTCTAACGCCTTTACTTTAGTCTGCTGTACCACTTCTAACATGAAAACTGTAAAACACTAAATTTGTACTGTTTTAAGGCACTAAGCTTGTGGTAATTTCTCAGAGCATCAATAGAAAAATAACACAATTACATAACAAATAAAAGTGCTCACCTATTGCCCAAATTGTAAAAACCCAAGGTCTCTGGAGTTCCTGTCTCTAGGTATGAGTAAGAAAAACTTTGAATGATGTCCATTCTTCCTTTAAATTGGCCACAATCGCATTTTATGAATTTTTAATTTTTGAGTTAAAATGTCGTTTACCACCACCAACATCCATGTTTAAAAAGAGAAAGATGAGGGGGAGGAAAACAGAGCAAATAATTTAAATGTGGAAACATGTAGAACACAAAATGAAAGAAAATGTAGATGCTACATATCTCATTTCTACAACTGGTCATGGGGACAAGGCTGGGGTCTTAGTTTTGTTTTGTTTTTTCAATATTTTTAAGCTTTATTGAGATACAGTGGAAAACATAATTGTAAGATATTACAAGTGTACATTGTGGTAATTTGATATATGTATACATTGTCAAAGGATTCCCACCATCTAGTTAATTAATGCATCCATCATCTCACATTTTTTTAGTGAGAACATTTCAGTTCCACTCTCTTAGCAAACTTCAATTATATAATACAATGTTCTTAACTATAGTCGCCATGTTTTACATTAGATCTTCAAAATATATTCAGCTTATACGAGAAGGTTTGTACCTTCTTAGCCTCTCCCTGTGTCCCCCATCCCCTAAACCCTAGCAACCACTTTTCTACTCTGTTTCTATGACTTTAACTTTTTTTTTAAGATTCCACGTAAAAGTGATACTATACAGTATTTATCTTTCTCTGTCTGGCTTATTTCGCTTAGCGTAATGCTCTCAAGGTTCATCCATGTTGTCATAAAAGGCAGGATTTCTTTCTTTCTCAGGGCTGAAAACTATTCCATGGTACCTATATATACTGCATCTTCTTTATCCACTCATCCATTGATGAACATTTAGATTGTTTTCATATCATGGCTATTACAGATAATGCTCAATGAACATGGGAGTTCAGATATTTCTTCAACACCCTGTTTTCTTTTCCTTTGGATATACACCCAAAAGTGGCATTTCTGGATCATATGGTGATTTTATTTTTAATTTTTTGAGGAACCTCCATACTGTTTCTCATGATGGCTATACAAATTTACACTCCTTCTAACAGTGTACAAGAGTTCCCTTTTCTTCACATTCTTGCCAACACTTGTTATGTCCTGTCTTTTTTTTTTTTTTTTTTGGTGAGGCAGATTGGCCCTCACTAACATCTGTTGCCAATCTTCCTCTTTTTGCTTGAGGAAGATTTTCACTGAGCTAATATCTGTACCGGTCTTCCTCTACTTTATGTGGGATGCCGCCACATTGTGGCTTGAGCAGCAGTGCTAGGTCCATGCCCAGGATCTGAACCTGCAAACCACAGGCCACCAAGTCAGAGTTTGCAAACTTAACCTCTATGCCACCGGGCTGGCCCTCTCCTGTCTTTTTGATGATAACCATTCTAACATGTGAGAAGTAATATCTCATTGTGTTTTTGATGTGTATATTCCTGATGATTAAGGAAGCTGAGCACATTTTCATGTAACTGTAGGCCTTTTATATGTATTCTTTGGAAAAGGAAAATGTCTATGCAATTCCTCTGCTCTTTTTTTTTGGGGTGAGGAATATTGGCCCTGAGCTAACATCTGTTCCTAATTGTCCTCTTATGCTTCAGGAAGATTGGCCCTGAGATAACATCTGTTCCAAATCGTCCTCTTTTTGCTTGAGGAAGATTGTTGCTGAGCTAACATCTGTGCTAATCTTCCTCCATTTTATGTGGGATGCTGCCACAGCATGGTTTGATGAATGGTGCTAGGTCTGCACCTGTGATCTGGGCCTGTGAACCCTGGGTTGCCAAAGCAGAGAGCATGAATTTCACCAACACCACACTGCTGAGCCAGCCTCATCTCTGCCCATTTTTTAATTTGGTTGTTTGTTTTTTTGCTATTGAGCTTTGTGAGTTCTTTATATATTTTGGATATTTCCTTTTAACAGATATATGATTTGCAGATATTTTCTCTTATTTTGTAGGTTGCTTTTTCATTTTGTTGATAGTTTCCTTTGCTGTGCAGAAGGTTCTTAGCTTGATGTTACCTGACTTGTTCATTTTTTGCTTTTACTGCCTTTTCTTTTGGTGTCAAGTCCAAAAGGTCATGACCAAGACCAATGTCAAGGAGCTTACCTCCTATGTTTTCCTTTAGGAGTTTCTTGGTTTCAGATCTTACATTCAAGTCTTTAATCCATTTTGAGTTGATTTTTGTATATGGTAGATGATGGGTCCAGTTTCATTCTTTCGCATGTGGCTGTCTAATTTTCCCAACACCATTTATTGAAGAGACTATTCTTTCTCATTTTGTATTCTTGGCTCCAATGTTTCCTTTGGGGTAAATTAATTAACCATGAATGCGTGAGTTTATTTCTGGGTTCTCTATTCTGTTCCATTGAACTACATGCCTGTTTTTATGCCAATATCATACTATTTTGATTACTAAAGATTTTAATATAGTTTGAAATCACGAAGTATGATAGGTCCATCTTCATACATCTCTGTCAAGATTGCATTGGCTGTTCAGAGTCTTTTGTGTTTCCAAACAAATTTTAGGATTGTTTCTTCTATTAGTATGAGAAATGCCATTGGAATTTTAACTGAGATTGCATTGAATCTGTAGACTGCATTGGGTAGTATGGGCATTTTAACAGTATTAGTTCTTCCAATCTATAAGCATGAAATATTTTCTGATTTATTTGTGTCTTCTTCAATTTATTTTATCAGTTTTATGTTACTATAGTTCTTAGTGTACAGATGTTTCACCACCTTGCACAAGTTTATTCCTTGGTATTTTATTCTTTTGATGCAATTGCACATGGGATTATTTTCTTAATTTCTCTCTGATAATTAATTGTCAGTGTATGCAACTGGTTTTTGTGTATTGATTTTACATCCTACAACTTTACCAAATTCATTTATTTATCCTAACAGTTTTTTGGTAGTCTTTTGGGTTTTCAATATGTAATATCACGTCACCTGCATATAAAGATGGTTTTACTTCTTCCTTCCTGATTTTGATGCCTTATTTCTTTTCCTTGCCTAATTGCTCTGTCTAGGACTTCAAGTACTATACTGAAAAGTGGCAGGATGGGCATCCTTCTCTTATTCCTGATTATAGAGGAAAAACTTTCAGCTTTCCACCATTGTATAGTATGTTAGCTATGGGCTTGTCATATATGGCCTTTATTATGTTGAGGTATATTCCCTCTACACAGTTTTTTGAGAGTTTTTTTTTATGCATGGATGTTGAATTTTGTCAAATGCTTTTTCTGCACATATTGAGACAATCATATAATTTTTATCCTTCATTTTGTTAACATTGCATCACATTGATTGATTGCAGATGTTGAACCATCCTTGCATCTCTGAAGTAAATCTTACTTGATGATGCTGTATTATCCTTTTAATGTATGGTTGAATTTGATTTGCTAATATTTTGTTGAGGATTTTTGCATCGATGTTCATCAAGGATATTGGCCTATAATTTTTTCTTGCTAGTGTCCTAGTCTGGTTTTTGTATAAGGGTTTTACTGGCCTCACAACATGAGTTTGGAAGTGTTGCCTCCTTTTCTATTTTTTAGAAGAGTTTGAGAAGGATTGGTATTAATTCTTCTTTAAATGTTTTGTAGAATTCACCAGTGAAGTCCTCTAGTCTTGGACTTTTCTTTGTTGGGAGGTTTTTAATTACTGATTCAAACTCTGTACTAGAAATTGATCTGATTTTCTACGCCTTCACAATTCAGTCTTGGTTGGTTGTATGTTTCTAGGAATTTATCTGTTTCTTCTAGGTTGTCCAATTTATTGGTATGTAATTGTTCACAGTAGTCTATTGACCCTTTATATTTGTGTGGTATTAGTTGGAATGGCTCCTCTTTTATTGCTAATCTTATTTATGAGTCATCTTGCTTTTTTCCTGTCAAGTCAAACTAAACATTTGTCTCATTTCTTTATTTCTTAAAAAAATCAGCTTTTAGCTTTATTTATCTTTTCCAGTGTCTTTTTATTCTCTATTTCATTTATTTCCACTCTAATCACTGTTATTTATTCTCTTCTAATAACTTTGCACTTAGATTGTTCTTTCTTGTTTCTTTGAGGTGAAAAGTTAATTTGTTTATTATAACTCTTTTTTTCTTAATGTAGGTATTTATCATGATAAAATTCCCTCTTAAGACTCCTTTTGCTGTATCCCACAAGTTGTAGTATGTTGTATTTCCATTTTCGTATTTGTCAAGTTTTTAAAGAATTTCTCTATAGATTACTTCTTGACCCATTGATTGTTCTGTAGCACATTGCTTAATCTTTACATATTTGTGAATTTTCCAGTATTCTTCTTGAAATTGATTTCTAGTTTCATACCATTGTGATCAGAAAAGGTGCTTGATATGATTTCAATCCTTTGAAATTTACTAAGATTTGTTTTGTGGCTTAATCTATGATCTATCCTACAGAATATTCCATGTGCAGTTGATAAGAATGTATGTTCGGGGAGCCGGCTCCGTGGCCGAGTGGTTAATTTCACATGCTCCGCTGCGGCAGCCCAGGGTTCGGATCCTGGGCACGGACATGGCACCACTCGTCAGACCATGTTGAGGCAGCATCCCACATCCCACAACTAGAAGGACCTGCAACTAAGATATACAACTATGTACCAGGGGGGGTTGGGAAATAAAGCAGAGAAAAAACAATGGCAACAGTTGTTAGCCCAGGTGCCAATCTTTAAGGAAAAAAAAAAAAAAAAACAGGAAAAGCGAGGAATTGGATTTTCCCCTAGAGGCTCCATAAGAAACTCAACTCTGCCACCTTGTTTGAGACTGTCAACCTCCAGAAATAGAAAAAAAAAAAAGAATGTATGTTCTGCTACTGTTGGATGGAATATTCTGTAAATGTCTGGTGGGAACTTTAGGAGGTAATTAGATCATGAGGGTGGAGCCCTTATAATAAGAGACAAGAGAGAGATGATCTTTCTACCATGTGAGGGCACAGCAAGAAAGAGGCTGTCTGAAAACCAGGAAGAGGATCTCACCAAGAACCAAATTAGCTGGTACCTTAAATTTAGACTTCTCTGCCTCTGGAACTGTAAGAAATAAATATTTGTTGTTTAAGCCACCTGATCTATGGTGTTTCATTACAGCAGCCTAAACTGAGAAAAACAACTAGAAAAAATTGACATATCCTTTAAAAAAATAATAAAAACTGACTTAAAAAGTGATATAAAATTTGAATAGTATTCTAGTTATTAAAGATATTAAACTTATCGATGAAATTTTTAAACAAAATAGTTTCCAAAAAAAAAAACTAGATCCAAGGGACTAAAGCTGTGTATTCTATCAGTCTTACATAAACTATTTCAGAAAGCAGAGAAGGAGGAAATGGAAACAGCACCCAATTGAGTACATGAGTCCTGCATTGCTATGATACTCAAAGACATTACAAGAAATGAAAACTAAGGACATACTCCTCATGAATATCAATACAAAAAATCCTTGACCAACTATTACCAAATTAAATATACCTATACATAAAAAAGATACTACACCACAACCATGACTGTGACCTATCTCAATAATGCAAAGCTGGTTTGATATTTGTAAACCAATCACTGTAATCTGCCATATTGACAGACTGAAAAAGAAGAATTGTATGGCAATCTCAATATATGCAAGAAAAGTATTTGAATTTGACAAAATTTAGCACCCATCATAATAAAAATTTTCATCTAACTAAAAATAGAAACTCCTTCAACCTGATAAAGGACATCTATGAGAAACTTACAGCTAATTCTTTTACTTAATGGTAAAAGACTGAAGACTTCCCCTCTGAGATTAGGAACACAGAAGTGATATCTATTTATCATGGTACATTATACCCTTACCATTGCAGTGAGGCTAGTTTTTAAAAAAATACATATCAGAGAAGAAGAAGTAAACTGTCTTTCTTTGCTAACTACAGGAAATGTGCATATAAAATCCTACAAAATCTGTAAAATAAAACCACTAGAACCAACAAATAAATTTTGTAATATTACAGGATATAAAGTCAACATAAAAATCAATTATATATGATATATACTGCTATTATATCATATATATTATATATACAATACATATATTACCAATATCATATATATATACAAGCAATGAAAGTTGGAAAATAAAATACGATTTACAGTAGCAGCCAAAAACAATATAATTTGAAATAGTCATATTAAAATTCTGTAAGACTATACATTAAAAATCATTGATGAATGAAATGAACAAAGACCTTGAAAAAATGAAGAGATATGTCTCCAATCTTTAAGTATTTTTTTTAAAGATTGGCACCTGAGCTAGCAACTGTTGCCAATATTCTTCTTTTTTTTCCTGCTTGTTTCTCCCCAAATCCCCCCAGTACAAGTTGTATATTTTAGTTGCGGGTTCTTCTAGTTGTGGCATGTGGGACGCCACCTCAGCATGACCTAATGAGTGGTGCCATGTCCACACCCAGGATCCCAACCCTGGGCCTCCGAAGCAGAGCACGTGGACTTACCCACTCGGCCACGGGCCGGCTCCAACAATCTTTAAGCGTTAATGCTACTTCTTTTGATGTTTATATATCTACTATGTGATGACTGCGTTGTGGCCTACAGTAATTGTAAGAAACTATAGACTGTAATATTCATCCTATTTCAGAGTATTAAAATTCAAGAAAAAATGCACCTTAGAATCAATTTAACATGATAATATCTAATATTTATTGAGCATTTATGAAATTTCAATAATTATCAGGGTTTTAGAAATATCACATTTTCTCATTTAGTCTTCTCAAGATACTGTCTTTATTCCTATTTTATGCATAATGAAACTGAGACCTGTGGTCATATAATTGAAAAGGCCAACTTTGAATGTAGGCAATCTGTTTCCAGCGCTAGAACTATAAACCACCATGTTTTATTCCCTCAGTCTCACAGTCTAGATTTTGAAGAAGAAGAAATTCTGGTTTCCATTACAATATTCCAAAGTCTATGGTCCCAGTTTCATAAAACTTATGTAAATTACTCACAGCTATTGGTAAATTACTCACTAGCTCATAGCACTCTTAAGCATGAAGAAACATCGAGTTTTCGGGATGTTTGCAGGCCTTAAAACTTTCTATTCTTGCAATTAGATATAGTTCTCCAAATCGTAAAGTGATTGGTAGAAGGCTACACACATTTAGACTTAGACTTGGATTATGCATCATATTGATTGCAGAGTCTAGCAATTCCTATTGAATTTATTTGTATATAAATGGGAAATAAATGCCAATAATAATAAACAGAAAACACTGACAGGCAGAAATGAATCTTAAAAGCATATGATTCTTATTCAGAGAGCTTTGGCTGTTTATAATTTGAGCTGAGCAAAAGCATGTTATATTTTTAGTGCCTATTATAACCAAGTATTACCATCATCCAGCAAATACTGTGAGAAAATTCCTCCTTCCTACAGCTATAGCTACGGATGGGAATGGAGACAATATATTTTGAGGGAGCTTTCAGCACAGATTGCAGCAGCGGGAGTGTTTTTGCTCATTGTCATTTTATGTAACAGGATATGGTAATAACATCATAAATTATAAGAAATGGAAAATTATTTGCATTTTACCATAAAAATTTAATCCAAAGGAAACAAGCTGTTCTTTAATACATAGTAGAGGGCCATCTATTTATCATCAAAAGATATTTATCAAAATGAATCTCAATTAGTCTCATAAAATTGACACTTTAAAAACTTGTAATTGAGACAATAATCTTCTGCTGTTATTTTAAAGTTAAGTGATTTGAAATCTATCTACCATGAACTCCTAAAGAAAGGGATATTTTGGCTTTGCTATGTAAGAAAGATTTATAAATATTATAAAAATGCATTCAGGTCACTATGTAAGTTAGATAAACTTTGAGATTTGTTGAATATGATAAAAGCAATATGAAAAAATTACAACCACTTGGGAGAATGTTGGATAATTGTACTTACTCCAGCTAATCAGCCATTACAGCCCCTCCTCAAAGTAGCAAAAGCCAAAGCGTTTGGCAGCAGAAAGTATCATCAGTCCAAAAAGTTATGGGTTTAATCCTGGAGCTTAGTGTTTCTGTCATTATTCCTGACAGCTTACTTACCATCTGATTGATTTTAGACCTAACTCAATTTCTTTCATACCCAAAGGCTGCAGCTCTCTACTAATCTGCATTGCTGATTATCAGCCCTTTCAATTACAATAGGGCATTATTACTGCTTAACATTTATTACTCATTAAAAGAGCTTTCTACCAGATCTGTGACAATTTCCCTATTAAAGAGTTATTGTGCAAATGCCACTAGGTGAGTAGGGATGGGGGTGAGAGAATGAGCAAGAAGGTGTGAAAGAGGGAAATCAAAAAGATGGAAGAAAGAAGGAGGGAAGGAAGGATTGGAAGGAAAGGATATAAGAAAGGCAATATTACTTGGGGTAGAGGAAGAGCTATTAATTTATTACAAAAGAAAGATGAAAATTACACCATTTCCCATGGAAGAGTGTTGAGTTCATCAGTAGATGTTTCCTTAATAACAATAATTTTCACTAATTTAATGCTTAGTGTGTGTCAGATACTCAACTACTATGAATCGATTATTTATTCCTCATGTTAAGAGATTTGGACTTTATCCTACATCTAATGGAAAGCCATTAAAAATATTGGAACAGTCAGATGATGAGCTCAAATTTGTCATTTTAAGATGATCACTTTGCAGTATCGACATTGGATGGTTGGAAAGTGACAGTGACCTGGATAGACCAAGAAGATTGCTGACACTAATAACAAACAGAGCTAACAGGAGTTTAGTTATTCATTCAAAGAATAGAAAAGAGGCCAATATAACTGGAATGGAGGTGGAGAGTAGAAAATAGTAAGAAATAAGGTCAGCAGGTCATCAAGGGAAATGCAGATCATTATAAGGACTTTGGCCTTGATTCTGACCTGGAATGAGATTAATGGTTTTGTCCAGAGGAGTGTCATGGTCTGACGTACATTGGAAGAGGATTGCTCTAGATTATATGTGGTTAAAATATAGTAGGATTAGGAACAGAAATGAAAAGCCAGTTAGGAGGCAGTTGTCCTTAAACCTGGAAGAGAAAGTCCAGCCCTGGGCACTATTCTTACCCTATTCCCAGTGAGGAATCCATGCAGCAAAGCTGTCCCCAACTCTCACAATGGAGCACACATCTCTCCTTCCCGTTCTCTAGGTATCTGGAACTCTGGAAATCTTGAACTACCATGACTATTTTCCCTGTTTACTTTTCCAAGGGCAGAATACTCCACCACTACGTGCAAGGCTGGCTTCATGGGCATACGACCTGTGCAGTGGCACAGGGACAAAGACTCAGAAGGGCTCCTCATTTGGTTTAATGTATTGCTGTCATCATTTTGAAATTCCTAATAATTTATCTTTGAACTTGTGCTTTGTAAGTGAAGTCCAATGCAATAATTGTGCTTGTGCATAAGCAGAGGAGATACACGCAAGCTGCATGTAAGTCAATCCTGGCAATCACATTCATATGTAGAGTTCGTGATGTCCCATGAACACAGAATTCCAGTGGACCCACAATGCTTAGGAATTCAATAAGTTGCAAAATGAGAATGAGGAAAATGTGTTATATTTATGACTGAGTAAGGGTGGTGAGGTTGGGGAGCAGGCTGATAGTCACAGAGGTCACATTCTCAGTTCGAATCATAACTTGCTGTTCTTATAGAAAAAGGAAATGGCATTCTAAGAAATGCACACAACCAAGGAACTCTATCCCATCCTTTCTTATTCCTGTTACTTTCTGTATTAGCCAACCACTTACATGGAAAAATGGTAACATGGAAGGGAGTAGAAAGAAAGGGCAACCCATAGTTCCTTTTCTTTTCAATCCTCCTTTACTCGTCAGTAAGCGGAAGTAGAGAGTGTTAGTAAACTGTGTACATGTCAAGAAGTGAAATAAAAACGGTGGAGCTAGTATAAGCAGCATTTCCACTGTTTTAGTAAGAACAAAATTCATCTCCATATACAAGCTACAATAAGAACTGTGTAATTTTGATAATTCTGCATACATTAAATGTTCTATTTAAACTTAAAAGTGGCATTGCACAATAGAAAGAACCGTAAAATGTATGCTAATATACAATATTAATTCTTCTTTATTTAGAATGACAATAAGTAGCAAATAAAATACCATGACAAGAGAGAGACCTTAGAAGAAATAAAAAAGCTTTAGAATTAGTAACTTTAATGGTATCTCTTTTTTTTCCCCTGCTTTCTGATCGAGATAGTCTGTGTTTTAATTTTGCACTGGACTCCATAAATATTTAACCACCTGTGAGTATATGCCCCCAAGTCTGAGGGGTAGCTAAGAAATATTTGTTTTCAGAGGCTGTGGATTAAATTCAAATGTGCAAGCTTGATTGTCTAGGTATTTGTATGAGAGGCCTCACATGTAGGATACAGCAGGGTGAGGAGTGGGGAGAAAGACAAGTAGGCAGGCTAAAATCTGGCAGCTAGAGCCCAAGGGCAGCAACTTGGCTCTTCCTCTGCTGTTATATTTTATTTAAGCATTTTTAGAATGTTTTAAACTTTTAAATATTTAGATGTATGGTATGTGGGCTTCTATTTGTAGTCTTACCCTAAGCCCACAAATGTTCAAGATGGGAGAGATTGCTGTAGGCCAGAAGAGACACAATGGTGGCATAAACTACAGATGATGAGAAGGAATTGGATGTATTTTGAAAGTAAAACAACAGAATTTGTTGTAGGAATTGAATGTATAGTGTCCAAGAAAAGCAGATGTCAACAAAAACAGGGATTTTCACTTGAGGCAGGAGAGTATAGAGGTGTATGGATGCACCAGTTTGCTTATAGACATTTGGGCTTTTTCCAGTTTTTGGTGATTATGAATAAAGGTCCTATAAATATTTACCTGCAGAATTTTGTGTTAACAAAAGCTTTATTTCTCATAAATGCCAGGCTATAGCATAAGTATACTTTTAACTTTATAAGAAATTGCCAAATTTTCAAAAGAGCCATACCATTTTACATTTTCACCAGCAAGTTGTAAGGTTCTACTTGCCAGTATTTGGTAACGTCAGTTTTTAAGTTTTAATTTTTTTTATCTTTCTAATAGGTGTTTAGAAGTATCTCATAATGATTTTAGTAAACTTTTCCTTTATGACTAATGAAATTGAGTATCTTTCTATGTGCTTATTATCCATCCATCTTCTTTGGTGAAACATCTGCTTACATCTTTTGCCTATCTTTGACTGTTTTGTTTGTTTGTTTTCTAAGATTAAGTTTTATTTGAGAGTTCTTTATATATTAGGGTAAAATTCATTGTCAGATGTGTGATTTTGAAACACCTCCCAAATTGCGGCTTTTCGTTCTCCTAAAAGGATCTATCACAGAACAAAAGGTTTAAATTTTGATAGAATCCAATTTATCAATTTGTTTATTTATGGAAGTGTTTGGGTTTTGTATCAAAGATCATAACTAAATATGTTATTTGGGAATATGGGTATGAAGATTGCTATAAAGCTAATACTAAGTGAAATTATCTAGGAAAATAATAAGAATAAAGAAGAATATGGACCTAAAGTACTGTTCCCAAGAGAACTCCAAATTTTACACATGAAAATGATGAGAGATATCCGGAGAGATAAGGATGGCTCAGCCCGTGAGACAGGAACCGGACTAGGAGAGTGCGATGAAAGTCAATTGGTGGAATTGCTTCAGAGAAGAGACAGTGACCAGCTGTGTCAAATCTCACCAAAAGTCAAGTGAGGCAGAGCCTAAGAGCTGGTGTTAGAATAGCAATGAGGCGACCAGCGGTGACTTTCAACAAAAATAAGTTTGTGAAATGGTGGAAACAGAATTCTGATTAAGTGTTAATTCAAGAAGACGCGCAGGAGAAGACAAGCAGAGTCAACACTTCTGAAGATTTGTTTTCCTCTTATATGACTGAGCAAAATGAGTAAGATAGAGATTGTAGGGGTGGGATCAAGGGAATTTTTTTGTTGAGATGGAAGATATTATATCATGCTCTTATGCTGATGATAATAATGCAGTAGAAAGAGAGAAAGTTAGTGTTACAGAAAAAGAAAGGAAATACTGTGGTGTTTCTTAAAAAAACTGACGGGAAATAGAATCTGCACACCTGTAGAAGATTTGATCTTAGACATGAGGCCATTAGTTCATTCGCTGAAATATAGGGGAGGGCAGAGAATGTGCACACAGTTCGGGAGATAGCAGGTGGATTTGTTTGTAGAAGTGTGTAGACATGTTCAGATAGTTTCTGGGGTTTTTTTTTTCAGTAAAATAAGAAGCAAAATATTGAATAAATTATCTCTTTTAATATGATTTTTTTCAAAGATTTTATTTTTTCCTTTTTCTCCCCAAAGCCCCCCAGTACATAGTTGTATATTCTTCGTTGTGGGTCCTTCTAGTTGTGGCATGTGGGACGCTGCCTCAGCGTGGTTTGATGAGCAGTGCCATGTCCGCGCCCAGGATTTGAACCAACGAAACACTGGGCCGCCTGCAGCGGAGCACACGAACTTAACCACTCGGCCTTGGGGCCAGCCCCTTAATGATTTTTATGTGAGTATTATTGCCACATCATTACGGAACCATATAGACAAGTTGTCTCTTTTTGCTATATTCTTTCTTGAAATCTTCAAGTAGTTGAGTGTTTTGTTTTCAAATATTTTGAAGTTTAGAAAAGTTCCTATCGTTTCTATGCACAGTTTTCAGTTCTAAAACATACCTGATGCTAGCTCAGGGCTTACCTACTCCTAAATGTGCTTATTTAAAAGTAAAATGACTGAATCTGCCCAGTCGCCCCTCACCCTTCCAGTACCTTTATCACATGGAAATAAACAAATCTCTCCTTGCTGTTATATCACTGTTCCAGTTCTGACAATAAAATTGCCTGTTTCCATGAGTCATAAGCAATAGAAAACGTTGGTGCCAATCTTCAATGCCATCACTCTGGACTAGTTTTGTCATTGTTCTGACATTGCAGTGTACAGAAATAAATCACTGCCACTGGGATACCTGTAAAGCAAATCTGGAACTTGCAGATTGCATTAATTTTCCACCTATTCCCTAGAGCCCACCTCTTCAGTTGTCTTGGTGCAGTAGTGACTCATACAGAGGTACTTCTAGTTACCTAGATGTAACCAGGTTAAAGAAACTTTTGTTTCGTAAGAATGTGTCAGAAAGACAAAAGTATCACTACGAGAACAAGATAATAGTACTAAAGAACTTGGGAAATTTGCCACGCAAAATTTTTTGATAACTGCTTGGAATATTATTAATGCTTAAACATACCTCGAACAAAATGAGTTCATCCATACAGAAGATAAATTATTAATGTAAAACCCCAAATTTTGACCCCAAATCTTTGTACATGAGAATTTCTGTTTTTGCATTTGTTCTATCAAAGACCATATTATCAGAGTGAATTCTATAGGAGTCATTGAAAACATAAGAGATGTTTCCAAAAAAAGAACAATTTCTAGCTATTTGCAATTTGCTTTATATTATTCCCCTATCTTGGAAATTCATTAGTCTGAAAAGTGTATTAAAGAATCTGATAAGCCATTTAGTAAAGAACTCCATTTGACTTTGTTAACAAAGTGTTGCTCAAATTTATTGGACCTTTATTTTTTATAATATCTCTATTTCTGTCTATATCTATCTATCATCTATCTATCTATCTATCTATCTATCTCCCAAAGGATAGGGTTTTCTTGGCACACACATTAAAATTGCTGATCTAAAAGTATTGCAAATATTATAGGACTAAAATATTTCAGATTAGGATTTTCTATCCATTTTAACAATATTTCTTGGAATTTAAATGGTCTGTAACAGAGGTAGAGCAGGACATTGCCGTTTAGACAGATGCCACGGAATCAAAGTTGTTTGTATAACTCAAAGTGCTGTCTAAACGCATAGTTAGGGAATAAGAAATATGAAAGTATTTGCTTTTAAGGATGCTGTAGCTTTAGAAGAATGCTTAAAGATTAAAGGGGTGAGCCTTACAGTTAAAAAAACAGAGGGGCTTACATTTCTTGATGAAAATAGACAGAACTTACAAATTGAATAATTCAATCTAGAATTTGTCAAGTATAAAACAGGGTTGTGAGAATAGAGAGCAGATTTTGGGTGTTTTCGTAATATGTGGTATCATGTGACATATTGGGAAACTAGCAATAGGAGAAGGCTCATCTCCCACAACACCACATAACGTTTCCCTGGGAAACAGGGATTGTTTTTATGCACCTACACAGTGTTGTCTTGCTCTTCTTTGTTCTTAACTTTTAAGAGCTCGATCCTTTGACATCATGAGAGAGTGAAAGCATTCACAGGAGATGAGGCTCTGACATATTTTCTGGAGCAAATTAATGATCCCAGGATGCATACACATACATACGCCATGATATTCAAATGATAATAAGAAAATTACAACCATTAAGGGGTTCCTTATGAAATAGAGCTAACCGTAATCAAGTAATTTGGACTTGTGAAATTACAAGGGCAAAATGAGAATACTGATTGCTTCTCTATGTTGAGTGGATGGTAGGCACTTAAAGAGACAGACAGATGAAATAAGGTAGAGCAGCGGAGACAGTGAACTTTTCTTATTCAGAATGTCATCTGGGCCTGATAGGC
This sequence comes from Equus caballus, assembly GCF_041296265.1. Lineage (NCBI taxonomy): Eukaryota > Metazoa > Chordata > Mammalia > Perissodactyla > Equidae > Equus > Equus caballus. The sequence goes on from NC_091688.1 coordinate 94,224,365, forward strand.
CCCTATATCTCTTCCATTAGATATGAAGTATTATTCAATCTAGAATACAATCATAACCTAATAAAACTAAAGCTTATCTAACATACAATAGAGAAATGGAGACTGTCTCAAGGCTTTTGAAGATTCTTCCCAATTTAAACTTTGAGTTTTATTCACGTTGACACTGGATCTGGCAGGCCCAAAAGAACAATATCAAGGGGAAAAAAAAGAAATATTGACTTATGTCATCAGAAAAGTAATGTTCCAATCTTTGTAAAAGTAATGCATAACATGATAAAGGGTTTTTTTTCATTCAAAGTAGATTGTGATGGGCAAGAAAAACCTTAAAATTTAACTTCTGAAGGTCCCAATGTAGCTTTCAGATAAAATCCTTCTAATTATAGGATGTATTTTTTTGTGCCAAATTAGATGAGTAGATTCAATACAGTCTTTGTGGTTACTGTTTTCTACCCCTTTGTATAGATGAAAGATATGTTGACAGGCACTGGTGAACTCTGTAGTATCAGTAGAAACCCAACTCTGCAACACTGAGTCTACTACAACAGAAGGTAGTGCCTTCAAACAGATGTCAGATCTCTCCTGGCAGTGAGAACTTCAAAGCTGAATAAACTCACAAAGAGAGGAATGTGGCATCAGCAAAGTCATTCAACCGCTAGGCATCCTATATATTTACTCACAAAATAGAGATTATGTATCAAGCAATACAGCACAAAACCTTGAAGGGCTTCATTATTGCTTTTGATTTTGCTGATTGCTTATTAACTGACTCTCTTCAGCCACCTGGTTGTTTTAAATGAAAAGAATCCACTTGTATGCTAAGTGATTATTGGCACAGTGATTGAAAGAGGGACTCGTTCCAAGAACGTGTTTAATATGCCCTTGACCATGTGAGAAGCAACCAATAAGGAAGATTATGTGTTGAATGGAGCCCATTACACTTGATACATCTGCAAATAACTGCAAATTGAAAGATTGCAAACTAATACAATGGCTACAAGGACACTCTAATGAAGCATTTCTTATGCTTATCTTCTCAGAGGGCACAAATATGGAGATCATGCTATGAGTATTTGACACCTATACCTCTCCTAGAATCCCACTTAAGATAATTTCAACTCTAAGAGAATGCAAGGTTTACTAACCACCAGAAAACAAATTACTTCCCTTTAGCTAACATACCTAAACTTTAGCTACCATGCCTAAACTAGGATATTTTAAACTATCCTAATGATTCTGATACATTGCATCCTTTAATGTTTAAATAATTTGAAACAAAAACTTGGATGTAAGGAGTAACAGCCCTGAGTGATTTCTTGTATATCCTTATTCTAGAGGTACTGTCATGTCCCTCATATGTGCTATTTCCATTTAGTTAAATGCCTGAGTTGTGAAAAATTTCTCATGTCCACACCTAGCTTTTTTCTATGAGAAAATATAGTCAGATAATTGCTGAGGCACTTTCAAGTCCATGTATCTTAACTCAACACCATTCCCATGACTTGCTTCCTACCAACATTTTTCATGTAGAGCGACAGAAAAGAAGGAGGCAAGCTCTAAGGCAGCAGTTCTGTGGGGGAGTTAACTGCACGATGATCTCCACATAGTCCATTTTTAATGGTCCTCACCTCCTCTCAGTGAAACAGGAACCCTATTTATATGTAGGTCCTCAAGTCTCTTTTCTAGATCCATGTTCCCTGGTAATTGTTAAAAGTTAATAGTCTCGTTGTAGAAAATTATCTCAATGAATCATCTCCGTTTCAATAGGTCAACCATGACTAGATACTGTTGCTTTATCTACAAATGCAGACTTAATGTTGCCAAAATGGCAGTCTTCCCAAAAGAGCACCCTCTGCTAACAGAGAAATATGTAGAGTCAGTGACCAAATTATCATTCTTATACAACCTTTACATGTAAGCTTTAGTCATCCTGCTTTCCGGTGAAAAATTAGCCTTAAAAAACGCAAAAGAAAAGGAGGGTAAATGAGTTTCATATCCTTCTTATTTTGTATTTCTCTATATTATAGAGGTTTGTAACTTCAAAACTTGTCAGAGCCAGCACATAAGTTCTAGTGTAAAATAAAATCTCCTTAAGAGAAAAATATAAGGTACATTTTAACCACATATCTTTCAGAGAGCACAGTGTTTAAAATACAGATAGCATTCTAAAAGTACAGCAATTTTATAGACTTGGGAATAAAAGGCTGTAAGAGAATGTCAAACTGCAGGTCTCAAAGTGTCACTGAAGTAAAATATGATGAATTATTCCTATCAGGTTGCTAGAACCTACATTCTTCTTTTAGTGAATGCATATGCTCAAAGACCAGTAATCAGGCTTCCATAAGCTTCTTCAGTGGTCAAAGTGGACATGGTTCAGCCAAGAGCAAAATTTTGCATCATCTGCCTTTATATACAAGAAATGTAAGGGGTATTCTTCAGTTAACTGACTGTGTCACTGTGAGGGAGATGGCCTGGAAACTAGCTATTACGTACATCTTCAAAGAGTTTTGCCAGTTTACCGCAGGTTTGTTAGGGGAGGTTTGGCCATGTGTCATCTTAGTTTTCCTCCAGAGGTTCTCATTTCTCACTGAGGAGGTAATTGTGATGCTACTTAGCATTTGTAATTTTATTTTTTCAAAGTCAGTATGAAACAAATGGTTGATTTTTCTTACTTATTTTCAGTAATCACTTCCTTAAAGCTACAGTGGAAGAAAAATCAATTGTGTATGAGTGTTCTATACATAATAAGGGATTGAGAAGGTGGGCCAAGGAACCAATTGACTTTTGCAAGTTTTTGGATAAGGGAAGGAGGAGAAAAGAGTTCGAAATGCATAAATTAAAACTTTCACAGTCAGGGAATGAACATTCAACCTGTTTTACTATGGAAATGTATCTATTTCGTCTACCTTTGATTACTTGCATTGTTCATTCATTCATTCACCCATTCATTCAAATATTTATTGAGTGCTCACTACTGTGACAGGAGCTGTTCTAGGCAGCAAGGATGCGTTAGTGAACAGAGTAGGCAGTGGTCTTTCAATAAAAACATCGTAAAATTGAAGAATCAAATTCATTCTAGGAGGGAAGACTCCTCACATGCCCTCCGCTCCCAGTATCAGTTGCATCACTCTCTCTCCTTTCTGCTAGGAAGTGTTTGAGGATTCAGCACACTACAACCAAGTCTGTTTTTCAGTTGCTGATATTTGGGACGTTGGTTTTTAATATATTTCCATTGTGAAAGAAAATAGGATAGGGTCTCTGAGAGTACAAAGAAGAAACTATGACAGAACAATGTAAGGGAGAAGAACACATAAGAGCAGAGGAGGTCCAAGCAATCAGGGTCAATGGAGGCTCCGGTGTGTGACCTTGGATCCAGAGCCTCAGCAGCTAACTACTTAGGAGGAACAGCACGCATCTGTGCCCAGGACTTTGCAGCTCTTCTCTGAGAACTCTGAGAAGACCAGTCTTACAATACTCTTGGCTACTTATATGCCCCCATCTAGAATTGGAGAGAGCTGAACAGAACAGACTTAAGAGCCCAGAGTTGTGACAATGGTTAGTAACGTCCCCATTATACTTTCAGTAGAGCATAGCTGCGAAGTTGTTCAGTTTAGTTGTTGGGGTTCAATTTATGGCCCTGCTGCTTACCAGCTGTGAGACGTTTGGCAAGTTACTTAACATCTCAGTTCTTCAATTTCCTCAGGTGTCAAATGGAGGTAATAATAATGTCTTTCTAATAGGGCTGTTGCAAAGAATAAATGGGCTGCTATGTATATGTAACACTTACAATGGCATGTAGGACATAGGAAGGCCCAGCAGATGTTAGTATTATCTATTGCCCCCAACCATGTATATTGATAATAGCAGTAATTTTCAAAGAGATGACACGTTTTGTAAGAAATCTTACCTTCATTGTGCATTTCTTCCCTCCTCCACATCTAATCCATCTTTGAGACTTGTGAGGCCTTTTAACATTTTTAGCTCCATAGCTGTTGATAACATATCAGCGGAATTAGCTGTCCAGCAGTGGCTTGGAAAGATGAAAGAAGGGAAAAAATTATGATTGACTATTCTCGTAGATGAATGGAAACTCCACTCTAAACCTGTACTAATAATGTCTCCTTAAAATCTTTTCAGGAAATTTTTCAAATAAGGGCATAACTGCATTGATATTTACAATATCCAGTTGCTGAGCAGATTTGAGATAGAATTCTTGCATAATGTTCTATTTTTCATACATATTTTAAGGAAAAAGACATATTGCATGCTATTTTGTATATCAGGCTCATTTCCCAGAATATTATAAAATAAAACTCTTAATTGATGATAATAAGTAAGTGATGCAGATGCCATGTAAAATTACTGACGTTTTAACTTCTATTTTATTTACGTTTAAAATTAAAAGTTGAAAATTCTAAAATCTGAATCCTTCAGTTATATCTCATTTTTGTGGCCAGTATTGTTATTCCTTTATATTGGCTTCAGAAGGTATGTCTAGATGGATCTGCATGCTTGTATGTGTTCAGTGTTAGCAGAAGACATGTGTTTACAAAGATAATTGCCATTTAACAGTTTTATATTGAAGAAAATGTACTCCTCTATTTAATGTTTTAATTAGTCTCTTGAAATAAACAGAGAGGAAATTTGTTATTTTAAAAAGCAAAACAAAACCCAGTTGGTTACTTATTAGGAGTAATATATGATGAAAGCTGCAATGGTTGGAAATTAAGATTTCTTCATTAGATTTATTTTATCTATGAAGATATCTATTTAAAAACTGCATTTGAAATAGCTCTTCAACTCGTGAGGAAGTAAGGTGGTCCAGAATTACCTCCCACTGTAAACAATTAGACAAACGGACAAGACATATGATATAGGGGTTTGAAGTTTGATGATTTGAGGAGGCAAGGATCGGAGTTTGGAGAGATGGAGGCAGCTAGATTCTGCAGGTGAGACTATAAGGACAGATCACACAGAGACAGAGAAAGCTCTCCAGAAATCTGCTTAAGGTTTCCTTAAAGTCTTTGGCTGAATACCTATCTACGTATGCACAGAGGAAACATTCACGAGGCTGGGCAAAAACAACTCAGTGGGGCCTTGAATCATCACAGTTCCCAACAACCAGAGAAAAGAGACCTCAGTGAAGCCAGGAGATACTCAGCAGAGACACGGAAAGCTTCCTTGAGGTTCTTGTATTTGTGGTTTTATAGTTTCAATTTGTTCTCATCACTTTTTTCAATTTTCTTTCTGTTGTCTTCTTTCTCTCTTCCTGGATTTCTAAACATACGTACATATAAACAGCCTGATACTGTCCCTTAGCTCACTGAGGCTGTGCTTTTTCTTCTTTTTCAGTCTTCTTTCACTCTGTTCTTTAAGTTGCATTGTTTTATTTCTGTATACAATTTCAGTTAAAAGAATAAAACAATAAAATTAAAACCAAAAAAATAATAATAACATAGGAAGTCAAATTAGGAGTTTTCTCAGGAATGTAAGGTGACAAAAAGATGAAATTTATTAGAATAAATTTAAGGATTAATCAATTAAAGAAGAAACTATGTAATCATCAAATAGAAGCATAAAAATGATTTTATGTTTTTCAACATCCACCATCAATTTAAATTTTAGCAAGCTAGGTAACTATGGAGCACTCGCTGCATGCTAGACGTTCATGTAACCACTAATAAACAAAAGAAAGAAAGAGAAAGAAAGGAAGGAAAGAAGGAAGAAAAGAGGGAGAGAAGAAGGAGGAAGGAAGGAAAGAAGGAAAACGAGAAGGAGAGAGAGGAGAAAGGAGGGGAGATGGTGAGAAAGAAGAGGCCAGAGGATGGAAATCTGCATGAATGGAATTTTTTACTTACTGAGTGGAAGCAGGGGGTAAAAGAGATCATATGAACACAAATTATATAGTGTGATAAAAAGGAGATAGACTTTGAAGCAGGGAGGTTAGAAAACGAAGAGTTAATGGAATGTGGACTTATGTGCAGAGTATGCATTTTTTTAAAAGACTTTATATTTTAGAGCAATTTTAGGTTTATGACAAAATTGAGAGGAAAGTATAGAGATTTCTCATAAATACGCTGCTTCCACACATGGATAGCCTCCCCCATTATCAACATCTTTCAGCAGATTTTTTTTTAAGGAGAACCTCCCCTTTTTTTATTTTTTAAAGTATGCATTTTTTTTTTTTTTTTGGTAAGGAAGATTAGCCCTGAGCTAACACCTGTTGCCAATCTTCATTTTTTGTTTTTCTCCCCAAAGCCCCAGTACATCATTGTACAGCCTAGTGTAAGTCATTCTACTTCTTCTATGTGGGATGCTGCCACAGCATGGCTTAATGAGCAGTATGTAGGTCTGGGCCCAGGATCCAAACTGGTGAACTCCAGGCCACCGAAGCAGAGCACATGAACTTAACCATCGGATCATGGGGCTGGCCTCTCAGCAGAATTTTTTACCCAAGATCAACCTACATTGACACATCATAATCATGCAAAGGCTATAGGTTACCTTAGGTTTCACTCTTGGTGTAGTACATTCTGTAGGTTTGGACAAATGTATAATGACATATATCCATCATTGTATCATACAGAGTATTTTCACTGCCCTAAAAATCCTCTATGCTCTGCCTGTTATCTCTCCCCAACTCCTCACACCCCTGGCAACCACTGAACTTTTTATTGTCTCTATATTTTTGTGTTTTCCAGAATGTCATATAGTTGGAATCATACAGTAAGTAGCCTTCTCAGACTGGCTTCTTTGATTTAGGAATAAGCATTTACGTTTCCTCCATGTCTTTTCATGGCTTTATAGGTAATTTATTTTTAGCACTGAATAATATTCCACTGCCTGGATGTACCACAGTTTATTTATCAATTCACCTACTGAAGGATATCTTAGTGGCTTCCAAGTGTTGGCAATTATAAAGCTGCTATAAACATCTGTGTGCAGGCTTTTGGGTGCAAATAACTTTTTAACACTTGGGTAAATATCAGAGAGTGTGGTTGCTGAATCCTATAATAAAAGTATGTTTAGTTTTGTAAGAAACTGCCAAACTGTTTTCCTAAGTGACTGTACCATTTTGCATTCCAACCAGCCATATATGAGAGTTCCTATGCTCCACATCCTCACCAACATTTGGTGTTGGGGTTCTGGATTTTGGCCATTCTAATAGGTCTGTGGTGGTATCTTGTTGTTGTTTTAATGCACATTTTCCTGATGACATATGCTGTGGAGCATCCTTTCATATGCTTATTTGCCATCTGTATATCTTCTTTGGTGAGATGTCTGTTAAGTTCTTTGATTCATTTTTAAATTGCTTTTTTTTTGTTGTCTTATTGTTGAGGTTTAGGAATTCTTTGTATATTTTTTATAACAGTCCTTCATCAGACGAGTCTTTTGCAAATATTTTCTCCCGGGGTGGTTTGTCTTTTCATTCTCTTGTTAGTGTCTTTCACAGAGCAGATATTTTCAATTTTCATTTAATCCAGCCTATTCATTATGTCTTCCCTGAATCATGCCTTTGATATTTTATCTAGAAACGCATCACCAGACCCAAGCACAGCTAGATTCTCTCCTATGTTATCTTTTAGGAATTTTACAGTTTTGTGCTTTAAATTTAGATCTATGAGGCATTTTGAGTTAATTGTTGTGAAGGGTGTTAAGTCTGCCTACATTCATTTTTTTCATGTGGATGTACAGTTGTTCCAGCACTAATTGTTGAAGAGATTATCTTTCCTTTGTTGTATTGTGTTTGCTCCTTTGTCAAAGATCAGTTGTCTATATTTTTGAGACTGTTTTTTGGGCTCTGTATTCTGTCGCATTGATCTGTTTGTCTATTCTTACACCACAATACCAAACCATCCTGTTTACTGTAGTTTTATAGTAAGTCTTGACTTTAAGCAGTGTCAGTCATTCAACGTTTTTCTTCTTCCATATTGTATTGACTATCTTTGGTCTATTGCCTGTCCATATAAACTTTGGATCAGTTTGTCAATATCCGTAAAATATCCATAAGAACAACTTCATGGAATGTTGATTACAATTGTATTAAATCTATAAATCAAATTGGGAAAAACTAATATCTTAATATTCATTCTTCCCATTTATGAAGACAGAATATATTTCCATTTATTTAGTTCTTTGGTTTTGTTCATCAGAGTTTTGTAGTTTTCCTAAAATAGATCTTGTATATATTTCCTTAGGTTTATAACTATTTCATTTTGGGGGGATGCTTATGAAAATTTTATTGTGTTTTTAATTTCAAATTTCATTTGTTCATTGCTGGTATATGGGAAAGCAATTGACTTTTGTGTATTAACTCGGATCCTGCAACCTTGCTATGATCACTTATTAGTTCCAGGAGTTCTTTTGTCAGTTCTTTAGGTTTTTCTACATATGATGATGTCATACACAAACAAAGACAGTTTATGTCTTCCTTCCCATTTGTGTGCTTTTTATTGCCTTTCTTGTCTTATTGCATTAGCAAGGACTTCCAATACCATGTTGAAAGGAGTGATGAGAGTGGACATCCTTGACTTCCACCTGTTCTTAGCAGCAAACCTTCAAGTTTCTCTTCATTAAATATAAAGTTAACTGCAGGTTTTTTGTAAATAGTCTTTCCCAAGTTGAGGAAGTTCCCTTCCATTACTAGTTTATTGACAGTTTTTATCATGAATGGATTTTCTGAATTTTTTTTCTGCATCTATTGTTATAATGGTGATTTTTTTTTTTAGCCTATTGGTAAGATGGATTATGTTAATTGATTTTCAAATGTTGAGCCAGCCTTGCACTCCTGGGATAAATCCTACTTGGTCACGGTGTATAATTCTTTTCAAATGTTGCATTTGACTTGGTAATATTTTGGTGAGGATTTTTACATATATGTTCATGGGAAATATTGGTCTGTAGTTTTCTTTTCTTATAATGTCTGGTTTATGTATTAGGATAATGCTAGCCTCACAGAATGAGTTAAGCAATAGTCCCTCTGTTTTCACCTTCTGAAAGAGGGTGCAGGGAACTGATATCATTTCTTCCTTAAATATTTGGTAGAAATCACCAATGAACTCATCTGAGCTTGGTGCTTTTCTTTTAAATGTTATTAATTATTGATTCAAATTTTTAAAAAAAGGCCTATTCAGATCATGTGTGTCTTCTTGTGTTGAATTTTGTGGATTATATCTTTCAAGAAATTGGTCCATTTCTTCTAGTCTACCAAATTTGTGGGCATAGAGTTGTTCATAGTATTCCTTTATCATCCTTTTAATTTCCAGGGGATCTGATTAGTGATTTGTTTCTTTCTCTTGTTTTCTTAGGCTAGTCTGGCTAGAGGCTTATTAATTTTATTGACCTTTACAGAGGACTAGCTTTTGGTTTCATTGATTTTCTCTATTAATTTGCTGTTTTCAGTTTCATTGATTTCTGCTTTAATTTTGATTTTTTAATGTTATCTTCTGCTTACTTTGGATTAAATTTGTACTACTTTTTAGATGTTTTTTCTTTTATAATGTATGCATTTGATGCTATAAATTTCCCTCTAAGCAGTGCTTTTGCTGCATCCCACAAAATTGATTACTTGTGTTTTTGGTTTCATTTAGGGCAAAATATTTTTTAATTTTTCATGAGTTGTTTGACCTATGTGTTATTTAGTATTATGTTGTTTAATCTTCATGTATTTTGGGATTTTTCAGTTATCTCTCTTTTATTCATTTCTGAGAACAGACATTGTATGATTTCTATTCTTTTAAGTTTGTTAAGGTCTGTTTTATGGCCCAGAATGTGGTCTCTCTTGGTGAATGTTCCATGTGAGTTTGAGAAAAATGTGTATTCTGCTGTTTTTACACGAAGTAGACCATGGATGTCAATTATATACAGTTGATTGATGGTGTTGTTGAGTTCAGCTATGTTCTTACTGATTTTCTGCTTACTGAATCTGTCCATTTCTGAGCAAAGGCTGTTTAAATCTCCAACAACAATAGTAAATTCAGCTATTTCTCCTTGCCGTTCTATAGGTTTTTGTCTTACATTGTTTGACATTCTGTTGTCAGATGCATACGGACTAAGGTTTTTTTCATCTTCTTAAAGAACAGATTTCTTTATCACTATGTAACGTTCTTTATGTCTGATAACTTCATTATTTTTAGATCTGCTTTCTATGAAATTAATATAGCACTCTGGATTTCTTTGATTAGAGTTGGCATGGTATGTTTTCTCTAATCATTTGCTTTTAATCTATATGTGTCTTTACATTTAAAGTGAATTTATTGCAAGAAACATATAGTTTGGTCATGTTTTGTGATCTACTCTAACCACCTCTGTCTTTTAATTGGTGTATGTAGACCATTGACATTCAAAGCAATTATTAACATATTTGGATTAATATCTATTATATTCATTACTGTTTTCTATTTGTAGTCTTTTTTCCTCTTTTTGTCTTCTCTCTTTTTCTGTCTTTTATAGTTATAATTGAGCATTTTATATGATTCATTTTCCCACTTCTTTTAGTATATGAATTATACTTCCTTTTTTTCTACTTTTTTAGTGGTTGCCCTAGAGTTTGCAATATTTACTTACAACTAATCCTTGTCCACTTTGAAATAACATTATACTACTTCATGAGTGGTGTAAATACTCTAAAAATATATATATATCCATAAGCATATACATAATCAAATACATTGTCGCTATTATTATTTTGAACAAACTATTATCTGCTAAATCAATTTAAAATAAGAAAACTAATAGCTTTTACTTTTTCTTCACTTATTCCTTATTCATTGCTCTTTTTTTCTTTATATAGATCTGAGTTTCTGACCTATATTCTTTCTCTGTAAAGAACTTCCTTTAATGCTTATTGTGAGGGAAATCTACTAGCTACAAATTCCCTCAATTTTTGTTTGTATAAAAGTCTTTGGGGGCCAGGCCCAGGGCCGAGTGGTTAAGTTAGCATGCTCAGCTTCAGTGGCCCAGGGTTTCACTGATTCAGATCCTGGGTATGGACATGACACTGCTCATCAGACTATGCTGAGGCAGCATCCCACATAGCACAACCAGAGGCACTCACAAATAGAATATATGACTATTTACTGGGGTGTTTTGGGGAGAAGAAGAAGAAAAAGAAAGGTCTTTGTTTCTCTTTCACTTTTTGGAAGAATATTTTGCAAAGTACACAATTCTAGGTTGGTAGTTTTTTTCTCTAACATTTTAAATATTTCACTCCATTCTCTTTTTGCTTGCATGCTTTCTAAGAAGTCAGATGTAATTCTTATCTTTGTTTCTCTATTGGTAAGCTGCTTTTTCCCTCTGGCTTCTTTCAGATTTTTTTCTTTCTCTTTGATTTTCTGTGATTTGAAAATAATACACTGAAGCATAGTGTTTTGGGTGTTTATCTTGCTTGGTATTCTCTGAGCTTCCTGAGCCTGTGGTTTTGTGCTTGACGTTAATTTGGGGAAATTCTCAATCATTATTGTTCCAAATATTTCTTCTGTTCCTTTCTCTATCTTCTCCTTCTGGTATTCCCATTATGCCTATGTTGCACTTTTGTAGTTGTCCCATAGTACTTGGCTGTTCTGTTTTGCTTGTTTTCAGTGTTTGTTCTATTTGCTTTTCAGTTTTTGAGGATTTATTGACATACCCTAGAGCTCAGAGATGCTTTCCTCAGCCATGTCCAGTCTACTAATAAGCCCATCAAATGCCTTCTTCATTTTTGTTACAGTGTTTTTGATATATAACATTTATTTTTGTTTTTTTATTAAAATTTCAATCTTTCTGCTTACACTGCTCATCTATTTTTGCATGCTGTGTACTTTATTCATTAGAGCTCTTAACATATTAATTATATACTTTGTTTTAAATTTTTAGTCTGGTAATTCCAACATCCCCGCCATGTCTGATTCTGATGCTTGCTCTGTCACTTAAAATTGTGGGGTTTTTTGCCTTTTGGTATGTCTTGTAACATTTTCTTGATAGTTGGACGTGATGTACCAAGTAAAAGGAACTGCTATAAATAGGCTTTAGTAACATGATGTCGGAGGCAAAGCATTCTCTAGTCCTATGATTAGGTCTCAATGTTTTAGTCAGTCTATGCCTCTGGATTGTGAACTTTCCAAGTGTTTCTCAGCTTCTTTCTCCCCCTTTAGGTGGGATAGGATGGCTAGAGTGCACTGGAGTTGGAGATTTCCTTTCCCCACATCAGTCAGGCTCTGACAATACTCCCGTAGGTTAGCCTCTGGTTAACTAGTTTTCTGTGACTAAAGGCCGTGTTAAGAAGAACAGAGTGTTCTGATGTATGTCAAAACAGTTTCTTTTTCCTTCCCCCTGCCAAAGCCCAAAGGGATTTTTCTCTGATATTTGCTGCGGGAACCTAGTTAAGCACCTGGATGTAAATCTCACAATACTTTGTTGGCTGCCCCTAAGTGGCCCCCCTGGAGTTTTTAACTCTCAGAGTTGTCCATACTGAGCCTCCAGCAATTTGTCTATTACACTTCGGGCTTTCCTCCCCCAGCACTGGTTCCCAGCACAGTTTCTGCTCGAGTCTTTGCTTTGGCTAGTCTTGATAACTTACCTTCACGCATCTGTCTCTCCAATCTTGGGATCAGTGATTCACCCTATGTCTCCCCCTCTCTTATAGATCCATGAAGGGTTGATTTTTCAGTCTGTTCAGTTTTTACTTGTTTGGATGGAGTGGGGACTTCTAAGCTCTTTAAATGTAGAACTGCACCATAGATTTTTTAAGCTCATTCTCTTTCCCCACCCCTTTCTTTCTCCTTCCACTTCCTTCCCTCTCTCTCTCTCTCATGTACACACAAATATTTTTCTCAGAAAGATTTTTAAAACTTTTTAGCTTGGAAATACAATATCCAAGTAATAAAATTACACACCATCAAATTTTTAGTGTATTCATCATCCTTTAAATAAAGTATCTTTTTTTTGTAACTTGACTGACAGGATAGAAGTTCCCTGGTTTCAGGTCAGTTTCTGTACTACAACTGAATAAGTGACAGAGCCAAAAAGTGATGTAATTCTCTGTCCAGCAGATCTACTAGGGTGAGTGTCTTTGGACTTTATTCTGCTATGGAGACTGGTTATTCAAAGTGTGGCTTATGAACCAGCGGCATCAGCATCACCTGGTTGTAGGACAAATAATAGCATTCCAAAGACATCCATGTGGAATCCTTAGAATTCGTGAAAAAATTACATAATGTGGCAGAAAAGATTTTGCAGATTCATTACATGAAGATCCTGATTATCCTGGTGGGCCCAATATAATCACAAACATCCTTACAAGAGGCAGGCAAGATTGTCAGAGTCCGAGAAGGTCATGTGACCATGGAAGCAGAGGTAGATGTGATGTGAGGCCATGAGTGAAGAAATGCAAGCAGCAGCTGGAAAAGGCGGGTGACCGATTTACCCCTAATGCTTCTAGATGAAGGCAAACCTGCTAACATCTTTTTAGACCACTGAGACTGATTTTTGGACTTGTGATCTCTAGAACAATAGAATAAAAATTTATATTGCTTTAATTCACCATGTTTGTGGGAATTTGCTACAGCAGCAATATGAAACTAATATGCCCACCTTGGAACTGATTAGTCCTATGATTAATGCTATGTCTTAAGTCCCACTCCAGACTTGACCAAAAAAGAATCTGCATTTTAATAAGCTATCTAGCCAATTCATAGGCACCTTAGAGTTTGAGAAGCACTGCTTAGCATTATGATTTTTCTTAAATGAGGATCAGATGATTCACTTATCTAAACAAAACACTCCTTTAATCATATTGGCCAGTCAGTTGCCAATTTATTAAAACTTTTGACATGACACAGTAAAGCCATTTAAAATCAATGAGAAAATTATTGATCCAAGTGTTTCCTCTGTTTGCAGATCCAAAGTACTTATTTTGATTTCCTTGCTATCTTGGATACATTGAAATTTTTAACTGAAGTGAATAACAGGGAGCTATAGAACATGAATAAAAAGGAAAAAAAAAACCTGTCAAACATTCAGATGTTTCATCTGCATAGCCGGATCCTTAATTAGCTAGATTTTTTCTCTCTTTTGATTCAGATATTTTGTCATCATAGTTACAGTCTCACTTAAACTAACTCGTCATCTTTTATGTTTCAAACTACTAAGGGAAGAATTACATTACTGTAATAGAAGATGATCTCCAGTTTTGACTTTATTGCAAGACAGGCAGTTTATTCTCAATAAATACCCATTGACAATAACAAAGCCATATTTGAACTGTAGCCACCTTTGACTCTGAGTGTGCTCAGACTGAGTGGTGAGATAGACATTTTTACTATCTGTCCTGTACCTTTGGCAGTCATGACTATGAACCAGCATGGTGATAAGTATTGACTTCAAATAATTACTTTGACTTAAGAATCTTGTTCTGAATATCAAATTATGTGTCAAAGCATGTTAGTTTTTTCATCCAGGGAAAATAATTTGTTTCTTTTTCTTTCCTTCGCAGACTATTAAGTTATAATTGATAAACTGCACATATTTAAAGTGTAATGAGGATATGTTTTGAATGGTATACACTCATGAAACTATCACCAGAATGTGAAATCAAGGTATGAACATATACCCATCATTCCTAAAAGTTTTCTTGTATCTTTTTGAACCCCCTACCAAATCCCCTTAACTTCTCATCCTCAGGCAACCACTGATTTGCCTTTTTGTCACTAAAGATTAGTTTCCATTTTATAGAATTTTATATGCATATAATCACACAGTGTGTACTCTTTTTTTTTTTTTACTAGCTTCCTTCACTCAGCCTAATTGAGATGCATCCATATTGTTGCTCATATCAAGATTCATTCATTTATATTGAAGACAGCATTCCATTACCACAATTTATTTATCTATTCACCTTTTTGTATGTGTGTATGTGAGGAAGATTGGCCCTGAGCTAACATCTGTTGCCAATCTTCCTCCTTTTGCTTGAGGAGGATTGTTGCTGAGCTAACATCTGTACCAGTCGTCCTCTATTTCATGTGGATGCCACCACAGTGTGGCTTGGTGAGCGGTGCTTGGTCCACGCTAGGGATCCAGACTTGCAAACCCCAGGCCGCTGAAGTGGAGTGCACAAACTTAAGCACTAAGCGACCAGACCAGCCCCTTATCCATTCACCTTGTGAAGGATATTTGAGTTGTTTCCAGTTTTCAGCCATTGTAAATAAACTTGTGATGAATGTTTATGTGTAAGTCTTTATATGGATATATGCTTTCAATTTCCTTGTGTAACTACCTAAAAACAGAATGTCTAGGTCATATGTTAATTACATGTTTAGTTTTTTAAGAAAATAAGCAAGGGTTTACAGTGCTGTAGCATTTTACATTCCGACAAACAGTTTTTTCACATCCTTGCCAACACTTGGTATCATTAGTCCTTTTAACTTTAGGTATATATTAATAGAAACATAGTGATGTCTCATTGTAGTTATAATTTGCATTTCCCTAATGACTAGTGATGTTTAGCATCTTTTCACATGCTTACTTGCCAGCCACATATCTTCTTTGGTGAATTGTCAAAATATTTTGTCCATTTTTTATTGGGTTATTTGGTTTTTATAACTGCTTCTTGAATGTCCTTCACATATTCTAAATAAAAACTCCTTATCAAATTACGTGCTTTTCAATATTTTAGCAGGTTGCTGGCTTGTCTTTTTACTCTTTGAACGTTATCTTTTGCAGAACATTCAGGTTAGTTTTAATGAAGTTCAATTTATCATTTTGTCTTTTATTTATTTTGCTTTTTGTATCCTATCAAAGAGATCTTTGCTTAACTCAGGTTATAAAGAACTTGCCCTATGATTTTTTTTCCAGACCTTTTATAGTTTTAGGTTTTTCCATTTAGGCCTATGAGCTATTTCTTAGTTAGTATTGGTGAATAGTACAAAGTATAGATCAAATATCATTTTATTGGATATTGAATTGTTCTAGCACCATCTGTGGACGAGATCATCCTTCCTCCAGTGAGTTGTCTCGGTACTTCTATTAGTCAGTGTTCTCCAGAGATAAAGAACCAGTAGGATGAGCATTTATGGATAGAAAGAGATTTATTATAAGGGATTAGCTCATTCTCTTATGGAGGCTGTAAAGTTCAAATGCTTCAGTGTGGGCCAGTAGGTTGGAGACCCAGAAGAACCGATGTTGCAGTTCAAGTCCAAAGACAGCGTGCTGTGGAATTCTCTCTTGCTTGAGGGAGGCTGATTTGTTGTATTCAAGCCTTCAACTAGTTGCATGAGACCCACGCACATTATGGAGAGCAATCTGCTTTACTCAAAGTCCACAGATTTAAACGTTAATCTCATTCAAAAAGACCCACACACAAACACTCAGAATAATGTTTGACTGAATATCGTGGTACCCTGTGTGTGTCCCAGCCAAGTTAACACATAAAATTCATCATCACAACACCTTTGTCAAAAATCAAATTGCCATAAACCTGTGGATCTATTTCTAGATTCTCAATCCTGCTCTGTCTACCCGTCTATCTCTATGCTGTGATTGTATGAAGCCTTAGCTTCCTAGCGATTCTTGAAATCCAAGTTTGCTTCTCTTCTTCAGAGTTGTCTTGGCTACTCCTGGTCATTTTCATTTCGAAATAAATTTTAGATTCAACTTGACAATTTTTAAAATATGAACATATAGATCAATTTGGGTAGAATTGATATTTTAGCAATATTTCATTCTTGATGGTATTATAAATGATACTTTTATTCACATTTCAATTTCTGATTGTTTGCTAATATACGAAAATAAAATTGATCATCTTATATCTATCTTGCATTCTGAAACCTTGCTAAACTCACAAGCAGTTGAGATTTTTCCAGAGATCTTCTGTTTTGATTTCTAGAGATCTTTTGTTTTGATTTCGAATTTAATTCCATTTTTCTCAGACAATATACTTTGTATATTTCACATTCTTTTAGATTTAAAAAGGCTTGTTTTATGGCCAAGAAGATTGTTAATCTTGGTAAATGTTTTATGTGCATCTTAATGAATGTATTGGGGAAAGTAAACAAAGAAAAAAAGAAAAACTGCTGTTGGGCCAGCCGGGTGGTATAGTGGTTAAGTTTGCATGCTCCACTTTGGCTGCCTGAGGTTCATGGGCTCAGATCATGGGTGCGGACCTACACACTGCTCATCAACCCATGCCTAGGCAGGGTCCCACATACAGAAAATAGGGGAAGATTGGCACAGATGCTAGCTCAGGGCCAATCTTCCTCACCAAGAAACAAAAATCAAAAAATTACTGTTGGATAGAATGTTCCATAAATATCAACTAGGTTAATTTGGTTGGTGATGTCATTCAAGTCTTCTATATCCTTATTGATTTTTTCCTATTTGTTCTATCAATTGTTGAGAGATAAATTTAGGAATCCCTTCCAGTAATTGTGGATTTGTCTATTTCTTCTTGTAATTCTTTCATTTTCACTTCATATATTTTAAGACTACACATTCACTGATGCTCTATTCTATTAATTTTTTTCTCTCTGTTTCATTTTGGAGATATTTTTCCCCCTGTGTTTCATTTCTCTTGCTAGGTCTTCACAAATCTTTAATTTTTCATTGTTGAATCTGCTGCTAATCACATCCAGGTTATTTTCCATCTGAGACATTGCAGTTCTCATCTATAGAAGTCAGATTTTGGCTATTTTTCAAACCTTCTAATGTCTGTACTTGACATGCTCAATTTTTCCTCTACCTTCTTGAACCTACTAAATACGTAATGATGGCTTTTCATTTCTTTGTCTGTTCATTCTGTCATTCATGCCATTTCTAGATCAGTTTTGATTAAGCGGCTTTTCTCTTCATTATGAGTCTATTTTTCACCTTCTTTGCAGGGAGGGTAACTTTTTGTTGGATATCAGGGATTATAAATTTCACCTTGGTTGCTGCTGGGTATTTTTGGATATTTCCTGTAAACACTCTTGAGTATTTTTTTGGGGAACAGTTAAGTTTATTAGAAATAGTTTACATGTAGATACTTTTAGTTCTTACTTTCCCGTTTTCTTAGGAAAGTCCAGAGCAGCCTTTAGTCTATGGCTAATTTTCTCCCATTACTGAGTCAAAACACCCCTGTGTACTTTACCCAATGTCCCAAGAGTTTAAGTGGTTTTCTACTCTGACTGTTGAGATCAGGCACTATTCCCCCGGCCTTGTGTGAACTCTGTAAGAATTGCATCCACATGGTTTTTTTCCCAGTAGTTCTTTTCCCAGATGTGGTAGTTTCCTCTCATGAAGACATTTATACTACTCTCTGGAAGTCTCTGGATCTTTTCATGTTCTCTCTCTCTGTCTCTCAAAATTCTTTTGCAAACTGGTTGTACGAATTTACACTCCCATGAGCAAGAGCTGACAGTTCAGCTCCTCCACATCCTCCCCAATAATTTGATACTGTGAATCTTTTTCATTTTAGCCATTAGAATGGGTAGGCAATGATATCTTCTTGTGATTTTACTTAGAATTTCCCTGATGACTAATGATATCGGGCATTGTTTCATGTGCTTATTAGCCAATTGTATATTTCCCTTGTGAAGTGTTTGTTTAAATCTCCTGTCCTTTATTTTACTATGTTATATTTTTTAGATAACAAAAAGTGATTGTTTTCTAATCTGAGTTTTATTCACTTTTTACCTACATACTGTAAAATTCACTCTTTTGGGTGTACAATTCTATGAATTCTATAAATGTACACAATCATGTAACCACCATTGCAATCAAGATACAGTATAATTCTACTGTATCAGCTTTCTAAGGCTACCATAGCGAAGTATCACAAACTGGGCAGCTTAAGCAACAGAAATTTATTATCTCACACTTCTTGAGGCTACAAGTCCGAAATCAAGATGTCAGCAAGGTTGGTTCCTCCTGAGGGCTGTGTAAGAAGGGTCTGTTCCAGGCCTCTCTCCTTGCCTTACAGATGGTCATCTTCTTCCTCTGTCTCTTCACATTGTCTTTTCTCTACACCTCTGTGCATTGAAATTTCCTTTTTTGTTAAGACACCAGTCAGATTGGGTTAAGACCCGCCCTAAAGACTTTATTTTAAATTGATTTCCTCTGTAAAGACCCTATCTCCAAATAAAGTCACATGAGGCACTGGGAGTTAGGACCTCAGCATACGAATTCCGTGTGGAACACAATTCTATCCGTAACATCCACTGACTTCAAAAGTTCCATTCTGTTGCCACTGTGTAGTCAATACATTTTATAACTTTGAGCTCTTTGTAATTACTAATCTCTTTTCTTTCCCTATAGTTTTGTCTTTTCTAGAAAGATTTGCCTTTTACTGACATTTCGTCATTGAAATGGAATCGTATAGTATATAACCATTTAAGTCTGGCTCTTTCACTTATCATAATGTCTCAGACATTCATCTATTTTTTTCATGTATCAGTATTCTGTTCCATTTTTGTTGCTCGGTAGTATTCTATTGTGTAGATATACCGTAATGTGTTTATCCATTCACCAGTTAAAGAGCAGTTTGTTTCTTCCCAGAATTTTTGACAATAATGAATTATCACTAAATTATTAGTAAAGCTTTGTACTAGGCAAGATAGCTTATTCTTTTGAGACAGTTATAATATAATCCTTTATGATATCTCGATGAGGTTGTTATCTAATATGTCTAAACACCTGTGAAACCACCACTGTTATGGAAACTAGATCTTTAAGAGAGACGTACTACTTCTGTGACCCTCTACTATTCTATGCCTCTGTCTCTCGCAATCCAATGTACCTACTATCCTAAGATGACCATTCCCTTGAGGAACCAGACATACGAGCATTCTGAAATTATCCCACAATTTACCTCACAAGGTACATGAGTTGCATCCCAAAATACAGCATGTGTCAAATGGCACAAAGATCCCATCACTGCAAAACAAGGGTCATCAACTTTCCAGACTGTAGTGGCAGAATCCTCATTCTGTAATATACCCTCCCTCTTACACTTAGCCAATTTCACAATTTAGGTTCTATGTCATGCAGAATTCCACTTTCCTATACTACACATTGTATCTGTTAATAATACACTTTGCTTACAAATAATAAAAACCCTAAAAAATGTTTTGAACAACCAATAGTTTATTTATCTCATGTAATAAAATTTATAAAGGTAGGAAGTTCAGAGTTCCATAATCCATCAGGAAACAAGGATCTTTATATCACTTATCTCTGCCATTCTTAGAATAAAGGATTGGTACCAAGATGGCCACTTCACTTCTAGGGCTTTCAGTTCATATTGTGAATATGAAACAAGAGGAAAATTAATAGTTGACACCAGCATATTTTTGCTAAATATCATTGGCTAGAATTACGTAGTATGCACACTATGATTTACAAGGGAAATTGGTGAATTAGGTTTCATAGCCTCCATATTTCATGTAGGAAAATGAGAATGGGGTTGCGAATGACTTTTGTGCGGCCACTTCAGTGATTTCCATAGTGGGAAATAACTGATTTCTATTCTGTGAATCTTATGTGGCCTCACATATCTTCTTTTTGCTCTAGCAAGAGGAAGATTTCATCACTGAGAGTGGCACTCTTGTGTTGCAGTTCATTTCTTGTGGTGTTTTGTAGATGACATTACACCATCCTCTAGTTTCCAGTGGCACAGATGAAAAGTTCAATTCCAATTGGATTATAATCTGAACGATAACTTGTTCTTTCTCCCTGGGAACATGTAAGAATTTTTTGTTTATCCAAAGAATTCAAGAATTCACCAGTGTGTGAGTGAATGAGTTTTATCTCATACAGCAGCTGATAACTTGGTTATTTCTTTCCATCTGCATACTTTGGTCTTTCTCCAACTCAAGAAAATATTTTCTATCATTTGTTTAAATATTACTTCTTTCTTTCTGTTTCCTTTTTCTTCAGAATACCTATTGTTCATATACTACGTCTCCCAATATCTTTTCAAATTATCTTATCTTTTTCCTTTAGAGTCTCCTGTCTTTGTATTTGCTTATGCATTTCAAGATAATTCTCACTTGTGATTTTCCAGGCTGCAAAACCAAGCCTCAGCAGTAACCGTTTTCTTCTTTAAATCTCTTTATTATTATTATTTTTGTGATAAAATTGTTCTGAACACCAGAAATTGATTATATTAGTATTGTTTGTTCAAAATGTTATTTCTCTGCCTCTGCAGCTTTATTTCAGTCATCTCTTTCTCCCTCTCTCTCTCTCTTTATTTCCTCTGTGCTCTTCCCTGTAATTGCTAAGCCCTCTTTGTTTTGAGATCAGGATTTGTTGTTCAAGTATATTAAATAGTGATAGGCAAAGTAATGAGTGCTGTCACAGGCTGGGGCATAGTAGCAGGCAGCTGACACCGGCATCCTGATCCAAATTTGCTTTATACTTTTCAAACTTCAGCAGCAGAAAAGACTCAATCTGCCCTTCCAGTTCTTTCTTAGACTGGAATACAAGGAAATGCAGCTCATTCACATGCCTTCTGAGTGCTCCAAAGACCTCTGAGTGCAAAGTCTTCCTAGGACATGGTGTATGATACTTCCTGGTCTTCTCCCAGGCTTGTGTCTCACTAAGCTGATTTCCAGTCTCTGTCTGTGACAAGGAAGGGAAGGACCTGGAGAAAAAAATCTTCATTACATGTCTCTACTGGAAACCCGTCAGAAACCAGCACCTCTCTGAAACTTAGATACCCATTGTCTTATATGCTACTTGGCTCAGAGAGACTCAGTTTGGAATTGAGACTGGAAAAACTGGCAGCTTTGTTTGGGTTGTCATGTTCCTAGAGCTCCATTCCTCCACAATATCCTTATTTTAAGAACATATCTTTTTTTGTTTTTTTGATTGGCACCTGTGCTAACATCTGTTGCCAATCTTTTTTCTTCTTCTTCTGCCCAAAGCCCCCCAGCACATAGCTATATTCTAGTTGTGAGTGCCTCTGGTTGTACTATGTGGGATGCCACCTCAGCATGGCCTGATGAGCAGTGCCGGGTCTGCACCCAGGATCCGAACCGCCAATACCCTGGTCCGCCAAAGCGGAGCACGCAACCTTAACCACTCGGCCACAGGGCCAACCCCTTAAGATTTTATTTTATTCTTCTAATGTTTTTATTGGCTTGAGATAAGATTATAACTTAGTTACTGATTTTTTTTTTATCCTTCTTAGCTTTTCTTTTTCTCTTACATTTTTAATTTTAGTTTATAGGTTAATTGCGATTGGGAGCTTGTCTTATGTTTATTTTTATCTGTTTCCTCTTGTTCTCTTTTTCTACATTCCCCCATCCTACTTTCCTGGCGATCATCCTGGCTCCCAGTCTAAAACCAGGTATATGAAGGCAACCAGGACGTAGTTTTAATTTTATTTTACACTGATAATGTGTATATCATAGATAGCCGTACTAAGAAAGAAGCCCAGTCCTCCAAGATGATTACAAACTTTTTCTACTTACTAAAATCCACTACCTTTCAAGGCTTTTTTGACAGAAACCAACACACAGAAAATCATGCATTCTAACCTGGTGCACAATTGTCTATGTTCGTATATACATATCAAGAAAATAAACTTCACAAAAGAAAACATATGAAGATTTACATGTGATATACTCTAATATTCTTTCTTATATACTATTTTATTTTTGTTAAAAAAACACTGATTATGCCATTCTACATTGATTTCAAATCCATTAATGGGTTGAAACTTGCTGTTGAAAAGTACTGATCCAGCTTCTCTGAGTATGAAGCTTTATTAAAACTGATCTCTTGAGAGTATTTCTCCAGTTTTTATCAAATCATTTTTATAGGCGGTGGAACTTCATATACTTTCTGGTGTCAAGCAATGAATCTGGTTCAAGCTGTCTGCTTCTCAGGGGATATGTGACTGTGCAGCAGCCCCTTCAGGAGTCTAGAAAGCTTGAAGCACCAGCCCCACCTACTGCTACATTTTTCTTTTCTATAATGGCCCACAAAAATCTTCGTCTGATTTTTGCATGTGAATATCTTATTGTTTTATCTATTTTTGCTATGTGCTTATAGATCAGAGGCATATTCACAGTTTAAACTTAGAACATCAATCTTGAAATAAATTAATGAATTTGATCATTTTATAAAGAGAATTTCAAATATTAATTAATGTCATATGAAATCTGTATATGGACACAAAATACAAAATGATAAGTACAAGAGCAATTTATTTATGGAAAATATATGTGTATTTGGGCACGGGATACATGAACAAAAAATAAGCACACAGTTCCAATAAGTGTTAGCAAAAGTATTACAAATACTTGCCATCTTAAATTTATAAAATATTTTCTGTGCCTTTCTTCATGTGCCTCTAAAATGAGATAACTGTTATGTTAACATGTTTTGTGTGTGTTTTAAATGCTTTTTTTCTCTTATGATTACCTGCACTGTTTTCTAGTCCATATTTTATATCTGTTACTGAACTACATGCACTGCTTATCTCATAAGAATGTCATTAAAAGAAAAATGAGATCAATGTTGTGAAAGCACTCCCAGCACACACAGCAAAATAAATACATTATGTAAATGTAGCATACGATTACCGTTAGTATTATTATTATCCATTAGAAGGCCAGTATGCTTTATCTAAGAGTTATGTTAATGAATGACTCTAAAAAGTTCTCTCATGTTTCACTTAGGCAAGCATTAAAGTTGCCAGTATATATTTTTCCTTTAATTATGAAATATGAGAGCAGCTCAGAATTTTATTTGCTTTTTCTTGTCATATAATATTTACATGCTCATCTTTCTCCTTCTATATAATGACTTTAATATGTGTTTACATAGTGATTTCCATTTACTAAGTGCTTGACCATCATTTATTAGTCAATATTCTTTGACATACACAATAATTATTCAATAAATGTCAATAAGCTTTATATGCAAGATGATGTGACAAAGGAGTTCTTTTCTTAGCTTATGTATAAATATAAAAAATCACAAAGAATATGTTAGTTATTTCAGATTGCCCAGTCAGTGGCGGAGGTGAAATTAGAACTCAGATTTCTAGCTTTCATCATCTTTACCAGTGTTTCTTAAACTTTGGGAATTGGGAAACCCTGCTGGGCAACATTTTATGCTTTAGAAGCTCAGCTTCTGTGGTGATATTGAGACATAGTCTGGGATGACAGCTCGGGTATAAATTAAACATAAACATAGTGATCATACTTTCTTCCCTGAAAACCAAAGAAATGCCTCATAGAATCCTATTGCTCTTTGGAACATGTTTAGAAAATTAATAGCATAAACCATTGTACTCAAAATGTGTGCTATGGGCAACCCTTGAGTCCACTTAGAACAGAATTTTATTGATGTGCAAGGAAAAAAAGAAGTGCATTCATTATTTTTAAAGTTGTTTTGTTAAAACTGAAGGAAGTTACAGAGCCTGTGATATGCTCATTTTCAACAGAA
The DNA here is from genome assembly GCF_041296265.1 of Equus caballus. Classification (NCBI taxonomy): domain Eukaryota; kingdom Metazoa; phylum Chordata; class Mammalia; order Perissodactyla; family Equidae; genus Equus; species Equus caballus. The sequence goes on from NC_091688.1 coordinate 94,248,770, forward strand.
ATATCTCAAAGATGGATTTAGTTTGCAATATTTCCCCCAAATATTTGGCCATAGAGTCCTTTTATCAGTAACAACAAAAATCTATTTAACACCAATGGTCCTCTGGTATGGACTGAATGCTTGTATCCCCGCATAATGTATATGCTGAAGCTTGCTCCCCAATGTGATGGTGTTTGGAAGTGGAGTCTTTGGGAAATAACGAGATCACGAGGGTGGAGCCCTTAAGAATGGGATTGGTGCCCTTATAGAAAAGGACACGAGAGAGATGATCTCTCTCTTGGTTACAGTTATGAATTTATGAATTGTTTACCATGGGCCAGAAGCTGCACTAAATGTTCTGCATCATTTCATTTAACACTTAAAACAATCTCATGGTGCAGATAAGGAAACTGATGTAGAGAGAGATACATACTTAATACAATGTTTCATATGTAGTCAGTGATAGAGCCTGGACTCAAACTTCTTCTTTCAGTTCGCAGAATTTACATTTTAATCAATGAGACAAATTGGCTCTCAAAAAGTTCGCGATTGAGTGTTTTTGTTTGTTTTGTTTTTAACTCTTAAGGGAGTACAACACTTGTTTTACAGAATGCACTTTGGTGCCATGAGAAAAGTTTCTTTTTGGAAGCTATAATTATTTCCAAACTATGCTGTGAATAAGAAGTTTTCAGAAGGAAACAACAGGTAAACGGCTCTTTCTTTGAAAAGATAGTCAGGGAAAGAGACTGCTCTTTACTCTATCTTATCTTTCCGAAAAGTAACCCTTCTTCAGTATCAAACAAATGCAACCTTCTCTGCAAAGCTTTCCACAACTACTCCGTATACTAATAGGTCATCATTCCCTTTGGATCCTGGTAGCAAGCTGTGATTTTTTTACCCCATGTTTCATCTCCTATGACTATCTCACTAAAGAAATTTTCAGGTTCTCAGTTGTATCTATAGTTATTTTGTACCTAGTTCCATATTATGTGTAGTTGGCTTTTAAAATATACTGACCATTGGAATACATGAAAACTTGCTTTACTTTTTTTTGTTGTTGGTGGTGGTGAGGAAGATTGACCCTGAGCTAACATCTATTTCCAATCCTACTCTTTTTTTGCTTGAGGAAGATTGTCACTGAGCTAACATCTGTGCCAATCTTCTATTTTCTATGTGGGATGCCACCAAAGCATGGCTTGATGAATGAGTGTGTAGGTCTGTGCCTGGGATCTGAAACTGCAAACCCCAGGTCACTAAAGCAGAGCACATGAACTTAACCACTATGCCACTGGGCCAGCCCTAAATTTGCTATACTTTTAGGTAACATTGAATGGACTGAAAATATCTCTTTAAGCTGGTCTCTATTTGTATGAATCTTGTTTAATTTCAAATAAGTCAAATTTTTGTAGATCCTCGTGAACACTTTCTTCGTATCTGATGCTACTTACATTCATTGGTCTGAGCCCTCACTGGAGAATATCCTGAGCAAAAAGAATCAAGAAAATTTTTGTTATGTTTATTGCCATCATTTCTGCTATTGGGTTTCAGTTGGTTTTGCTTCCTAAATAGCTTTTCTCTGTAACTATCAAAGGGCCGTGCCTGACATGGCAAGAAAGGTGACACATTGAGACTATGACAGATTCAGCTTCATCTCTGACTGATTAATATCAATCTTCACACTCAAACTCCATACAAAATTCAAATATTAAAGAGATTTATACAGCTTTTATGGACATGAAGCACCAAAATTTGAAAATTGTGAACAAAAATGTGTGCAAGTAAGTCACATGTTAAGAAGAAATTCCATGTCAATTTTTCTTTATAAAAATATGGTAACATATTATTTAAATATATTTGATTCACTCCGTATTCTATGCATCCAATTGGTATAAGTCCTCCCACGTGCACTCTGTACAGGGCTTTAACAGGTGCCCAAAGAACCAGAGGTAAATGGGAGTTTGCTTTATAGAACTGCTAAGATATATTTGACTAGAGAGCTGAGAGTTTTTTCAGTGAATATTCATAATAGTCATACTTTTTAATTATGTCTTGGGAGAAACTAATTCTTTGTCAAGGGAAAAGGCCAATACAAACATTTACTAGGTGCTAAGTAAAAATAACAATACTTCTATCATATATATCTTTTTGTCACATACCACCTTGTGAAATAGGGCTTATTATCTCATTTTACAGATGAGAAAATGAGGTTGACAAAACTGTTCCAGTCAGACAACATATCAGAGATTATGAACCCGGCCAGCCTCAGTACAAGAGCTGCACATTTTCCATTGTACCATTCAGTGCCTATTTAAGCACACCCCAGAAGATTTATATAACACTTTGAAATCCCCCTTCTCACGAATTTAGATATCATTTAACTGGTCATCCACTCTCAAATTATCCCATGACTACAATAACACAAGGTAGTGGATTTCCTGCCTGTGAACCAGTAAAACATGCATTTACATCTCCCATCTTCCTCAAGCCAAGGTTAAAGCAAGTTTGCTCATCTGGCAAATGATACCAACTTGCCTTAGGTTATCAGAAAAAGCTTACATCACCTCCCACATAAGAAGGGCCAGACGGAGATATCTAAGATGGGGCTCACCAACCACATACACCCACTTTTTCTTACTTATACCCACTTGCACAAAACGTTTCAGTCAGTGATATGATTGGTTAGAAGCGATAATGAATAAAGCTTCAAACATTTACAGGTTTATTATTCTTTTCTCATAATGAGCGATTTTAAGGACATTAGGCCAAGGCTGTAGCAACTCAAATGCGTCATCAAAGATCAAGCCTCCTCTGCCTCTGCTCTCCATCCTTGGGTGTTGTCTTTGACTCAATCTCAAAATGGGATGGAGCTTCCAATACTGAAACTGTAAGGCAGGAAGAGGGAGCAGAAGACCCTGGTCACATCAACAGTAACCTCGGACTGTTTTCCAAATATAGAGCCTAAGCAGCTTCACAATTATTTGGTAGGAAAGAATTAATAAAATAAGAAAGTACTGTGCTTTGTGTATATCCTTAAGCACAATACACATATGATTTGGGGAAATTATTCCCTTAGGTTTTGTTATACATTACTTTCACTGGCATACAAAAATCAACTCTTTCTTTAATTGGATATCTGACACTTCCACTGAAATCTGCCCATTTTATACATGATTACCAAAGACTGTAACTTTAAAGACTTTAGTTAAATTAACAGTTTATCTTAAATTCGCTTTAATGTTAGTTTCCTCCCTGAGCCCCGAGCCAGCCATCAGTCATCCTTTGCTACATTCTTTCCAGCTTCTAAGACTAAAATTTGATGACTTTTTATTTTATTTATTTCTTTTAAAGTAACATGAAATTGTGTATAGAAAAATATATATTCTACACATTACATATATATGCGTTTTAAAAATATTCCCACTAGACAGAAGTAACAACTGCTAAATTTTTGTGATGCTCACTTCTTTGCTTTTTGTAAGAAATGAAGCATTATAAATGTATCTAAGGTAGCCTTTAACAACTCTCAACCCCTACATTCCCTTCTTCTGTAGGCAAGCCTTTTCAGCATTTTGACATGTATAATATGTTGTTATTTTACTCATATACGTGGGTATCCATAAACGATATTTCTTACTGTGGTGTCTTTTAAATCTTTTTAATAAAAATGAGAACTATGTATATTTATATAGCATTTGTCTGGGTTGTTCCATGAGACTTTTGACAATTCCTTGTATCTTTTTAAATTGCCATATAGCATCCCATTTTGCAAATATATCACATTTTTCAGCATATAAAAGTACACTCTAAGTATTCCCAATTCCTACTTTTACCGAAAGATAAAATGATGAAATAAACACCCTAGTAAATTCACATTGTGAGAATGGAGATTAATCTTTCTAAATTGTATACTCAGAAGTGGAATTCCTGAGTTACAATGTATACAAATTTTAAAATTTACAAAGTATTTGGTTGAATCATATGAAATTTCTTTTTTTAAAAAGATTGGCATCTGAGCTAACATCTGTTGCCAATCTTCTTTTTTTTTTTCTTTTCTTTCTCCCTGAAGACCCCAAGTACATGGTTGTACATTCTGGTTGTAGGCCCTTCTGGTTGTACTATGTGGGACGCTGCCTCAGCATGGCCCGATGAGCGGTGCCATGTATGCTCCCAGGATCTGAACCCACGAGACCCTGGGACACTGAAGCAGAGTGCATGGAACTTATCCAGTCGGCCATGGGGCTGGCCCCCATATAAAATTTTTTAAACTGTCAGTTTCATACAGTTTGACCTGAATATTTCAAATTGCTCTTTAGAGTGACTATACAAAGCAACTGTATGAGAATGCTATTTTTGACACCGTTGCGATACTTTATATTATCAAAAATCTTAATTTTTACCAAGTTAATGACTGAAAAATTATTCTTTACTTTTGTTACATATATATTTTATTATATATATTTTATTATGTATATATTAATGTTATTGTATATATTCGATATATATAGAAAATCATTAAATCATACAAAATGTATTCTATTTTACCTGGTTACTTTAACTTAACCTTATCTTTGTGTGTTTTGAGTCTTTACGAATTTTGTTTTAATGTCCTTTGCCACACGGAAGTTATTTTGTGGTGTAGTAATTTAATCTAACTTTCGCTTTTCCTTGAATAGTATGTAAAGAAGAGAGCAGGTACTTGGTCTGTTTCCCCACACTTTATCCTCAGTATCTGTGCTTAGCTCTTAGTAGGAGCCTAATAAATATTAATTGAATAATGATTAAATTTTCTTTTTGATTTTTTCTTCATGCATTTTTAAAGAAAACAAATTCTATCCTGAAACCAAGATAGTTTCCTATGTTATAGTTAATTTGCCCTTATAAATAAAATAAACTGTATTTTATATCAATCTTTATTAATTTATTTAAAAACTTATTTGGGATTTATTTCTGTAATGTCGTGAAGTGTGTAGTTAAATTTCTTCTCTTAAAATGAAATGTCAGGTGCAGCAACACCATATATTAATACTCATAATTTTAATAATAGTGTATTAACATTAATGTACATTGCTACTTTTGTCAAGGTAACCTACATGTATAGCACTGTTTCTCTGGTCTCTTTTCTGGCCCATTGCTATGTGCCCCATGCCAAAGTTATGTTTAAATGGCTTTGTTAGTGATAGCTCTTGTAATCTGTTTCTCTCTTGTCTGCTCCATTTTCAAAACCTATCTTCAAACAGAGTTTCTAATCTTAGTTATTTGGCTACTGTTAAGCCCATGAATCAGGGCAGGCAGCTCATTTCAAGTAATAATTCAGATTATTATCCACCAGTAGTTTATCCTACTCACTAATGAGAGTAGAACATTGTTTATTCTTAGATGCAAATATTTTGGGCTTCCTGCTGTGCCAGAGGTCTTTTACCTTAACCCTTCCTCTGTGTGCACAGAGACTACAGCACCGAGATAGCTGTTTGGTCCTGGTCCACCGGCAGCCACCAAGCTTTAACTCCCATCCAAGACAACAACATTCCGGATGCGTTGGGTTTTCTGTTTCTTGATTTCAAGCTCATCTTTACATTTTTAAAATGTGTCTAAATATTTTATAAGTTATTTCTATTTTTTTTGAAAATAAAGGGACAATCATGAATCTGTGTGTTGAATCTTCCATCTTTACTCAAACCCCCTTTTTGTTCTAATATCCTCAAGATTCGAGATATCACTGTAATCCAATAAACTCAAATCTGTTGAGATGCATGTGAATATCTCAATTTGGCCTTTTAAAAAAATCTTCCTCTACCTTTAAGCCAAATCTGTTTGTAAAAAGCAATGAAATATTCAAATCAGTGAGTGGAGGAGGATATATTTAGGCAGCTTTCCTACCATTGGTTTGATTGTGATTGTCTGGTAGCCATACTGGCCCAAATAGACAACTGATTGCTAATGTGCTTTATTGCCCTAAAAGGCCAAGGGTTAAAAGATGTCTGTTCAAATTTCAGATATAAGATCATCTCAGACTATAAGATGGTATAAAAATATCACCTCCCAGAATATCACACACTTCTTTGAAATTCGTGAAAGCAGAAAGGAAAAACACTCAATATTAGAAAATTAACACAAGCACTGGACTGTACTATATCTTAAGTAAAAAAACAGATTTTAGTACATTCAGTAGCCAAAATATGAGACTAGCCAGTCTTATATGGAAATGTGGGAAATGGAGAATCTATATCTTGTCAATGAAACATTCAAAAAGGGGTTGGGCAAATTGATTCAGAGCCAAGAATAGAAAGCGACTCCCTTTCATGTAAAGCTTCCTTGAGCTATTTCCAAACAATATCCATACAGTTGGCAAAGTTTAAATGGAAATACATTAGTGTTAATTTGTGCTTACAAAAAAAATACATAGTTTATTTTAAAACAGAGGAGTGTTAATAGTCCATTCCAAAATTTAGTTGTAGTTGTTTTACTTATTTTCTTTCCTTTTTCCCTCATATTGAGAAGAAAAAGGAATAGAAATTAAGACAGGACTGAAAAACAGAGAAAAATTATGACAAGACTGGAAAGACTCAGGAGAAGATTAAGAGGAATATAGCAACGTTAGGAACCCTTACGACTAAATTTAAGGAATTATTGAATATGTAGTGTGATCTGTATATGCACTAAAATTGCTTTGCATATAACATAATAATACAATACATACCAATGTTTATATCCATTCTCTTTTCAATTCTTTTTTTTCACATAAACTTTGTACTGAAGTGAAGCATACTTTATAGCCGGTATATGTCAGTGTCTAGCTTGAGGGATTTTTACAAAGTAAACATTCATTTATACTACACCCAGATCAAGAAAGAGAACATTACCAGAATTCCAGAAACCCACTGGATTCCCTTCCCAGTCATTACCTCCCACTCGCCAAGGGAAACCATTGTCCTGGCTTTTGTATTAGTCTTTTATTTATGAGTTGCTAATTGCTATAGATTTGCTGGTTTTCAACAACCTGAGTTTATTATCTCACAGTCTCTATGGGACAGAAGTTTTGGTAAAGTTAGCTGGATGCACTGCTCAGAGTCCCACCAGGCTATAGTCAAGGCGTTGGTCATGGCTGTGATGTCAACTGGGCTCATGGTCCTCTTTCATGTGATTGTAGGACAAATGTCATTCTTTTCTGGCTGACTGTCAGTTGGGGATAATTCTCACCTGGAGCCCTCTCTTGGATCTTTGTTACAAAATTGTCTTCATAGGCAATTCGCAAAATGGTTGCTTACCACTTTAAGGCCAGCAGGAGAATCTCCCACCTTCAAATCTACAGTGAGGGCCTACAATCTCTTTCAAAGCACTCACCTAATTAGGTCAAGTGCATCCAAAATAATCTTCCTTTAGATTAATTCAAACTCAACTTATTAGAGACCTTAATGACATCTTCAAAATGCCTTTACTATTACCATTTAATGTAAACTAACCATAAAAGAGAAATTAAGTCATTTACACAAATCCCACCCACAATCAAAGGAAGGGGATCACACAGTTTGCATACACAAGTGGGAGTGAAACTTGCAGATCACTGATCTTAGAATTCCATCACATTCCATACACTACAGATTGGTCTTCCTAATTTTGAACCTTATATTAATGAAATCATATGATATATACTCTTTTGTGTCTGACTTCCTACATTCATTAGCGTTTTTATGACGTTCTTCCAAGCAGTTGTGTATAGCAGTGACTTATGCATTTTCATTTTTGTATATTTATCCTCATTATTTCCATTTTATGAATATATAAAAATGTATTTATCCATTAATTGCTATTGAACAGTTCGGTTGCTTCTTGTTTTGTACCAGTATGACCATATTTGTATCTTTCAGTGAACATGTGTACATATACATTTCTGATAGATATATACTAGGAGTTACACTCAGCTTTAATGAAAACAGACAATGAATTTTCCCAAAGGTTATAAAAAAAATTTACATTCCAACCAACATTTTATGTGAGCTCTAGCAGCTCAACATTCTCACCAAAACATTGTATTAACAGCCTTCTTTTTCATTTTGCCATTGTGTGGTTGTGTATCACTATTGTGTTGTGAATTTCCACCATGGTTAATGAAGTAATGCACGTTTTCAAGCCTTTCTCTTTTTTTGGCTTTTTTGATGTCTGTGTTGTAAAATTGCAATTTAAATCACTTGGCCATTTTTCCATATGTCTGTCTTTTATTTATTTTTTATTGATTTGTAGGAGTTCTTCATATATTTTCAATATAATTCCTTTAACAGATATATACATTGCAAACATCTACTGTTATGTGACTTTCTTTTTTTATTCTCTCAGTAGTATATCTTAGGTGAATAGAAATTAAAATCTTAATATAGTCTTGGTTATTTTTCTATTTATTATCATCACTTTTTGCATCACACATAAAAAATTAGTTTCCTAAAATGGATTTACCATTTTATATCCCATATGCAGTTCATATGGGAGTTCCAACTTGTTCATATCCTCATCAGGACTTGATATCATCAGTCTTTTTAATTTTAGCTATTCTAATGTAGGGGAGGAAGACATTTACTCTTCCCAAATGTGGGTTTGTCTGGCCGGAGAACGAATTAAATTCACATGAGACAGAATAGCAAGAGAAAATTAAACAAAGCTTTATGAGGAACCATTCCCTGGGGCCTTTCTTCCCGAAGGAAGAAAGGGCACTGAAAAAGTGGGGTGCACAGAGTGGTTATATACCCCCAAACAGGGTGTTTCACATATGATTGAAATGTCCCTTTTACAATAGTCAGGAGGCTGCTCTGTCAGCACAGCGCTTGATGGTATCAGTGCAGGTGGGGTCCAGCCACTGGGTGGTCCCACAACTTTTAGATAAGAATAAAATCAGATTAAGTAAAGGCCAGAAGCCACCATCCTAAATCAGTTACATGAGATTGCCAGACAGTAACCAACTTAAGTTCTTGCCTTTGGCATTGATTAAGAGTTTCCAGAGATAAGGCAATCCCCCCTTCCTCCTGGTGCAGAGGGGGAGGCATGGAGATTTCCTTCACAAATGCAAATTTCTCTCCAAGGGCAAGCAAACTCTGCTCCTTGAAGCCTGCTTCTCATCTGCAGTTTTAAAATTAACCAGCCTAAAATAATCCTCATCAATCCCTGAGAGAGAATTTTTGACAATTCTGTATTTTAATTTATATCTGATCCAATTTGTCAACTTTCCTTATGAAAAAAGTTTAAATTTAAAATATATTAGATAACATTCCATATTTAGTAGAGACATTAAAAAATGTGTTGAAGAGGATTCTACCTCTGGAATGGTGGCAGGAAAAGCTTCATGGACCTGTTCCCTAGTGAAACAGCCATAAACTGGTAACAATCATTTAAAATATGGCCATTTAAAACCTCTGGAGGTTGTCCCAAGGCCATACAGCAAATGAAGAAACATTTATTCAATAAAATCTTCTAAGTCTTGGCAAGAACAGATAGAAGAGATAGAATCTGTGGCACCTCCAGGTGTGTGATCAAGAAGATGGAGCTTCCTTGCTCCCTAACTCCCAGTAAAGGGCTGAGAATCAACACTGGAAGAGGCAGACCACCACCATTTCTCGTCTCACTCAGCTCTAAATTTCAGAGGAGTTAAATTCCAGGCAAGCACAGGCAAGAAATCAGAAGCTCCCTTCCTCCTTAATCCCAACAGATATGGCACAGGCTCTAGTCCAGCTCTGGGAAGCTGAGAAAAGTGGAGCTCTGATTTCCCTTGCTTCAGCTCACACATTGATTGAAGGATCCACCCTGGGAGAGGCAAACCAAGAAGACCAGAGATTACCACCTTACCAAGCACTCTATTTATTAACCAGGTGTGTCACCCCAAGAGATCTGTGCCCTGTCCCTGCCCCCAGCCACAGACAAATAGCTCAGAGATTTTTTTCCACAAGAAAAGAGAAGCAAGTCATTAGAACAGAAGACAACAAAGCTAAAGGAAGTGCCTTTGTTTGGAGCAGAAGGTGGGGGTGATCAAGCCTAAGGGCATTCTTGAAAACAATGGAGATGTTGGTGGTAAGCCATTAAGAGAAAGCTGGATGCTCCATGGGAGCAAGAAACTAAGTAGCCAGCTAGATTACCAGAAAGAACTAGAGAAAGCCACAGCTAAGAGGAGGCCTCCTAGGTTTAAAACAAACCTCACAGATAGACCTCAAAAACTACCCATGCAAAGAGTACTGAATTTAATTGGATCAGATCATGGAACAATTTATGCCCCAGGATGCTGTCAAAAACAATAGAGCAATTATTCAAATATTAGTGGAGCCTAACAGGTGGATATGATACCAACAGAGGCCAAAAGCTAAATAGAGAGATCAGCGAAAAAGTAAGTCGAGGAGCAGATTGATAAAATCACTGTCATCTCAGAGTAATTGTACACAAGCCCAAGACTATCAACTGTGAGGAGCAACATCATAGGTTTCACATTGTGAAAGAAATAGACTTAACTAAAGTATTTCAGCCAACTCACTAAAGAAATAAACAAACAAACTACAACTGCAGCAAGCCCCAGGGAGAGGGGATCAGTATTCAACCTTGATATAATAAATTACCTAAAGTGTCTGATTTCCACTATCAATTTTGAGATCTGCAGAGAAAAGAAAGTGTGAAACACATGCAGGAAAAAAAAAAAAAAACTATGGGCAATAGAAGATGTCTGTGAGAGGGCCCAGATGTTGAACTTAACAAATACTTGAAAGTGGATTTTATACATATTTTCGAGGAAATAAACGGACTTTGTTTGTAGAAATAAAGTAAAGTATGAGGACAAATGAATGCAAGCTAAAGACAATCAGAGATTTAAAAAAATAACCAGAGAAAGAATTTATTTCTAGCAGACCCATCTGATAGAAATAATAAAGAATATTCTTCAGAGTGAAAGCAAGTGACCACAGACAGTATTTTAAAATATATGAAATGCATTGTTAAAGGTAATTATGTAATTATAGAATATGAATGCATATTTTTCTCTTTTCTTCTCTTATTTTAAAAACAATTGTAGAAAACCATATCTATGTAATTGCATTGCTGGGGCCATAACATACCGAAGTTCAATATAATTGACAATAACTGCATGAAAGAGGTTAAGAAGAAACAAAGCTGTACTAGAGTAAGGAAATGACCCTAGATATAACTACAAACCACAGGAACAAATATAGAGAACCAGAACTATGAAGGTTAATATAATAAAGTCTATACATATATTCTTCCTTGGCTTTCTTATCCGACTTCTTTAAATGACAAAATTACATAAAGCAATATTATCAAAATGTATTGTTGGATTTGATAACCAACATCTTAATCTCAAGTTCATGTGCCCATGCTCAATAAGCCAATCACTGAGTCATGGTGCTTGGGGTGGAGAAAAGTTTATTCCAACTGGCCCAAAGGAGAAGGTGGGAGGATCAATCCTCTCAAATCTGCATTAACAAAAGAAGCAAGCAGGAGCTTTTATAGAGCTAAGGGGCTTGGGAGGAGGAGTTTCAGAGAAACAAAGGGGAAATCCACATTTCTTTCAAGCCAGATAAGCTCTTGGGCAATCAGACTTCTGGGTGTCAAAGGCAGCTGGGGACTGGTTTTCTGGTGATCATAACTTCCTTGAAGGCATTCTTTTTCTCGTGTAAAACAAGCTCATAAATCCTTGTGACTTATGAGTCACCCTTAGGTTAAACAAGAAAACAGCAAATTAACAAGATTAACTTCCTTTCATCTGTGTCTGTGTTGGGTACAGTGTTGAAGGAAAATCACGTTCTTATTGAATATTTACAGTAACCCTCAGGTACTTGGCTTCAGGTTCATATATATATGAAATAGAACAAAAAGAAAGAATAGGGAATAGAGCTATATAGGAATAATATTTCTATATACCACTGGAATTGTTAGTATAAATCTGAAGTAGATTCTGAGCAGTTATGAGGTTTAAGATAAGCCCTACAGCAACCACTTAGAAAAATTAAAAATGTTCAAAAAAAATTTTTAAGGAAATTGAAATTTTACACTAGAAAATATTCACTTACTGCAAAAGAAATCAGTAAAAGAGGAATAGATGAAGAAAAAAGACAGAGGCAACAAAAAGTAAAATGGCAAATGTAAATCTAAACATATTAATAGCATTAAATGAAACTGGATTAACAATCCAATCACAGGTCAGAAATTATCAGTCTAGAATTTAAAAAGTTCTGATAGATGCAGTCTATAGGAAACATATTTTTGATTACAAGATACAAACAAGTTGAAGCAAAACAATGAAAAAATGATATAGCATGGTGAAGGGAAAATGGAGGCACTATGGACAATTAGAGTGGAGCAGTTTCCGGTGCACATGACTCAACGTGTCCGCTGGAGGCAGTGCATGCACTGAACTGTGCCAATGTAAACATATCTTATGTAACCCTAGATGGCTGTGTCACTTTTGTGTAAAAATCACATAAAAACAGCCACAGGAGAAGCCATGGGGCTCCCTCCCCCTGCTGAACAAAGAGGATAGGCATAGCTACAGTGCCATTGGCTCCGTGCATCTTTTTTCAACTCCCTGAGCCCCATGGTCCAGTCCTCTGCCGTTTCCTTCCTGCACACACATGGAAACAGCAAGAGTAAGAAAATTGGAAGGCTATGCTAACATCAGGCCAAATAGGCCTTAAAACTAACAAATGTTACTAGAGACAAAGAGGGACATTTTATAATAATCAAAGGGCCAATCTACTGGATGATATATGACAATTATGAGCATATATACATCTAACAACAGAACCCCAAGATGCGGAAAACAAAAACTGACAGAAGAGAAGGAAGAGATTAACAATTCAAAATTAATAGTTGCAGACTTCCATATCGCATTTTCAATGTGGAGAGAACACCCAGCAGACGATTAACAAGGAGCAGAAGACTTAAACAAGTCTGTAAACCAGCTGGACCTAAGAGACTCCTACAGACAATCTGCCCAATGAGAGCAGAATACATGTTTTCTCAAGTGCATATGTGACGTTCTCCAAGAAAGACTATAAAACAAGTTTGGCCTTAAAGCAAGTCTCAGCAAATATTTAAAGGATTGAAATCATACAAAGCACATTCTCCTATAATGGAATGAAATGAGAAATCAATAAAAAGAAATTTGGGAAAATCAGAAATATGTGGAAATTAAAAAGCACGCTCCTAAATATTCAATGAGCCAAAGAAAAATGACAATGGGAATTAGAAAATACTTTGAAAAGAATGAAAAACACAACATCCGAAAGTTAGGAGATGTGGCAAAGTACAGCTTAGAAGGATATTTAAAGCTGTAAATCACTGTATTTAAAAAGAATAATGATCTCAGATTAACAGTTTAACTTTCCACCTGAAGACATGGGAAAAACAGCATACTAAACCTAAAGTAAGCAGAAAAAGAAAATGAAAGTTTGAATAGAAATTGATGAAATTGATAATAGAAAAACAATAGAGAAAAATTGACAAAATCAAAAGTGGATTATTTGAAAGATCAAAAAGATTGACAACCCTTTAGCTGGAATGACCAAGAGAAAAAAAAAAGAGAGAAGTCTAAAAATTACTAAAATCAGGAATGGAAGGGGGATATCATTTCTAACTTTCAGTAAATGAAAGGAATCATAAGGTCATATTATGAACAAATGTATGCCAACAAATTACATGATGAAGGCAAATTTATAGAAAGACACAAATTATGGAAACTAACTTGAGAGGAAATAGAAAATCAGAATAGATCTTTTACAATTAAAGATTCAATTAGAAATTTTTTTAAATTCCCAGGAATAAAAGCCCTTGCCAACATGGCTTAACTGTGAATTCTACTAAATATTTAAAGAAGAACTAAAACCAATATTTCCCAAACTCTTCCAAGAAATAAAAGTACAGGGAACACTTACCAGTCCACATTATAAACCAGTAGTACATTTATACCAAAATCAAAGACCTCACAAGACTTAGAAGATACAGACCAATATCTTTTATGAATATCAAAACAAAAATCCTCTAAAACTGAATCTGAAAACATATAATAAGGATTACATAAGTGGAATTTATCACAGAAATGAATGTTGTTTTGACTTCTGAAAATAAAATTATGTAATAAACCATGTTAGTAGAATAAAGTAAAAAAAAACAAATCCTCATTTTAATAGTTTCAGGAAAAGTAATAGACAAAGAACAACACCTTTTCATGATAAAAAGTTGACAACTAAGAATAGAATGCAAATTTCTTAACCTGTAATAGAGCATCTAGGAAAACCTGCAGCCCACATTATACTTAATGAGTAAAAACTAAAGAATTTTCTTCTGAGATCAGGGAAGAGATAAAAATGTCTGTTCCTACCATTTCTGTTCAACATTCTACCAGAAATTCTAGCCCTGGCAATTGGGCATGGCAATTAAATAAAAGGAAAAGAAGAGGTAAAACTATCCCTATTTGCAGATGACATAAATTTGAAGATCAAAATCTCAAAGAATCCTGTGAAGAAAACACCACAATAAGAATGAATATTTAGAAAGTGAAATTAAGAAAATTCTGTTACCATAGCATCAAAAAGAATAAAATACTTAGTAATAAACTTAACAAGAGAAAAGTAAGACTTGTGTATAGCAAGCTATAAAATGTAATTGAAAGAAACTGAAGACTAAGGAAATGGTATGGTTCCTTTTCGCTCAATACTTCCTTCCTCAATTTCTTTCTTTCATCTCACAGGTTACTATAAGCAGCAAAGGGAAACCAAGTTGAGCCTTCCACATTTCGCTTGAAAATCTCCTCAGCTAAATATCCAAGCTCTTGACTTGCAAATTCTACTTTCTACCACTGAACAGCACAATGCAGTTTGGCCAAGTTCTACACCACTTTATAAGGATTGCCCTTTTTCCAGTTTCTAATACATGTTTCTCACTTCCGTCTGAGTCTTCTCCAGAAGCACCTTTGCCATTCATATTTCCAGCATCAGTCTGTTCCTGATGGTATATGTATTCTCTAAGATGATAGAAACTTTCTCTACAGCTTTCCTTACTTCTTTCTAGCCATTGCCAGAATTACTTTTAACATCCATATTTCTACCAACGAACTCTACAAGACAATCTAGGCTTTTGCTATCAAACGTCTCAAAATTCTTCCAGCCTGTATCCATTACCCAATTCCAAAGCCACTTCCACATTTTCAAGTATTTGTTATCATAGCACCTCAATTCCTGGTACCAAAATCTATAATAGTTTTCTAGGGCTTCTGTAACAAAGTAACAAACTGGTTAGCTTATAACAACAGAAATGTATTCTCTCACCCTTTCTGAGGCCAGGAATCTGAAATTGACATACTGGCAGTGCCATGTTTCCTCCAAGGTTCTCTTTAGAATTCTTCTATGCTTCTTACTTGCTTCTGGTGATGGCAAACAATCCTTGGCATTTTTTAGCTTGAAGCTGTGTCACTCTAGTCTGTGTCATCACAGGACATTCTCCCTGTGTGTCTCTGTCTTCACATGAGATTTTCCTCTCCTTATAAGGACACCAGTAGTATTGGACTAACAGCCCATCCTACTCCAATTTGATCTCATCTTAAGTATTTGCATCTGAAATGACCCTAATTCTGAATCAGATCACATTCTGAATTATTGGGTGTTAGGACTGCAACACAGCTTTCTGGAGGATGCAACTTAATCCATAACAGACCTCTTCTTCATACCATACACAAAAATGAAGTAAAACAGGTTGTAGACTGATACGTAGGAGTTAAAATTATAAAACATTTAGAGAAAATATAAAAGGAAATCACTGTAACATTGGGTTAGGGAAAGCTTACGTGACACCAAAAGCACAAATGATAAAATAAAAATATCGGTAAATTGTACCTCATCAAAACTAAAACATTTTTGTTTCAAACGATACTATCAAGAAAGTGGAAAGACAACAGAAAGAAGGAGAAAAAATATTTGCAAATCATATTTCTCATAAGCGACTTGTCTCTGGAATATATAAAGAACAAGTACAAATCAATAATAAAAAGACAAGCCAATTAAAAATGGTCAAAGGATCTGAATAGACTTTTCTCCAAATAAAACATACAAATGGAAATAAGACTGTGAAATGAGTCTCAACATCATTAGCCATTAGGGAGATGCAGATTAAAACCAGTGTTAGACACCATTTCACATACACTAGACAGTCTATAATCAAAAAGTCAGATAAAAGCAAGGTTTGGCCAAGATGTGGAGAGAACCCAAATCCATACATGGCTGGTGGGGGTGTAAAATGATGCATTTGCTTTGGAAAATAGTCTGAAAATTCCTCAGAAAGTTATACATAGAGTTAACAAATGACTCAGCAATTCCACACCAAGGTATATACTTAAGGGAAATCAAAACATATCCACACAAAATTTGCTCATAGCAACATTGTTCATAATAACCAGAAAGGAGAAAAAGACAAATGTCCCTCAACTGATGAATGGCTTTTAAAATGTAGCATGTCTATGCAGTGGAATATTATTCAGCCATGAAAGGAAAGAGGTCCTGATACATGCTACAACGAGGATAAACCCTGAAAATGGTGTAAGTGAAAGAAGCTAGTCACAGAACACCACATATTGTATGGTTCCATTTATATAAGGTGTCCAGAATAGGTAAATCTATGAGGCAGAAAGTAGATTAGTGGTTGGCTGGGCTGTGGAAGTGAGGGGAATTGGAGAGTGACTGATTCTGGATATTGGGTTTCTTTTAAATGTTTTAAAATTGATTATGGTGATTGTTGCATAACTCTGTGAATGTACTAAAAACTATTGAATTGTACACTTTAAATGGGAGAGTTGCATAGTATGTGAATTATATCTCAATAAAGTTGTTATATAAAACACAAGGGGTTGAAATATATATGATTATATAAAATATAGTATAAAATGAATTTTACGTACACAAATACAAGAAGTACATGCATATTATATGCAAATTCCCAATATACTCATTATTCAAATACTCTTGAACACTATTAATTGATTCTTATTTGGGGGGGGGGAAGATTAGCCCTGAGCTAACATCTGCTGCCAATCCTCCGCTTTTTGCTGAGGAAGACTGGCCCTGAGCTAACATCCGTGCCCATCTTCCTCTACTTTACATGTGGGACGCCTACCATAGCATGGCTTGATGAGCAGTGCCATGTCCACACTTGGGATCTGAACCCGTGAACCTGGGGCCACCAAAGCAGAACATACAAACTTAACTGCTGTGCCAACGGGCTGGCCCCAATTGATTCTTTTTATGTATAATCTTATAGAACCCTCTTAAGTTTGTGAAATGATCATATGCGATCACTCTCTTCATTTCGCAGGTAAGGAAACTAAGACTCATGTTATTTTTTTTAACTTTAGAGGTCTGTTCTATGGCACAATAAACAATTTGTAAATGCCTTTGACGTTCAAGAGCCTACTTTAATTTAAAATATCAACTAAAAGTACATTAGCCTGAGAAATACAATGAATAAATTAAAAGACAGAAAAAATACAAGTAACCTAAAAAAGGAATGGGATGAAGTTTATCTGCCCGTTCCATTTATCACTGCTGACAGGAGCCCAGGTAGATTAGTAAAAGAGAACTTGCTTCAAATTCAGAAAACCCAGTTCTGCCTCAGTTTACTAATCAGATATCCTGAAGCATGCCATTTAATATTTTCTTTTCATAGCTTTATCAAAATCTTTAATTTATCCCTATAAATTGATCCTAAATATCCTGCTATTCACCTTCAAAGTCTTTTTTTAACTGATGTGAGTTCACATAACGCCCTACGATATGGGTTGAATTTATCCCCCAGAAAAGAGATGTTGGAATCATAAACGCAATATCTCAGAATGTGACCCATCTGGAAATAGGCTCATTGCAGATTTAATTAATCAAGATTAGGACATTCAGGCATAGGGTGAGCCCTTGACCCAAGATGACTGATGTTCTCGTAAGAAAAGGAAAAAAGAGACAGAAATACTGACATCCAAGAAGAGAATGCCATGCCTCAGTGGAGGCAGAGGCTGGAGAGCTGCAACTTTGAGCCAAAGAACGCCACGGATTTCTGGCAAACCACCAGATGCCAGAAAGAGGCAAGGATTCTCCCCTATGGATTTCAGAGGCATCATTGCCCTGCCAACGCTTTGATTTAGATTTCTAGCTTCCAGAACTGTGAGACAAGAAACTTTTGTCACTTGCAGCCACCAGGTTTGTGCTATTTTGTCACGGCATCCCAGGAGACTTATACCCTCCCCAACCGACTTTGCCTAATAAGCCCTTATAAGTAATAACTCACACTTACTACACGCTTACTAACTGCCATGTACGGTACTAGGCGCATGGTATGCATTCTCATCTGTAACGAATTCAATAAAAAAGAAACAAATAAAACTCTTGGAAGTATGACACAATATTTACCTCTACTATTAGATTGTCTCTATTAGTGAAGAAACTGAAGTTGAGAAAGTTGCCTTGGATCAAAACTATTTTAAGAGTTGCAAGTCTGACGTAATGTGGCCTGACCCGAGACCTGTGTAATTAATCACCACACAGGTTAATCTATCTCAAATCTGTAATGCCTGGAAAGCTTTTTGTTTTAGAAATGACGATTGTAATTTTTCCCCATTTCCACTTAATCTCCATTAGACAAAAAACTAGCAGTAGAAATAGACTGTAAAATAATGAAAAAGTTTTCAAATTTTCTAGCAATCAATACTTTTACTGGAATAAAAAGCACTAAAGTCTACAATCAATTTAAAGAGTTAAATCCAGTCTTCTTTAATTCGATGGAAAAGATTTTTTGTCTCTTTTATTACAGGTACTCTTTCTATGTGTTTCAGTAAAGATAAATTGATGAAGAAGTTTTCCATTGAGGTCAATGCTTTCCGTTAAAAAAAATGCCAACCACTTGGGAAATGGTGCTTTTCTTTGTCTGCTTCATCATGAAACTTTCAAATCCAAGATCACTCATCGTTTGATGTCATATGGTCCTCTTGGTTTTTATTTCTTTTTGTATTTTCTGAAAATAATACATAGTAATAATAAAATATTAAGGCAGCCTGTGATTACAACAGTATACCTAACTTACTACTTAATGTGTTTCTCAAGTTTATAGTTATGACCACAAAATTAATGTTAGATGAAAGCCTTAAAGGGAAAGTAATGGAAAGTTTGATTATAACTTCTTAACAATTTAACAGAGACGTCTTGTGATCTTTTTATGATTTTCACTATTTTTGTGTTTTTTTCTGGTTGAACTAAACAATGATGCATAGTATTCACTTACTCATGTACTAAACTGAAAATATGTGTCCTAAGAAAGATGAAGTGGTGCTTTTTAACTTATTTTTAATAATTTTCTTTTTTACAGTCTCAGAGCTCATTTTTTTTTCTTTTAAAGATTGGCACCTGAGCTAACAACTGTTGCCAATCTGCTTCTTTTTTTTCTCTGCTTTTTCTCCCCAAATCCTCCCAGTACACAGTTGTGTGTATACATCTACTTTTTTCAGTTGTGGGTCCTTCTAGTTGCGGCATGTGAGATGCCGCCTCAGCATGGCCTGATGAGCGGTACCATGTCCGCGCCCAGGATCTGAACCGGGGAAACCCTGGGCTACTGAAGTGGAGCAGACAAACTTAACCATTTGGCTACGGGGTTGGCCCCTCAATGCTCATATTGACACATCAGAGTTTACTATATATAATCACCGAATCAAACATTATGGCACTGGATAGATTTTGGTGACCCATTTAGTTGGCAGCTGCAGACAAAATATGTTCAGGAAAAAAGTAATTTTTCTTTTGTAAGTTAGGTTTATGAATGAAGTCAATTTGTCAGAGCATCGTAACTCATTTTTACTGAGTACAAATATAGGTCATCTCCTCGTCATAACTCTATTTTAATATAGATTCGTACATCTTCATCACTGTTATTCATATTTTGTTTCCATCTTATGAGAGTATATTCTGCAGTTTCTATTCATAAAAATGGAACTAGAGGGCTAGCCACAGTGGCCTAGTGGTTAAGTTTGGCTTGTTCCTCTTCGGTGTCCCTGGGTTTGGTTCCTGGGCATGGACCTACACCATTTGACTATCGGTGGCCATGCTGTGATCCTGGCCCACATACTAAAAGATAGAGAAAGATTGGCACAGATGTTAGCTCAGGGCAAATCTTCTTCAGCAAAAAAAAAAAAAAAAAAAAAAGGAACTAGAACATGCACTGCCAGAATACTGCCTCAGAAATTCTTTATGAACCTTGAAAAATCCATGCCAATAATATAATATTAATGGCTTTTCTATGAATTGCTCAGACATCATGGTAATAATATTTAAAATGAGTCATATTTGCTGGAACAAGCCACGCTTCTGAGTGCAAAACCGTGTCATTTAAGAAATTTTCTTGAAAAGAGTGCTGATTTGAGAATCAAACTCACTAAGGATAATCCAAGCTGAGAAGCCCTGACCCTTGAGTATTTCTTTTTAAAATCTGCTAGCTCGGTGGTAGAACAGCCACATAGAAAGAAGAGCGTAGATAGTTGACTGAGGTAGGCTGTAGAGGATGAGTGAGAGGGACTTCTGTGAAAATATGAATATAAATATATTTTAAATAAAATTAGTATTATACTATTATAAAATGTAAAAAGTATTATAAAATGTGTGCTTCTTAGCTTTCTTTGAAATTAAGAATATATTATGTATATCTATTCATGTAAACAAACACACATGCAAACCATAATTTATCAGAACTCACATAATGTCAGCATAGAAATATACCTTCATTTACTTAGTCAACACACTATAATTGAGGATTGAGTTCCTTTTCTCCATTTTCCATTATAAATAATGCTCCAGTGAATATGCTTATGTATGCACATTTGATCATACCTTTGATATATTCTTTATTGCTTGAAGTAGAATTTCTAAGACTAAAGATTTGTACATTTATTACAGTTATCAATATGTATTGAAATTGTCATTCATAAAGATTCTCTAAATTTGGCAAGAGAATATCTGTTTTCCAAATGTTATAAAAAAAGGGTATTATTATTTATAATCTAAAAAGTTCAACAAGTAAAATAGCATATCATTATTTTGATGTATATGCATTTCATTTATTATAAGAACAGAAAATGTAATTCAAATATACATTCATTATTTATATTTCTTCATTTTAAATTGCTTTACTTTAAATTTTACATCTTCTATTGCAATTTTTATCATTTTAAACAAATGGTAATTTTTTTACATCAATATATTACCAATTATCTTGAAAAGTTTGACTTAATTTAGTAATTTTTATTGATTTAAAAAAATAATCTTACAGTGATCAATTCATCGTCAACTTTACCATTTTTATTTTTTGTCTCATGAAAAAAATATACAGTCATACGCTGCTTAACAACGGGATATGTTCTGAGAAATGTGTTAGGTGATTTTGTCATTGTGTGAACATCATAGAATGTACTTCCACAAACCTAGATGGTATAGCCTACTACACACCTAGGCTTTCTGGTACTAATCGTTTGTCATCATCGTCGTATACGCATCCATCACTGACTGGAACATCATGTGGGACATGACCGTATACACATGCATGCACACAACACACACACATATATGTATATAATTACGTATATATGCACACACATACTTTCACAAATTCTGTGTGATGGACAATATTTTTTAAATCTCTGTGCCCCAGTTTTCTCATTATAACATAGGAATACCAATAATGCCCATGCCATTGGGTTGTTATGCAAAATAAATGTCGATATTTGTAAAGCACATAGAACAGCAACAATCATAGCATAAGAACTATATTTTTAAAATAAGATTGGAGTCATTTGGAGTTAAATAGACATTATTACAATATTGTGTCTTTCAATCTATACATTTGTTATATGTTATTCAAGTCCTCTTTTCTTTCAGTAATCTTATATAGTTGTCTGTGTGGAAATCTTCGATATATTTTGTTTTATTTCTAAATATTCGAGGGTTTAAATGCTATGAAAAATAAGTATTTGACTACATTTTCTATTCATTGCTTCCAAGAGTATATGCAATTTTTATGTTTATCTTATATAGATCACCCCTGCCATATTGATTTATTAATTCTAACAGTACATAATTTTTTTCTTGAATTTTCAATATACACAATCATAAGGTTTGCAAGTAATTACAGCTTTGTTACTTTCTGATAATTGTTTTATTCCTCTGTTGCAGATCTGCTAAAAGTTTAATTTGTTAAGCCTATGGATGTGTAGTGGAATCTATTTCAATTTGCATTTCTTTGATTATCAGTGAATTTGAGTATTTTTCGTGTTTATTAATTACAGAGCTTCTCTTACTCAAAATTGTTTGCTGCTGCTGAATGTTCTTGCTTTTTATTTTTCTGAGAAAGTCTATTTCTCCTTCACTTTTTTTTTTTAGCTGAGGAAGATTGGCCATGAGCTAAAATCTGCTGCCAATCTTCCTCCTTTTATATGCAATTCACTACCACAGCATGGCCAGACAGACAAATGGTGCGGGTCCACACCTGGGAACGGAACCTGGGCCATTAAAGCAGAGTGCCAAACTTAACCACAAGGGCACCATGGCAGTCTCTCTCCTTAACTTTTGAAGGATAATTTTGACAAATACAGAATTATTGGTTCGTGCTTTTTTTCCCCTTTCGTCTTTAACTATGTTATTCCACTCTTGCTTGCATGGTTTCTGATGAGAAATCCATTGTATTTCTTACCCTTGTTCCTTTATAGATAGTGGGGTTCATTCCTCTTCTGATTTCTTTCAAGATGATTCTCCTTAGTTTTGGTTTTCTGCAGTTTGAATAGAATGTGAATCTACATGCTTTGTGGGGTTATTTTTCCTGCTTGGTGTTCTCCTAGCTTCCTGGATATGTAGTTTTGTGTCTGTCATCAACTTTGAAAAATTCTCAAACATTATTACTACCAATATTTCTTCTGTTTTTTTCTCTGTTTCTTCTATTTCTGGTATTCCCGTTATTCATATGTTATCCATTTTAATATTGTCCCAGAATTATTGAAGATTGTATTCTATTTCTTTCTTTTCTTTTTTTCTGTTTGTGCCTTTCAATTTCAGAATTTTCTATTGACCTATCTTCAATTTATGGGCTTCTATCTCTAGATGCTTCAAGTCCACTGATAAAATGCATCAAATGCATTTCATTTACTGTGATTTTTATTTGTAGCATTTCTTTTTGATTCTTTCTTAGAGTTTGCATTGTTTTGTGTACATTCTTCTATGCTGTCTATTTTTTCCATTAAAGCCCTTAA
Source organism: Equus caballus (assembly GCF_041296265.1). Taxonomy (NCBI): domain Eukaryota; kingdom Metazoa; phylum Chordata; class Mammalia; order Perissodactyla; family Equidae; genus Equus; species Equus caballus. The sequence goes on from NC_091688.1 coordinate 94,272,045, forward strand.
CATATTAATTATAGTTATTTTAATTTCCCTATCTGATAATTCCAACATTTGTGTCTTTTTTTTAAATAATCTGGTTCTGATGACTGCTTTCTTTCATTAGCGTGTGTTTTTTCTTCATTATTAACATGACAATTTTTGGAAAGCTGGACATGGTGTATCAGATAGTAGGAATGTAAGTAAAAAGGCATTGAGTGTGAATATACATGTTTTCCTGGTTACGGTTTGGACTCTGGTTATTGTTTGCTATAGCTGAGTGATCAGAGGCTTCAAATTCCTCTCATGTCCTTGTTTTTGTCTCCTCTTTGACTTTTGAGCTTGCCTATGTCTTGAGTCTGTGTCTTTCTATTCCTTCAACTTTAATTCATTGTTTTTATCCTAGAACCCTGTTGCTGTTAGGTGAAGTGTGAGAGAGGGGCATATTCTTCCAATTACATTTCAGTCTTCTAGTGGCCCATTTCTCTGGTGACCGACCACACAAGTGTTTCTCCAATGGTTAGTTTTAATCTTCCTGCCTCCTCTTCTATTTTCTTTGTTTTTTTTTTTTTTGCATAATTCCCAATCAATTTCCTTGAAGCACTTACTCCTATTGACTATATTTTTATTTTCCCCTTATGTTAGAAAGGAAAACTGGGAAGGGTTGGGACTATGTTTCAGGATTGTGGAATTGTTCTTAGGTAAGACTCTTCCCTGGAGACTAGTCCTTTGCTATGAAGAAGGTTCCGGACATATTTCAGAATGGCTACTCTTCTCCTTCCCTTGCCAGAATCATGAAGGGATTTCCCCCAGATCCTTATGATGAATACATGAAAGCATGAGAGCACCTTTAAGACTGTGGCCCCCAGGGTTTTATCATTACCACTCTAGTCCACACTCAGACTCAGTTCAGCAATTTACCATTTAAGTGTTTCTAGCAGTTTATGGCTCTAGTAGCTTCTGCTCCAGGTAAGCAAATCTTGGTTGCTGAATCTCTCTTCATGTCCATGTTTCCAGATTTTAGTGTGGCCATTTTCCCTGCAGCCTCAATTCTGTCATGAGTCTGACAAAAGTCAGTTTTTTCAGTTTTTCCATCTTTTTTTTGTATTAGAAAGATGAGAGCAATGAATTCACAACTCTTTATGTGTCAGAGCTAAAATCCTAATTCATTTTTTAGTGGGTGTTCTTTGTCTCCTTTTTAAAAATTTAAATGGTACTAGTTATTCTGTGTATAGTACAAGATAGAAATCCAATTTCACTTTTCTCAAATTGATTGCCTCATTATTTAGAAAGTGTACATGGGGTTTCCCCACTCCAGAATGCAACCTAAATGAGAACACATCATTTTTTCTCTTTTCTTCTTTAATGTAGTCACAGCTTCGAGAACAATTCCTCACTTAGATTAAATAATAATTACATATGTGTTGGTATAATGAATATAAACGAGAACCTACTTCTGATCTCGGTTTTTGATTTGCTATTTTCACTTATCTATCTTTCCCTATGTCCACACCAATTTTTTACATAAAGATTTTATATTATCTTGATATTTTGTAAGATAATTATTCTATGTAAATTTTAGATTCAGAATAAAATTCAAGGAGAAGCTCTGAGAATTTATCAATTTAAAAAGTACTTAGGGGCTGGCTCCATGGCCGAGTGGTTAAGTTCGCGCACTCCGATACGGTGGCCCAGGGTTCGGATCCTGGGCACGGACATGGTACCACTCATCAGGCCACGTTGAGGCGGCGTCCCACATCCCACAACTAGAAGGACGTGCAACTAAGATATACAACTGTGTACAGGGGGGTTTGAGGAGATAAAGCTGAAAAAAAAAGAAAAAAAGATTGGCAACAGTTGTTAGCCCAGGTGCCAATCTTAAAAAAAAAAAAAAAAAAGATTTAAAAAAAAAAGTACCTATATCTTTATAATATTGAAAGTTCTTTATAAAAGCATATCACTGATTTTATGCACATCTTTATTATGTCTTTGTTTTGTTAGAGTAAAGTAGGAGAAAACCTTTAAACTATTTTAAGCAGAAGGTGATTTAATTGCTTGCAAATGGTGGGAAGAGTCGGAGGAGCGGTGTTTAAGCTAGATTTCCAGGAATGACACCTTGGATAAAATCATATGTTGACCTGCCAATGACGTTCTACCCTTGCCATAATCAGAAACTTGGCACATAGGAAGTCAACAGTCCCAGCCGCTGACTTTGTGATCATCCCACGTTAGCCATTTTGCCTGGATCGGGAAGGTGCTACCACAAATGTTGGCTTCAGGAGAATACCAGCTTCACTGCCATTCAGCTGTTTCTACAATTATTGGCTTCAGAGCCACACTGGATCTAATAGAAATGCAAAAGCAAAAACAAATGCCTTGCACACTGCCAAATTCCCAGCGTAACTTGGTTCCAAATTCAAGTCCAAGTTCAGTTGGGTACACTTGACTGGCAGAACTTAAATCTCTTCTGGGACCTAAACTGCAAAGGAATGTGAGAAACATTGTTTTCAGCTTTTGTATTGATGCTATATGATAATGCACATTTAGAAGGAAGTTAAAAAAGTGACGATTGACCTAGTTTATCTTTCTGCCACACTGTCAAAAACTTTTGTAATTATCTCTATAGATGTCTTGATTATCTTTTCTTAGATTTCTTCAGATTTTTTTTGCAGCTTTTGTTTCTTTTGTAAAATTGAATAAAATTAAAATAATATTTTCTAATGGATTGTAATTTATCTATTTTTATAATAATTTGATATCCAGAAAATTGCATAACTTACTGTTTATCTTGTGATTTATACTTAAATATTTATGTAGGGAACATTTCTTTTACAAATAATGGCATTTTTTACTGTTTTTATACAATTTATTGTTTACTTATGCATTTGTTTACTTGCTATCTTTTTGCACCAATTTGTGGTATAGGTGTGAAATTAAGTCTTCATGTTACGTGCTGCTTTGACATCTGGTAATATTGAGAGGGACTCAAATGGCCTAACTCCTAAGTCTCCTCCCCACTCTGCTCTCATGGATAATGTCCCCTAGCCACACACTCCTTGTCAAAAGGAAAGGACACAGTTCTTGCTTATCCTTGAGTAGTGGGTTTCAGTTCTCTGCTAAACTGTGGAATTGGTCAAAGACAGTTTCATTTTCCCTTAGGGACCAGAGAGCACCTCACCCTCTTGACGATAAAAAGTCTGCCTCCCACACCTCCTGATTGTTCACTCTGTTCCTGAGTGCAACACCCATATAACCTCGTGTGCTGTGCAGTGTCTTCCTCCCCTGAGACCATGAGTGCATGTGCCTGATGAATTTCCGTCAATATCATCTTCATATTGTTGGGTGTTGTATCTTTAGCCACACCCATATTCCCTAGGTCAGGAGTTCCTCTCTAAATAATGAGGTAAATAGGAGATAATTAAAACCTGATTTGATCACCAATCCAATTTGGAAAAACAGGATTAATGTAGTCATTTTACTAAGTCAAATTTTCATTTTGAGTATTCCTTTTATTTCTAATCTTATTAATTGTGTTTTATCATTCATAATTTACTTGAGTGCATGCTTTATTCCCTTCACTTCTTAAGTTGGATATCTACTTCTTTAATTTTCAAGATTTCTTATTTTCTAATATAATAATTAACACTGTGAATTTCATTGTGTCTCACAAAATCGATATATAGTCATTTCACTATTGTTTAATTCTAGGTATATTTAAAGTCCTGCTTTTATAGTTTTTTGACTCATGAATTATATGACAATATATGTTGGTTTTATGCCTTCTCTTATGTTTTAATCAAATAGAAATTCTACTATGGTCAGAAAACATTGTGTTTATGATACTGAATCTTCGAAACCTGTTGAGACTTACTTTAAGGCTTTGTGCATGGTTGTATTTGTAATTGTTTCATGTGAGCTTAAAAACAATATGTTTCTTCCAACTGTTGTATGAAAGTTCTATATCTGCCCCTTAAATTATGTGCTAACTATATTGTTCAAATATTTTATACATTTGCTACTCATTTTCCATTTCATTGGTCAACTGAGAGATATATTGAATTCTTGTAATGTGATGTATAATTTTTTTCCTTATGATTCCATTTTCCCCCTACATATCTTGAGACATAGTATTAACTGAACTTAAATGCAGAATTATTATATCTACCTGAAAAGTGGAAACTTTTTAATTACTGTCTCCATATCTATTTCTAAAAACACTTTTCAACTTAAAGTTTGTCATGTGTGATATTAATATAGCTACTATGACTTTATTTTGGTGAATATACACCGGATTTATCTTTTCAAATATTTGTATTTCAACTTTCAACATCTGTATATTTTAGACATTTTTCCTGAAAACAGCATAACTCTTACAATAATAATTTTTTATTTCAAAATAATAATTTCTTCCTTTCAACTGGTGAGCTTAGTGCATGGTATGGTTTGAATGCTTGTGTCCCCCCAGATTTCATATTTTAAAATCCTTATGCCCAATGTGATGGTATTAGGGAGTCAAGTCTTTGGGAGGGGATTGGGTCAGGCGAGTGGAGCCCTCATGAGTAGGATTCACTCTTATAAAAGGGATCTCATGAAGCTCCCTCGCCCCTTCTTACATGTGAGACAACAATGAGCAGTCTGCAAGTGGAAGAGGGCCCTCACTAAACCATGCTGGCACCTTTCTTGGACTTCCAGCCTGCAGAACTATGAGAAATAAATTTCTGTTGTTTATAAGCTACCTAGTCTGTGGGATTTTGTCACAACAGCCCAAATGGCCTAAGACAGTACATTTACATTGATTATCATAGATATATTCGGGCTTTTTAAAAATTATCTTATTTCATGTTCTTTGTTGCCATGCTTTTCCTAAACTGCTTTTTTTCTACCCATTTTTTCTTTATGGAGTTTTGTTCGGTTTGCTGATTTTTTGTTTTACACTTTTATCCATACTTTTTTAGAAATGAAGCAATTTTTATATAATTTCAATATTTATCCTTGAAATTCTACCTTACTTATCCGAATAGGGACAGACCAAGGTTAACCAATGGCATAATCCTGGCCCTCTGTTTCCTAGTGGGGACTTTACAACACTTATTTTCTGCTCACCCTCCCCTCCTCCAATGTGTCTTCTACGCTCCCCCAAGTGTTAGTGCTGTAAAGATCTATATCTGACTTTTAAAATTTCTGATGACTTTCCAAATTCCTTTAAGTTTTCTAAATAATTTTTCAACTTTGTGCATAAAAGCCATTCCAGATTTATCTGCTACTGGTTCCACCAAACTCTGTGTGCTCATAATGAGATAGTTTATGCTATTTATCTGCCCCTTGTTTATGTGTGTATGTGTGTGTGCACATGCACACACATACACACCACAATACCTTAAGGTTTCTCATCATACTGTTTTCCTAATGATATACTTGTCAAAATTCAAATAATTCTTTAAGATTCATTTCAAATATCATGTTTTCTCTACAGTATTCCCTGATCATATATTTTTTGACCTCCCTATTATTTCCTGCCCATTTATATAATAAAAATATATTAATAATATCACAGTATAAATGCTTGTCTGAAAGATGGTTTTCCCTTTGAGACAGTGGACCACCTTGAGGACACTGCTTGTGATTTTTTCATTTTGGTGTATCTAGATTTTGACAAGTGGTTGACATTAAGTGAATGCTTACTACACTAAATCAGTGATTGAATTAGTTGATTCTATGACTGATTAAGGTGTAGGTAAGTAGATCGGTATTTTTTCACCTATTATGTTATTCTCTTAACTTGCTCACATCACTGAGGGGTTATACTCTTTATAAGATACATCAAGAGAGTACTGTAAGATTTAGTAAATTTTACTCTGTTTCACATCAACCAGTATGTATAATATTAATAAAACTTTGCTTAATCAAAAATTTAAACTCCCATGATAAGGTATGAAGTTCCACACCAAATAGTTACTACCTGGGATTTTATTTTCTTTACAAATGTGGGGCTAGTATTTAGTATACAAATTAAATGCTTACAAGTTTCAGATACATGGGTTTGTTCCTAAAATTACATTGTGATAAACTAAATGCTAGATAGTCCTAAAGTCATTGTAGAGGTTATAATTAATGAAAAGTAACCACTTGAGCAAAATCAAAATTTTTATTTTAGCTTAATATGAAATAAATATGATTGCATGTCTCTATTCTCATCACATATTGAAAATCAGGATACTAGGCCACTACTAATAGGCTATCAGGACAACAAAGCCACAGTCCTAATTTTCCACCTCCTTGCAAATGCAAAGTTAGTGTTGCGTAAGGCTTCATTTTGGGGGTACGTTGGACAATTTATGGGGATAATTTAATGTTTAAGTTCAATCATCAATTTTGAATGTCTGCTCTTAACAAAAACCAAACATCTTAAAGAAATGAAAAGATTTTGAGGGTAGAAAGGATCTTAAAGCCCAGCTTATTCAACCATTCCTGCATTTGCAGATTTGCTTTCAGAACAAGCAATCAGAATGAGTAATTATTAAATCCCGATTTGTCTACAAGTGCTCCACCACATGAATTGTTAAACGTGGGCCACTGGCTGAATAAAATACTTTAGGTTTAACTTAATTAGCATAGAAAAGTGAATCACTTTATTCTCTGTCATGTCTACACTATTGATATAGTCTGATAATATGATCATTTCTGGTCACATGAAGTTTTTAAGCTTTCTGCCCCAACTATCATCCACAACCTTCTTCTGTACACAAAACCCATTTTCTGCGCCTAACAAAGCAGAGTCTCAGTCTAGGAGTTTCTATCTATTTCTCTCTCCCTCCTCTTTGTTATAACAAGCTGTTAATCTTACTTCTTAAGGCATCTATGCATTGTACCCTTTAAAGTTCTGCATACTCACTGTTACTTCTGCTTTTTAGTGCAAACTTTAAAAACACATAAAAAGTATAATATTACAAGTTTCCATAAAGTTCTTTATTTCTAATACTGATTCAAATGTCTAAATCTGAGCTCCAGTCTGTCTGAAACTAAAATGTTAATCTGAATGCTTTCAGCCAAATTAGCTCAATTCCACTGATTTATCAGCCACTTCAATTTAACGTTTAGTCAGTTCAAGCAGCTGGTCCACTTGTCCCATGTATTGGGATTATGTCTAAATTCAGGAGGAGTTTAACTTGCACCATTGCAGAGGGATGCCACTGGTCTGTGCTTATGCTGATAAAAATATATCTCTATTTTTTGGCACAGAAAATCTGAGGTGATTGCTCCAGTAAGGCTTGGCAGTATTTTCCTGTTGATTTGGTCCTATCGTGACTTTTGCTGGAGCTAATCTCCTGAAGCCCTGTTGCATCTCCTATTTGATGCCTGCTTGTGATCCCCCATGTATCAGCTTCTACGGCGTGACAGGCTTGTCCTTGGGAAACACTCTGTGCCTCACTCCACTCTACCTTATCGGACTGGGAGGGCTTACTTTCAGCCACATTGTCTCTCGCTGAGGCACATGGGGACTTTTCCCCCTAAATCAGCTCTTTAGAGATTCAGGAGAAATTTTTCAACAGTGCAAACCTCTCTTTTGCCATCTCTTTGGCCCTCTACTGCTGAAATATATCTCAAGGCCACTTGCGCTGGTTTTCCCATTTACATTGAGACTGTTTGTGTGGCTGTCTTTCTTCTAAGTCTCGGACAAGGAACAAAGTGCAAATGTTTATTCTCAATCCTCCTAACTCAGAGAATAACTCTGCCTGCCACATTGTCCCCTCTCTCTCCAACCCACACTCACATTCTGTCCTGGACTAGAGGATTTATGATGGAAAGCTTATATCTAAACTTATTTCCTACTTTCTCTTATTTCTAGGTCTAAGGGCTTTTCTACTCCGTAATGAAGGGAAAAAGGTAGAGACTGCTTCAGCAATGTTGTATTTTCTATTCTATACCTGAAATCTTGTCTATTATACTCAGTAGTTACAACCTTGGTATCTTCGATGGTCCTTGTCTGCTCATTCCCTTCTGAGGAGAAGGGCAGCTATCACGTGGCTGGAAGAGCTTGGTCTTGTGCTGAAGTACAAAACTTGCCAGTTGATGCTTTAGTTTATTGACCTGGCATAAATGATTACTTTATAGGGTATCCTGCTAACTCATGCCTTGTCTTTTCCAAGAATATTTCTATTACTTCTTTTAATATATGCTTTTGCAGTGGCTAGTTATTAGCAGAATTTCCTCTTCTTCAGAATGTTCTCTCTACAAAGGAGGTGAGTCTTGCAGCAATATCTGGCTATGTTGGAAGTGCCTCTCTGGCCATAGCTGATTGATCCAGGAGTAGACAACTAACCTGAGTGGAGACAATTGGAGTTTTTTTCTAGGGAGCATAAAACTTGAAAGAAGAGACATTGGAATGTCTAAAGAGGTGAGTCATATTGATGCTGGTGCTGTAAAGAGAAGTTCTGTAAATTTATGCCATGGACAGATCCAGATACATTTTTGATTTATTTCTTTTCCAAGACTTGTATGTTTAATTTTCTTTTCACTTTTGAAAAGTATACTGGTTTCCTTCTGTTTAATCCCCATTTTCTGATTAATCTAGTTCAAACTGGCTTTCTCTCTTTTATAATGTGGTTAGTTTCTGGCTGAAAAACTATGAGCAGAAGTGACAAGGATAACTTCGGGGTTTAGGCAATGAAAATGCCCTGCATGATCCTCCTGTACTCCCTTCTCACCTGCAACAAACTGGAAGCCATTGTTGACAAGGCAGAGCCATGGTATCTCTGAGTCATCACTTGGAAGCGAATTGCCAAAAGCAATGAGACATACAGCTGACTTGGCGTATATGAGAAACAAACTTCTGAAATATTAAGTCATTAAGACTTCTTAATTTGTTACTGCATCGTAACCTAGTTTATCATGACTAGTAAAACTACTTTCAGTACTTAAAGCAACCTACTTTTTTCAATCTTTCTGTTGTTATATATGTAATTCTCTTGCTAAAGATTCTCTCCTTGACCAAACTACAGCCAGGCTCCTTAGAGCCCTCTTCTTGATTAGTCCTCAATCCTGGCCTATAAAGATTTGACCAGACATAATTTCTAACAGCTCAGGGCTGCATCCCAAGATGATGCTAGCTCCCCTCAAAGTTCCTGCCTGAGAAAAGTCAAGGCTGACAAAAGAATGTACTGTCTGTTACATCTGACACCTGAAGATAGGGCCCCTCTCCCTGAGTCTCTGTGAGAGGGTAGGAGCCTAACTTTGATAAGCACCCATTAACAAACCCAGTTGAGTTTCACATGGATTAACTCACTGTCCTGCTTTTCGTTATTTTTCTCTTCCTTGACTCTACTGAGCCCCTATGCATTCCTCTCCCTCTGCCCTCATTCTTCCTTTAAAATGGCCAGTCACCCAGGGATGGCCCTGTGACTGAGTGTTTAAGTTTGCGTGCTCTGCTGCAGGCGGCCCAGTATTTCATTGGTTCGAATCCTGGGTGCGGACATTGCACTGCTCATCAAACCACGCTGAGGCGACGTCCCACATGCCACAACTAGAAGGACCCACAGCGAAGAATATACAGCTATGTACCAGGGGGCTTTGGGGAGAAAAAGGAAAAAAATAAAATCTTAAAAAAAAAAAAGGCCAGTCACCACTGTACAAATCAAAGTTGAATTCCGTTCACGCTGGACTCTTCCCTTTTTTGCAGTAGTGTATTACTAAATAAAATGCATCCTTACCACTTTAACTAGTATCCAGCTTTGTTCATCTTTGACATTCTCTCACTAGAATGTCCTTTTCTATCTTTCCCACCCCAATCCTATCTCCATATTTGTCATCTGCTAACTAGGTAAGCACTAAGTATCTCTAAGTTGATGGTCATGAGTTACTCTTGGAGAAAGCTATGACTGTTCCCCACTCACCCAGGATAGTCTAGATGAAACTTTTTGCATTTTCCCCAAAGCTATCATTTATCCCTATTATTGTACTAATTATACAATATTGCAATTGTCCCGTTCCTTAATGTCTCCACTATTAGACTTTAAATTTCTGAATGATACAAAGTGTGTTATTCTGCAGAGCTAGCACACTGTTTGGTGATAAATGAATATCTGTTCAACAAGCATGGAGTTGTAGCTAGTAGTAAATGAGATGACGATTGTAAAACACAAATACATATAAAATAAACGCTTGCTATATGAATAAACAATAATTACTATAAATTAGTATTACAAACTAATAGATCAACTCTCAAATTCCTTCATGTTTAGCAAAATTCTATTATTACACGGAAATAAAAAGCATCTCATTGTACCAAAGATGCTTTCACATATACCTTAGAGAGCTCTCAATTTTTTAATCAAAAAAAGTGAATTTTTGCATCAAAATCTGAGAAATTAAATGGCAAACCATGCTACTACACTAGAGATGGGCAGATGCTATAGTTTTACATGGGAGAAACATGTTGGTTTGCTCAAAGGGAAAGCTGCTTTTAGCTCAAACTCAGTTAGGGAATGACTCTTCTGCTCACGTCAATTTAGAATGTTAATCTACTTTTCTTTAACAAGTATTGTGCAACTACTGTGTTCCAGGTACTGTTTGATTCTAGTTTTAGAGGGAAATAGACACAGAAAAAATATAGCTTAAGGAAAATCAAGCAGTTCATTGACTGATTTACCACTAAGTAAACAGAAAAAAAGATTTTCCTAGGGAATTAAGAGGACAGAGCCAGTATTTTTCAGTGTAGTGCATGGAAGTATCCACAGGGAAAGAAAATGATAGAGCCTGTGAATAAAGGCAACTGGAGAAGAAAGTATAATGTTTGCTGCTTTGTAAGGTCCCTAAAATTAGAGAGTGGCTTCCAGTGAAGAAACTTATACGGCATGATTGTTGAGGATGTAAAAGTTTGTCAGAATTAGAGAGAGAAAAACACAGATTGGAATGAAACTTTGCCCTGGCAGGAGTTTTCATTAGTAGAAAACAGGCAGATTTTAAATATTTTCATATATGGACATGTACAAATACATTCACATGTGTAAGAATTTCCAAGTATACTTAAAGTAACTGTTGGTATATTCCTATATACACATAGTTCTCATTGTACAGTGTGTGCTCTCCTTTTTTAATTAATATTTTGTAAGTAAGATCATACTGTCATTGTCAGATCTTGGTAAATAAAACCAAGTTCATTTTTGCTGGATATGCCACTATGTATAAAATATATACACATGCACGCATGTATTTATGTGTGTGTGCATATATATATATATATATATACACACACATACACACACATATATACACGTGTGCTAAGCTAAGGAGTTAAAATATTATTATACATTTTTTACATTTATGAGAAATATAGAGTGCATGTTGGGCTTTTGTCCTAGTGTATAGTGACTTCAAAAATGAATTGGAAACTGTTTCCTTTGTCATATTATAGATGTCTACTCATATTAAGTTTTCTGACATTTAAAACACCCTGGTGTGTTTTTTTTTTTGTTTTTTGTATTTGTTTTTTTTTTTGAGGAAGATTAGCCCTGAGCTAACTACTGCCAATCCTCCTCTTTTTGCTGAGGAAGACTGGCCCTGAGCTAACATCCATGCCCATCTTCCTCTACTTTATATGTGGGACGCCTACCACAGCATGGCTTTTTGCTAAGCGGTGCTGAGTCGGTACCCGGGATCTGAACCAGCGAACCCTGGGCCGCCAAGAATCGGAATGTGTGAACTCAACCACTATGCCACCAGGCTGGCCCTACCCTGATGTTTTGATATGAGATGACACTGACTCATATATTTTCCTAATTTGTTCTTCTGCTGGAATGGAATTCTAATATTTATGAATAGAAAGTCCATTGTTTAACTGAGGTGGAGTCATGCCAAACCACTATGACAATTCCTCATGTAATGGTTCTTGAATAAGAAGAAAACAGAGGTAACTATTAAAACATTTTAATAGAAAGGATATTGCATTTGAGATACAAATACACATCTGTGAAGAGTGTCAAGCCAACGACTTAGACATCAGTCCAGTATCACGCCCCCTCTTGTACTTAAAACACTGAATTTCTAATTAATCTCATACCTTTTCCATATTCAGGCCTGAACTTTTCTACTATATATTCTATGCTGCTCTGTACATTTTAAAGTTCTATAAAATGGAAACGTGTACTTAACCCATTTACATATACTACTTCATATAATTTACATCTATCCCTCTGCCAGCAGGGTATGAGTTCTATGATCATAAGCATGAGAGGTTGAGGTGGTTCATTTTTATAATTTAAATAATTAAAAATGGAGAATTTTACTCACCCAATGTCTTATTTAAGTTCTTCTGAAAACAAACTCTGAGAAAGGGTCTTAGGAAATGACACCAGGAAGAATAAATGACGCAGTGGGAAAAGTGAGAGAGAGAAGGAAAATAAGCCAAGAAAATATACATTAGTAAGTTCAAAATTGTGTCTTCTATTTTCTCAGGATTGTCCCACCAGAAGATAGGGAGCCTGGGATATTCATCTCTTGTCCTTCAGGAGTTAAAGGTAATCTCTGGAGGCAATAATTCTACTTAACCTCTGAGTTTTTTCAAGCAAGATGCAATGTATCCAGGAAAATCCCTCAGGCAGAGGAGCAGTGGGAAGTTGGAAGCATGACTTGCATATCTAAATATCTACATATTACATATCTGCACTGGCTGCAGGTAAACTCAGACGTGGAAATCAATGGCATCTTTTACATTTTGTATAAATCCTGGGAGTTTCCATAGGCAGATGAAGTAAAAATACACGGGTGCAAACCAAATCCAAATCAACTCTTACAGCTTTCAAAATCAAAATTCCTCAGATAAATTATCTTGAATCGTGATTTGCAATCAATATCACATCGATTTGTGAAAATCTTTTCCAATATTATTAAGCATTTTACAAGTATTACTTAGTTAAACTGAATGATTATGGTGTATTCCCTAAGAAAACTAGCTCAGGAGTGAATATTTAAATGTGCTTGTTACAGAAGCACAAGTCATTGTTAGGCTAGTAAGTGTAAGTTCTGATTAACATTGAAGAACCCTGTATCAGGTGGCTCTTTACCAGATTCTATTTATCACATGTCAAGGCAAAAGTCAACTGACTTTTCACGAGATAATGTAGTTTAGCAGAAAGCACTCAACAGGTACTCAAGAGTCTGCTTTATCTTCCAGACTCTGTACCAAATACACAGTTTATACATTGCAGAAGAATGCATTGTGCAGGGCAGGTGGAGTGTTGTTTTCTCCCGTGAAAGAAAAACAAAAGTTGAATTAGGAAGATTTAAGTCTCTTTTCAACTCTCTTATCCCATGTCCAGGGATGAATGCTTACAAAATAAATATCTTCTTCAGTTGCTGCAAATGGCTAGACTTCTTCTTCCTTCCTTACATTATGGTATTATTATTGTGCGCCCATTTAAAGAGAGAGGTGGAGACTTCAGCAAACCTCCAGTGCTAACAAGTACTGTGCTTGATAGATATCGTTTAATTAAATTAAAGGGGAGACCTGCATAGTTAGATTGTTTCTTGATGATTTGTGTCCTTTAAAATACATTTAATTTCTGGTTCATTTTTTCTTTACCAGTTTAGAGTTAAGATTCCAAAAGAATCCCACTATGTCATGTAAACAAAAGCATATGAAAAATTTGTTTTTAGAAAGATAGAACGTAAAATTTGATTAAATTAACAATGAAATAATAACTTTTAAGGCCGTTTTAGTAAATCAGTACTTCGGTTTTGTTGTTGATTGCATAAAAAAGATTCACACAGTAGGATATAATTTTGAAAGTGCTGAAATTTGCATTCATTAGAGTTGCAGTGGCTAATCAAGAAATTTCCAATTAAATACCACTTCAGCTGCATTTTCATCAACTATGAGAACTGTCTACACAGTTAATGATAAAATTTCAGACTGCACCAAACTATTCTTGATCTGTTCGGATCTGAATATTTCTATTTTATAATTTTGTTTTCTTCCTTTGAAAGTAGGATCAGTGCCATATTTTTTAATAGTTAGTATACATTCATATATACAAACAGGGAACTGAAGAAATTATATTTTTTTGTTTAGAAGCAGTTTATGTTATAAATTTCCTTGTATTTGACAGACATAGACTGTGTTTATTGGAACGAATGTTTAAGGTGATCTATCCACACTTTTAATTTTTCATTAAGAAATTTGAGACATAGAATGGTGAAATTATTTTTCAAGAAAAGGCCTCAAGTTGAACCAGAACCTAGAATTCCTCAATATCATGCAATTATCTATTTATAACACACGGAATTTCAATTGCAGTCATTCACTTGATAAACATTTTTGGTCTACTTTCTGCTATGTACCATAGCAGATTCTAAGGAATTGCGTTTAAAGAGAAATTGCACTGACTTTGTATAAGAAGTAATAAGATGCCAAGGAGGCCATCTGCCTGATTTTAGTTAAGTATTTAATCCACTCAAGTCCTGACTTTTAGCCGACTTGCCTTAGAGGGATTTTTTTTGTTAATGAGTTGTCTTAATTCCTTCTGCCTATATTTTAAATTGGCACACACTTAAAATTCTAGAAATGTAAAGTCTAGTCTATATCAGATTTAATTAATGACAAAATTGTGAAGCAAGCAAAGATTGCGTTCAATTAGCTATTTATGAAAAGCCCTGTGGCATCTTCTTGGTGAGACTCTTCCAGATGGCTTGAGACCTGCAAATGCCTCTTTCTCTGTGGGATGGGAATTTCTAGGACTTTATACTTTTCTATATTAGGCATGAAATACGTAGGATGGCTATATCCATGGGCTCCAGAATAAAACTGCCCCCTTTAACCCTGGTTCTCTCACTTAGTAGATATTGACTTTAGTCATGTTTTCTATCCTTTCTTTGCTTCATTTTTGACTTTCTGCTTGAATTTTCTCATACAGTTGTTGAAAACATTAAATGAGTTAATTTTTGCAAAGACTTACTATATACAAATCAGTATCTAGTAAGCAATCCATAAAAGTAAACTTTTATTCAAATGTGATCAATGGATTAAGTCTGCTTTCCAATTTTTCTTTAATTGCAAAAATGCAAATATAAAATCTCAAATCATTCCGCATTTAATATTTTCAACATCTAAAAGCCATCCTCTGATACTTCATTATTAGTCTAAGCGGGTTTTCTTTTCTCCAATTACCAATAGTATTCACTATTTAGTAGATTACACAAGTGTAATCTAGAGCTTTCCCAATACTACAGTGGTAGAATAAGGAACTATGAAAATCAGCTCTTCAATAAAAACAAAGAGGATGTTGAAAAAATTGTCAAAATCACCTTTTTCAGAACTCTTTAAATTAACTAAAGATTTTCAACAATCCAAGAAGCATGGATTCAAAATAATGGTGGAATATTTGTCGGAACTGTAAGTTTATAACCTTTGTTAACTTGCCCTAATTCTATCCTCTTCTCCTCAGCTCTGTGGTGGTCTTGAAAACTGAGTCTCACAAATATGGTAGCTGTAAAAACCAGCAGCCTAGTATCACTTGGATAGGGCAGATGGATTTGGAGCTCCTCAAAAGCCCCATTTTAGAGATTTGTCATTATTTGACCTGGAAGCTTGATGAAAAGCTCCATTCTCAGGGCTTGTCATTAATTGACCTGACTTTGAGCGCACTGTGTGCAAACAGCCCTATCTCTAGGGAATTTGTCAAAAATAATCACTAAGACTTGTTTAACATTCCAACTGTCTGAGGTAGTGTTACCATTTAGGCTAAGAAGACGCTAACTACAAACAATTTAAAAGCGGGAGATTTCAAAAGCTTGAAATATTCCCAGAATCTAGCAGGCTATAATACCAGGAAAGGCCTGAGAAGGCTTTAGTCTCTAAGCTCTGCTTGACCTTGAGATAGTGCATAAGTAGGAAGTGGAAACTTAGGCAGAGTTGTAAACTGCCTTTCAAAGCATGAAGACTTGTCCCAACACACATGTTAAGCGACTCAGCGAAGACTTGGAGACTTATTGATTAAAAGCATTAAGAAAAACGTTTGTCCAGTCACTTTATGACCACTAGGCTAACCAAACAGAGGCTTCAGTGGTTGCACATGACAAAGAATACTTTGCAGAGATGGCACAAGAAATTCATGTAACAGACAAACCGAAATAATGAAAACCACTGCAATCAACAATAAGAAGAAATCCTGTTAGGAAGGGGCAGGAGATTTGACTTACAGAATTGCCCATTATATTATTTTAAATGATTGCTTTTAAACCAAAAAATAGCACCAAATAGTAGAAAACTTTGTCCTGTGCACATAGGACAACACAGTTGATAGAACCACCCCTGAGGAAGCCCTAATGTTGAAAAAACTAATCAAAGACTTTAAATCAGCTATTATAAATATGCTCAAAGAACAAAAGGATTTCAAATTATACTACAAAGCCATAGTAACCAAAACAGCATAGTACTGGCACAAAAACAGACACACAGACCAATGGAACAGAATCAAGAGCCCAGAAATAAACCCACACATTTATGGACAGCTAATATTCGACAAGGGAGCCAAGAGCACATGATGGAGAAAGGAGACTCTCTTCAATAAATAGTGTTGGGAAAACTGGACAGCCACATGCAAAAGAATGAAAGTAGACCATTCCCTTACACCATGCACAAAAATCAACTCAAAATGGATTAAAGACTTGAATGTAAGACCAGAAACCATGAAACTTCTAGAGGAAAACATAGGGAGTATGCTCTTTGGCATCGGCCTTGGCAGTATATTTTCAAGTACCATGTCTGACTGGGCAAGGGAAACATAAGAAAAATGAACAAATGGGACGACATCAAACTAAAAAGCTTCTGCACAGCAAAGGAAGCCACCAACAAAATGAAAAGACAACCTAACAACTGGGAGAAGATATTTGCAAACCATATATCAGATAAGGTGTTAATATTCAAAATATACAAAGAACTCATACAGCTCAACAACAAAAAAACCAACAACCCAATTAAAAACTGGGCAAAAGATCTGAACAGACATTTCTCCAAAGAAGATATATGGATGGCCAACAGGCATATGAAAAGATGCTCAACATCATTACTATCAGGGAAATGCAAATCAAAACTACAATGAGGTATCACCTCACTCCAGTCAGAATGGCTATAATCAGCAAGACAGGAAATAAGTGTTGGAGTGGATGTGGAGAGAAGGGAACCCTTGTACACTGCTGGTGGGAGTGCAAACTGGTGCAGCCACTATGGAAAGTAGTATGGAGTATCCTTAGAGAATTAAGAATAGATCTACCATATGATCCAGCTATCCCACTGCTGGGTATTTATCCAAAGAACTTGAAAACACAAATGCACAAAGATACATGCACCTCTGTGTTCATTGCAGCATTATTCACAATAGCCAAGACTTGGAAGCAACCTAGGTGCCCATCAAGGGACGAATGGTTAAAGAAGATGTGGTATATATACACAATGGAATACTACTGGGCCATCAGAAATGATGAAATCGGGCCATTTGTGACAACATTGATGGACCTTGAGGGTATTATGCCAAGTGAAATAAGTCAGAGGGAGAAAGTCAAATACTGTATGATTTCACTCATAAGTAGAAGATAAAAATGACCAAAAAACACATAGCAATGGAGATTGGATTGGTGGTTACCATAGGGGAAGTGGGGAGGGGGGAGGGCAAAAGGGATGACTGGCTCACGTGTGAGGTGATGGACTATAATTAGTTTTTGGGTGGTGAACATGATGTAATCTACACAGAATTTAACATATATTACGATGCACACTGAAAGCTATATAATGTTATAATCCAATGTTACTGCAATAAAATTTTTAAAAAATACACATTTTTCTCATGAGCACATGGAATATTCTCCAGGACAGACCATATAGTAAGATATAAAACATCTTAATAAATCTCAAAGGATTTAAATAATATAAAATTTGTTCTCTGACCATAATGGAATTAAATTAGAATACAACAGAAAGAAATTTGGGAAATTCACAAAACATGTGAAAATTAAATAGCACACTTCTAAATAATCAACGAGTCAAAGAAGAAATCACAAGGGAAATTAGAACATACTTTGAGATAAATAAAAATGAGAACATGACATACGTAAACTTATGGAATGCTGCTAAGCAGTGTTTAAAAGAAAATTTCTAACTGCAAATGCCTATATTAAAAGAAAAATCTCAAGTCAATAATCCACCTTTCCATCTTAAGAAATTTGAAAAGTAAAAGCACATTAAACTCAAAACAAACAAGTGGAAAAAAATAATGACTAAGGCAGAATCAAATGAAATAAAAAATAGAAAAATAATTGCAAACATCAACAAACTGAAAAATGGCTCAAAAGTTACAAATTTTTACCTAAACTTACCAAGAATAAAAAGAAACACTCAAAATACTAAAGTCAGGAGTTAAAAAAGGGATATTACTACTGATTTCACAGAAATAAAAAGGATTACAAGGAAAAAAAAATGAATGATTATGTGCCAAAAAATTAAACAATAGGAATAAAATGGACAAATTGCTAGAAATACACAAAATTCAGAAACTGACAGAAGAGGAAATAAAATCTCAGGCTACATCTGTGACAAGTGAAGAGATTGAATTATTAACCAAAAAATCATCCTGTAAGAAAACCCAGACCCAAGTGCCTTCTCTGGTGAATTCTACCAGTTTTAGGGGAAAATTAACGCTAATCCTCACATACATTTTCCAACTCATTCTATAAGGCTAGTATTATCCTGACACCACAGAAAGATATTACAAAAAGAGAAAATCACAAACCAATGTTCTTTATTAATATAGGCAAAAATCCTCAAAAAAATACTAGCAAACTGAACCTACATATGTTAAGTGGATTATACACGCTGATGATGTAGAATTCATCTGAACAATGCAGGCTTTGTTTAACATACAAAAATCAATGAATATAATACACCATAGTAATGGAACAAAAACCAAACCAGACGATTATCTCAATAAATGCAGAAGAAGTGTTTGACAGATCTAACAGCCATTCTTAATAAAAACACCCAACAAACGAGGGCTAGATATAAACTTCCTTATCCTAATAAAGACAAAACTTGTTGGCTAATATCATACTTAATGGTGAAAGATTGAATGCTTACCAATAAACTTAGTAACAAAATTTAATTTTAGCATTGCACTGGAGGTTCTGGCTAGGGTAATTAGACACGGAAATAAAATAATAGGCATCTAATTTGGAAAGGAAAATGTAAAACCATCTGTGTTTCCAGATGGCATAATCTTGTATATGGAAAATCCTAAGGAATCCACTAAAATAAGTATTAAAACTAATAAATGAGTGGGGCCGGCCTGGTGGCACAGCGGTTAAGTTCGCAAGTTCTGCTTCTTGGCAGACCAGTGTTCGCTGGTTCGGATCTTGTGGCAGACATGGCACCGCTTGACAAAAGCCATGCTGTGGTAGGCGTCTCATGTATAAAATGGAAGAAGATGGGCATGAATGTTACCTCAGGGCCAGTCTTCCTCAGCAAAAAGAGGAGGATTGGCAGCAGATGTTAGCTCAGGGCTAATCTTCCTCAAAACAAAACAAAACAAAAAAAACAGCTAATAAACGAGTTCAACAAGATTGAAAGGTACAGTAGCAATATATAAAAATCTATTATATTTCTGCATGGGGTGATTGAATATCCACATGCAAAAGAATAAGCCTGGACTCCTACCTCATGCCCTATAAAATTAATTCAAAATGGTTCATAGACCTAAATATAAGAGCTAAAACTATAAAACTATTAGAAGAATACAGAGAAGAAAATCTTCATGACCTTGTATTGAGCAAACTTTATTAAATGACATATCAACAGAAGACAAAATAGACAAGTTGAAATACATTAAAATAAAAACATTATGCTTCAAGGAAACCATCAGGGAGTTTAAAGACAAGCCACAGAAGGGGAGAAAATATCTGTAAATCATACGTATGTGATAAAGATTTAGTATCCAGATTATTATATAAAGAACTGCTACAACAGAACAATAAAATGACAAATAACCCAAATGAAAAAGTACAAGGATGATATACAAATAGCCAACAAGCTCATGAATGTATGTTCCACATCTTTAGTCAACAGAGAAGTGCGTATCAAAACCTCAACACCATACCTCTTGACACCAATAGCATGGCCATAATTAAAAAGATGGACAATAACAAGGTTGGAGAGAATGTGGAAACATTGGAAGTCTCTTGCATTACTGAGGGAAGGTGACATGGTGCAGCCACTTTGGAACACAGGTTAGCATTTCCTCAAGAAGTTAAACATAGAGTTATGATGTGACCCAGAAATTCCACGAGATATATAGATATATACCAAAAGGATCAAAAACAGGTGTTCAAATAATTACTTGTATATTAATTTTCATAACAGCATTATTCACAATAGCCAAAAGGTAGAAACAACCCAAATGTCCATCCATGGACGAGTGTATAAACGAAATGTAATATATCTATAAAGCATATTATTATTATTCAGCTTTAAAAAGAAATAAAGTACTGATACATGCTAAAATATGGATAAATCTTGAAAATGTTATTTTAATTTAAGTAAGCCAAAAACCAAAGACCACATATTGTATTATTTGATTTATATGAAATAATCAAAACAGGGGCCGGCCCAGTGGCGCGGTGTTAAGTGCGCACGTTCCACTTAGGTGGCTAAGGGTTTGCCGGTTCAGATCCCTGGTGCGACATGGCACTGCTTGGCAAGCCATGCTGTGGTAGGTCTCCTAGATATAAAAAAGTAGAGGAAGATGGGCACAGATGTTAGCTTAGGGCCAGTCTTCCTCAGCAAAAAGAGGAGGATTGGCAGCAGATGTTAGCTCAGGGCTAATTTTCCTCAAAAAAAAAAAAAAGAAAGAAAGAAAGAACCAAAACAGGCAAATTCATTGACACAGAAAGTAGATTAGTGATTGCCAAGGGCTTAGAGGAAAGGAAAATGGAGAATAACTCCTAACGGGTGCCAGGTTTATTTTCTCAGGGTAATTAAAATATTCTGGAATTACATAGCATATATATAGCACTAGAGATTTCAGGATCCATGAAGAAAAATAAAACATGGAAGAAGAAATAGAGACTATAGTGGATGGATTGCAATTTTAAAGAAGTTACTAAGGAAAAACTTTATGAAGAATGTGACATTTGCCTAAAGACCTGAAGGAGCTGTATTAGGGAGCCATGTAGAGATATCTAAGTCCTAGATTCTAGAGGAAAAATATTGCAATAGCTTTGAGGCTGGAGAATGCTTAATATGTTCAAGGAACCCTCAGTTGGTCAGAGAGAACAAGGGAGGGCACAGCAGGCAATGAGTCCAGAGAGCGGAGGGAAGGGGAACAACAGCCACAGTGGGCCTCCCTTACCTGCAGGAGATGGCTCCACGGCCCCCAGTGGATGCCCGAACCTCGGAAAGTACCGAACCCTATATATACTATGTTATTTCCTATATATGCACACCTACGATAAAGCTGAGTTTATAAATTAGGCCCAGTAAGAGATTAACAACAACTAATAATAAAATAGAACAATTATAACAATATACTGTAACAAAAGTTACCATAGATCTTAGCAACCTCAGGATATGAATTTTTTTCTTTCCTTTCATTAAGTCAAGAACTTTCACCTTTTTACTTAAAAGAAGCACTGTATGGATTCTGTTTGGCATATCTGAATTGCCAGCATCACTACTCTTGCAATTTGGAGTCATTTTTAAGTAAAATAAGGGTAACTTCAACACAAGCACTGTGATACCGTGACAGTGGATCTGATAACCAAAACAATGACTAAGTGACCAAAGGGTGGAAATGTCTACAGTGCATATCTGCTGGACGAAGGATGACTCAGATCCTCAGTGAGACAGAGCAGGAGGGTGGGAGAGTTCATTGTGCTACTCAAAACAGTATGCAATTTAAAACTTATGAATTGTTTATTTCTGGAAATTTTTATTTAATATTTTCAGATGGTGGTGGACCTTGGGTAACTGAAATCTTGGGAAGTGAAAGTTTGGAGAAGAGAGAACTACCGTATAGGACCTTGGATGTCATTGCGAAGAAATTGGCTTCTACACTGAATGAGGTGGGAATCCATTTGAAACTTTGAGCATAGTAGTGACATGGTCTGATTATATTTCAGAAATCTACTCCAGCTACGAAAGAGACTTTTCTGTTACGAAAAACCGAACACACAGTATAGGGGAAGCAAGGCACCACTGATCTGGTTACTGCACTGTTTCAAACGACGTGCAAAATGATTGTGGATCTTTTTCCCAGAGTAGTCATAGTTGAGATGGTGTTAATGGTCAGATTCTAGATACAATTTTAAAATAAAAGTGGCAGGATTTTCTAACGTATTGGATGTGGAGATGAGAGAAAGAGGAGTAATGGCTGTACCATGTTGCATAGCAGGCACCCAAGTGATTAGGTTGAGTTAGCAGTTAGAAATTTTTAGTTTACAGCTATGCTGTCTAATACAATAGCCACTAGCCACACAACAATTTGAAGTTAAGTTAATTAAAATTAAATAAATTAAATTTTTAGTTCCTCAGTCTCACTAGCTAGCCACATTTCAATTGCACAATAACCATATGTGGTTAACGGCTACCATAACGCAGAGTGTGGGGCCAGGACATTGACATCATCACTGAATTTCTGTTGGACAGGATTGGTTTACAGTTCAGAACTGGGCTGGGAATATGCATTTAGGAGTCATTACATACGTGGTACTTAGAGACGAAAAGTTGGCTAACAACACCAAGGGAAGAGAATAAACAGGTATGAGTACTGAGCCTGAGGGCATTCCAATATTTAGAGATTACAGAGGTGTAGGAAAACCACCCAAAGGAGACTTATAAAAAGGACCAGTGAGATAGAAGGAAAATATTAGGAGTATATTATCCCCAACCAAGTGAAGACAGTGTTTGAGAGAGACGGAGTGATAAATTTGGATCAAATGAAGTGAGTGTAGAGGAGGATGTAAATGGAAGGAGGGGTTCTAGGTGAGTGCAATAAAACTGAAAAGGGGCCAGGGAGTTGAGGGTGTGCGCAAAGGAGTGATGCAAACTCTTCATCGTGGATCTTTTCCGTTAGTTACCAGGAGTAGTAAAGAGAAAGCAATCATGAGAAAGGTCTCCTGGAGTATCAGGTATCAACCGGGTAAGAGAACATGGAAAACACTTTAGATTAATTGTAAAGGTTTTTAAGCAAACACGATTTAGCAAAGAGAACAAAGTGGGCATATGTAAATCTGCTTTGAATGTCCTGATGCTGCATAAGAACTCGTTAGAAAAATGCGACTGGTTTCTTCTTCAAGATTCTCTGTTAGCTCTCTCCCTGCTGTCACAACGTTTAAACCATAGGCATGTCACACAGGCGAGCAGACTGTATTGTCTCTCCAACATCTAATAATAGCAATGGCGTAGCGTTTCTTGGTGCAGTGAGGAACCAGGGGTCAGAGAAAGAGAACCAAAGACACTGATGCTAGACCAAAAAAGAGCAGCCCTAGGTGGGCAATAATGATGTCAAAGCACAGAGTTTTGGATACCTACAATAAGCCAATACAGTTTTTGGAGGAAGTCTCAGTACATAGTTCTTCTGCCTTGTGAAAATGAGAGAACGACATCCACAAAAATCACAAAGAGGTGCCACCCCAGGTGGCTGACTGACTGTTCCACACATCTGTTTTTCCTGTATGTTGTGTGACTTTCAACAAATCCATCTGTACAAGTCCCTTTCTATGGACCACTGAAGTATGTGATTTATTCTAAGAAATTAGTGATTATTTTACTGAATTCTAAAAATGGGATACAAGTCCCTAGTAGATATATTTCTTCTTCCTGTTTCCTCAACAGTTTTAGTCACTTTGCCTGATCCCCGCAGGATATTTCAAAAGTTTCATAATTCCTTTTACCACTTCTTTTTAATAATAAAATAGAAATTCATTTGTATTTCTAAAGATGCACAGTATTATTAAGCAGGAATCATTTCTTTCCACTGTCATTAGTTTCAAAATTTACCCATGAATAAGTACTATTTGCTTTAATCTTCTATCTAGTTTTACATGTGCAAAAACATATTTTTCTACCTTTAGAAAAATATAGCTTTAAAAGTACCTTTTCTGTGTTTCTGCTTGAGATTGGTTTCCTTGGAATCACTCTCTTTAAGATTCGGGAAAAACCCAAATAAGAAAAACAAGTATACATATTTTGTACTATCATGAACTATCAAAAAATCAAATTCATGTAAAAATTTTAATATCAGAGGCAAAACCAACATATAAAAATAAAATAAACACAGACACATAGTTTATAACATGATTTTTGAAAAGAAAATTGGTAAAATGTTACCAACATCTGTTTCTCCTCAGTTCAAGCTGATTGCACAAAATTAATTTAGTAAATAAAATTTTTTCTAAGCTCATTATAGCACTAAATATCATGTTCTTCATATCCATATGCCTAAATCATGTATTTCTTTAAGGATCAATAGAGAGGACACATCTTCCAAGAGGAGTATGATTTCTTCAGTGATGTGTAGAATTTCTCCAGTTGAAATGTTTTATTTGGTTCTATAAACCCAGATGACACATACATTTTATACTCTATGATATAAGGGAAGCCAGCTGAAATATTTTCCTTTATCTAATGGAGTATAAAATATTATGGTGTCTCGGAAAATATATAAATACTGTTGTAATGTATAATTAACCAAATATAGTCACTGTTACAAACTATTAATTGATATACATTTTTAATGAAACTACTGTTTTAAAAAGTGGCTTCCTTTTTTAATGAATGAAATATTGATTCAATGTTCGATAAAATTAATTTTTGATTGTGTTAAAGATTCTAATTTAATATGTGGTCTTATTTTCCTAAAATGAAATGACTTCTATTTGTACTAAATCTTTCATTGCTATCATCACTAGAATTGGATGTGAATATCCCGCAAGTTCATTTTTCTTTTATACATATTGACACTATAGGTCAAGTACAGATCACTTAACAATATGTTATTTTATAGTCAAGAGCAAATTTCTGAATGAAGTTTCAGTTGAGAGGTAAAACTGAAAATAGGCTGTCTCTACACATCTTTTAAAAATCTAAATTCTATACAGAAAGTGACAGGTAGAAGACGCTCCAGGTCTTAGAATTCCGGTGAGACAGGTGAACCTGCCTTCTTAAAGCTTTCGCAGTGCGGGGCCAGTCAGTCACAGTGAAACATATTCCGACACTGAAATGTGCTAGAGGGTATTATGAAAAATAGCTCTGATGATGGCCAATATTGCAAATCAAGAAACAGAATGATTCACAGTAAGAACATCACTTTAAATCTGAGTATATTCTTAATGTCACCATACCGAAAAATCAATTGCTATCTTAATCGCTTAACACTTTTGTGTAGTCGCTATAAAACAAACATGCACATTACTGGCAAATTTTCTCTTCTTGTTGTCAAGTTCAGACATTGTTAAAGAATACGAATATTGATTGATGGCCTTGACCTCATCATACTCTACCAGTCAAAAGATGATGAATGACTCTTTGTCTATTAATTAGGCAAACGGGACAACATGAGGTATTATTTTTCTCTTGAGTTCAAAATTAGGAGAGCTGTCAAAAATACTGACACAGCCAACAATTACTGTAGTGTTTTCCAGTTATTCCATTAATAATAAAATGTTAATTAGAATACCAAAGAAAAGGTTTTATGACTTTTTAAAATATTCTGGCAGTATTGTTCATGGTATTATTTGTAATGAATCAATGAACAGCAAACTAAAAAAACAAAAATAGAATTCAAGCTTAGGTCAAATATACCCTCAAGGACTAAATAGAAGGATTGAGCTTATGCAAGTTTATATTTATAAAATGCAAAATTGCATATGGAAATTAATACAAGATGTTTTATATTGTAGTTGCTAACCTTTGGCCCCATCTGAAGAATTCTTCTTTTATCAAAGTATCTTGTTGTTTACATACTGGCTGCAAGAAGGTAACTAACAAATCCAATTATGAAATGAAAATAAAATAAAATATTACATTATGTCAAAATTTGTAAATAGACACTGATTTATATTAGAATTTACTTATCTTGTCCATAAGTAGGGGCTTACAAACATGAAGTAATTATGTAAATACTAAATAAATAAAAATTTGAGCCACCCCTGTTCCACTGAGGAAAACACTGTTGAGTGACACTGTCAAAATTATTCATCCTTTCTAGATAGCAGGAGGCACTGTTAAAAATGTGTCTCTTTTGAATCAATGGTTCCCTAGAAGTAACTGAAATAGACCATGAGAAAACTTATGTATCTGTTTTTCTACGCTGATAAAACATTCTCCTATGAATACCTATACTGCTTCAAAATTAAAGATAATTAAAATTTTTCAAAAGAATTCTTTTCATGTATTTTCCCATTCATTGAATCACTGATTCATCCAACAAACCTTAATAAGCACACTACGTTCCAGGCTCTGTGCTTAGACTGAGGATAGAAAAATAAAGACATAAGTTAATCATGGATGTATACCTTCATGCCAGATACTTAGAATAAATTCTTTTTTTTTTTTTTTTTGAGGAAGATTAGCTCTGAGCTAACATCTGCTGCCAATCCTCCTCTTTTTGCTGAGGAAGATTGGCCCTAAACTAACATCTGTGCCCATCTTCTTCTATTTTATATGTGGGACGCCTGCCACAGCATGGCTTGGTAGTGGTGCATAGGTCTGTGCCTGGGATCTGAACCAGTGAACCTCGGGCCACCTAAGGAGAGCTTGTAAACTTAACTGCTGTGCCGCAGGGTGGGCCCCTAGAATAAATTCTTAATATTTATATCTAAAGAATTCACAGATGTCTAATAGGATTTTAAAACTAAATATTTCAAAAATCATACTTCCCATATTTCCACAAAAAGGGCTTCTCATTTGGTTAATAACTACATCATTCTTTCAGATTTCAGATCAAAATCTATCATGTCAACTTTGACTTCACATTTTTGTACACCTAATATTCTAACACTGTTGAATTTATCTTCAGACTGTGCCCATAGGAGTGAAGTGCACTGACATTTTAAATTAGATTCCATCAAAAAGTACTAGAGCTAATAAATGAATTCAGTAAAGTTGCAAGATATAAAATTAATATACAGAAATATGTTGCATTTCTATACACTAATAACAAACCATAATACAGAAAAATTAGGAAAGAAATCTCCATTACAACTGCATCAAAAAGAATGAAATACCTCGGAATAAATTTGACCAAGGACGTGAAATATATGTACTCTAAAAAGTATAAGACACCAATGAAAGAAATTGAAGATGATACAAACAAACGGAAATATATATCATGCCAATGGATTGAAAGAATTCCTGTCAGTAAAACGTCCATACCACCCAAAGAAATTTACAGATTCAATGTAATCCCTATCAAATTGCCTATGGCATTTTTCACAGAACTAGATCAAATAATTCTAAAATTCATATGGAAGCACAAAAGACCGCAAGTATCCAAAGCAATCTTGAGAAAGAAGAACATAGCTTAAGATATTGCACTCCTGGATTTAAAACTCTAATACAAAGCAATAGTAATCAAATTAGTACGGTACTGACAAAAAACAGACACATAGATCAATGGAACAGAAGAGACAGCCCAGAAATAAACAAATGCTTATGTGGTCATATAATCTATTACAAAGGAGGCAAGAATATATAATGGGGAAAAGACAGTCTCTTCCATAAATAGTGTTGAGAAAACTGGACAAGTATATGCAAAAGAATGAAACTGGACAACTTTCTTACACCATATACAAAAATAAACTCAAAATGGTTAAGAGACTTAAATGCAACACCTGAAATCATAAAACTCTTAGAAGAAAGCACAGTCAGTAAGCTCTTTGACTTCAGGATTAGAAATATTTTTTCAGATATGTCTCCTCAGGCAAGGGCAACAAAAGCAAAAATAAATAAATGGGACTACATCAAACTAAAAAGCTTTTACAAAGCAAAGGAAACCATCAACAAAATGAAAAGGCAACCTACTGAATGGGAGAAGATATTTGCAATGATATATCTGATAAACAGGCAGTATCCAAAATATATAAAGAACTCATACAACTCCATATCAATAAAACAAACAATCTGATCAAAAAGTAGGCAGAGGACCTGAATAGACATTTTTCCAAAGAATATATACAGATGACCAACAGGCACATGAAAAGATGCTCAACATCACCAGTCATCAGAGAAATGCAAATCAAAGCCATTATGAGATACCACATCATACCTGTCAAAATGGTTGTTATTAAAAAGACAAGAAGTAACAAGTGTTGGTGAGGATGTGGAAAAAAGGAAACCCTCAGGCACTATTGGTGAGAATGTAAATGAGTACAACCACTATGGAAAACAGTGTGGAGGTTCTTCAAAAAAATTCAAAATACAACTACCATACAATCTAGCAATTCTACTTCTGGATATCTGAATATTCATCCAAAGAAAATGAAAACACTAATTCAAGGAGATATATGCAACTTTATGTTCATTGCAGCATCATTTACAATGGCCAAGAAATGGAAATAACCTGTGTCCATCTGTAGATGAATAGATGAAGAAGATGTCATGTATATGTATACATATACACACACACACATACACACAATGGAATATTACTTAGCCATTAAAAGTAAGAAAATTTGTCATTTGCAGCAGCATAGATGGACCTACAGGGTATTACACTAAGTGAAATAAGTCAAGTAGAGAAAGAAAAATACCATGATTTCACTCATGTGAAATGCAAAAAACAAAATAAACAAACAAACATAGCAAACAGAGACAGACTCATAGATACAGAGAAAAAACTAATGGTTGCCGCAGGTGGGGGGTGATGGGAGGGAGGAAACAAATGAAGTGAATCAAGAGGCAAAGACTTCCACTCGTAAAATAAATGACCAGGGTGTAATGTACAGCATGGGGAATATAGTCAATAATGTTGTAATAAGTTTACATGATGACAGACAGTATCTAGACAGCATGATGATCATTTCTTAATATACAAAAATACCAAATCACTATGTTGTACACCTGAAACTAACATAATGTTGTACGTCAATCATACATCAATAAAAAAAAAACACAGGTGACTTATTCTAAAAGAAAGATTGATAAATAAATATAAGAATGAATAGATAAATAGATGTGTAACAAAGCAAATGTAGCAAAATATTCATTGTAAAATCTAGATGCTGGAGATAAGCATGTTCCCTATATAATTCTTTTCATTGTTCTTATGTTTGAACATTTTCATAATAAAATACTGAAGAATAATAAATCAATGACACACGTCCCTCCAAAGGTTGTGAAGGACTAAACCTCTTCCCAATAAAAGTTACAAATTACTGACCAAATATGAAAATAAAAACCTTTCAACACACTGAAGAGTGATCAAAAGCAGACAGAAGCTGGAAGATAACCTTTGAGAACAATGAATCACACTATGAATCTCACCGAGAGAGACCCACATTAACTGGCTTTTCTGCTTAGAGCATGTAGTTTAAGTCCTCAGATTAAGGTCCAATATCATGTGCAGCCCCGATGTCTAGTGAAATTGAGAGGGCCTCAAAAAATGGAACCATGAGTTCCCTTCCCAGCTCTGCGCCCACAGATCCAGTCCCCTAGCCAAACAGCTCTCCTTTTTACAGAGAACAGGTGTAATTCCTGCTTATCGCTGAGTAGAGCGTTTCAATTCCCTGCCAGCCAGTAAATTATTCAAACAAGCCAATCAACAACCCCCAGAGGACCAGAGGGCATTCCCCTCTCCTCTTAATATTACAATACCCACCTCCCACAGTCCCTGGTTGCTCAGTTCCTTCCTGGACAAGCTCCATACGGCCTTGCATGGCGTGTAGTGCCCTCCTCCCCCAGGTTGTGAGTATATATGAGGAATAAACTGTTGTCAATTTCCTCTGTCCAGTGGTGTATGTCACGTGGTCAGCCATCTCCTCAACCCTGAGGCAGGAATCTGACTCTCACCAAGAGGGTAAGGAGGAGGCAAATTAAAACAGAGCGTCATCCCCACCCTCCAGTTCTCACTGTGCGTGGGAAATAAAATGCAAGAAGAAAGCAGCCGCAATGTTACAGGATGGAGGAATCAAGTTTCTAACTTAAGATTGTCAACCACTTGGAAGTGGACTGGGGAATCTGACAGATGGGGAAGCTGAAGAATTTGCCAACACATTGCCCTCAAATATTTTGCTATTAAACTGCACACATACCAGTAGAGACTGCCATGAATGAAGTGTTAAGTATCAGCTGTAGGATTGAAGAGCTGAGCGGAGAATATACAAACTACCCAGTTGTGAAAACAAAGAATAGAGTTCAAGTCACTCCAAGTTAAAGAGGGTGATAAACACCTTGAGCCTCCACTGAAACTCCAGATGGGAAAAACCATAGGAATAAACCACCAAGAAATGGTGTGGTGTGCTCTAGAGCCAAAAAAAAAAAAAAAGCCCGACATGATAAAATCTAAAACCAAGCCTCCTTAAATAGCTATTATAAATATTTGAGGGAAAATATAGAAAAGCAAATTAGAGATAGAAGTCAATTAGAAAGTGTAGAATTGAGAAATATAATATCTAAACTGAAGAAATAACTGATTGCCTCATTTAAAGACAGGACTTTTAGAAACATCTAAACTGAAGCACCAAGAAATAAAGATTGGAGAAAATTAACAGCGTCAATGACAGGTGGGACAATATCAGCTGTAATCACAGTCACAGATAAAAGAGAGGAGAGGCAAGAAATATTTGAAAAAACAAAATTTGAAAGTGTTCTAGATTTGTTTAAAACATTAACCTGTGGTTCCCAGACCAGCAATAAGCTAAATTTAGAGAGGCAATTATATACAAGTTCAATTCAAAATCAATTGTATGTTTATAATATAAAATTTGAAAATGAAATTAAAAATACATTTACAAGGTTTTACTTCTGGTTAGTACGTAGAAAGACACAGAAAGATGTTGTTCCCATCTTTAACAAGAATAAAACCCCACAATATACAAAATACTAACTTTTTGTTGAACCCATTAGAAAATTTAGATCACAAGGCAATTGGATGAATGAAATTCCAAAAGACAGCAAGCCCCGTAGATGGGAGGAGGGAATCACAAATTGTTTTACCTATATGAGAGCATGGGAAGAATAGGAGTCAGCTGTAAAAATGGGTAAGAAGAAAATATCTGAAATTATAAGAGTGTTTAAATTCTGAGTGCAGGCTCACATGACAGATCAGCCCCATCAGAAAGCCATTCTGACTTGCTGGCTCTTTTCCTTAGGCCTCTGCTGGATGCTCAGGTGAAAACTTGGAGGACAGATAGGTGACGGGAAAGACGGATTCAATGCAACAGCTGTGCAGGTGATGATTTAGCTGTGACTAGAAGACAGGTTTAAAAATGACTTGCTTTTCAAGACTTCTTTCATATGAAGTATCAGCTAATTTCCTCTTAGGAAGGAGCAAAAAACAAACACACAAACAAACAAAATAAACCTTTTGCTGCTCCCTGTCCCAGGCAAAGATGAGGCGAGCTGACCCTGAAGGAAGAGTTGAAGCAAAAGTTGTCAGCTGTTGAGGGAGGAGTAAGGCATTTGGCTGCCACTCCTTCCAGGTAAAGTGCAGCCACTGCAGGAGGAGCCCTATATGGCCTGTCCCATCCACAGCGTTGTAACTAGGGAAACATATCTGCTGCTAGTAGAGGGACAGGAAAGCACTTCATACTCAGAGACAAAGCAGATATCCGCTGCCACTAGGGTAGGAAAAGAAGACTTGCTCCCATCCAAGATCCCTAACAGATAGAAGGCAAGACATGGAGATGTGTTTTGCCTTTTTCTGTGATGCAGGAGTAAAGGGCCTACAGAAAGCTGAGAATGGAAAGGACACTAAGGAAAACACATGCTGACACTCCAGACCTCACACTTAGTAGAATGGATCAGTAGTCTATCATTGGACGAATTTGAAGTCAGAGGTACACTGACAGTAAGTATAGCAACAACCTAAACCAAATTCAGCCTAATTACTGATTAAAGTGATGCAACCACTCATGCTAAAGGAAGAGCAGCAGAAGAAGAATATGCATTTGGGGAATAGATAATATTTATCTCAATCTCTACTGTTCTTTTAAATACAGTAAGTGATGATTAAGCCAAGGAAGATAAAAAAGTAAACTTTTAAAAACCCCCAAAACAGCTGAGTCAAATATAAAACAATGCAAGATGTAGTCTTAAACCTAACCACGTAAATTACTATAAAAATAAGCAGTCTAAACACTTTTGTTACCAGGAAGAGTCTTTTAGATTAGATATAAAAATGAGACCCCAAAATCTTGTGTCTATAGGAAACCTGCAAAAACATTGATAAACTGAAAGTAAAAGAATGGGAAAATAATTCATACAAATGGCAATCAAAGGAAAGATTTGATGGCTCTATATATGTTGATAAAGTGGACTTCAGAGTAGGGAAACAGCAGTAACAAAAAGGGATATCACATGATGATAACAGGGTAAAGACATCAAGAATCCATTACAATCCTAAATGTGCATGTACCTATTAATGTCCTCAAAACCCGTAATGCAAAGGGGTAGAACTAGAAGGAGAAATATACAAATCCACAGTTATAATCGAAGATGTCAACATTTCTCTCAATAGTTGACAGAACACAGACAAAAAAAATTGATAAGAATATTAAAGACTTACACAACATTATCAACAAATTTGGCCTAATTGACGTTTTATAACAATTCACATGACAACAGTAGAAATTTTTTCCAAATACTCATGTAATATTTACCAAGATAGACTATCTCTGGACTATATAACAAGTGGCACCAAATTTAAAGAGACTGAATTCATATGAAATATATTCTCGGACAACTAAATATACTATAAATCAATATCCTATACAATATATGGTAAATAACATATATCAAGATTTGATCTACACACTAGATAAATCAATATACTATCAATATAGTGTAAATCAACTATAAATATACTATAAATCAATATAGGGAATTTAGAATATATTTCGAAATGAATAAAGATCAAAACCAACATAAATTTGTAGGATACAACTAAAACAGCACTTAGAAAATAATATAGCGTTAAATGCTCATATTGCATGTGAACAAGATCTTGAATCAATAACCTAAACTCACATTTTTATAAACTAATAAAAGAAGAGAAAATTAAACCAAAGCCAGCAAAGGGAAGAGGATAATAAAGATCAAAAATGAAATATGAAGCCAAAAAACAACACAGAATAATCAATGAAACCAAAAGTTAGTTTTTATAAAGATCAGTAAAATTCCTAAACTCTAGATGGATAAAGAAAATCAAAAGATGATACACATTACTAATACCAAGAATGAAAAAGAGGGAGTTACTAATATTCTAAAGACGATGAAGAATAATAGGAAAATGTTATCAAACCTTTGTTTCAATAAATTAGATAACTTTAATGAAAAATTCCTCAGTAAGCTGCAACCAATCCAAGCTTACTTAAGAAGAAACAGATCACCTGAATGTCCCTATAGCTATTAAATAAAATAAATTCATAGATTTAATAGGGAAAAAATCTTTCCACATAATAGACTTCAGGGCCAATGACTTCACTATCAATTTCTACCATAATTTAAGAAGATATAAAATATATATTACCAATTCTATGAATTGTCTTCCACAAAATACATAATGAGTGGCTAACTGCCATGTCATTTATGGGCAAGGATTGCACTAACACCAAAACCAAAAAAAAAAAGACTTCACAGTAGAATAAAATTAGAGGATAATAGACCTGAGAAATATAAATAAACATCCCTTCACAAAATATTACCAAGTCAAATTTATTCATATATAAAAATGACAATATTTCAAATACAAGTGGAGTTCATCCCAGAATAAACAGGAACAAGGAATAGAAAGGAAGTTTCTCAATATGCTCAAAGAGATCTATGGAAAACCTTCCGCTAACATTGCACTTAATGGTGAATTACTAATTGTCTTCCCCTAAGACAGAGAATAAGGCAAGGATGTCTCCTCTTAATACTTCTGTTGAACGTTGTAGTGAAGATCCTGGCCAGGAAAATAAAGTAAGAAAAAAATTAAAGGGCATAGATGTTTAAAAGAAAGACATAATACTATCTTTATAGAAGAAGTAGTCATGCATGTAAAAATGCATAAAGTACAAAGAAGCTAATAGAACTAGTAAGTTTAGCATGTTCCCGCTATAAATGTTAGTGTAAAAACATCAGTACCTTTATACTAGCAATAAATGATTAGCTATTTAAATAAAAATACCAATTGTGATATGATAGAGATTAACGTAACAGAATATATTCAAGACCTGTGACTGAACACTACAAAATGTGCTGAGGGAAATTCAAAGAAGGCTACTAAATTAAGCGATGCTCATATTCATAAATCAGAAGATTCATTATTTTTATTTTTTGTTTTTAAAAGCCAATTATTGCCAGTGACTTATAGGTTCAATGCAATTCCGATCAAAATCCCAGCACACATTTTGTTTGTAGAAATTGATGAACTGATTTCAAATTTATATGGAAGTGCAAAGGAACTAGAATAGCCATTTTTTTGTTTTACAGAACAATATTTAAAGACTAATACTACTTGATTCCTAATCTTACAATGAAGTGACAGTAATGAAAACAGTGTGGAATATATATATATATATACAAGTATACCTAAACATATATACTTTTAGCAATATCATCACTCTTATGTTCATTGCAGCACTATTCACAGTAACCAAGATACAGAAACAACCTAAATATTCATTGACAGATGAATGAGTAAAGAAAATGTGGTATATACATATAATGGAATACTATTTAGCCTTAAAAAAGAAGGAAATTCTACAATATGCAAAAACAGTGGATGAACCGTGAAGACATTATGCTAAGTGAAATAACCCAGTCACAGAAAGACAAATACTGCATGATTTCACTTATATGAGGTATCTAAATAGTCAAATTCATAAAATCAGAGAGTGGAATGGTTGTTGGCAGGAGCTACAAAGAGGGGGAAATGGGGATTTACTTATTAATGGGCATAAAGTTTCAGTTAAGCAAGATGAATAAGCTCTAGAATTCTGCTGTACAACATTGTACCTACAGTCAACAATAACGTGTTGTACACTTAAAAAATTGAAAAAAGGTTAGATCTCACGCTAAGTAATCTTACCACAATAAAATAAAATTTGAAAAAATTAGGTAGAGAAGCAACACAATAGAAATTGGGCAAAAATTTGTATATGAATGGCTGCTACATTTAAAAATGCCCAACATCGTTAGATACCAGAGAAATGTAAGATCACAGCATCATACCTCTGGACAACCCATACATTGTTGATGGGATTAACACCAACAATGATATAATCAACAATGACACACTAATCATTTGGGGAAACATTATCCCTTTTTTAAATAAAGTTTACCATATACTTACTGTACAACCCAATAATTCTATTTCGATACATCTCCCTCAGAATAATGAAAGCATCTGTTCTCACAAAAATGTAAATGTTCAAATCTGCTCTGTTCATAATGGTTAAAAACTAGTGTCCATCCACTAGTCAATGAACAAATTATGGTATATCCACATGATGCAATACTAATCAGTAATAAAAATAATAAACTACTGATACATACAACAACATAGATAATTTTCAAAAGATTCTTCTTTTATTTTTTGCTGAGGAAGATCTGCCCTGAGCTAACATCTGTTGCCAATCTACCACTTTTTGCTTGAGGAAGATTCACCCTGAGCTAACATCCATGCCAATCCTCCTCTATTTTATGTGTGGGTCACGACCACAGCATGGCTGCTGAGCAGTGGTATAGATCCACACCTGGGAACTGAACTCAGGCTGCTGAAGCAGAGCATGCCAAACTTAACCACTAGGCCATGCGGCCAGCACCTCAAAAGATTCTTAATAAGCTACATAATTTACTGTTCATTTATATGAGTCTCTAGAAGATAAAACATTATAGTGACAATAAGCAGTGAGTTCCGTGTGCTAAAAGTAGGGGAAGAAGAGTGACTTCAAAGAGGCTCAGGAAATGTTTCAGAGTAATCAAAATGTTTCTTACTTTGATTATGTTGATGACTACATAAGTGTTCACGTGTGCTATAGACTGAATTTTGTGTCTCCCCAAAATTCACATGTTGAAACCTAATCCCTAATGTGATGGCATTTGGAG
Source organism: Equus caballus (assembly GCF_041296265.1). NCBI lineage: Eukaryota > Metazoa > Chordata > Mammalia > Perissodactyla > Equidae > Equus > Equus caballus. Next base: position 94,308,301 of record NC_091688.1, read on the forward strand.
GTAGGGACTTAGAGACGTTATTAGGTCATAAGTATTGAACCCTCATGAATGAGGTTAGTGCCCTCATAAAAGAGGTTCCAGAGAGCTCCCCAGTCCTTCTGCCCCATATGAGGATGCAACAGAAAGACAGTTGTCTATAAACCGGGAGCAGGCCCTCACCAGCTGCCAGATCCATCAGTGCTTTGATTTTGGTCTGCTAAACCTCCAGAACAGTGAGAAATAAACTTCTGTTGTTTACAAGTCACCCAGTCTGTATTATTTTGTTACAGCAGCCAAATGAACTAAGACAATTTGACTCAAAAATCATCAAGCTGTACATTTTTAAAATGGTGCAGTTTATTGTACGTAAATCATACTTCAATAAACATGACAATATACATTTTTAATAGTATCAAAAATATAACATATTGGGAGTAAATTTAGCTAACTACATGCAAGAATTCAACACTGAAAATGACATAATATGTCAGATACAAAATAGAGAAAACCTTAAAATAGAGAACTATACCATGTTTATGGATTAGAAAATGCTATTAAGATGCTAATTCTCATTAAACTGTTGGGCTGATGCAGTCTATTCCCTATCAGAATCCCTCAGAGGTCCCAAAGCAATTCAACAGAGAAAGGAACATCATTTTGTAAAACTGATGCTGAAACAATAAGATACATCCCTCTGATAAATAAACCTTATATGATAAGCAAATATGAATTCAGGACAAATCATAGACCTAAATCAAATGCTAAAGCATTAAAGATTCTAGATAAGACATAGAGTATATTTTGTGATCTCTGGGTTGGTGAGATTATTTTAGAAGGAAGTCTTAATCTTCATTAATTCATTAAAATTAATGTCTTCCTGGACAAGGATTAACCAGGAAGCGGCTGTAGTACCTTTGCAATTTTTATGTAAAGGCAAAATTATTCCTAAAAAAGAAGTTTATTTAAAAATAAATCTAAAATGAACATTAAAAAACAATGGATTTTACTTAATCAAAAAACTTCATTACAAGGGCAAAGTACTGCCAGGGAGGAAATATTTGTAAAATATATGTGTATCTGATATAGGACGTGTATCCAGAATATTTGAACGACTTGCAAATCAACAGCAAAAAGAGAAACAATCCAATAAAGATGCAGCAAAGACTCAACTGAACTCTTCCAAAAGAATACTTATAAATGTATAAACGCAAATGAAAATGCGCTTAACATCATTAGACTTTCAAGAAATGCAAATTAAAATAAAAATGAAATATTAGTACACAAGCAATAGAATGGCAAATGTTAAAAAAAAAGAAGACTGACCATAAAATGTTAAGTTTTAGTAAGGATTTGTAGTAGCTGGAAAAACTTATACACTGTAAACATTTTACCAGGAATTTGGAAAAAGGTTTGATGGTTTCTTATATGGTTAAACTCGTATCTACTCTATGACCCAGCAATTGCACTCCAAGAGAAATGAAACAAATGCCCACAAAAAACTGGTATACTGAAATTCGTAGATGTTTTATTCACAGTAGCCACAAACTGTAAAAAATCCAGATGTCCATCACCAGGGGAACGCGTAAACAAATTAGACTATATTTATACAATGGCATACTATTCTGAAGTTGAAGGGACAATGTCCTGTTACACACAGTGACATGGATGCATCTTAAAGACAATATAGTGTTGTTGAAATCAGATACAGCTGAGTACCTGTTGTATGATTTTATTTATATGACATTCAATATAGAAAATACCAACTAATGGTGATGATAGGAATTACAGCAACAGTTTTCTGTCCTGTTATAAGATGGATAGTGGTGATCCTGGTGAATGACTTGAAGGGGAACTTTCAAGGGGATGGAAATTTTTTGTGTCTTGAAAGGGGTGTTTCTAAATGACTGCATACATTTCAGAATTCCCAATAACTGGGATTCCCTCCAGGTCACCATCTTAACGTTCCACAAGTTAGTCTTCTTGAGCATCTCAAGGAGAAGTAACTTGCCAAAAGACAAATTAAATTGATTTTTATTAAATAAATACTGATAAATGTTATTTTTTTAATTTCAACTGGCTGAGCATGCTAATCTACTGCCAAAATCCTAATAATGAGACTTATTCTGAAATGAACTCCTTTGTAAAAGTCCTTGTTAAAGATATTCATTCAAATCCTCTGCTGGTTTTGAAAGGTGGTGAAGCACTGACATTTAAGTTGACTAGAGAAAATTTTGAACTTTGTGGAAGAGTGTACTGTTTCTCCATTTTTGGGTTCCTGGGAGAATGTGAATTATCTTCTCACGTGGTAATGAAATGAGGGTATGTGCGAAACACATAAACCTAGATTTAGCAGATATAATCGGATAGCAAAAGGTCAATTTGGCCCGCTTTAGTAGCAGAATTCCAGATGCTGTCACATGCATAATATTGCCACAGGTTGGAAGAGGCAGGGCTTTATCACTTTCCATTAACCTTTGGATACTTGGTCAAAATAAAGGAAACACAGGCAGTAAATATGATATGCTTTTGCTCAGGTTTCAGTAGAAACCATTTCCTCTGGAGATCAAAGTAAAACTCATCAATAATATCTATTTTAATTGGTTTTTTAGTCATTCACAAGCTATATATGAGATAAAATATGTGGTAATATAGTAGACAATTCTACCAATTTTTTTTTTTTTTGAGGAAGATTAGCCCTGAGCTAACATCTGCTGCCAATCTTCCTCTTTTTGCTGAGGAAGACTGGCCCTGAGCTAACATCCATGCCTATCTCCCTCTACTTTATATGTGGGACACCTGCCACAGCTTGGCTTGCCAAGCGGTGCCATGTCTGCACCTGAGATCTGAACTGGTGAGCCCTGGGCTGCCCAAGTGGAACGTGCGAACTTAATTGCTGTGCCACCGGGCCAGTCTCCAATTCTACCAATTTTTATCATTTGACTAATTATAGAATATTAGTCACATGGCAAACAAAGATTACTTTCTTGTTTTCATATGCCAGTGAAGATCTTGGAGGACTACCATTGAAAGGTAGAGTTAAAATACGAGTTTGACATAGCACATATGTTATTTAAGAGACTATAATTGGCAATGGTATACATTAAAATGTTAGTATATATCAACAAATTTAGTTTCGTTTATTTAATACTTATGAAAAATAAATACTGGAAATTTCATTTCCCAAATTTGTAAGCCAGATTTCTTTTGACAATTATATCAAGAAAAAGTTCCAGGTTTTCATTTTTGAATACTGATTTTCAATTGTACTTTGTAGACGTTACTTTGTGACAACCATCTGTTTCATTCTAAGTTTCTTCATATCCAGTCAGAAGGCAATTATGCTATCAATAGACAATTCTCTGCCATGGAAAAAGATTTAAAAAAAGCTTTAAAAGTTGAAGTTGCAAGCAGTTGTTGAAATATAATTTATATATAGTTTCCCGTATTGCAAACTGTGAATTATTATTTTAAAATCTCAAAATATAGATGTTTTAAATATCCTCTATGATGTGATATTACTGCAATATTAAAATATTTTTAAGCCTGAACACTTAATGCTTCTTTAGCCCATATGAACCGTGATGTTTTCAGAAAATGAAAGTGAATGTGTTAAGATATTCACACATGCAAACATACATGTGCCCACACTCACAAACACACAAGGAAAATAGCATTTGTGTAAAGTTTTGATGATTTGAATAAATTATATATGCAATAGTTTAGTTTTTTTTCCTTTGTTTTATAGGCAAGATATTACCACATAAACAAGTGTTTATGATATTAGACCTCTTTAATCCCTTTGAAATTTTTCATCTCTACCTGGAAACTTTGTTGGGCTCCTTTTTTTAAAAAAAGAGACCTCATATTTAGAGTTGCCAGATTTAACAAATAAAATGCAAGACACCCAGTTAAATTTGAACTTCAGATCAACAACTGATAGTTTTCTAGTCTAAGTATGTCTCCAACACTGCATGGGATGCTCGGACAAATTGGGACATACTTATACTAAAATATCGGTTGATCTGAAATTCACATTTAACTGGATGCTCTGTATTTGATCTGGCCTCCTACTAATATTAAAACAGCAGTTACGTTAAGACCATTAGAGCTGTCATGTATGCCTAATGATGAGTATCTAACTGCTTGTACCTGAGAAAGGATCACACTCTGAACTCAGAGGGCTGTATATTGTGTATCTGACAGCTAGTCAAGAGAAGAGGATTATTGTGATCTGAGCTCCTTTCTAGATATATCTCCTAAAATGGAATTCAAATTCATGCCTAGTCCAAAAGTTTGTACTCATTTGATTATTTCATGCGTCATTTTTCTGGAATGGAAATAGTCCCTGGAACACAGATTTCTGGTGTGCAGAGCCATTTCTACCCCCAGGGGGTGTATGCCATACCTGTGTAGCAGGATTTAGGGTCTCCAAATCGCTCACCTACACAAAGCCATGATCTTAATCAGCCTATCAGATATTTGGAAAGAGAAAATCATCAGATAAACAGTGTTTCCCAAATCTGGCGACTCATTGGAATTTTAGGAGTTCATTTTTATAACAGATATTCTCGGACTTGACCTCCAGGGAGTGTGATTCAGCAGGCTTAGGGTAATAGCCTTTTGTGCTGTTCTGTTTTGTTTTAATAAGTTGTCTGAAATGCGTTTGGGAATCACTTCTAGCTCAACTCCTTAATATTAGAAAGAACATGAGTAAAAGAGAGGTTAAGTTGCTCTCCTAAGGCTTTAGAGTCTATTCTTCATTGGGAATAAAATCTGGGCTTTCATAATTCCTTTTTAATTTTTTTGTATTGCAGTAACATTGGTTTATAATATTATATAAATTTCAGGGGTACATCATTATATTTTGCTTTCTGTGTAGATTACATCGTGTTCACCACCCAAAAACTAATGACAGTCTGTCACCACACACATGTGCCTAATCACCCCTTTCACCTCCCCACTCCTCCCTTCCCCTCTGGTAACCACCAATCCAAACTCTATCTCTATGTGTTTGTTTGTCATTGTTTTTATCTTCTACCTATGAGTGAGATCATATGGTATTTGACTTTCTCCCTCTGACTTATTTCACTTAGCATAATACCCTCAAAGTCCATCCATGTTGTCACAAATGGCTGGATTTCATCTTGTTTTTAGGGCTGAGTAGTATTCCATTGTGTATACATATCACATCTTCTTTATCTATTTGTCTCTTGATGGGCAACTAGGTTGCTTCCAAGTCTTGGCTCTTGTGAATAATGCTACAATGAACATAGGGGTGCATGTATCCTTATGCATTCCTCTTTTCATGTTCTGAGGATAAATATCCAGCAGTGGAATAGCTGGATCATGTTGTAGATCTATTCTTAACTTTTTGAGGAATCTCCATACTGTTTTCCATAGTGGCTGCACCAGTTTGCACTCCCACAAGCAGTGTGTGACGGTTTCCTTCTCTCCACATCTTCTGTTGTTTTTTTTTTTTTTTTTTTTTGAGGAAAATTAGCCCTGAGCTAACTGCTGCCAATCTTCTTCTTTTTGCTGAGGAAGACTGGCCCTGAGCTAACATCTATGCCCATCTTCCTCTACTTTATATGTAGGACACCTGCCACAGCATGGCTTGCCAAGCGGTACCATGTCAGCACCCGGGATCTGAACCAGCGAACCCAGGGCCAGCAAAGCGGAACATGAGAACTTAATTGCTACACCACCGCCGGTCCCTCTCCACATATTCTTGAGTTTCATGCCCTGGGAGAAAAATCTGATGCTAACATTTTGGCAGGCACTCTTAAGTCCAGTGTTACACTGGTACCACAAAGTTATTACATTGTTTCTATACCAAACTTTAGCTAAATTTTTAACCATCTGCTTGTTATGTATTATTCTGGAAGCAGAAATCTTCTTTTTTGAGTTCCAGACACTCACAAATTTCCAGGAAAATGACAACTGTCATAGGGAAATTCTAGGGGAAGGAATTGGGTATGCAGGGCACATTGAACAGATTGTGTTACCTGTGGTCGGCAAGACAACCCATTACAGGTGAGGGCACAGGACATTCAGAGTGGGGACCAACAAGGTAAAATATTGGATGGTTAGGACTGAGGAAATAAAGGACTAATTTTAGACCAAGTAACCTAGTTCCTCCTTTTCTGAACCTGGCAACACTAACTTTTTGGTATAACAGATTATTACCATCATCTAAAGAATCTTATAATTTTTGTCGTATTCTCATGTCAATGATTGAACCTTAAACACGCTGACCACCAGTACAAATTTTCAGGTGATAAAAGGAGCTTTTGTTGTTTTTCCCTTTTGGAGGGTGAGAGACACTAATATGAAATAAAGATATTTGTGAGAGTGGAAAAAGCAGAAAGAAAGGCAGGAAAAAGTATTATCTACCCAAATTACCAGGCTCTACTGTTTTAGGATAAATTATTGGGAGGACTATTTTCTAGGTCATCTCAGATCAGAAGAGAATATGTGTGTAATTGTTTAATCGTTGACATAGTATAAAGACATATTTAATAAAATTTGAATGTTTTAAGAGTGTAGCGTACAAAAGATTTACTCAAATTGAAAAGACAGCAGAATAAAAGGAATGAGACGTATTTCCAATTGCACCTCTACAGAGAAAATAACAATACGGGTGCTGCAACATAGTGAAACACATTGGTGGAATTTCTTAGCACAACTATTGTCTCCTTTGATCCTTCAAATCAAAAAACATTTTGTGGGAGTGAGAATCACTGTCATTTTTGTCAGGTAATTTCCCAACTTCTGGTAAAGTGGATATTATCCTTTCTCTTTTTTAGAAATAAAATTAAAATATTCATATTTTTGAAAAAAGTGTTTTCCCCCATCACAAGCTAGAAATTATATCAAAGTACTTTCTCAGAATATTTTACAACAGAGATCTTAGAATGAAGAAAGAATTCAACTCAAAACATTTTGGGGGCCCTACTACGTGTTAGGCAACTAACTTGACTCTGAGGAATAATGAGTCTAATATGAGTAGCTACCATGTGCCAAGATTAAACAAGATGGCTTAAAATGAACACAACTGCGTCTAAATGCAGGTTAGAGATGTACCAGCTTAATATGCTCCTGAGTTCCTTTCTGCCTCTTAAGAATTTAGCAAATTATTTATCTTCTTTGTGCCTGAGGCTGCTAATCTTTAAACAGACTTTAGTAACCGATACCTCACAGCAGTGTTATGAGGATTTTCTAAGCAAATATGAATACATATTATTATAATATTTAAATATATATGAACATATATAGTATAAGAAGACTATTATATGTAAGTATATAGAATAGAATATTCTCCAAGTATATAGAGTATTTAGTGGGCCATAAGTCACATAGTAAGCACTCAATGCTTGCAGTTGTTATTAAACACATAGAAGATGCTTATTCCTGAAATATGTACAATATAATAATTGTAGTGACAGCTACAAGACTTGCCAAAGCAAACAAGTTGGGATGGATTGAAATTGCCTGCTTAAAGCAAGCTTTAAGCAAGATACTAAAAATCTCTAAAGTTCATTTCCCTTTTGAGAATAAAGGTGAATACAAATTATCCTACCAATAGAATCGTTGTGAAGAGTAACAGACATAGATAATGTAAAGTTTCCTGACACACATTAGGATGCAGACATTCTGCTTGGAACAAAATAAGAAAAAAATGTAAATATATGATCAGAAACAACTCGAAGAGATAAAGATTTCTAGGTCTATCTCAGTCATCACAGGCTTTAGGTCTAGAACCAAGATAGATACTTCCCAGAAAGGTTGCTCATTCACCTTGATAATAACATAGTCAAAACAAAAGTAAGAATGAATGATTGAAAGAAAGAGAGAGAAAGGAAAAGAAGAGAAAAAGGGAGGAAGGAAGGAAGGAAGGAAGAAAGAAAGAAAGACAGAGAGAAAGAGAGAAAAAGAAAAAAAGAAACCAAGACGTTATCACTAACACAGCTCATGAAATTGAATTCTTTCCCCTAATGGCTTTTTTTTTTTTTTTGAGGAAAATTAGCCCTGAACTAGCATTTACTGCCACTCCTCCCCTTTTTGCTGGGGAAGACTGGCTCTGAGTTGACATTCGTGCCCATCTTCCTCTATTTTATATGTGGGATGCCTACCACAGCATGGCTTGATAAGCGGTGTGTAGGTCCATGCCTGGGATGAGAACCAGCAAACCTTGGGCCACTGCTGAAGCAGAACACACAAACATAACCGCCACACCACCAAGTTGGCCCCTTAACTGGCATTTTTAAGGTCTCTACTTTTCTAAATATAAAATATGAATTGAGAAGATAGTTAAATAAAGAACACCTGCAAATCTTTATTCATAATTCTTGGGCTAGAGAAAAATGAATCAGTGCCTAAATACCATTACGTTTTCTGGCAAGAAGAACCCTACTTCTGCATCACTCCAAAGAACCAGTGTTAGCTTCATCAACTCTTGCAAGAGCTCTGGCAGACTATGGACCACCTTAGCAGGCTGCTGCATGACAGGTGTTTAGTGAATTTAGGTTGAAGGAAGGAATTTTGTATTTGGCTCCATGCTCAGTTATGGCTTTCAAGGGACTTTAGATTGTGTCTTAATAGTTTGTGACTGATATTTAAAATTACAATAGCACAAGGAGTCTCCATTCTGTCCTAATGAGACTAGAATGTGGGAGGTTTAACTTTTCCCCTGTTTTCTTTGGGAATTCACCTCCCTGGTCCTTCTTCCCTCAATTTATCAGGACGTCTATAAAAATAATTTGAATTATTACGTAGCTAGTGCTATAACCCTATATGATGCATTTGCTTTCTTAATGGATCAATATGATCACTAGTAAATTGGTTTGATGTCAGTATGGTACGAATTATAACATTTGGTAATTTATGTTTTGAGAAGAGAATACCTTTTGGAAAAGTTTACATACTCTTTTAACTTAACACATTAAGAAAAAAGACTTCAATTTGGTAAAAATTTGTTAGCAGAAGTCATTGCTTTCCTTCAAAAAATCTGAAACTGGCTTGATTTCCTCCTTTTGGCTGGGTATCATTTGCTTCCAAAGACAAAATGAATTTCCTGAATAAGCATTATATAGGAAACATATGATCCATATTAGTTGCAGTAAAATGTTGCATATTTATCTTCAAATACATGAGAGTAACTTTTGTAATAGATTTACAGATACCATAGACTAGTGTCAATAATGGTATGTCAAGTTCAGACACTGTTGTTAGTAAATTAAATATTTCTTTTATGAAAGAGTTTATTTCTGTGGAAACAACATAAGTTCATAGCCAGAAAAACAATTTTTACAAATTTAAAAGCAAATTCTTTGTTCTTTATGAAAACGTCAAAGGCAACACTCCAATTTTGGAAATGCTTGGTGAGTGATGGAAAGAATGTTATGAATTCGTCTCAAATAAAAAATATGTATTTTATACAATATCAATTTCTGCATATATTTCATTAAACTCCTGTTTCCTTACCTTTAATTACCTTTGCTATGTGTACATGCTACTGAAGTTGCAGTAAGAAAACACATGCTTAGCTTTTCCCATGTTTCTAAAATTAGATCTAGTCACTGTTTGCTGCTGTCGTTTTTAATTGTTACTGTGTTTAAAAATGACTGGTTATCTGAAGGTTTAAAGGCACTTGAATGAACTGTTTCAACTTCATTCTTCTATTTTCCCTCAGATCCTATCTGGCAAATGGCATCTCTATTTATTGTGCCATCCCAAAGCAAAATTTAAATATTTTCTGTTGCTTTCTTGCATATAGAAAAAATTCTTCATAACTTATGGCATTTTAATGATACAAACTGTGATTAATCCATCATTCACTAGATTTGACGTCATAGTAAGAAAAATCTCTCTCTCTTTCTTTCCCCCCTCAACTTTACTACCTTAGCCACGATGCAAATAAAAATCATTTTAATGAACTTTCTTACCTGCCAGAATTTTATGTGGAATTCTAAATTTCTATTGACCCACTTTTCTTTTTCCTGTACACCTTCTTAATCTGTTCCTTAATTACTGAAGTCTTCTTGCTTCATTCTAAAAATATATAGTTCAATTATATGCAGTTGAACTTTTATGTTACGGTGTATAAAATGACACAGTTAAAACAGTTAACTGTATTTATACAGTTTATAGACAGTTTGAACATGAATCTGTGTCACATACTATGCAGATAGCAATATAAGTAATTTTTCTCCCAAGTTTCTAACACGTTCTTAGAGAAAAACCATACATTTTGACATAAGATAATGTATTAAAAAAATAGAAGAATTGACAGGGTTCAGGAAATGCTTCATTGGAAATTATATGGGACTTTGCATGGGAAATTACACCAGTATCTTTATGAATATATGAGATATCTTACCAAAAAATGTTGGACAGAGTTTCCCTGAAGAAGGATGAGCATTAATAAAAGAGTGGAAACAACTCAAATGTCCATCAACTTATGAATGAATGAACAAACTGGTATGTACCTATAATGAAATATTATTCAGCTATAAAAGAAATAAAGTGCTGACACATGCTACAATATGGATGAACCTGGAAAATATTATGCTAAGAGAAAGTAGTCAGCCTCAAAAAGCCGCATGTAATATGATACCATTTATATGAAATGTCTAGAATAGACAAATTTACAGAAACAGAGAGCATCTTGGTGGTTGCCAGGGGCTCGGGGAGGGGTGACTTCTTAGTGGTTACGAGGTTTCATTTCAGGGTGAAGAAAATGTTTGATATTAGATAGTGGTGATGATCTCACAATATTGTGACTGTACTAAAAGCCACTGAATCTCGGACCTTAAAATGATTAAAATGATGAGTTACATATTATGTGAATTTTATCTCAATAGAAAAAGAAAGGCGAAGAAGTATGAAATAGTGACATATTTTTATGTTACTGTAACTAGTAAATGGTATAAAATAATCACATTACCTGGTATGTAAGATTTCAGAAACGTTTATTGAAGAGTTAATGAATAAGGTAAGTGAAAAGTTTTGAAAGATCTTGCCAACTTTGCCAATGAGTTTTAGTTAAATCTTATAAATGATCATATGCCAATAAAGTTCTCTAATCAAGAAAGTGGTATTTTCAAATTTAATTTTTTGGTACTTTCACTGTCGTTGGAAAAGTCTTTGGAAAAGTCTAGGTGTGGAACATTATTTTAGTTGAGAGATGATAAGGTCTTAAACTAGAACAGACACCACTGAGTTGTAGAGGAGAGAAAATGTACATTCAGAGAAAGCATCTCTAAGAACCGTTTACCAAATCCGTCCACTGACTTACCATCCACTGCCCTCAAGGAGATTACTTCTGATGAAGGAATGTGGATTTTGATATTTCAAAGTATATTCATGAGTAACAAAAAATAACTGCCGATATTGTAGAATATTACATATGAATATATTTATCGCATATACTACATTATATTTTACATTATCTTTACAAACATGTCTATATCTATATAGAGATATAGATCTATAAATATATAGATTAAGATGCAACTAACAGAAATTAACCAGTTTAGTTGCTGAGAAGACTATAATGCAGCATAGTTAACTCTGACATGATCACTCAATCAGGAAGATAATTAATAACGCTATTTATTTCCATTCTTATTTCAGGTATTTTTATGTTTCCCCAATGCATTTTCATTTGATTTTTCTGGCAAATATGAATAGGAGAATAGGTAAATTTGAGACTATTTGGCCTTCCCTAAGGGAACAGAAGGAGTAAGAGAGAGAGAAAGTGGGAGAAAAATCATATTAAATCGACTTTGATATTCTGAAAGAATTGATTCACCTCCCAATGTAAGCAATATACACCTTTTGCACTGATAGAATCAGAGTTTCTGTCTGAAAAAAACACTGAATAACGATTCAGAATTATAAATATGGTATCTGCCTGGGCATCAACACACAAATGGAAAGCTAAAGAAATTTTATTTGACTTTATTAAATGCATTTTTTACCCAAGATGAAGGCTCTATGACCCTCTGTACCGTGATTCACATATGAGACACCTGCTCCTTGCCTTTTTTACAAAACAAACTATCAGACGACGGTGAGAACAAAATAAAAGATGGTGAACGCATCATCTTCCACAAAACAGAGTCAATTACTCCTGGCTTTGTATATGAAAACGATAACATCTTTTACCAGCCCGTTCCAAAGCAGCTAAGGAAAAACAATTGCTTAAAAAAACTATTCTGTTCTAAGAAACAGAAAGTAAAATTTGCAATGGAGACTCTGCTTCAACTATGTGTTAAACGCCCTTTCACTTTAGGACGAGACATTAATTCTATAATGAGTAGTCAGCTATTTAATGCACCCAAATAGATTAGTAATATTGCAACTAACATCTTTTTAAATGTCCGTATTGATTAAGTTAAAGAAATTTTCAATTGAACATATGAATCCTTTTTTAGGATTTTGGTTTTTCATTATCAAAATAGGGTACACACCTTGATGTTTAATTTGGACAACCTTGTGTCTACAGTATTAGACTAAAGAGGTCATAGAATTTTATGGCTGGGACAACCTTAGCCAATGGCTAACACACTCATTTTCTTATGTTCTGTTTTAAGTGTTAGAAATCTGCTGAAGAATGTTTGGCTAGCTACGTATTTCACCCACGCATTTTGTAGATTGATGAATTAGTTCATTGATCATTACAAAATCTATTTGAAGCCCTGTTGTTCGCCATTTAATCACCCTATGAGACAAAAATGTGAGTGTTTAGTAGGTTTTATATGTATATAGATATGAATAAAGAAATAAATGCTTATAAAAAGAGTTAAAATATATTTATTATCAACAAAGATAGGAATCAATCATCAGTTTACACAAGATTGCAGTTTCACTAGTTGTAAATTAAAAGGTAATGTTAACCATATAAATAGAATATTATTTGCATATATGAGCAACCAGCAGCCAAGATTAATAGGAGTGTTTAGCTAGTATATAGCAACATGGTCAATTTTATTGTTTGAATGGCATTTTTGTTAAACTATTAATGGTAGATCAGAAACTATAATTAACGTTTTTCATAGTAACATGCATACTTTACAAAATTTTTTACTTAGAATTATTGCAAGTAACAGTTTTATTGGAGAAAGTTTAGTGATACTGAAAAAAGAGATAACTTATATGCTAGGGTCCAATTATGCAGACACATGAAACTTCAGGTATCTTTTTGTGTGACAGAATATCTGTTATAATTCTTACTAATTTTGAAATTATCTTAGTTTTTGTATGTGCATCTCTTCTTTCTTTTAATTAGGCTAAAAAATGCTGTATTCTTCAACCATTAATTAAAAATTTAATTTCGAGGTTAGAATATTCTTTTGAATAGGAAGTAACCACCTGACATACCAATAGATGTTTCTTCTATTTAAGATAATTAAAAGAAAATTATATTTCCCTTCTTATACAAATAAAACCACAATTTTGTGCAAGACCTCACATTTATATAAGATGCTTTCTAATGGCAGGTGTGAAGAGATATGAAGCACGTAAGACTTAAAACTTGAAACTAAAAATTCAACCAATAAAAATTGAATTCATTCTACTCATGTACCAGAAATTATTCCTGCTGAGAAAAATTACATTTATTCTAATAATGACTAACTGTGTTTAATATCATTTTTACTAAAGCTATTCACATTTGAAAATGCCTCTTTTGTATTAAAACAGTTGGCATAACGTTAGACAGTGCTTAGATCGACAGCTACATGCAGCATAGAAAAGGCAAAGCAAGCTGAGAATTCAGCAAGGGGAAACCCGTAACCTTTAATTGAGAAATAGTTTGAAGTGACTGAGAAAGATTGTTTTAGGAAAGATTAACTATAACCTTAATTCACCGTAGCAAATAGGAAAAGTTACTTTACATCACGAAGAAAGGACATTTTCTAGAAAATTTTCTTCTGCATATATTCAAATGGGTATCCCATCCGGTATTACTCAAGCATTGCAAATATTGAGCTGATTAAAAATACACCACTATGAAAAGTAGATTACTATCTTTATACAGACTCAATGAGTAAATGAGACATTCCATATTTGGAAACCTATGCCAATGTCTTAAAATTCTTAAATATTACTAGTCTATGACATAAAAACAGAAGAAATACAGAAAATGCCATCATGACATTTGTAGAAGCTAGGTTGTCTAGAAGAGAAAATGATGTGGAATGCAAATATTTTTGACAGTGTTTTGTGTATACAAAAGAAAAAGAAAAAGAGAAAGAAAAGCACAATCTTTTCTGGGTAATATATATCAGGAGTTGGAAGCAATACATCTGACATCATAAGTTAAAGAGATCAGACTGGGTTCACAGTATTTTGAGTTCTTGAGAGAAGTGAACTCTAGATGATTTATATCTTCTCTCATTTTACCATCTGAAATCTTCACTGTGGTACAAATTGACTCATGTGGGAACACACCATCATGTCATTCTTAGCAATCTAGGATTGTTGCCAGCATCTAGGTTAGAAAGGAGAGAGAGAGATAAATAACAAATATGGAATTCAGTATGGAGCTACTAGTTGTTTATTGTTTTATTAAAAAAAATGCCAACAATATCTATTTTTCTCAAGAAGCCTCTTATTTTATCTTTTTTTTTTTTGTGAAGAATATTGGCCCTAAGCTAATATCTGTTGCCAATCGTCGCCTTTTGCTTGAGAGAGATTGTCGCTGAGCTAGTATCTGTGGCAGTCTTCCTCTATTTTATGTGTGGCGCCACCGCAGCGTTGCTGGATGAGCAGTTGCAGGTCTAGGATCCGACCCTCTGAACCCCAGCTGCAAACATGGAGCCAAGAACTTAATCACTACACCACCGACCGGCCCCTCTTACTTTATCTTTTGATGTCTGAATTTTGTCAGGTGGTAAATACCTGTTTTTCATTTCTGTCTCTAAAACAAATGTGCTCAGGACATCTACAAGTATGTCGTTGGACGTGACCTTCCACACAGTATCTGCACTAAATGTCCTCTTGAATGTATAAACTAGCAGGACAAGAAGACACGGGTAAACTTAAGGAATGCACATACTGAACAATGCATGCAGACACACACAGAAGCTGGCTTGCTTTGTGAACAAAGAGGCATCTAAATTTAACTAACTGATTTTCTTTGCGTCCATCCACCCGTCGTATAGCATAGTCTACACCCAGGATCAGATTGTCAGATTGGACTCGCACATTAAGCTTAACTAAATATTAAGGATACAGGGAATCAAAAGCTCAGATGAAGCACAAAGAGGTCTGGGAGGTAAATGGCAATTTCCTAGGTTCTTCAGGCATGGCATAGGGCACTCTGGCTCAGAATAGACGTGGTCTCTATTTGAGGTTCATGGAATCGCTCTTGTAGGGGGAGAATTTACATTCTGACATCACCGTTTTAGACTCCGGAGAGATGCATAGCCTATCTTACATGATATAATCTTACTTTCTGGGGAGTCAAGATTTACAAGTCCTGGGTTCTGTTTCCCGGAGGGAATCCTTGGCCAGGGGCATCCTCTTAAATTGAGAGATAAGTTTTCTTTCTCTTACCAAATATCATTAGGTTATTTACCTAGGTGAACCCTCCCCCAAAACGCGAAGTGAATGCCTAGATCTTAAGCCAGCTGCTTTACTCCTTTCTCCCAGAAGCCTTCCAACTGCCCAACAATCAATCCATTTACCAACTAGCACAGTATTCAAAAGGTTATAAATAAGTTTTGGACCTATTCTCTACTATGAAGGTCATTACAATCAAATACAATTTTTATCTAATATTTTTATTCTCTGATCTTTAACAAAAAACAATTCAAGAGTCTTCTACTCAGTGTTGTATCTTTCCTATCTAGCTCATATCAGTCACACAGAAGTCACTCAATATTTATTTGCTCAAGGAATTAATAAAAGCTTGTTTAAAAGTGTAAAGGTCCCTGATTGGAACTTAAAGAGACAAATCATATAAGGCAGGTGAGAAATAATATTGCCAGAAATGTAGGGTAAGTTTCAGCAAATAAAACATATTTAGTAGCTCTGAGCTAGCTGATAGTCTAAAGAAAATAAAATGCAAAAATAACTTATCATAGCCTTTCTCAGTATAAAAGAAAAATCTATAAGCTAGCCCAACAAAAACAAACGTAATATAATAAATTAGTAAAAATTTTATGTGCAAAAATTTTATATATAATAATATATTTTCCACATATATTTTATAGCTTGAAATTTGTGGAACATTCTAATTTTCCATGTAATATTTTTATTGTCTATGACTCGCATTTACTACCCATTTTGTAGAACAGACCAGTGATGCTCATAATGTCTCAGCAATATGTTATAAGTAACATTGTGTGTTAGAGTTACCAGCAGGACTCAAACATATTCTTGAAATTTCCATGTTCTTGTTGCCTTACCACACTGAAACCCATCATAAATGTGGCCATTTCATACTGGCTAAAATAATTGTTAAATCTTCTTATATTGTACATATCTATTGTCATTACTGATAATTCATTACACAAATAGTATGAACAAGAGTAAATATTGTGACATTAAAGCAAATTATAACATCATTACTAATATATATTGGCTAATATTTTGTTTTATAAAAATTAGGATTCTCTCTAGAACTGTCTAGATGCTTTGGCAGCTGCATACCTTAAAAAGTACTAAAGTCAAAACCACTCTAAAAAAGTGACAGAACATAACACTTTCTTATGACTAGGATTCCATCTTCTTCAAAATAAAGAACACTGTGGTGGAGAAAATACTTTTCATGGTAAGGGCTCATTGTGTTTTTAAGAAAAGTACATTATGTTAGTAGTGAAGTAAAATATTATAATATAGTATTTAAAATATATGTATTTAAAAGACAAAATTTTTACATATTGCTATATTCATCTCATTCTACTCCAAAGAGAAGGTATTTAGTGAAAGAAACACAGTGTGAAAGTCATTTGAATACCTTTACTTCTCCTACATACGCTATTATAAGCTTTTGATAAATATGCACAAATAGGAGAAGTTTCAATCAGAAAGTTCTATCAAAAGCTAGTGAAAGGGATTCTGGAGAAATCATGAATCAGGAAATATTTTTCTGAGCAACGTGTGCAAAGAACTGTGCTTGATTGTGGGTGTTACAATGAATGGTGCATGGTGCCTGACCAAAGAGGTATTTGGTGTGCAAAAAAAATATTTGGGGATTGAAAGATTGTTCATAAGTGTGAGGCATCTTAATTCATTTCTTAAGCCATCTAAATGAAGGTAAATGCATACATATATACATGCACACCTACCTACATATACACACACAGACAGTAGAAACATTTCTAGAAACATTTTCATATTTCATCCAGTTATAATGTCACCATTTCTTGAAATCCTTTGCTTTTAAGCCAGATACAGTTATTTTGTGTAATATATGTTCAATAAGATTTGAAAAACTTAAGAAATTTTACAGTTCAAATTTTAACTTGTTGAGCACCTCCATTAAGCTTCTTTGCTTACATTCTCTTACATGCTGAATTAATTGCTTCCTCTTCGATTTCCATAGTATTTAGGATATACTTTATTTTTCATAATTTCATAATAGGTGATGACATCTCTTTTTAATAACAACTAAAAAGAATCATAATGGTGGAAAGTACATAACAAAACTATAACAAAACAGTCAACAAAATCTTACATTAATTAATTGCCTTTATTAACTAACTTACTCTGGTTAGGTGTCTTTTAAAAATTTCTTCACATCCAGAAATTAATTTTTATCTGTTTCCTAGAGTTAAAGTGAATTCAAGTGCATGCAGAAAAGTTGACTTATGATAGCCCAACTCACAGAAGATTGACACACAAATTAGATCATCCAATTAATTAATTTACATGTAAAGATAAATGTCAGAATCTGGAATAAAAATTATTCAGGGTAAGCTGTATTTATTCTTGTTTGGTGAGCACAAATTAGTCACGAGAGTAAGTCTCTGATTCTGAGTTTTAATGGCATAATAATTGTAAGGGCCGGGTGTGTCTGTTTCCATAGTCACTGACCTATTTCAGCAATATCCCAAGAACAGGTGTAGGTATTGACTGGGGTGCTAGCTTCAAGTTGTCAGTTTCTCCTTTCAGATTTTTCAAGCTGAACATTTTTTCTTTATATATTGTAAGATTTTCAGTTCCATTTCATAAACTTCTGTTTGCTTTCCTCCATCTGATTTGAAAACTCCTTGGCCTTAAGGTACATTTGTATTATATGGTCCACGCTGTGCTGACTTTGTCCTTTATCCTTTGGAGATCTGCACATCGTCTTGGTCTCCTGTACATACAATGGAATCCAAACATCTTAAGTGCACTTTTTCTGAGTTTTGATAAATGCATACACCTGCATAACTCTCTCTATATACGAAGAGTAAATATAAATAAGTATTAATACCTATCAGGATACGAAACATTCTCATCATCCCATAAAGTTCCCTCATGCCCCTTCCCAAGCAATCCTTTGATCACAAGTAACATTATTCTATTTTTTTTAACAATAACTTATTTATTTATTTTTACTAAGACTTTACTTCTTTAGAGCAGTTTTAGGTCCACAGAAAAATTGACGGGAAGGTACAGAGATTCCTCATACACTCTCAATCCCAATACCTTCATAGTTTCCTTCACTATCAATATCCCGCATCCGAGTGATACATTTGTTACAATTGATGAACCTTCCTAGATACATATTGCCCAAAGTTCATATAGTCCACACTTGGCATTGTACATTGTACAAATTTGGACAAAGGTATGATGATATGTATCCATCATTACAATATCATACACAGTATTTTCACTGTCCGCAAATCCTCTGTGCTTCATCTCTTGATCCCTGCCCCTGCCCCAACCCCAGGCACCCACTGATCTTTTTACTGTCTCCATAATTTTGCCTTTTCCAGAATGTTGCATAGTTGGAATCTTATAGTATGTAGCCTCTTCAGATTGGCTTCTTTCACTTAGTAATATGTACTTAAGTTCCTCCATGGCTGTTATGGATTGACAGCTCATTTCCTTTTTAGTGCTGAATGATATTCCATTGTCCAAATGTACCACAATTTACTTATCTATTCACCTAATCAAGGGCATCTTGGTTGCTTCCAAATTTGGCACCTCTGGTACTGTATCAGCCAATGCTCCACTGCTATTCACAGGGTTTTCATGGTCAATTGTTTTGTAAGCGGGTGGCCAGGTCTTTCTTCCTAGTCTGTTTTAGTCTGGAATCTCCACTGAAACCTGTCCACCATGGGTGATTACTCTGCTGGTATTTCAAACACTGATGGCATAGCTTTCAGCATATCAGCAACATGCAACCACCACAGTGTGACAACCACAGATGGGTGGTATGGTTCCCTGACCAGCAAATGAACCCAGGCTGAAGTGGTGAGAGCACAGGACCTCAACTATTAGACCACCAGGGCTGGCTATGTATGTAAGCATGCATAATCAAATACCTGGTTAATACTATTATTTTGAACAAACTGTTACCTGTTACATTAATTAAGAATTTGAAAAAGTTTTGATTTTCCCTTCACTTATTCCTTCTTTGATGCTCTTCCTTACTTTATGTAAATGTAAGTTTATGACCTGTATTATTTTCCTTCTCTCTAAAGAACTTCTCTTAACCTTTCTTGCAAAGCAGGTCTCCTGGCAACAAATTCCCTCAATTTTTGTTTGTCTGAAAAAGTCTATTTCTCTTTCACTTTTGATGATAATTTTGCAGGGTACAGAATTCTAGGTTGGTGGGTTTTTCTTCTCTCATCATTTTGAATATTTCACTCCTCTCTCTTCTTCCTTGCCTCGTTTCTGAGAAGTCACATAATTCTTGTCTTTGTTCCTCTAAGATAAGGTGTTTCTTTTTCTCTGGATTCTTTCAGGATGTTTTTCTTTATCTTTGATTCTGTAACTTGAAAATGATATGCCAAAGTATAGTTTTGTTGGCATTTATCCTGCCTGGTGTTTTCTGAGCTTCCTGTGGTTTGGTTCCTGACATTAGCTTGAGGAAATTCTCAGTCATTACTGTTCAAATATTTCTTCTGTTTCTTTCTCTTTTTTCTCTTATTATGCCCATTATGGGTATTTTACACATTTTGTAGTTGTCCCACAGTCCTTCATTAATCTATTTTGTTTTGTTTTGAGTCTTTGTTTTATTTACTTTTCAATTTTGGAGGTTTCTATTGAGCTATCCCCAAGTTCAGAGTTCTTTTCTCAACCACGTCCAGTCTATCAAACAAGCCCGTCAAAGACAATGTTTATTTCTGTTAAAGTGTTTTTGATCTACAGCATTTCTTATGTTCTTTTTCAGGACTTCCATCTCTCTACTTACATTGTCCATCTGTTCCTGCGTGCTGTCTACTTTATTTATTAGAGCCCTTAGCATATTAATCACAATTGTTTTAAATTCCCAGTCTGGTAATTCCAATATCCCTTCCATCTCTGGTTCTGATGTTTGCTTTGTCTGCTCAAATTGTACTTTTTGCCTTCGGTATTCCTTGTAAGTTTTTCTTGATAGCCAGAAATGATGCACTGGGTGAAAGGAACTTCTGTAAATAAACCTTTAGCAAAGTGCTGGGTGAGTGTAATGGGAGTGCTCTCTAATCCTATGATTAAGCCTCAGTCTTTTAGTGAGTCTATGCCTCTGGAGCATGAACTTCTCAAGCATTTCTCAGTTTTCTCCTCCCTTAGGTGGGACATGGCTAGAGTGGGCTGGAGTTGGGCACTTCCCTCAGGTCATTTAGTTCTGACAATACCCTAGCAGGTTAAGTGCTGGTTAACTAGTTTCCTCTGAGGATAGGCCTTTTGGGAAGAACAGGGTACTCTGGCATATTTCAAAATGGCTTCTTTTCGTCTCCTGCTGGAAGCATTGGGGGATTTTGCTCAGATATTTACTGTGGGAGTCTGGTGGAGCTCGTGGAGGTCAATTTCACAGCGCCAGGGCTCCCCTCACCCATGACTGGGTACCCTTAGAGTTTTTTACTCCCGACTTTTCCACCCTGAGTCTCCAGCAATTTGTCAATTACGTTAGTTCACGTTATCCTGTGTGGCAGTGGTTCCTGTTGCAGTTCCGTGCATGAGTCTCTGTGCTAATAAGATGTGACTCCCTATATTTGCTGTCTCTCCATGCTGTGTCTTCCTCTCTCTTGTGGATCCAAGAAGAGTTGATGTTTCAGTCTGTTCAGCTTTTTAGTTGCTGTTAGAATGGAGTGGCAACTTCTAAGATCCTTGAATGCAGACCTAGAAACCCAACTTAATTTTTCCTGTTCTAGAATTTTGAATAAATGGAATTGCGCAGTATGTACTCTTTGTGTAATGCTTCTTTCATTCAGCTTAGTGTGTCTGAGACCCATCCCTGTTGTTTGGCATATTAGTAGCTCACTCTTATATTTGTAGAGTATTATTTCTTTGTATGAATTTAAGACTGTTTGTTTATTCATTGTGCTACTGATTGAGACCCCTGGTGCTTCTAGTTTGCGGTTATTTAATAAAGCTGTAATGAAACGTTTTATACTGTTCTTTTTATAAACACATTTTCTTTTATTTTTGGTAAACCTTAGCTAGGAATAAAAATGCCAGGTTTTAGGGAAAGTATTTAATTTTATAATATATTGGCAGAAGACTTCTGGTTTCAGCTCCAACATTTTAATTTAGACATTGTGGTGGGTGTTTACTGGTATCTCATTTTGGTTTTAATTTATATTTGCTTAATGCTTAATGATTTTGAGTAGCTTTTTAATGAGCCATCGGCCATTAACACATATTCTTTTGTTAAGTATCTGTTCAATTTTTTCCATTGTATTAGGTTGTCTGGTTTATTTACTATTTGTCTGTAAGATGCCTTCACATGTCATGTGCATCATACTTTTGTTTGATGTTATGTTTTGCAAGTATGTTTTTCCTGTCTGTGCCTTGAATATTTACTTTCTTAGCATTGTTTTTTGCATGAACAGAAGTTTGATTTACGTTGCAGTCTAATTTATCAGGTACCTTTTTTTTCTTTTATTGTTATTGCTTTATTTGAGCTAGGAAACTTTTACCTATCTCCAAGTCATGAGCATATTCTCATGTTTCTCCTAAAAACTTTATGGTTTCAAAATCTGAAATATGCATGAGTTGGATTCTATTGTTTGTCACACTTCCTGCCTCTTTGCCTATCTAGTAATTTTTAATTTTATGCTTAGCATTACACATAAAGGACTATGAAAACTTCAGACATTACCTTCCACCAGAGAGAGTTCCCCACTCCTCTGTCAGAATATATTACAAGGTTTCTATCATCTCAGTCCATTCGGAGATGGAGTCCAGTTGGGATTTACTTGCAGTTTCCCTCCTTCTCTGGTTTATTTCCAGTTTGAGGCTGTCCTTCTGTGTTTTTGATTGAGAGCTTGGCAGGTCCCAACTCCTCAGCTCTGAAATACTGTTCTTCAGAGAGGTGGAGCTGAGCTCTTTCTCTGCTTGGTCCATTTGGATGTACATTGTTGTTGTGTTCTCAGGCCAGCTGTGTTTTTATTTGTAATGAGCTCTCTCTAGCAGCACTTTGCCTCCAAGCACCTCAAGGCAGCAGAAACAATTACTGTATTTTTTCACTTTGTCCCAGTTTTTGCCGATCATCGACACGACATCAGAAATCTGATGGGTAAAAATCGTGTTACATTTGAGGCACTTCTAGTTTTCAATCAATCATGCCAGAGTCATAGGTCGCAGATCAGCTAATCCTCTGCTGATTTCTCTTTCCCTCAGTAGAGTCTCTCTGAGTCGGCTCAAAATAATCCTCGGTCCACTGCCACCTTTGAGAAGATGATGGCTGGCTCTCTTCAGCACTTTCTTCACTCGAAGGCCTTTTCTTCACTGGAGTTTTAGTTCATCTGGTCTGTTTTGCATCTGAAGTTCTTCAGCACTTTTAAGATATAATTTTTTAAGTTTTTTCTGTGTTGCAGTAAGAACATCCAGCTGCCGTAATCCATTAATTTATGCAGATGTGAAAGTCAATGGCGTTACTTGAAAATTTACATTCTTATTTTTGCTGGTATCCTTGGTAAATTTTTATTGAATGTTAAACATTTTATATTAAACATTGTAAAGGCCCTAAAGGATATCTTCCAGCAGAGATTTACTTTTGCTTCTCATAAATTGTTAGAACGAGAAGAAATTAATCCTGATTCAGGTTGGGCTTCACCTGATTTGAACCTCCATTTATATATGAGAGGAGATCCTATTTCCACTTTTAACTTACTCCAAGGTAGTAGCAGCTTTTTAGGGGAGCCCAGTGAGAGATTGGCTGTTTTCCAGGATTTCTTCTGTTTAGCTGCCCCTGGACTCTGATTTTTTTTATTACCGTCAAAAATTCTGCTTTGCTTCTCAGTCTTTAGCCACCACTTACTGTTGAGTTTCTCAGTCTCTTAGCTGCTTCTTACAATTTAACAAATTCCTCAAGGGAAAAAACAGCAAGGTTTGACTACTTTCTGGGCTTACCTTTCTCAGGTACTTTTGCCCCACAAATTCCAGTTGCCTTGATAGCCCTTGGATGTCTTCATTCACTTTTTTTTTTCAGGTGAAGAAGACTGGCCCTGAGTGAACATCTGTTGCCAATGTTCCTCTTTTTTGCCTGAGGAAGATTGTTGCTGAGCTAACATCTGTGGCAATCTTCCTCCATTTTTTGTAGGTGGGATGCCACCACAGTGTGGCCCAATGAGCAATGTGTAGGTCCACACCCAGGATCTGAACCTGCAAACCCTGGGCCACCAAAGTGGAGTGCGTGAATTTAACCACTATGCCACTGAGTTGGCCCCAGGTTCACTTTTTAAAAAAAGTTTGTATTGTATCCTTCTTTTCTTGTTGTCCTCTGTTCTGAAGAATTTGTCTAGTCCATCACAGCCAAAGGTGGGAGCGTACTACCTGACTTTTGCTAACCTAAGCCCTCTTTCTAGGTCAATACTTATACCTAAACTGAGTGTTTTAAGCTGCCGAGTAAATTTAGCTGGGTCGTTCATATGTCCATCACAGTCTTTCTTTAAATACCATATGCTTCTATCATGTTGGAAAATCTAATGGCCAAGTGAGGATCTTACTAGTAACCAAGTTTTATAGTTTCTTCATAATTCCTCAGCTCTTCTTCATATTATTTATCAATCCATCAAGCCGTGGCTACATCATACATCTTGCTATCACATGGAGTTTTCAAACTTCTGAAATCCTAAAATCCAATAACCGGTTTTCTGTCTTATATCTCCAGCTTGTTCATGTCCTCAATTGTGTTACATCTGCTTGTGAATTTCAAAGAACTTCTGAATTCTCCATTTTTCTCTAAGCTTCACAGCTTTTTTCTGAATTCAGTTTCTGAAACGCTAAGCTTGTACAACATGGTTATTAATTTGAAGAAAACTGTTTTCATAATAATTCTGAACATTCTAACATGAATAAATTCCACGAAATCCTTTTTCTGGCTGTGGGTCATTTTCTAAGAAAATCTCAGCATCAAGGTGATTATTGCTAGTACAAATTTGATATCTTTAACATTATGTAGCTTAATAAAGTTTGTGTTTATCTTTTAAACAAAGGTTACCTGAATGCCACTTGTCAGTTCAAATACGAGGAGCATAATGATTGTGTGTGTCTGTAGGGTGGGCCAAGCTTGAGATTACTGCTGGGATATTAAATTTAGACAAAATGATGCATCATGGAAAATACAAACAGGTAACCTTGAGAAAGAATCAGTCAAGTTTTAGACAATGGGAAATAGACTTCATATAGGGGAAAATCAATAAGATTGGCAAAGAAGAATAAAGAGGAACTTGTAGATATTCTGAAATATGAGAAAATGATCTTGTACTCTTAAAAGAAAGTCAAAGAATTGTATCCCAGGAGAGCCAGATAGCACTTACGGCATAAGAAAGCTAACTATTTTCATATCAGTGTTTTAAGAAGATTATGTATGATATCATTGAGAGAACAAATCCCATCTTATTTATTGTTTTGTTTCTGGATCCAACAAAATGCATCAATCTTATTTAGCACTTAACATATTTATTGTGTTAAACTGAAAAAAGAACTCAACTGTACTTAAATGAAGTCTACAACTTCATTTTCAAGCTAACGTTCACAAAGTTTACTCTTCATGATTTGTGTTATTTCATTACAAACACCCAGGATGGGTAAATACGTAAACTGAGAAGAACATTTGAGTAAAATTGAATAGCTTCACATTACACAAGCTAAATCTGTAAATTATGCTTTCACATTGAAAGAAATAGGTATATATCTTTCTTTCCTGAAGAAAAGGGAAAAAAAAAATTAATGCCTGCATGCAGACACATGTGTATCTACCCCCTCCAGCAGAGGAATATTAGATATCCAGTAAGCAGGTACAAAAAATAATATAACATGTGTTTGTTGATCAGTCTTGGTTCGGGGCTGTAGAATATATGATGCAATTAATAATGGAAAGTTTTCTAGATATTTATTGTAAAGAAAAACAATTTTTAATTTTGATGTATATAGAAAGCTTCTTCATTGGAGACAGAAATTTGGAAACCTAGAATAAGATTCTCTCTGCCACTTATTAGCTGTATGACATCAGGACATCCTAGTTTCATAGTAACTCAATTTTCTCTGTCTGTAAAATGGAGAAAATGGCATTAATGGTTGCCAGAATTAAAATAGATAATAATATGATATATCTTACACTACGTGGAACACATTAGATGTACAAGAAAAAAGTAGGAAGTAAGAAATAATCTAAAAAGTAGAAAATATATGATTACCATTAATAAATAAGTACTTAAACTTGGAAATAAGAACTATCTAAGGACACTTTGAATGAGACAATTGATGTGTTCAGAGATAATAATATCTCCTTAGATGTTATTTTTTAGAATAATCTAGGGTATGACAAAAAGAAGTTGTAGACTAATATTTTGGCAAATTCATTTCATTTTACTCAATTAGGCAAAGGAAATGAAAAAAACAAAAAATACTGATAATAAAGAAACGATCAATTATATACTCTGACTAAAAATGTACTTAATTTATCTCATATTGACATAATCTTAATAGTTTTATTTGAAGAGACATTTAATCCTAACAAAAATTATATTTTTGGGCTGTCCTACAAAATGAAGATGCTAACACTGGCCTTATATACAAGGATGTGCTCATAAATATTTAACAACCTGCTCTCCAATGGGGGGGTGGTGATTGATAGCGTTGGCCAGGTTCTACGGTGTAAATATTTCCATCATGGCTGATTTCAAGCTATGAATTTGATGTCAACTGGCTCACAAAATACCTTAAAATTTAGCAACTGGCTTTCATGAGGTAGTGTAAGCTGGCTCCAGCACATGACTGTTATCCATAGCACACGGCAATGTCTAAGTGTATACTTCAACAATTCTAATAGTGTTTGAACACCACCCTCAATTTCAGTCCTCACGGAAATAATTTTATACCTCTATTTATTTGTGCATTTTATAACTTAATGATTGATAATTGATAATGCATATTATCCTGAGGGTTAGCAATGAATTAGAAAAAAAATACTCTGTATGAAAAAATCAAGGCCTTCCTCTTCCAAGAGTATCATCAAAAGTCAGCTCAGGTTGAGATAAGGGATTTGAATCCTTTCCTTAAATTAATAACTCAGTCAAATCATCAGGGGATAACAGTGCTTCAGGCTTAATCTTTAAACTAAAAAAAACCCACTTTTTCTTAAATTTCACATTCCATGGCTGAGAACAGAGAAAAACGTTAAATGGAGGAGGAGAGACACTTAATAAAAGAAAAAATTGCTTATGTTGTACAAGAAAAGTTTCTGCCTCGTGATTTAACCAAAATAGAGATAATTTGAAACATAAGAAGTTTAAGATTATTTAGTCCAGTTTCTCTGCTGCTAATAGAGACCTCTAGGATCATGCCATGGGCAGCTTCTGCAATGTTTGCTGCTGTTAGCTTTGAAGGCTCAACTTCCTAATTTAAATGTACAAAGCCTCTAAAACAGAAGGCAGGTCTCAAAGGGTGAGCTTGAGGGGGCCTGAGAATCGATAACAGAAGGAGTTCAATTTTACACTTGGATTTGTATCTTGGCAAGGGATATTGTTTCTTCCTCAGGCCCTTCACAAGCTCGTATTTATAATATTCAATATCCCTTTTTTTTGTAAAAAGTGACACATTGGGGCAAACCAGGAAGCAGGCCTCCTGTCCTCTAATAACAAAAACCTAGTCCTTCCAAGCGATTCAAGTTTCCGAAGTAACTCAGAAGATTGACCAAAGAGCCACAGGCAGCTCTGTGACTTGGGGCAAATGATATTGTTTCCTGTCTATCTCTCATGGTTAACAATGAATTTATAGTGTGTATGCTGCCTCCTAAAGGGGTTCCTATTGTGTTTTTCTTGAATTGTTGAATAAATTGAATACTTGAATTTCTTGAATTATATTCATTAGGGTGATATGACTGGATAGACAATTTTATTCTAAAATTGTTTGCCAATCAAGCAGAAGAAAGTATGCACTATAGAAATGGAGATGTAACCTAATTTCAAGGTATAAACGTTATGAATCCTATTCTACAAGTTCAACTGATCAATAATTATCCATTTCTATATTGTTTTAGCCCAGATTTAATATGACCTTGAATTCCTAGTAGGCTTTTATGAGAGGGGCTTTTGGAATTGAGTCAGTCTCGATGTTTGCTGAAAATTGGAGCAGATTGGCAAATCTCTAAGATGAATACTACTGTATTTCTCACCCATTGAACCATCAGTGAGTCCTTGGAGTCTGATGACATCACTGTTCTTTGCCTCACATAATATGTGGACAGCTTTATCAGGTCTGAGTAGTTCAGTGACTAGAGTTTACCTACTCTATGCTTACTCTAGAACTATCTTCTATAAGTTCTTGACATTCCATTGGTCCAAATCCTCAAGAAGTACTAAGTCCTTCTCTTTCTCCAGCTCCTAATTTGTTAGCCTTGATTGAGTCTCTCTTTCTCTCTCTCTCTATCACACACACAATTTTCTTTATCTCCCAACTTGCTGTTTTTAGATATACTTCTTTGTACTCTGTGCCTTAGCACAATTTCTTTCCTGAGCTGAGGCTTTGAAAGTCTATGGCAGGAAAAGAAATAGCTGCAAGCAACTTCTACTTTCGATCCCTAACTAAATGCTACAGTCTGAATGTTTGTGTTCCCCATAATTCATATGCTGAAATCTTAACTCTCAAAGGTGATGGTATTAGTAGCTAGAGGCTTTGGGAGCTTTTAAGAGTGGGGTCTTTGGGAAGTGATTAGGTCATGAGAGTAGAGTCCTCACAAATGGGATTAATGTTCTTATAAAAGAGATCCCACAGAGCTCCCTAGTCCCTTCCACCATGTAATGATTCAGTGGGATGTCTGCAGCCCAGAAGAGGGCCCTCCCTTGATCGTGGCTGCACCCTAATCTTGGACTTAAAGCCTCCAGAACTGAAAGCAGTAAATTTCTGCTGTTTTTAAACCACCCAGTCTGGTATTTTGTTATAGCTGCCTGAACTGACTAAGACGCTGTATTTCTCCAAAGAGAAAGGAGTACAAGAGAACCTAGAAATGTTTGTACTTGGTGAACTTGGACACATAGGTGTATAGGTGAGTGGAGGGGCATACAGATATTAAAACAACATTAATATCACATTAACTCATCCTGCCATAATCAACTTTTCATTTCTTACCTACTGTAGTCTGACCTGAGCTACAGGGGAGGCAGATACCAAGCAAGTAATTACAATGGAGTGTAACGGGTATTATGAAAAGGGCAGTAGGGTAAGATGGGAGAATACTTTGTGGATCTATAAATCATGTTTATATGATACAACCTTAAGCACAAACCTAGCTAAGCAATAAATGGAAGAGCACTACAAAGTCCTAGGATGGATTCAAAGCAAGTTAATTTCTTCAGATCAGTGGTCCTAAACTTTTTGGTCTTAGGACTTCTTTACACTCTTAAAGATGATTGAGGATCACAAAAGTGTCCTCACCCTTGTTCTTATGAGTTATAGGTGTTGATATTTCTGTATCAGACATTTGAACCAAGAAAATCTTTCAAACACTTTAATTAGCTTGTTTAAAATAACATTACAAACCCATTACATTTAACATGATATTTTTTATAGAAAAATAACTATTAAAACAAAACAGTGATAAAAGTGGCATTGTATTATATGTTTCCAATCTCTTCTATGTCTAGCTTAATAGAAGATGGCTAGATTCTCACATTTACTTCTTTATTGAATCTGCTGCAATATTATACATCTTGTAGACTTTTAAAAAATTCTACTATAGTATAGTAAAAGAAGGAGAGTAGAAAAGACAAGAGAATCTTAACCCTGCTCTGGAAGTTTTTGACCTTACTGGTACTCAGAAAGCAGTTCAGGGGATCCCAGGAACCTTAGGACCATACTCTGAAATTCACTGCCTTGGAAAAAAGGAAAACCCCGTGAATGTCGGTAAATACAAAGAGGTGGTTACATGCGTGTTTGCTGCACTACAGGTTGCAAGAAATTAGAGACTCACAGCTGGAACTTCCTTCTATTCATCATGGAAAGAAGCAGCCTTCCTAAGTAACACATTCTCCCTCACCAAATTTCACACTTACTTCCACAAAGCTTTCCCTCTCAAGTCTTCTCCCTAGAAATAAATCCTTGTCTGTTACAAGTAGAAGGACTTAAATGCTTCCATGCTTATTAAATAGCATTATATCACTGACACCATTCATTTCTTTGAGCTTGACTGGATTTCCAATCTTGACAGCAAGTCATCATAGAGCATTCATGATGAGTATTGTTACCTAAACTGTGACAGGAAAATTTAATGACAGTTGAGTAGGAACACTTAAGGAAAAGTGTGGGGAATTGATGGGAAGCCTAAATGACTTCTACTGAGATTTGAAAAGATGGTTTTACCAAAAATAATTATTCACAGTGAAATTGTAAACGATGTTATAGTACTTATCTTTAACAGTGTGGAATACATACAAAAGATGTCAACCTGATATATCCAGTTTGGAATTTAAAGCAGAAGCTACAAAAATTCTGGGAAAACAGAAAACCATTTAAAAAATAGCTATTGACCACCAAGACCAACTGAATTCCCATCGTTGGAAAAAGGTATCATTTTGTGTAATGCATTTATTCCAATAATTATGTTGAAAATGGTGAAATGAACTAAATAACTAAATGAACTAAATAGAGTGGATTAAAAGTGTTGCGACCCCTGTCAATTCAAACTGTCAAATAGAAATTCAGAATTGGGGAATAATCAGAAGCAACTGGTGAATAATTCCTCTTTTCCCATCAGTTTTGAAAATAGTTAAATAATTGCTTAAGTGATTTATAAGTGGTTAAATAATTTCCTTAAGTGCTTGTCATTCATGTCTTCATTCCATATACACTGATTTCCATTAAATGTCAGTTATGATTTTAAATGACACATAAACATCTTTACTGCATCCCTAGTACCAAGCAAAGACATGCAACAACTAATTAATAAATATTTGTAATGACGATAAAAGAAATAAAATATGACACAGCTCATCCCCTCAAGTAGTTCATGGTCTTGGAAAAGACACTAAGATTTGTGTACAGTTGTGCAAATGGTACAAATAGAAGGCTTGGAAGCAGAGAAAATAATGTAGGTTATTCTGTGTTGGAGGAAAGTAGCACAGAAAGGTTTCAGAGAAAAGGTAGTACATGAAAAAAAAAAGACCTCGAATAAGACATGATGGAGATGAATTTTCCATTTGAATAGAGGGACATGGAGTCAAAATGAGCAAAACTAGGTTCATAAAAATATATAGCATATATAGGAATTTTTTTTTAGCGTGATTTTTTTCCAGGTTACAGAGATTGATGGGGCTGGAAATGTTGACAAAAGCCAGTTGTGATCAGCATAAAATTCCAACCTAAAGTTAGAAAGGTATTAGTTGGATAGTTGGAATTCACTGAAAGCTTTTAAGGAAGAAAGTGAAAAGAGTCGATCTATGTGCTAGAAAGATGACTCAGAACACTGCGAAAGGTGAATAAGAGCTGGGATAAAAGGTAGTTACAGAGGGCATTAATTAATTTATTTACTTTTGCTTCCAATTACCCCAGAGCCCTTTGACTATAATTCAAAGGACAGCCAAAGAAATTCACTCTCCTCACACTCTGACATCAAGGGTAAGGGTACAAGTCCTAGTTTTGAATAGTCAGATATTCCTACTGGAGTAAGTAATGTGCAGGCAAATGTTCTCAACAGAGCGTTAAGTACAGGTCGCATCCAGCAGTGGCAGTAGCCAATGACAGCAGTGGCTGTGCAGCCAGTAATGACATTTTAGAATGTGTCCAGGGTATAACATTGCTTATGATATCTATGGTTTAGCTATCCTTGGTCCTCAGACATTTGCTGACTCACTCTCTAGTCTTCCCGTTAATTCTGTGAAATATCAAATATATTTTCAATTCATTTTTTGTTAGCCAGGCTAGTTTTCAACTGCTTGGAGCCATGAACACTTTCTCGCTATTTGCAGGTGAGCAAGGTATTGAAATAATGAAGTAGCCCCGTGAAAAGTGGGAATGGAATGCTCCGTAAGCATTGTGATATTTTAGAACTATTATCAACAGGTTTTGAAGTTCCAAGAGCTATTGGGGAGCATTCAAATGACATTATTATGGTGACACTATTGCTGTAATAAGTAGTTTCAAAGGAAAGAACGCGGATTTTTGTGAGCAGCTACTACTCATGTGTACTAAAATAGCTCAGAAATATTGGGAAAATAAATATTTATAAACTCTTACCTCCATGTTAAGGAAATTAAATCCAGATTCCCTGAGGCTGAACTTTGTAAGGAAAATTTTCACATCTCGAATTATGCTTCCACAAATTACCTCAGACTGAGTCTTGAGTTTTGTCTTACTTTTATTAACATCACCATAATTATACTCTTCCTTATGTTATCTTGGAACTAAACATTTCATGTTCTTGCCAAAACATGGCCACCATACTCTGTTCTTTGTTTCAGTTATTATAAGACAGGATGATATTTTTTAAAGATTTTATTAAGAATAAGAGGGAACAGGGCCCAGACCGGTGGCACAGCGGTTAAGTTCACATGTACTACTTCAGTGGCTCAGGGTTCACCAGATCCCGGTTGCAGACCGACACACCACTTGTCAAGCCATGCTGTGGCAGGCATTCCACATATAAAGTAGAGGATGATGGGTGCAGATGTTAGCTTGGGGCCAGTCTTCCTCAGCAAAAAGAGGAGGATTGGTGGTGGATGTTAGCTCAGGGCTAATCTTCCTCAAAAAAAAAAAAAAGAAAGAAAGAATAAGAGTGAACAAAAATGAAATAGAAGTTGTACAAAGCTTATATGATATTATAGTATAAAAAATTAAAAATGCTTCGAAGCCAGAAAAAACAGCATTCAAATCCAGGACCAACTCCAGGATATGCAGGGCCGTAGGCAAGTTTTTTTTTTTTTGACTGGAGGAAATAATAGCTACATAAACAATATGATTTAAAAATGTATAAAAAGTAGTGGCTTAGAAACAGTGGAGGAGGAGGAGAAAGAAAGGTTATAAATGGGCAAAGATAAACTTTGTGTGTGATGAGTATGATCGCATCTTGATTTTATGATGAGTATACATACATCAAAGTATGGTAAAGTGTACAGTTTAAGTATGTGCTTTATTTTCTATCACTTATACCTCAACACATCTGTAAAGAAAATCTATTATGGAATTCTTGGGCTATATAGATACAGTGACGTACTAACGAAAAGTTAAAATGATAGGTTGAAAGAGGTATTTGTCCAGTTAGTATAGGTGAAGGCTCTTCATTCTGTTGTCAAATGTGAGTGCAAGTCACTCCAAATCAGCAGGGAAGCACCACTCTGGCATCACAACTTTTGTTCCATCCCGTGGTCATGTAAATGGAATAGCTTGTTGGCCAGCTTGTCCCTCTGGAACCAGGGCTTGGCAAGGACAAAGGTAGACTCTAGAAACTCAAATCCCAAAGCTGCAGAAATGCACTTCCCCAGCCAACAGATGATACTTGTCTCAGACACGACAGAGGGCTTTTAAAATGTCAAGAAATCCTCTTCAAAGCATGGTACTCCTCATGCAGATCCCGGGAAGAGAGTGCTACCCTCCAAATCTCATCCCTGCTACGATTTACAAGAGTTGGGAGAAGTGATTTAACTTCTCTAAGCCTCAGTTTTCTGAAAAGTATGACAGTAGATTTCCTTACTCTTCTCTTAAATTTGTTTTGAGCATTAAACTATTTCTATACGCATGCGCGCACGCACACACACTACTATGTTTTAACTAGCACAAGACCAGCACATAATGAGAGTTCACTATTTGTTACCCATTATTTCTGTTTTATGTTGTTGTTATTGTCTTCATTTCTCTATTTTTGTGTTGATACTGTCTGTTTTTACAGAGGTAAGTAGCCTGGCTTCTAAATTGTAGCCATCTGATCCTGCCATAGTGTCTTGTTTCAAGTACTCAGAGGTCCTGGGCCATTCCATTTACTACTCCTAAGTGTTCTGTTTAACTTTTCACTATTCCTAAGTGTTTTGTGTAACTTTGTCGGCTTCATTCAGGACTTTTTGATTTCTAATTTTTAACCTAACTTTATCAGGAGACCAAGGTAGATAAATTGATCCTTTACTGCACATGTTAATCTCTTTGCCTAATCTTGCTCCGGGTCTAAAAGAAGCAACTCTTTCTTCAGTTAATGGCACAGAAAGGAAGGTCTTTACCTTTCACATGAGATACCATCTCCTTGATATAGGAACTAGTTTTGGCCCTAATTCAAATTCAGTAGTGTAATAGCCTAATAGTAATATATTAGTACCTGTGTAATAGTACCTTAAATAAACATATCACCATTAGAAGAGGATGCTTATACCCAAGACTCTTCTTCTCAAGCTTCATCACACTAGTCAAGTCCTATAAATTCTGTATGTATACTTCTTTTCAATGTCGCTTCAGTAATTTAGAACCTCTTAGCTCATGCATTTCTACCACATCTTTCTAAATGAACTCTTTATTTTGTTGACCTTTTATAATCCATTCTTCTCACCGTCACCAGAAAGAATATTCTACACCCTTAGCTACTCAAAGTGAGGTACAAGGACCATCAGCATTGGCATCACCTAGGGTTTGTTAGAAATTCAGAATTTCTGTCAATTCATAGTCTCAGAAATGTATGAATAAAGGATGATATAAGGATCCCAGGATCCTCAAAAAGATACCACAAACAGGTTAAACTCTATACAAAGACTGTCAGTATGGAGTCTTAGCAGGGACAAAAAGGTGATGTATTTAATCTTCACTAACTTGAATCTTTTCTGTACTGAGCATCTATACACAATAAAAGAGAGCAATCTTGACTGAAAAAGTAACAACTGAATAATTTTATCTGAGATGGTAACACATTAATAACCCTTAATGTATTCACCCAACTTATCAGTTTCCAAGCATGATTTTGATGAGATAGAATATGAAATTGGAAAATTGTGTTAAGGAAAGTCCACTTTTTTTGAAAAATTAAGCTTATGATTAGTCCTTTCCATAATTTTCAATGTCACATTTCATAAGGCATTATTATTATTTGTGTATATATCTCTCTGTTCTTGTAGACATTGAGAGTTTGGGAAGGAGAAATCTTGCGTTTTTTCCTTTAATACCTGGGCCCAGAATTTTCAGAACTCTAAAAAGTGGTCAGTCAGTATTGGTTGAGTGAAATCTATGCATTTCCTCTTATTTCTTACTTTTGTGATCCTCTTTTGAAAACAATGAATGAAAAGATACAAGATAACAATAGCTTGTGAATACCCCCGATCCTCAATATCCGAAACTTTCACAATGGTACATCAACTATCATCAAACAAGTACAATATGTGCAAATTGATTTACTGTTTCTGTTTGTGAATTTTGTTTTTCAACTAGAGTTGAGGAGTCTCTCATTCAGAGAAAGCCCAATGTGTTTACATGAAGAATAGTTTTCTAGTTTCCCTTTAAGAAAGTTGTAAACTAGTGGATAAAGTCAGTGTGATAAATGATCCAGTAATGCCTTTACTTTTAAAGAGCAGAGCTGTATTAGTTGTACTATAATAGTGATGAATCGCACTGAATACTTATTTCATAAGGAAAGAGTTACATACATATTTATGGGCTTATGTGTTATGAGGAAAGTATATTATACCTTATGATATACATAGAAACACGATTTGACTAGCACTATAATCCAACATTCAGTGGCATGGCACTCTGAGTGGAATTTTTACTATATTACTATTTTTATTTGCAGTTATAAGAAAATCCCAACATTTTACAATATGGTTCACCCCATTTCCATTGTAATAAATCTCTTTGCCAATAACAACGAATTATGTACAGTTTGTTTTTGCATTTATGAATAATAATTCAGACACATAAAAGATGAAGGCTGGGAGCTCATTAAACTTGAATATGAGAATTTAGACAGAGCGCCTCAAAAATTAGTTTTTGAAGAGCCCAAACCATATCATATATATTAAAGCTCTGTTGTGCATTTTACATGTTTGATAACAAGGATAAAGTTTGTCTTGAAAAGTTGGCAATTTATATTGTGGTAAAATACATGCTATGCAGAATCCTATAAAAATAATGTGCTGTCTGGCTCTGGTTTTTTTGGCGATATATTTATTCAAGTAAGTCCTGTCATTGTATTACATGTCAGCATATTTGGTAAACTGATTTTTTTTCGTGAAGATGTTTAATTCAGGATGCAGATGACACCTGCCTTGTACAGTTTTCAGTAGGAGTACAAAATGGCTTTATTGGCAAACACATTTGGACAAGAAGATGTTTGCAGTGCAGAGTTTCTCTCGCTTACATCCTAATAGAATGTTATGATTTAAATCCATATTGACTTTGCTAATGTTGAAAAAGTGTTGCATTAAATAACTTATGAGCTTGTTTGCATAAGTTAAATAATTAACTTCTTTTGCAGAAAGTAGATCCATAATTACAAATGACTCCTGTATTTTCCATTTCTTAAAACATCTAAGGGAAGCAGCAAGGATCCACCAAAAAGAGAAAGCACTCTATCAGCTCCTGTTTCTACAAGTATTGCTGGATTAATTATGGCCTCACTGAAATCATACTGGCCCTGCCATCTCACAAGCCTTTGCTAGTAATCAATTTGTATAACTTACTAGTTTTAGAAAACAACACAATCCCTCTGAACTTCTATTATTCAATCAGTACAATGAAATTACAGCTAACTATTTTGTAGGATTATTCTGAGGATCATGTATGTAAAATACCTCACGTTTTGAATGCTAACAAAAGAGCTTATATTAGGTTAACTTTATCTCTAACTCTCCAGCGTAGATTTTGTTACTGGTGATAGGTTTTAAAATTATTTTAAGCAAACATTAGTAAATAAAGGAGTAAACTATCTATATTTTTAATCATACAACTTTTCCCACCCTGGCATTTTCATTTCTGAGTGATAGAAGGACCGTGCTTGGTTGCAATTTGTTTCTATGTCAGCCTTGCTATAGATTCTAAGTGTAAGGACGAAAGGGTAATGTCTAATTTTGTTGTGGTGGTGTCATAAGAATTTAGCACAATTCTTGGCACAAAATAGTTATTCAATAAAAACTATTGCCAATGAAGACAATTGTCTTTCTTCACTTTTATCATTAGGGTCTAGTAAATAGTTAAAGCATAAGAGAGGAAAACAAACACTTTCTGAAAAAGACATCAACTGGCCTGCTACTCTGACAAACAGCATTTTCTCAGACCTTTCAATTCGAGTGCTATACTCACAAAATGAAAAGTATTCTTCAAAGGAGCTCAGAAGCACTAGTGCACAAAAGGGATTTATGGCTTCAATTGGAATTTTTACAAGGTCACTGGCGGGGGGGGGGAGAAAAAAAGCCATTTTTTCACTATTGTGTACAAAGCTTATCTGTTAAGTTTAGGTCTAAGTACAGAACTGTATTTTTAAAAAGATCTAATAGAATTGTATGTTAGAAGTACAAGCGAAAAAGAATGTGACAATAATCCAGTGTGCGATTCTGTGGCCCAGAGAATGTTTACTGTGTACAAACCTCCTTCAGTGTGGTTGATATACTCCATATTCAGCAGAGTCACATTGCCTCCACCGGGAGAAGTCAAGAAAGGACCACAGAATTCCAGGTGCTCTAGGTATAGACCATTTCTTATTTGGCATCCACGCCTCCAGCACTGAAGTTCTGGTATGCACCTGGAGCTAGGAGGGAGTTCCAGGTATGCAGGCACTTTGGATGCAGTCTCTGGTTTCCTAGATTCCATGTCACTATTGCTTGGACAGAGTGAAAAAGGAGTTCTAGATATCCGCAAGCTTCTAACAAGGTCCACACCAACCTCTCCCCAAAACAATCTCAACTAAGTTCCTCTAAACCATCCATAAGAATAATATCAAATCCTTAGATCATCCTTTATGTTAATCCCATCAAGATACTCAGGATTAGCAACTTGTTCTATATAGCCCCTGCTCTCAATTCTCCAAAGTTCTACACTCTTCAACTCCTGACATCCTTCCCAAGTGCTTTCTGGAACTCTTAATTCATCAGTGGAAAAATCTTGAACCTTCCAACTCAAAGTCTTCCTCAATATTTTCTTGCTCTAAAAGAAACTCATTGGCTTTTTGTGTACCCTGACTTCCCTACCATGAGGCCTGAGGTGACATAGGTGCCTTTCTTGTTCCTCACTATCACTTCCAGACCATTCTTCCTCATTCTTTCCTAAAAATCTGAAATTTCTCATCGAATTAAACCTCCTGTTCCACTTTGCAATCCTCCAAAGACCCCTTCAGCACAACTTCTGAATTTTTGAAGATTCTGAGTTTTGGCTCGCTGACACTCTGTATAACCCCTCCTCATATAATTTTCAGTAATTCTAACATCTAGATAGATTATGTTTCCAATATTTTCATATTTCAATTAGTTAGATCTCTGTGCCTTCAATGATTGCGTCTACCTCCCTTCCTTAGAAATTCAGTCCTATGTTCATACCATAGAACCACCTCGATCTTACCCTTACTATAATCCCAGTTTCAAGTACCCTAATTTCTGACCACAACTTTTTAATAGCTCACTCTCCCAAGTACTTTAACTCCAACATTTCTTTCATACCACATATCCTATTAACCGCCTTTCAACCCTCTCCTCTTTTTACTTCCCTCCCTTCTAGCTTGAAGCAAGATTAATTATTATAATTACTTCCTTTCAGGCAACTTCAATTTCCTTGGCCCTTTTTTGCTACTTCTTATTCACCTGTCAAAAACATAACGCTGAAAAGCATAATCATGATGACTGTTCTCACTTTGAAATCATAACCCCAAGCCTCAAGTGTATCTTTAATGATGTGAGCAGCCATATTGCATTTTCCCATATCAGTCTTAGACTTCAACTTCATAAATTCTCCAATGTCATCAAACCTGCAGCCCTTTCTCCTCTAACCTCAAAATCATTTGATGAGTTTGTGTCTATCAAAGTTGGAAAATGGAAGTTAGAATAAATCTTCCACAAGTTCACATCTAAATTTACCCACCTACTTAAATCTACGGTCACTCTCCCATTGCTTGCCTCTTAGTAGAGATAAACTGACCTTGCTCCTAACTAAAGCCAAACCATCCACATGTGTACCAGTTTCTATCTTCTAACCTCTTTCCAAGAATATACCTCCTGCAATTCTCCCACTTCCTTTGCATCATCAATTTTTACTTTTAACAGAATCATTCCTGTCGGGATATAAAAGTTTTATTTCCCCCGTTAAAAACAATTGAAAACCTTTCTTAACCCTACATATTTCTCTAGGTATTGCCCCATTTCTCAGCTTCCACGTATAATAAAACTTGTCCTACTTCTCTTTCCATTCTTCTTCTGTAAAATTTTTAAATTTAGATACTATCGAATATAACACAAAAATATAAAACAAGTGTCAGCATATAACTACTACACATGTCAGGGAATAGAAATTTGCCAGACACTCAGAAGCCTTCCAGGGTGCCCTCTCAATCACAAACCCTTCCTTCCACACTAAGAATTACTACTATTTTGAAATTTGCCTGACACTCAGAAGCCTTCCAGGGTGCCCTCTCAATCACAAACCCTTCCTTCCACACTAAGAATTACTATTACTACTATTTAATGACTCTTACTTTTTTTCACGGTTTCCTTTTCTTTTTGAATCATCTCTTCATTGGCTTTGCCCTCACCTTCTATAGAAACGCTCTGTTGAGTTTCACCAATGATTTACATGTTGCTAAAATCAATGAGTCCTCATCTTAGTTAAAGGATCATTGTTTGACTATTAATATCTATCTACTTCTTGAACAGTACGCTCTTCTTCACTGTTCTATTGATCATGCCTTCTCTTTTATTCTTTTATTGTCTTGCTGACATTATTACTATTATTATCACTGTAAGAAACATCTAACAGAAATCTGTTCTGTTCAGTGTACAGTACAGAATTGTTAATTATATGCACATTGTTGTACAGCAGGATCTAGAACTTGTTCATCTTGTGTGACTCAATCTCCGCGCTCGTTGAATAGCAACTTCCCATTTCCACCAGTCTGTGGCAACCACTATTTCACATTCTATTTCTATGAGTTTGACTACTTCAGCTACCTCATATAGGTATAATCTTGTAGTGTTTCTCTTCTGTCACTGGCTTATAACATTTAGCGTAATGTCCTCAAGGAGGTTCATCCATGTTGTAAGATACGGTAAGATTTCCGTCTTTTCTAAGGCTGAGTAATATTGCATTGTATGCATAACCACATTTTCTTTATCAATTCATTCATTGATGGACATTTAGGTTGATTCTACCTCTTGACTATTGTGAATTATGTTGCAATGAACAAGGAAGTGGAAGTATCCCTTCAAGATTCTGTTTTCAATTTTGGGGGGTAAACACCCAGAAATGGTATTGCTGGATGATACTGTAGTTCTATTTTTAATTTTCAAAGGAAACACTATATGACTTTTTAGATTCCCAGGAATGATGCACAGAGGTTCAATTTCTGCACGTCCTTCCCAGCATTTGCTGTTTTCTATTTTTTTTGATAATGTCCATCCTAACAGGTGTGAAGTGATACGTCATTGTGGTTTGGATTTGCATTTCCCTGATAATTAGTGATGTGAAGCATGTTTCATATAGCTGTTAGCCGTTTGTATGTCTTTTTAGGGAAATGTCTATTCAAGTCCTTTGCTCCCTTTTTAATTGAGTTATTACTTTTTGTTGTTGTTATTGAGTTATAGAAGTTTCTTATATATTTTGGATACTAACCGTTATTAGATATATGGTTTGAAAATATTTTTTCTCATTCTGTAGGTGACTTTTTAAATCTATTGATTGTTTTCTTTGCTACCCAGGTTTTAAGTTTGATATATTCCAGTTTGTCTATTTTTGTTGCCTATTTTTGGTGTCAAATCCCAGAAGTCAATGCTAAGACAAATGTCAAGAAGCTTTCCTCCTATGTTTTCTTCTATAAGGATACAGTTTAAGATCTAACATTTAAGATCTAACATTTATATTTGTGTATGGTGTAAGATAAGGGTCCAGTTTCATTATTTTGCATGTGTTTGTCCAGTTTTTCCAGTACCATTTGTCAAAGAGATTCTCTTTTCCACATCGTGTATTCTTGGCATCCCTGTAGAAGATCATTTGACCATATATGTGGGTTTATTTCTAGGCTCTCTATTCTGTTTCATTGGTCTATATGTCTATCTTTATGCCAAGAACATACTGTTTTGATTACTGTAGCTCTATAATATTCTTTGAAGTCAGAAAGTGTGAGGCCCCCAGCTTTGTTTTTCTTTCTCACGATTATTTTGGCTGTTTGCAGTCCTTTGTTGTTTTATAGGAATAATAGAATTATTTTTTCTATTTTTATAAAAAAATGCCAATGGGATTTTTGTAGGGGTTCCTTTGAATCTGTAAGTCAGTTTCTGTAGTATAGACATTTTAACAATGGTAAGTCTTCCTATCCATGAACATGGGATATCTTTCCATTTTATTTTTGTCATCTTTAAATTCCTTCAGCAATATTTGTAGTTTTTAGTGTGCAAATACTTCACCTCCCTGGTTAAGTTTATTCTTAAGCATTTTATTCTATTTGATGCTATATTAAACAGGATTCTTTTCTCAATATTTTTTTTTGTGTGTAGTTCATTGTTAGTATATAGAAACACAACTGGTTTCTGTATGTTGATTTTGTATTCTGCAAGTTTCTTGAATTCATTTATTATCTCTAACAGTTTTTTGTGGAATCTTTAGGGTTTTTACATATAACATTGGATATTGTATGGGACTGACCTGGTGGCGCAGCAGTTAAGTTTGCATGTTCTGCTTCGGCAGCCCAGCGTTCGCCAGTTTGGATCCTGGGTAGAGACATGGCACTGCTTGGC
Source organism: Equus caballus (assembly GCF_041296265.1). NCBI lineage: Eukaryota > Metazoa > Chordata > Mammalia > Perissodactyla > Equidae > Equus > Equus caballus. Next base: position 94,349,763 of record NC_091688.1, read on the forward strand.
AAGCCACGCTGTGGTAGGCATCCCACATATAAAGTAGAGGAAGATGGGCATGGATGTTAGCTCAGGGCCAGTCTTCCTCAGCAAAAAAAGGAAGATTGACAGCAGATGTTAGCTTAGGGCTAATCTTCCTCAAAAAAAAATTTTAAAAAAGATTGCATATTGTGTAAACAGAAAAAAAGTATACTTTTTTTCTGATTAGAATTCTTCTATTTCTTTTCCATGCTTAATTTCTCTAGATAGGACATCCAGTACGATGTTGAATAGAAGTGGTGAGAGTGGGAATCCTTGCCTTGTTGCTAGTCTTAGAGGAGAAACTTTCAGTTTTTCACCATTTAGTATGATGTTAGTTGTGGTCTTTTCATATATGGGCTTTACTACATTGAGGTAATTTCCTTCTATTCCTAGTTTGTTGAGAGTTTAATCATGAAAGGGTGTTGAATTTTGTCAAATTTTACTACATCTATTCATATCATCATGTAATTTTTGTTCTTCATTCTGTTAATGGGTATATCATAATTATTGATTTTTGAATGCTAAACCATGCTTGCATCCCATCAATAAATTCTACTTGGTCATGGTGTATAATCTTTTTTCTTTTTATTGAGCTCATAATAGTGTATAAAACTGTGAAATTTCAGGTACATGTTTTTATTTATCAGTTTCTGTATTGACTGCATCATACTTACCACCAATAGTCTAATTTTTATCTGTCACCATATAAATATGCCACTACACTCCTTTTGCTCACCTCCCAACTCCCTTCCCCTCTGTTAACCACTAACTTATTCTCTATTCATGTGTTTGTCTATCTTCCACATATGAGTGAAATCATGCTGTGTTGTCTTTCTCTGTCTGGCTTATTTCAATTAACATAATCCCCTCAAGGACCATCCATGTTGCCGCAAATGGGACAATTTCATCTTTTTTATGGCTGAGTAGTATTCCATTGTGTATATATAATACATCTTCTTTATCCATTCACCAGTTGATGGGCACTTGGGTTGCTTCCACATCTCAGCTATTGTGAATAATATTGCAATGAATATTGGGGTGTGAAATCTCTTTGGATTGTTGATTTCATGTTCTTGGCATAAATACCCAGTAGTAGGAGAGCTGGATCATATGGTATTTCTATTTTAATTTTTTTTAGAAATCTGTATACTGTTTTCCATAGTGGTTGCACCAATTTGCATTCCCACCAGCATTTCCTTTTCTCCACATCCTCTCCAACATTTATTATTTTTCGTCTTGGTAATTATAGCCATTCTGACTAGTGTAAGGTGATATCTCATTGTGGTTTTTTTTTGTTTTTTGGATTTACACTTGAGCCAACATCTGTTGCCAATCTTTTTTTCTTCTTCTTCCTCCAAAACCCCCCAGTGCATAGTTGTATATTCTGGTTGTAGGTCCTTCCCATTGTGCTATGTGGGATTCTGCCTCAGCATGGCTTGATGAGCAGTGCTAGGTCCACAACCAGGATCTGAACTGGCAAAACCCTGGGCCACTGAAGCAGAGCATGCAAACTTAACCACTCAGCCATCGGGCTGGCCCCTTATAGTTTTGATTTGCATTTCCCTAATAATTAGTGATGTTGAACATCTTTTCATGCATCTGTCTGCCATCTCTATATCTTCTTTGGAAAAATGTTCATATCCTCTCCCCAGTTTTTGATCAGATTATTTGCTTTTTGGTGTTGAGTTGTATGAGTTCTTTACAAATTTTGAGTATTAACCACTGGTAAATATATGATTTGCAAATATTTTCTCCACGTTGGTGGGTTGTCTTTTTGTTTTGTTTACATTTTTCTTTGCCTTCCAGAAGATTTTTGGTCTGATATAGTCCCATTTGTTAATTTTTTCTTCTGTTTCCCTTGCCTTAGAAGACATGGTATGTGAAAAGATGCTGCTAAGACTGATGTCAGAGTGTAATGCCTATATTTTATTCTGGGAGTTTTATGGCTTCAGGTCTCACATTCAATTCTTTAGTCAATTTTGAGTTAATTTTTGTATATGGTGCAAGATAACAGTCTATTTTTATTCTTTTGCATGTATACACTGAAAATTATATCATTGAATGAAATTGAAGAATATATAAAGAAATGGAAAGATATTCTATGCTAATGGATTGCAAGAATAAATATAATCAAAATGTCCATATTACCTAAAGCAATCTACAGATTCAACGCAATCCCAATCAGAATCTCAGTGACATTCTTCATGGAAATAGAACAAAGAATCCTAAAATTTATATGGGATAACAAAAGAGCCCAAATAGCCAAAGCAATCCTGGGAAAAAAGAACAAAGCTGGAGGCATCACAATACCTGATTTCAAAACATACTACAAAGCTATAGTAATTGAAAAGCCTGGTACTGGCACAAAAACAGACACACAAATCAATGGAAAAGAATTGAAAACCGAGAAATAAAACCACACATCTATGGACAGTTAATCTTCAACAAAGGAACCAAGAACATACAATGAAGAAAGGAAAGTCTCTCCAACAAGTGGTGTTGGGAAAACTGGACAGCCACATGCAGAAGAATGAAAGTAGACCATTATCTTGAACCACATACAAAAATTAACTCACAGTGAATTTTAATCCTTTTAATGTTCTGTTTAACTCAGTTTGCTAGTTAATTTGTTGCAGATTTTTGCATCTGTTTTTACTAGGGATATTTACTTATAGTTTTCTTTTCTTGTAATATCTTTGTCTGGCTTTGGTCATGGTAATGCCGACCTCATAAAATTAGTTTGGAAATGTTTCTCAACTTCAATTTTTTGGAAGAGCTTGAGAAAGATTAGTGTTAATTCTTCAAATGTTTGGTGGTTGTACAATTTTGAATTTCTCTATAGCAATTTATGAATACTCCCGTTGTTCCACATCCTCAACAATTGGTTTTCCCAGACTTCTTGATTTTAGCCATTTTAGTGGATGTGTATGATATCTCTTTGTGGTTTTGATTTGTATTGCCTGGTGGCTAAAAATATTGAGCATTATTTTGTGCTTTAATTGTGGTTCTTCAGCTTCTTTTGTGAGCTCCCTATCCAAATACTTCATCCATTTAAAAATTTTGTTGTTATTTTCTTATTATTGAGATGTTGGAGATTTTCATATATTTGAATAAAAGCCAGATGTGTATTGAAAACATTTTCTTCAAGTTTGTGACTTACTTTTTCATTTTTATAACAGAATGTATCAATGAGTAGAAATTTTAAAATATTGATGAAATCCAACTTAATTTTTTAAATTTTATAACTTGTGCATTTTGAGTCCAATCTAGAAGATATTTGTCTACCTCAACATCAAAAAATTTTCTCCTAAGTTTTCCTCTAGGAATTTCATAATTTCAGTTTTTACATTTTTCTTTCATCTATTTTGATTTTTTGTGACATATAGATATTCAGTTACTTTAGGATTATTTGTTGTAAGGACAAATTAATTTTAATTTCCCAATTAAGTTATTTTTACTCCATTGTTAAAAATATATTGTCTAAACAATGTTTTTGTACTCTCTGTTCTGTTTTATTGACCCATTATGACTATCCAAATGACAATATCATACTAACCTGATTTCTCTAGATTAGTACTAAATTCTGAAATCAGCGAGTGGAAATATGCCAACTTTGTTCTTCTTTGTCAAAGAATAATTTTGGTGATTCTTTTTCCTTTGCATTTCCATATAAGATAGGTAGACAGATGTTAAGATGATTCCCAGTGATTCTCACCTCTTCTTCATGGCCTTTTTAAAAACACTGCCATTGAAATGAAGATGTCATTTCCCAGATTAATTCAAAAGACTATGAATAATCTTCCTAGCAGACTCTCTCTCTTCATAGCTTTGATGAAGCAAGTCGCCCTGTTGGGGAGGCCCAAATGGCAAGGAACTGAGTATGGCCTCTGGTCAACAGCCAACTAGCAACTAAATAGCCCAAAAGGAAATGAATCCTACCAACAACTCCATAAGTGATCCTGAAAGCAGATCCACTCCTAGGTGAGCCTTCAGCTGAGGTGCCAACCCTGGCTAGCACTTTGGTTGCAGCCAGCAAGACAACGAAGCGGAGGGGTAAATAAGCTGTACTTGTATTCCTGGTCCACAGAAACTGTGATATAATAAGTGCACATTGTTTTAAGCTAATAAATTTGTAGTAACTCTTTACACAGCAATATATGACTAATACGCCATGTAAGTTTTAGAATCAACTTATCAAATTCTGCAAAACACTTGCTGTCATTTTGTTAAGAGGATTGTTCTTAATCTTTAGATCAATCTGGGTAGAAATGTCACCTTAAAATATTGAGTCTTCCAATTTAGGAACATAGTACATTTTTATGTTAATTTGGAACTTTAATTTCTCAAAGCTATGTTCTATAATTTTCAGAATATAGGTTTTTACACATGTTGTGTTAAATATTTATTTAAGTATATAACATTTATGCTATTGTGAATGATAATCTTTTATTTTGTTTTCCCATTGGTCATCATTCATCTGTAGAGATAAAATAGATTTTTGTCTATTGATCTTGTATCCTGTACTATTGCTAAATTCACTTGTAAGTTATAGTAAGTTTTCGTATAGGTTTCTCTGGATTTTCTGTATACACGAGCATGTGAGCAGAGAATAACTTTACCTCCTTCTTTTCAAGCTGCATGGTACTTTCTTTTCTTATTACTTATTTGTTTAGTTTGCCTTATTGGATTAGATAAGACCTCCAGTTGCATATTGAATAGAGGTGGTGAAGGCAAACATCCTTACCTGGTTGTTGATCTTAGGAAAAACGTTCAGTGTTTCATCACTGAATATGATGTTAACTGTAGATTTTGTTTTTTGTAGATGCCCTTTAACAGGTTAAGGACATCTCTGTCTATTGCTGGGACTTTTAATCCTGAGAAAATTGTCAATTTTGTCAAATGCTTTTTCTTCAGATATTATGATGATTATGCGATTTTCCTTTTATTGTGGGTTTAATGTGGTGAAATACATGGATTTTCAAATATTAAGGTGATCTTGTGTTTCTGGGATAAGTCCTGGTCGCTAGTGATTTATTATACTTTTTTATGGGGCCTAGACTCAACTCAATAATTTGGTAAGTATTTTTGTGGATATCAAGGGCATTGGTTTCAAGGTTTTTGTTTTGTTTTGTCATGTCCTTATCTTTCTTTAAAAAGTCCGAGCAAGGAACAACAAAACCAGTTTGGATATATTCTTTCCCCTTCTGTTATCTACAAAAATTTGGTAAGATTGGTGTCAACATTTTCTTCAGTGTTTCAGAGACTTTATCACTGAAGCAATCTAGGCTTGAAATTTCTTTTGTGGAAAGGCTTTTAATGGGAGGTAGAATGTTTTAAAAGACATATAACTATATGTGTTTTGAAATTATTGTTGACTCACTTTTGGTAATTTGTGACTTTGAAAAACGTGCCCATTTTATCTGAAGTTGCCAAATTTACTGGCAAATATTGTTAGTAATATCCACTTATTATATTTTAATGAGGTATAGATCTCTAGTAATGTTTTTCTTTTATTACCATTAGAAATTCATCAATTTTATTGATCTTTTGAAGATAAACAGATTTTCTCTGATTTTTGTTATTTCCAATTTTGAGTCCCATTCTTAGCTTTTTTTAATTCCTTCTTATCTACTTCAATAATACAAGCATGAGTATTACAAATTTTCCTACAGACATTTCTATAATCACTCTTACTGCCTTTGATATTTTGTGTTTTTATTCAGTTCAAAATACTTTATAATTTTTCTTGTGATTTTTTCTTTTAATTGTAATTTGTTGATCTCAAAATATTTGTTTTTCCCCCATGCATTTCTAATTTGTTTCTAATTTGCTTCTGTTATGGTAAAAATACCATTCTCTTTATTATTTAATACTTTTGAATTGTAGACCTTTGGTGTTGATATATTTCTTTTTAGTAAAAGTATTCTGCAAAATTCAGAAAAAGTGCATTCCACTGTTACTGTCTGGAACATTTGTTTCTTAAAATACTCTATAACTCTTCTGATTTTCTCTCTACATTGTATGTCATTACTGAGAAAAGGGTTTTTATTTCTCCAACTATAATTGTGGATTTGTCTATTTTGTTCTTCCTTTTTTTATGGCTCATATTAAATTATGTGCATAAATAAACATTTAATATATATCATTTGATATATCTTCAAGATAAAAAATAACACTTTATTATTATGATGAAATATCTTTCATTTTTGTTGATTTTCCTTGTTCTGAAGATTATTTTTCTGGATAATAATATAGCCACACCAGAGTTCATAATTAATATTTACATGATATGACTTTTTAAAAAACTTTTTCTTTTAATCTTTTTTAAATATTTCAAGTGGAATTTTTGTAAGCAGAATAAAGTCGTGTCTTGCTTTCTTAGCATGGTTAGAAAAACTCTGCTTTGTAATTAGAAAACTTAGAACATTTACATACAATGTAATTATTTATATGGTTTGTCTTAAATCTATTATCATCTATTTGTGTTTTTTTAAAACTTATTCCCATTTGATTTTCATTTCACTTTTCCCATTTTTCTGCCCTTGTTTAAATGAACTGAGTGTTTTTAAGGGTTCTATTTTCTTTTCTTTCTTTGATTATGAGCTGTATTTTGATTTTTTATATGTATTTTTGCTTTAATGCTCTAAAAGTGCATCGTTAACCTATCACAGTTTAAATAAGTAATATTATACAATGTCACATATACTCTTAGACTGTTAGAGTGGTACATTTCAAAATCCTCATTCCCATCCTTTATGATATTTTTGTCACATATTTTACACATAGATGTAAATGTATATATGTGTGCATATATGTCAACATAAATGTCATTTACATTATATATAAAATAAACCAACTTTACATTAAAATAATATTGTAATACCATTGTTGTTATTTTTCCTTTAAAAGCAAATATATATATAGAAGAAATTTTTTAAAAATTTCAAAATATAGTTGGATAATACATTTTCTATTTATTTATATATTTACTTTTTATAATGTTCCTCATACCTTTGTATAAATTCAAATTTCCATCTGATTTTTTGCCTGAAGAAAGTGATTTAGCATGTCTGACAGTGTAGCACCTTGGGGATGATTTTCTCATCGTTGTTTTCCTGAAAGAGTCTTTATGTTACATTAATTTCTGAAGGATATCTTTGCTGGTTGTAAAATTCTATTAATTTCTGAAGGATATCTTTGCTGGTTGTAAAATTCTATATTGACAGATTTCTATTTTCTATTTTAAAACTTTAAAGATGTCATTACATTCTCTTCTTTGATGAGAAATGTACTATTGTACTATTGTCTTTCTCTGAATATAATTTGCCCTTTTTTCCCTCCTCTTAATTTTTTCTGTTTTTCACTGGTTTTTAGCAATTTATAATTTGCCTGAGACTATTTTATTTTCTTTAAGAGTTCACTGAACTAAAGTCTGAAGGTTTACAGTTTTCAACAAATTAAAAAATAAATACTATTAAATTTTATATTGTCCCATATGTTCACTAAGGCTCTGTTTATTTTTTGTCTTTTTTTCCACTGTGTGCTTTCATTTGGATAGTTCTTATTTATTTGACTTCAAGTATCATGATCTATATCTTTAGCAATATTTAACCTGCTATTAAGCCAAACAAGTAAATTCTTTTCATATATCACATTGTTTTCTTTCTAGAAATACAATTGAGTTTTTTGGATATCTTCCATTTCTGGAAGATTTCTAGAAGAGTTCCTCACTCTTGATGGTTGAAACTTTCTTCAACCCTGTGTACATGCTGGGGAGTTTTTCTCTTAAATCTCCCCAATCATTCTATACCTGGTCTCATGATATTTATATTTACAAATGTGTGGCTTAGTGTTCAGCAACAGACAAATGGGGACTTCAATTCAGATTTTGGAGCTCTTCCTCTCCACAGCTCTATTCTTCCAGGTAGTCTGTCTCACAAATTAAAGCTACCTCCACTTCCTTGAATTTAGAACTGTGCCCCATCAACTCCACCAAGCAGACATGCTCTGTGTGGAACCCTAACTCTGCCCTGAGATTTGGGAAATTAATCCAGGTAGAAAGTCAGGGTATTGTAGGACTCACATCACTTGGTTTTCTCTCAATAATCACAGTGATGCCATGCCTGTTCTCTAGTTTTTCTTAAAATTATTTACATTGAAAGGGTAAGTCCAGTTTCAGTAACTCCATTATGGCCATAAGCAGAAGTCTCTGACATATCTTATTTATTTATTTGTTTATTACAGTCTGATTTTCTTCAAACTCCATAGAGGAGAGATTTTTGTTATCTATTTTTCTTCACCATATGTCCAATTCCTCAAGATTATCTGGCACACAGGGGCTGAACAAATATTGTTAAATGAATGCTTATGAATATATATGGAGGCACTGGTTGCTATACAAAGTAGTCAATGTAAATGCCATTTATCTAATACATAGTAATAATTTTGGACCCAAAGATAAATGCTGGCATCTCTTTTCCTTTCTTAACCATTATTAAGTTTCCCAAATGAATTATAATATCATATGCTTAGCTTGAGGTGGTTGGTCCCTGCAGGAAAGAGCAAAATACACACTTGAATTTTGTGATTTCATAGGAGTAGAAGATATAAACTCAAACAAAGTAACCTCAGGGTGGATCTACATAGATATAATATTTATCTGGAAAATCCAAATAGACTGCTTAGATCTAGAGTCAACAATGGACTCAGTTGAACTCTAAATATAAATGTCCTCAAGAAATACATGTGATTCCCTGGGTTGCATACAATCTTTGTCTTTACTTATGGCCCATCCATAGTATTTGTATAATACCCCTAACCTCACAAGACATCTCATTCTAACCAGTCTATGGTTTGGTCTGGAAATTCAACTCATGTTTCTAACTTTTTTAGAGTGTCCATAGCCCCAGTCCTAAACTACAAGCTACTATGTTGCTTCGTCTGCCTATTAACTTCAACACTCTTCAAGGTGTTGACTGAACAGATTTAAGAACATTTACCATCAAAATCTCAGGGCTTAGATCTTGCGTTTCTGGCTATTATGAAATGGCAGTGACAGAATTTACCTTCCTACCTTAAACACCTATAAAATGAGACAAAATATACAAAACAACAGTTTTCAGACACTGGATGAGAGGCAGTTCAGGACAGTGACATCTAAGAGAAGGGAAACAAGTGAAATGGAAGATGGCCCCACTTACTGTCTGGTGAGAATTTCCAGGATGCAGTGGAGGGAAGATGTTGAGGTGAGGAGATAGAGTTCAAAATTCTGGAAGGATAGTGGCTAGACTTTGTTTTGTTTTTGTTTTTGTTTTGAGGAAGATTAGCCCTGAGCTAACTACTGCCAATTCTCCTCTTTTTGCTGAGGAAGACTGGCCCTGAGCTAACATCCATGCCCATCTTCCTCTACTTTATATGCGGGATGCCTATGACAGCATGGCTTTTGCCAAGCAGTGCCAAGTTCTCACCCGGGATCCAAACTGGTGAACCCTGGGCCACTGAGAAGCGAAACATACAAACTTAACCGCTGCACGTGGCTAGACTTTTTGGGGCAAAACATTGCAAAGAAAGAAGCTCCATAATGAGAGAGTTCTGGAGGTACACAGAAGCATCCCTTTAAGTCTTTGGCTTAGAATGTATCGGTTTGTGTTGTGAGGAAAATACCTGAGGCCGGAAAAAGAACTACGAGAAAGGAGTAGGTGGAGTTTTTAAGGACAAAAAATAGTTTATGTTCTCACTAGCCAGAAGAAAAAGACCTTCTAATCCACAAGGAATTGGTTAGAGTCCTTAGAGGGTATTGGTTCAGTAGTGGGGCTAGTAGGCCCACAATTAGGGTCACCCAAACAATGCTTAAAATCAAGCCCCAAATGAACAAATTAATTCTAAGAACATAAAACTATGTCTCAGAAGAAAGCCTAAAAGTATTTTAAAAAAATCCAGCACCAGCCAATGTAAAATTTACAATGTACTGCATCCAATTAAAAATACTAGCACATAAAGAGGAAAGAAACTATAACATATAACCAGGAAAAATACACACATTCAAAAGGAAAAGCATCAGTATGAGGAGGAAAGAAATGGGAAGACAAAAGAAAGACTCAAGCCAAACTTCTAGAAATGAAAAAATATATTATCTGAAACGAAAAATACTTTGTATGGGATTAACAGAAGATTATTCACTGGAGAAGGAGAGATCATTGAACTTGAATACATAGGAAGAGAAAATATTAAAAAGAAGCACAGAGATAAGAAAGACAAAAAAATTAAAGGCCATCAATGACTTTTAGAAAATATTATCAATTTAACATATGAGAAAGTTTTACCATTTACAGCCACATTCCTCAACACATGAAGGTGTACCATTGTTTGCTCCTGGAGTGGTCAATATTGTTATAATATTTACCTTACCTTAGCTTACCATTACTAGAATCTACATGGTCATATTTTATGATGAGCAACTCTATCAGAAATGATGACATGTCATTCAAAATATATGAAAGTATAGCTAGAACATCAATGTCTACTTAGCTCGACTTCAAGAATTTCTGAGTGAATTTGCAATGCCAGAACAAGTAATCTTATTTCTTATTTAACTTCCAAAAGAAATCCCAATTGCTTCAAAATTAAGCAATATGCTTTTAAAGGAGTACTTTTTCAACTGTGAAATGCATTGAAATTTGGCAGTTTTAATTTTACTTCTTTGTGCTGCAGTTATTATCCTAGTGTTTTTTTTTTTTAGTGAATTTCAGTAAGTGTCATTCTCAAAATCGTTTTCCGCCATTGCCTTTGAAAATATTGAGGGATTCTAAACAGTGTCTAACACAAAAGCCCTGCATCCCTGATGCACAGTAACTCCGCACTCTTTTATCCAGCTGACATTTTAGGTGAGCCTCTAAAATTCCCCATAAGAGTTAACTTTCTGCACATACTGTACAAGGTTATCTAGGACCTCTTATTCTACTATAAAAAATTAAATAATAATTGTTCTGAATTCACCTTGAATTTTCAAACATTTTTTATATATCTTCATAATCTAACATACCAAACTTTCATTAACAAGAAAAGTATCTCATATAGAAATAGTTTCTTCTCTATTCTTTAATCCCATGAATTTTGTTGCTAAGTCCTTTGTTCGTAGATAAGTGTCTATTTTTGCCAACGGTCAAAAATTCTACTAAGGACAGTCATTCCATCGATGCCCAAGTCTCTCTCTTTACATGTTCTGTTCTCATCACCAAATAATAAAATCATTCACTCAATTAATATGGCAATGCTATATTTCAACTTTTTAAACTGCGTTACTAATCAGAATTTTATAACTGACTTTGAATTTACCCTCTTTCTCTCAATTATAGAGAAATGACTTACCATCCTTTCTCAGAATATAAGTTGCGGTATGATAGCAATAGCTCATAAGAAGGAATAAACAAGTCAAGAATGCAGAAAACTTGTTAAACTACTAGTCTCCTTCATTCTTTTTCAAAACTCAGAGTATATCCGGCTTGAATGACCATGTAATTGCAATATAGCCTTTGTTTGTCCCTTTTAGTTGCTCCAATTTTTCCTTTAGAAAAGCACAATTTCCTTCACTTTTTTAGAGAACTTCTAAATTATAAAACTCAGTTACCTGGTTTTTCAAAGAACAATGCAGAATGCATTGGTGCTATTATAAATCTTGCTATACCAAAAGACGAAACAGAGCCTGTATTAGTCCAGGATCTCCAGAGTACTAGAACCAATGAGAAATATATTTATATCTATGTCTGTATCCATAGCTACATCTATGACTTTATAGTATATAAAGATATTTTTATTTATAAAAATATATATGAAGATATTTATCATAAGAAATTGGTTCACGTGATTGTGGAGACTGAGAAGCCCCATGCCCTGCTGTCTGTAAGCTGGAGACCCAGGAGAGCCTGTAGTCCCAGCTTGAGTCAGAAGATCTGAGACCCAGGAGCACTGATGGCATAAGTTCTAGTCGGAGTGAGAAGAAGAACAAAGTCCCAACTTGAAAACAGCCGGGCAGAGACAGCAAAAGAGCAAATTTTCTCTTACTCCACCATTTGTTTCATTTAGTCTTCCCAACAGATTGGATGAGACCCCTCCACAAGCACATGGGGAGGGCAATCTGCTTTCTCAGTCTACCAATTAAAGTGTTAATCTCATCCCTAAATACTCTCAGAGACACATACAGAATAATGTTCAACCAAATATTTGGGCACTGCCTGCCCCATCAAGTTGACACATAAAATTAATCACAATAGAGCCCCTAGGAAATATAACATTAATACTCCCTATTGGTTCATTGGTGATGGCACAGGGATGAGATTAGAAGAAGAAGAATGAAGATGTTATATTACTTTATAAATGTTTTTTAGGCTATCTGATGTAGTTTCAAGTTTTAGCTCTCCTTTTGTAGTCACGTGGTATTGAGGAAAGCAAAACGTAACAGACTTTAGGCGAAGTGACCAGTAAGATATAACTGCTTACCTCACAGAACCACTGTTAAGTATCAAATTAGGAAAGATTCTGCTTCATGAACTTGCTAGAAAATATTTCATCATTTTCCTTTTATTTGAGAGGCAAATACTTATATGTTCATTAAAATGGGAGCCTGATTATGATTATCCATTGCCCTACAATTCAAAACAATGAATTTTAGCTCTTAAAAATTATTCAGTTCAACCTCTGTTTGATAAATTATATACACTATTAGTGTTACCTGTGCCATCACATAACCTCATTAAAATACTGTACAGCAATTTCCATGTTAATATACTCCAAAGTAACCCCCAAGCACAATAAAAGGAGAAGCTTGAACTCACTATAATTAAGGAAGATATAATTAGATAATAGGTAACCTATAAGCAGAGGAATCTTCAGGCCTGGGCTGGCTTTTGATTAATTATACAGGTAATTTTCCAACATACCCCCTACTAGAAGTGTCTAATCACTCCTCCTAGTAAGGATATTATCAAAACATAAGCTGTGATGCATTCTTAGGGCAGTCAAGACCTCAGGGTCATTGTCTCAGGATAGAGAATAGTTTCACAACGGCTTTGAGTTTGGTGCTCTTGAAAAACACTGTAGCATACAATAGTCTTAGAAAACTAAAACTAATCTACAGTCAAATTTTTAACTATTTAAAAAAGTGTAGCAAATGAATATTTAGTTATACACATAAATGAACATTTCATTTTGTATCCAACTTTGAAATTATATAAGAATATTCTGAGACTTCAGAAAACATGAATTTCTTTATAAAGGGAAGTTTTCAAACAATCATTTTTCTTCTGTTTTAGAATAGAGTTTTTTCCTTGTTTTTTATATTGCTTTATTTTGGTGTGGTTGGCTGAAATGTGCTCTCTCAGGAAGATTTGTTATTACTCTTCTGGTGTGTTTTCCTCTATAGACTAAAAGCTCCTGGCTGGTGAAAACCACAGCATCGGATATTCCTGGCTCATCAATTAATTAGGTAATTCTAATGGAACAAACTCTCTAGACAAGTTGGATAACGAAATATTTAAATGGACAGAATAAGTAAAATAATTTAACAAACAGAGTAAACCAGGCTAGGGAAATCAGACAGTCAGCATAGGAAACTACTGTTTGCAGCATCATTCTTCAAATAGTGTTCTCCAAAAATCTAGTATCCTCAAAATATAAATAAATGTTCAGTTAATAAAGACTTCCTGGTCAAATCTTAGAATTGAATAACACTATCTAAATTTCTTTTACGCATTACTGCAAACACTTTTAATATAATGTACCTTTGAATTTCCAAAAACTAAGATGAGATATTAAAAGATCCTCAAAATTATTTACTGGTAGATTGTTTACCATCTAGGGTTTGCTAATATTCTACAAAACACAGTTTAAAAATGGGCAGAACAAAGGCTAAAATTCATGAGGCACTTTCTTTGTGCCAGAGCACTAAACTCTACTAGCTCTAAGAGGTTCAACAACCCTTTTTCTCATTAAATCACTTCACATTCTTCCCCAGCAACACACACACACGCACATATGATCACTATTTCAACTGCAGCCAATACTGACTTGCTTCAGGAATATTTTCTCAATCATTCTGCCTCATGGCATTTGCTTCAGCACTCATTGATTCTTAACTTCCCAATGTTAGTTATTATTTTGCTACCCCTTTTAATTATAATATATTTTAAACTCGGGGGTTAGAATATGATGTATATTTTTAATACCTTAAAACTTTGCACCTAGTAGACTTTGATTAAAGATTGAAGAACACAATAACACAAAGAACACTGGACAAATTGGATATACTTTTTCTTTTTAGGAGAGACACAGGATACGAAGGAAATAACATTTGCCATAAGAAATGGGACTTAACATAAATTTCCAACACAAAGTTATGTGACCTGAAGTAGCATATTTAAATTCATAGAGCATCAGTTATGTTGATGAAAATAATCCATAACCAATCTATAAATGATAATTTGGGAGAGTTTATTCTGAGCTAAAATGTGAGGACCTTGGCCCTGGAGAGTCCTTCCACAAAGGAACGGAGCACTCCAAAGAAGCGGGGGTATACAGGGTGGTTATATACCCTCAAAGAGGATGTTCACATATGGTCGAAATGTCCCTCTTACAATAGTCACAAGATTGCCCTGTCGCCACAGTGTTTGATGGACACAGCAGGTAGTGGGACTGTTATCTCAGTGGGCGCAGCAGGAAGCAAGTCTATTGTCTCCAGCTGGGTAGTCACAGGTGAGTGCAACAATCAGTTCCTAGCCCAAGGAAAGATGCTTAATCTTTAAGGAAATGCCAATGTTGGGAGGGGGAAGGAAGTTGCACCTTTGTCTCAAGGGCCTTTGTTCTTGCCATAGGGAATGTCTAAAGCAGATATACAATGCATGCTCAACGGCCAAGGTCAGGCCCTTTTGGAAAAACAAGGTCAGGTCGAATTAGGTTTACACCAAATGGCTTCCTCATATTCTCCAATATATCCTATTGCTTGCCATTTCTATTTGTCAGTTACATATGCTCGATTTACAAAGAGAGAATAGTAGTTTAGGATTATGGAGTTGAAAGGGATTTGGAAGTCTTATCATCTCTGGTCTAATGCTTTGTTTCCCACTCCACTCCCACCCCAGCCCCATATAAAAACACTTTTCTGCCAAGCATCCCCCTAAAACTACAAGAGAAGGACAACTACTAAACCAAGAGGAGCCCAAAACGTTAATGCCTAGATGACCTTGAAGTCTGCTTTCACCTCTGAAATTCCATAATTTCTTAATTTGGTTGTTTGGCTAGATTATCGTACTTTTAAAGTTGAGAAAATTAGAACCAATTTCAAATTGAGTTAATGAAGATAGATCTTTGAAATAAATGTGAAACCTAAAACAATATAAGCATCATATAAATGCGTACATAAGAACCTCATCTGGTCAGCAAGTGCTGATCACAAAAATGCTTTAAATATCAAGATAATTATGTACTTTTTGATTAAACAAAGAAGCTTTTTTTTGAACAATAAGACACTGAGAAAAAAATGAAGAGCTCACTCGATGCAACAGTCTGGTGGGAGATGTTTCAATTAATTCTTCCCCACTCCTGACTTCTTATAACAAGAGCAGAGGGGAAATAAAGAAGACTAGATGCTATATACAGGATTGGAGCCTTGATTAAGCATCTTGTTTATTCCAACGATGCACAAGGACGTGATTCAACACTTGGGTTTCCCTGAAACATGGATAGAGGCAATCACACCATAGTCTAAGATCAAGTAGGGGCCTGTCCATAAAGGGTGTTACCTCTTAAAGTAGTTTACATGGATGCTACATATTGGGGAGCATTTGAAGAATTTTTCAAAAATATATCATTATATGTGAATTTTAGAATATGTACCCACCCAGGCAGCCATTGAAAAATATGAGGGAACGAGAGACTAGGGAAACTGACAGTGGGCTAGTAGAGGCTCGGCAAATGTTTAACACAATTTGCAACATGGTAACCGATTCCATACAGATTTAAACCAGAGTGGTAATGGTGGTGGTAATGAAGTCATTCGACTCAAACCTGTGTCAAATTCACACCCTAGCCTGCCATGCCTCTCTTTGAAGCAACTGTGTGCTCACACTGCTCTTAAAAGCTGAGTGGTTTAGGCTGCATATGGCTAATTAGGTTCCGCAACAATTTCCCTCAGTATATTTAGTTCGGAATTTTAAATTCTCATTATCACACATACCCAGCCCCCGCACCATAGATGCTTTGATATGGGCATGGCAGAAAGCCACAATTTTAAAGGTTAAGGCTCTGCCTACATTACCCCCACTGGAGTTTGGCTGCTAAGAGGCAATAGAAATCTGCTTAACTAGCAATTGCTTATGTTTAATTGTATGAGCAAATCCATTTCTTGAAGTATGAGTCTTGAGTGCCAGCAAGATACATGTACACTTGATGGAAGCATTTAGTCTCAGAATATCCCATGTTAATACTTTAAAAGTTAAGACTCATTTTATGTAGCATAATTTGGTGTGGTGAAGAATATCAAATGAAGAGAATAATTTAACAGGATAACATTGGGAATGTAATGGGCCCACATTCTTTCACTGGATGAGAGGAAGCTTATAAAAGTCTAACAAAACAAATACAATGTTTCCTTCTTGGTGTTATCAGCCTCCTTTCAGCTTATTTTCTCTCTCTTCCTTTCCTAACCCTAGGGCAATTCGGAAGATTTCAGAACAAAAAGAAATCAGGCTTAAAATTGTTAGGCAGTCCTGAGATCCATTCAGAGTTGATGATCAAGTAAACTGAGAGAGCCATGGCCCCAGGACACAAGTGATGTGATTAACAGTCCATGGGGAAAGGAGTCTACTAATAAGGATTCAAGGACGCTGGTTTTTGTTTGTTGGTTTAAGATCTCACAGCACCTATTACTTCATTCTCCATAAAATAGAGGTTTTTTTCAGTGGAAAAACTAGAATTCAGACTATGGTTGCGTCCTGCCTTCCATATGATCCACCTTTCAGAAGTTTTGTTACCAAATAATCAGGCTGGACAGCATAACCCAGGGCCCATTTAGAGCAGTTCACACAGACCCGATCTGCTTTCAACACAGTGATTGAGAACTTTGTCTTTCAGAGACTTTGCAAAGTCACGTAGCCAGAGCAGGCACAGAAGAAGAAACTTTGACCTGAAATGGCTGTGGAACCAAAGATTCTCCTCCCCACGGAACCAAAGGACCAGGACATGACCGGAACCGAAAAGTCAACTCTTATCAGAAGCGAAGGATGGGTTATTCAGGAAGATCCAGTGTTAAAATTCCTTCCTCACCTTATCATAAATGTTTAGAACCCTATCATCAATGTTTAGAGCCTCACCACAAATGCTTGAAGCTCACCAATCACAAACTGTCCCACCAGCATTTCTCTGTGCCAGCCTGTTCTCCCCAACCCTTAAATTTTGCCCCAAATCCTGAATTGAGGAGACAGATCTGAGGGCACATGTCCTCTGCAGATCGAGCTCACAGAATAAAGCTGAATTCTTTTCCCAAAAGCTAAAGCCATAATTAATCGGCTTATTTATGAGCATGGGATGGGAGAACCCCATTTGTGTGTGGTAACAATAGTGTATGTCGCCTATTAGAATTTAAAAGCTTAAGTAACTGGACTAGATCATTTTAACTAGCTAGATACTCTCATTAATCAAATACATGACTTTTAAAGAAATAAACCATTATTTTAGCAATAAGTTAAATTGTACACTGAAGAGAAAGTGCATGAGTTTTTTCTTTTTCATATTTGTGGCAATTAAGAGTATATAGTATAATATGCTTTACATTTTTTCAAGGGCCATGTAGAAAAAAAGTATTCTTACATTATTTCTGATAAAACCTACATCTGTTTTATAGCTATTTATCAGGTAAAAATTAGTAATCTATAAACATTAAGGTATAAACATGTGTGAACCACTAACCAAAAAAACAGAGGAAGAAAAATAAACATTATCTTCAGCAGGATAAAATAGACTAGCATTTTATATCCTCTGTCCCTTGTATTCAAAACATTTGAGTAATTCATTATTTCATTCCAGAAATAGTTTAAGGATACTTTGTTTCTACATGGACTAGGGCCTGTTTATTCATCCAGAAGTTGTGGAGAGTTGATTTGCCAATAATCTTGATGAGGATTATTTTAGGCTGGTTACTTTTAAAACTGCAGATGAGAAGGGGGCTGGTTATCTTTAATAAAAGCAACTCTGAGGAGCAGGGTTTGCTTGCCCTTTGTTGGGAAACATTTACATTTGTAAGGGAAACCTCCATCTGTAAAGATGCCTCCTCTCTGTGCCAGGAAGAAAGGGGATGGCCTTGATGCGGGGTCAGTGAGCCGAGTCATCGAAAGAAAGATTTCTTGGACTCTCAAGATCTGGCAGTAGTGCTCTTTTATTTAGAGAATAGTGTGGAATAGCACGAGGAGAGGACCCATGGGCAGTCAGGCTGCTGCGTGGGGACAGGGCCCATGGGCAGGAGGAGCCACTGCTGCCCTGAGTTGAGGGTTAGGGCTACTTTTATAAGGCATGGGTATGTGAATCATCTCTTTACACGACAAAAGAAAGAACACGAAAAAACGTTAAAACGGTATCTGTGCAGGTGGGGTCTGGTCATTGGGTGATCCCATGACTTTTAGACAAGAATCAAATCGGATTAAGTAAAGGTCAGAAGCCACCACCCTAAATCAGTTACATGAGATTGCCAGACAGCAACCAACTTAAGTTCTTGCCTTCCCCATTAAGAGTTTCTAGGGACAAGGTCATCTCGCTTCTTCTTCCTGGTACAGAGAGGGAGGCACCTTTTACAGATAGAGATTTACCTTACAAATGTAAATGTGTCCTAACAAAGGGCAAGTTCCATTCCTCAGAGCCTCCTTCCCTGTCCCAGTTTATCAAAAGCAATCAGCCTCAAATAATCCTGATGCCAAAGAGACATATCTTGGGGTGGCCAATTTCAGGTCCCTACAAGGCCATCCCCCCTTCCTTCACAAATGCAAATATCTCTCATCAAAGAGGAAGCAAATTCCAGTCCTCGGAGCCTGCTTCTCATCTGCAGTTTTAAAAGTAACCATCCTAAAATCCTCATCAGCCTTATCTCTAGAAACTCTTAATCAATGCCAAAGGCAAGAACTTAAGTTGTTTACTGTCTGGCAACCTCATGTAACTGACCCCCCAACATCCTCCTTTGTCTTTAGCTGAAAATAATATTTAAGCGGTGGCTTCTGCCATTTACTCAATCCGGTTTTGATTCTTACCTAAAAGTTATAGGACCACCCAATAACCAGACCCTATGGGCACTGAAATCATTTTAACCACTCTTTTTACATATTCTTTCCTTTGTCTTGTAAAGAGATAACTCACATACCTATGCCTTAAATTTAGCCTTACTCTCCACCCATGTTTGCAGCAGAAGGGGTGGTACCAGCAGCTCCTCCTGCCCATGTGTCCTGTCCCCACACAGCAGCTCTGACGGCCCATGGGTCCTGTCCCCATGCCAGTGGCAGCAGCAGCAGCTCTGACTGCCCTTGGGTCCTGTCCCCATGCTATTCCACACTATTCTCCAAATAAAAGAGCACTACTGCCAGATCTTGAGAGTCCAAGAAATCTTTTTTTCGGCTCCTCGGCTCACGGACCCCGCATCAGTCTGGCTCCTGTGAATATAAATATCTGTTTCATGATAGTTTGTCTGGTCTTGATCCCAGCTTCCTGAGGCAGTTTCTAAGCCCTTGGAATTTCCCAAGTGATAGGAGTTCTTTGTTATTCATGGTGAACAGAGTTTATGCTAATGAAGTGGCTCCTGGTGGGCCCTTAGATAGTTAAGGATAGAGGATGACCATGCCAGAAAGACTAACCATGTGATTGGACGGTTGGGGCTTTGAGTCACTTGATACCAGTCTGATGTCCAGGGAGGGGAGGGGGCTGGAGATTCAGTTAATCAGATGGCCAATGATTCAGTCAATCATGTCTAGGTAATAAAACCCCAATAAAAGCTCTGGATGTCTAAGTGTGGTTGGGCTTCCTGGTTGGCGATACACACTGATGTGCCAGGAGGGTGACAGGTCCTGAGGACATGACTGCTTTGCATTTGAACCCTGCCACACTTTATCCCATGCATTCTTCCTTTGCTGTTCCTGATTTGTACCTTTATAATGAAAGTGTAATTGTAAGTATAGTGCTTTCCTAAGTTCTTTGAGTCACTCTAGTGAATTCTTGAAGCTGAGAGGGTAATGGGACTTTCAAATTATAGCCAGTTGATCAGAAGCATGAGTGGCTTTAAAATCCCTAGAACACATGGCTGGTGTCTGAAGTGAGGGGAGTTTTGAAGACTTTGCTCTTAGCTTGTGAAGTCTGTGCTAACTCTGGGTAGTTAACATCAGTACTGCATTATAATGTGCTACTGCTGCCAAGGAGGAAACTGTCTGAAATGTATTGAAGGTCTGTATCCAGCGTCAGTATACGATGGGGTAGAGCAGGAAACAAAGCGCTCTAGTGCCACTCCCATTGACAGCGGGAGACTTAGAACGCCAACTCAAATAGATAGCAGGGGATGGCTCGCTGGATTGCTTTATAAACATGATATCATTATTCTGCAACCCTAGAATTCTCCATAATAAATCAGATTGTTTTAACTAAAGTAAAAACACCAACAGCTAAGATATATAGCAACGTCTCTGAGGAAGTGATGCTAGGACTGAAATATGAAGGATAAGAGGGAAGTGCATTCTAATCAGAGGCAATACCATGTGCAAAGGCCTTGGGATAGGAGGGAGAGATCATCCAGAAGGTGTAGGCCATGTTAAGGGTGTTTGACTCCATCCTTTGAACCATAGTAAACCACTAAAGGATTTGACATTAAGGAGATGAGTTGGTGGGATTTGTGTTCTGAGACGATCATTCTGGATTCAGTGTGGAGAATGGCAATGAGGGACGACTTCATTGAGGCACAATAAAGCTGCCATATGTTCCATTTTGTCCAGGACTGTCCCAGCAAAGCTCCTTTGCCCCAGAGTAATTACTAACAGTGAACCTGTAGCCAAAGTTCAGAAGACAACATTTTCTCGTGTGCCACACCACCACCAGCTTCTGGTTGTGAGTCTCTGCATCTCCACGCCTGAGAGCTTTTTATCTGAAAACACTGAACACTGCTTTACCCCCCAGCATGAGGGGCTAGAAGTACTAAGAAATAACACCTCTTGATAGCAGCCCTCAAACAATGACTGACAGACATTAATAAACTAATACTCGAGCAATTATATAATTCCAAAAATGTATTTTAAATTATTTCCCAGTGTGATTAAGTTTCAGCCAACAGAGGTAACTAACTTAGTGACATCTTCTCTTCCTTGCTTCCATTTTCTATTCCCCTATTCATGCATCCTGCATCTCCAGAATTAACTACTTAAAATTGACTCCTTACCTCAGGACCTGCATCTTAAGGAACCCACACTTTAATTGTTGAAACCAAAAGTGGTCTGAGAAAGTAATTCCGAAAATAAGTTTCTGGAACTGGATCGCTAGCCAGCCAGATGGGAATAAGGACCCTATTGTAAGAAGAGTGGGCCATGGACTGAATGTGTCCACCTCAAATTCATATGTTCAAGTCTCATCCTCAATGTGATGTGATTTGGAGGTGGAGCCTTTGAGAAGTAATTAGGTAATAAGGGTGATGCCCTGATGAACAGCATTAGTGACCTTTAAGAAGAGACATGAGGGAGATGATCTCTCTCTCAGCCATTTGAAGACACAGGGAGAAGGTGGCCGTCTATGAGCCAGAAAATGGCCCCCCCAGACACCAGATCTGCTGGCACCTTGGTCTTGGACTTCCTAGCCTTCCGAACTGCGAGAAATAAATGTTAGTTCTTTAAGTCACCGCGTCTATGGTACTTTTGTTATAGGAAGCCAAACTCACTGAGACAAATGGTGACTATCCCTGGCCTGCTGTGGCATCAGTTACTAAGAATCTTACCTGTGAAATAAGACCTACAATGTAGGAAAAGCCCAGGGAAGTCCCTGTAACTGTGACCCCACAAGCCCTGGATATGGTAAGTCAGAAGGCAGAATAAAACAATTAGTCTCACTTTAAAAAACTTAAAGAATGAAGGGTTGGTGGTCATCTTTATGTCCCTGTTTAATTCACTCATCTGACCCTTTCAAAAACTGGCTGAATGGTGGTCTTGCCACTGAAGTGGCAGCCTCAATTGTAGTTGCTATTCTGGGTACCTTTAATGTACAATAACGGATCTATATTATAGATAATAATAGACAATGTCGATTTATGACAAAAATTGATGAGAACACAGTCAACAGATCAATAAGCTTCATAGCAGACACCAGAAGCCATTGATCTGGAAAATGTGGCCTTTTCAATTTCCATTATGGAGAAGAATCTGAATCAATCGACATGGAAGGGACAGTGGGATACATTTACGGGACAAACACTAAGATTTATTCATAGCTTTGCCCCTGGGCTGTATCATACTTGTTTTCTTTGTCACAAAAAATTTTGATTATTTGGACATTTTACAGAATACCAAACTGTCCCACTCTGTCGATAATATTCTATTAATCAAAGGGGACGAAGAAGTAGATCACACTCTAGATACTGTAGTGAGGCACATGTGCATCAAAGGATGGAAGATAAAATCTTAAAAGCCTCAGGTGCCTGCCAAATGGGGGAAATTTGGGGGATCCTTTAGAGTGGAGTATCTTGAGATACCTTTCCAAGATAAAGAACATATTCCACCTCACATTTTACCACTAAGAAAATAATCGCATACTTTATAGATCTTTTCATGTTATGAGGGCAGCACATCTTTAGGGAATAGTGTTCCAACTAATTTATTAGTTAATTCAGAAGACTGTCAATTTTGATGAGGGGCCAGAACAAGAAAGACCACTGCAGCAGAAATTAAGCAGCCCCGCACTTGGTGTGATATGACCCAAGCGCTTCCACGTGGCTAGAGGCATTTGTAGTAGATACGGTGACCATGTGGAATATTTAGGAAGACTTAAGAGAGTTTCTATGAAGATTCTAGGATTTTAGAGCGAGAGCATGAGGTCTGCAGAAGGGAACTGTTTAGAATTTGAAAAGCTAGCTCTTAGCAAGCTGCTAGGCCTCAGCATTGCTTAACTGTGGGAATCAAATTCCTTTGTGTTCAGAACTGCCCATTATGACCTGGGTATTGTTAGATCCACTAGCAAATATCCATCATATGAAGGAGATAATACATTCAGGAGATAATCCAAGCAAGACTGTGGGGCACATGTCATTTATGTAAATACGTGGCCCAGCTCATGATGGGTAGGCTGGATGTGTTGATAGCAAAAATGTTACCACATTTTACACCCACTTAGAAGCAGCCTTGAGAGATAGTTAAGTGAAATCCTCATAGTGGGCAGAATTTTGTGTGATCATCAGCTAGACGTGACAGGACAAACAGCCTCATGTAAAAACGTGTGTGTTTTCCTGAGCACTGAGAAATGATTAGCTGGTTGGCTGAGGTCCTGGAAAGAACAAAATTGAATAATTAGAAACAAAGATATCTGGAGATTTATCTGTGGAAGTAGTTATGAAGTGTGAGGATCTTTGTTTTTCATGTTAATGCCCTCTAAAGAATACTGAACAGCAAGGTAGACAGGATAATTCTTCCAGCAAATTTCAGTCTTTACTCTCAGCCACACTAGTGTTTACACAGTGGATGGCATAGCCATGGTGGCAGACATGAAGGCTGCAACATCATTGGCTCACTTTCATCAAGCCAATCTAGTTAATGCCGATGAATGCTTGATCTTTCAGTAACAAAGATTAACACTAAACTCTATGAATGGTACCACCCCTCAAGAAAATCACCCAACCAAATAGAACAGTTGATTTTATTGAATCCTTCCATCTTGCAGGAGGGCAATGACTCACCTTTACGGTTTCAGCTAGGCCCACTATCCTAGGGATGACAGAGTGATTTATCATGATGGAGTATCACATAACAGTGGAAAGGCATCCACTTCGCAGAAAAGGAGATGTGACCATAGGCATATTATTATTGTATTCACTGGGCCTTCCATGTGTTCCATAATCCAGGAGTGGCTGTCGCGATAGATTGTTGGAATTATCTTTTAAAGGCACAGCTGAGTTATATTCTTGGAAATGACACCTTGAAGGGTTGGAGTGCTATAGGATGGTATACTCTACAGGTATTTGTGTAGTCCTTGGGATAGTAACCAAGAGGTGAAAAAAGAAATGGCTCTTCTCAACATTGTTCTCAATGACCCACTCAAGAATGTTGTGCTTCCGGTCCCCACAGATTTAGGCTCTGTTAGAATAGAGGTCCTTATTCCCAAGGGAGGTACACTCTTACCTTTAGACAAGTAAGAGTTCCAGTAAACATTAAGTTACAACTTTTGATTGGTTGTGTTGGACTTATCATGCCAGTATGTTAGCAGGCAAAGAAAGGAGTAGCTATGTTGGTGAGGATAATTTACTCTTATTATCATTAGCTCTTGAGATTGCTACTATACCATAGGACAGGGGAGAATCTATCTGGAACCCAGGTGCTTCACTGTGGCATTGCTTTGTGCTGTCATATCCAGATGTAACTGTAAATGGACAATTTCAGAAATCATGATCTGACAAGGTTCAGAACCTCAGATACAAACCTGATGTGAAAGAATACTAGAATTGATGGTGGCAGAATGAGACAATGAAAACCAGCTACGTTCTTGAGAGCGAATGAAAGTTGTAAGTCTTTTCATTTTATTTTTTAAAAAATACTATACATAAGCAGTGACAGGATGGAGAGAGTTTTATGTGGGGAGCAAATGAATCTGAGCAGGAGGAAGGGTGACTGCAGCGGTCCCTGAGAGGTCCCCGCACATATGCGTTAGACCGTTCCATTGTGGTGAAATCAAAATTATTTCTAATTGTCAGTATCTGCACCTCAGTGCCTGAGAAGTTTTGTTTTGGAACCATGGAATTCAATTCTCCTCCACCTGCCCAAAGTACCAAGAAATAAACATCCTTCCAGAACAGCCCTTAAGCAATGACTTTCAGGAGTTGGTGTATAAATGTTCCTTCAAGTGAGATAATTGTGTGCTGAGTGTTTTACACCACTTCACAGCATTTCCCTACAGGATTAGGTTCTGTTTGCTCTCTGTGATAGCTGGTTTAGTAATTTGCCCCTATTGGCTGACTTCCTTTCAATGGATAATTTCCCTACTTTTCTGCTGGTGTTCACTGCACCTTCCAAATAAACTATTTGCCCTGATTTTTGTTTGTTTGTTTGTTTGTTTCTGAACCTGCTTCTTGAAGACCTAAAAAAAGGTCATGTGCTTTTCATGCAGATGCATGGCAGATCCAATCCATTAGGAAACCCAAGAAGAAGATAAGGACAATAGAGGAAAATCCTCAATTTCACTTTGTGCTGAGCTTTTTACTTTCAGATACTGAAGAACAGTCATATTCATATGTGTATATACATATAAATGCATATATATAATCTATTATTATATATTCTGAGAATATATCTGTATGCAGAATACGTCAATATATCAGAATAGATATACTCTAAAAAGAGAGAAAGATAGAAAGAGAGAGCACAAGTGCCTGGAATGCAAAGTTCTGGCTGGTGATGTACATTCGAGAGTCAAAGATATAAATATGGTAACAGAAGATTTGTATGACATCTTCTAGAGAGAAAGGATACAGTGGCAAAAGGAGCAGATCTAGAATTGACTTGACATTGAAATAGCTATGTAGAGGAGGATGGAGCTACAAACTAGACATAGAGTAAGTAGAATGGAGGGAGACAAACCAAAAGTGTTAAAGGGAAAAGAGTGTTTTAAGAAGTGTGAAACATCTTCAAATGTTGCTGAGATAGCTAGTGAAATAAGGGCGGGAAAAGAACAGTTGGTGTTTCAAAATATTGAGATTACAGGTAATCTTTGAAAGAGCAGTTTCAGGGGAGGGCAGGAACTGGAATTCAAATTGGAGTACGTTGATAGTCCCGGAAAAGGAGGCTGGAATGTTGACAACTCCTTCTAGAAGCTGGACCGGAAATGGAAAAGCAAGCCAGGGAAGCTGGCTTTGAAGAGGACTGAGAGAGTGGGTGAAGTTTTTTTTCAAGTATATACCCAAGACATATTGCTTTGCCAGTCTTATTTCTTTAAAATTTATTACTAATCTCTATTATTAACACTTCCATCTTTCAAGGCACCTTGAGATGATATATCAATTTTGATTTACCTTTATTCTTTTTTTTTTCTTTTTCTAAAGATTGGCACCTGAGCTAACAACTGTTGCCAATCTTCTTCTTCTTTTTGTTTTTGTTTTAATTCTTCTCCCCAAAGCCCCCGGGTACACAGTTGTATATTCTAGTTGTAAGTGCCTCTGGTTGTGCTTACCTTTATTCTTTAGTCCCCTATGGAATGAATTTTCAACTCTTGCTTATTTTACACATAAATTTTTTTCTTGAATATATGTTTACCTCTCCTCCTATCACCTTTACTTAATTGCCTCCTAATCAGAATCTTCAGCATGATTCTCCTTCATCATCACTGATGCCAGAGTATAAATACTGAACTACAGACATGATTATCAGTCCAATAAAAGCTTTCAAAGATTACGCAAATTATTTACTTGGTGTTTAATGACTCCAACTCAATTCATGCGTTCTCATGTTATCCTATCTCATAAGTGCTATTCAATTTGGCATTTCTACACCTTTCCTTATATTGTAATCCTCATGTAACACCCTCCTTCCATTATCCATATATAGAGATTCAGGCTTTGTGGGTCCTGAAGATTATATAAATTGAGGCCCATTTTTAAAAATAAACACTACAAAGTTGGAAACATAAAATTAGTTACGAATGTAGATATTTATTTAGGATGAGAAATGAAAGAGCAACATGTTAGTAATTTTAAAAACGGACAAACACAATAAACATAACAAATTCCAGACTGGTAGCATAATAATTTTTATTAATTACTTGCTTCCATGCAATATCTTTTATGTTTACCTTTCTTCGCTATATGATCATTGATCATCTCTTCACATAACACTGATTTTGTAATACCAATATCTTTGGAGAGATTGCAGTGCTAATTTGATCTTTCCTGTAGTGTGACTGGCAGAATTTTTTATTATTAAAATTTGAGTTGCATATTTTAATATGGGACACTGCAAATTGATATATTTTTATTTACAGTACTACTGAAAGTTTGATTCTTCAAACAGAGGACTTCTAAAAAATTTTGTGTGACTCCGATAAAAAGAAAGAAAAAAGCCCAGTTTGGCTTTTTTTTTTATCATTGTGTATAACACATTATCAAGCAGACTCCTGACAGGATATAACGCTCATTCTAACTGGGCATGCAGGCAGACTGTTACCTCCTACTTAGAATTTTTGATGTCTATCCTATGTTTATAAGAATTCTGCACAGACTATCTTCCAGCTCCATATTCTATTTGTCCTACACTAAACACATGCTTGTAGTGTTCAGTGTTTAAGATTGTAAACAGCAATTCAACTAATGATGCTTCACTTTCACGTCATAATGCCGGGTAAGTCATCACCCATTAGGGGCAGAAAGGTATGTTACTGTAATATATTTCTACATCAGTTGAGTTAGTAATAAATTTACACAAAAGTGTCTGTGAACCACAAAGTTATATCATTAAACCCCGAACAAATGTATTCCCAAATCAATTTCCCCCTAACCAGACTCCAAAAATGTACTTGTTTATTCCAACACTATATGAAACAAAAATGATTGTGACAAAGGAAATCAGAGTGAGAAAAGAAAACAGTCTTCACAGCAGTTCAAAATGGCATTACAGAAACATTTTACCATGTGAACCTATTGTTTTGCAAAACTCCCTCCACTGGGGCCTTGGAAGATTCAGTGCAAGCAAGAGGACTGATGCTTAAGCTTAAGCTTCATTCGTTTCATAGTAAACCTGGCTCTTACGTAATACATACATGCTACACATGCAGGATCTGAATTCTACAGCACCTGCAAATTACAGTTTAACTGCCATGTTTTCTTTGAAGAAGACACAATTTCTCTCTGCCCTGAACTACCATAGCAATTTGTTTCTACTTCTCTTTCTTTATGATACTTCTCTCACCTCTTCTCTCCTTGCCTTGTCTTATCGTCATCTCCTCTCCTTTCTCTTCTCTTTGCTGTCCTCCCTCTCTATACATATGGTTAGAGCATGGCTGGAGTTAGGAATATACATACACACACATTACAATCTCTATGAGGGCATGGCCTCTGTTTAACAGATTTATTTTAATTGTATGCACAATGGACAAAATGTTTAATGTCAACTTGAGTGGCTATCCAGTGAAATATTCACTACAGGATTGAATAAATAAAAATATTAAACTAGAACATGATGAAAAAAAGGTCCAAAGAAACAAATCAAAGAAATAATTTCAAAGATACGTAGTAAACAAATCCATCAGTACTAGAAATAAAAAAAGGCTGATTTGCCTAAAGAAGAAAAGCCCACAGAATGACTAAGGCACGGAGTTAACACAGGGAGTGACTCTTTAGCTCTTCTATGGTCTTAAATCACAAATCCTGAGTTCATTATCCACTTGAAAGTGAGTGAGGCAAGTCAGGTATTTCTGCCCTAAAACTAATAGGCCACAGTTCAAGCAAGTATGGAAATATATGCCCTGAACTGTGTAAATATAATGAAAAACCTAGAATCAGTTAAGATAGGCTAAGTTATGCTACAGTAACAACTGGTACAAAAATTTCAGTCACTTATAGCAACAAAAGTTTATTTCTCTTTTGAGCCAGTCCTGTGGCATAGTGGTTAAGTTCACGCACTCTGCTTAGGCAGCCCAGGGTTCACATGTTCAGCTCTCTGGCACAGACCTACACACCGCTCCTCAAGCCATGCTGTGGCAGCATCCCATATACAAAATAGAGGCACACATGTTAGCTCAGGGGCAATCTTCCTTACTAAAAAAACCCAAAAACAAACAAACAAAAAGTTTATTTCTCTTTAACACTGTACCTCCATCTCGGGTTGACTGTGACTTTGTTTCATGTCATAGTCACCCTGGGACCAAGGTTGATAGAGCAGCTTCTCCGTAGCACATTGCTAGTCACTGTGAGAGAGGAAAGAGACATGCCAGCTCTTGAATTTCTGCCTCAAAGTGACACATGTCTCTTCTACCTATATTTCATGAGTCAAAGCAAGTCTCAAGGCCACGATAAAGTTCAACAGGACGTCATCCTCTCACATGAAGAGGCCCTGCAGTGACTGAACCTGGCATATTTGGTAACGAGTAATATCATCTATCATACTAATAACCTGCACTTTATCCATGTCATATTTTTGCTATGACTCTTGATTCCTCTTTCAAAAATATGTGCTTAGAAAAATCCAAGCACTTTTCTATGTAGAAAAAAATCCATTAAGATTCCAGTAGATTGATCCCCACAAAAAGGTCAACACTATTTGAGAGGCAATTTAAAGCTTTCAAAACACTTTCAAATAAATATCTCATTTATTCTTCCTAAGTACTCCATGAAAATCTGAGCTCATGAACTTTGATCTTAAATTCACCTGTTTTTTAGATTAGCCCATACTGCTCTTATTTCCAAATGAAGAAAAAACTATTGTATGCCTATGTATTTTATGTCCTTTACATCTGTTATGATTTCAATTAGA
The DNA here is from genome assembly GCF_041296265.1 of Equus caballus. NCBI lineage: Eukaryota > Metazoa > Chordata > Mammalia > Perissodactyla > Equidae > Equus > Equus caballus. Next base: position 94,379,492 of record NC_091688.1, read on the forward strand.
TAATAGTAAACTGGGCTTATTTTGAGGATTAATGGATTCATCTGGATTTCCTTTGTCTTCTCTCTTGTACTCTTTTCACACCATCTCTTGCACCAAATTTTGTTCTTGTTAATAATCCATTGTTATTACCAAACCCTACAGATGACCTTTCTTGCTGCTCTCTTAATTTTCTTTAAGCAGGTCATTGCTACTGATAATTATCCTACCTTCTTAAATAATTCTGAATTTCATTTCCTAAAGTCATTCTTTTCCTATACTTTGTATAGGAAATTTAGATATATGTAATTATGGGTTGTTAAAGCTCAAAAAAATCCTCGAGTTCATGGAACTCTTTTAACAGAAGATAAAATGGGCCCAGAGATAGATTAACTTGCTTGAAATATCAAAGCTACTTAGGGTTGTTAATAGCTCTATAACTCAGGTCTTTGAATTTCTCATATACTACTCTCTTTGGTGTTCTGCCTTTATTATTTTTTTTCATGAATGAGCACGTCATTTGCTTCCTTGAGCTTTAGTGTTGTGGGATATTCTCTATTTGCTGGTCAGATCCACTCTTTATGCTGCTCCTACCCTGCTCGGTATATGGAGACCTTCCCCATCTGGCCCTCTGGCTTTTGGTTGGGTTCAGCCGGTGGGAAGTACCAGCAACAGCTGGTCACGGGGAGGAGTAAGAGTTCTGTGTGTGAGTTCCTCCAGTTCCCTACATGCCACACCATGGTTGGTCCCTGGCTGTACTTTTCCAGTGTCTGTGAGGGAGTCCCCTTGCCCCAGCTGCAGCTATATGTTTTTCTGGACTCTTATAACCATTCCTTACCTTTATCTTACCCACTGAGGGGTGGTGATGACTTCCTGCATTACTAGTTAGATTTTTATAGTCTCCATGTTAACTTTTGCTCTCGGTAACAAGTTCCTGTTATTAACAACCTTGTTGGTTCCCTCACCCTGTCCACATCTTCATAAGCAGTGTCCTCATAAACTCTTTTCATTTTCACTTTTAAGTGTGCATCTGTTTCCTGCTGGAATCCTGACTGTTACAAGGTGTATTGCTCTGATTTCAGCAAAGGTGCTACAGTAAAAGTTATTTTTCTGTTAAAAGAAGTTCCTTGTAGAGCAAAGGGGCTTCCTCTCATCCTGTTACTTGGTTATGTGTAAGTTGTGACAGGTTGGGTCGTCTAGAAGAATACATCAAGACAAAGTTGGGGTGCAAGGTATTTTTTAAGGATTAACACCTGTGAAAGGAAAGGGGAGGAGGCAGAGTTGACCAGAAAGGAAGTCAAACTCTAATTCAGGCCCCCAAATGCCATGGACAAGCTTCATGAACTCTAGAAAGCTAATATTGCCTCTCAGAGCTGTCTGGAATTGGGCTAAAATGGCTGGGCCTTTGTAAGCACCCTCCTCAGTCAGTGACATCAGCTCCCTTGAAAGGGCCTAATTACATAGACAAGGGAGTGCTCTGGGACTCAGGCAGGCCCTCAGAAGCTGGCAGGCAGAGGCTATCTGCTCACCCTGCCCTCCATTCTGGACGGCAAATTGTTTCTTAACGGTTATCTTGGTGGTGTATCTCCCTATCTATCACACAAGTTAGCATACTTCTATTAAGATGTATATTGTTAGGCTTATTTATAGAATTACCAGATAAAATGCAAGACACTCAGTGAAATTTGAATTCTAGAGAAGCAATAAATAATTTTTAGTATAAGTGTGTCCCATGCAATATTTGGGACGTCCTTATAAATGACAATGATTTAACTGGGTATTCTGTTTTTTGGATTTTATTTTCTGATCAGGCAACCCTAATATTAATCATCTTTTATGAGAAGCAGTTTCACACAGTATTTAAACGTTCAGCCTCTGTAACTGGACGGCATCAATTCCAAGCCTACCTCTTTTATCAGGCAGCAGTTTACCCTTAGGAAAGTTATTTAATCCCCATGTGTTTCAGTTACTTCATCTTTAAAATGGAGAAAATAAGAGGTCTTAATTCATAAATGGTTGTGAGGATTAAATGAGTTAATAAAAGTAGAACATTGAAGAGTTAATGACACATAGTAAGTGCTCAATAAAAGCTAGTAAGTGCAATTATTTTTTTTCAATTATTTTATTGAAGTCATAATGGTTTATAACATTGTGTAATTTCAGGAGTACATTACTATTTATCAGTTTCTGTATAGACTGGTTCATTTGACTGCAATTGCAATTATTATTTTCATTACCTTCCTTCTGTTATACTAATGCAATGCCATTCAAAATATCCTTGCTTGAGGCCGGCCCTGTGGCCGAGTAATTAAGTTTGCAAGTTCCCCTGAGGCGGCCCTGGTTTCGATAGTTCGGATCCTGGGCCAGGACATGGCACCACTCATCAGTACACTCATCAGGGACGCTGAGGCTCCGTCCAACGTGCCACAACCAGAAGGACCCACAACTAAAATATACAACTATGTACTGCAGGGATTTGGGGAGAAAAAGTAGAAAGAAAAAAAAGAGAAGATTGGCAACAGTTGTTAGCTCAAGTGCCAATCTTTAAAAAAAAAAGATATATATATACATATATATATATGTATATATATATATCTCCTTGCTCAGTGCTATAGAGTACCTGAATATGCTGCAGTTTCTATTTCCTAAAATATTATATTCTATTTAAGTGGGCACACACCAGTCCAAAATACTATAAAGGTCTTGTGAATAAGGCTATGAGAAAAAGTCTTGTGATACACTATGGCACAGAATTGGCAACAAGGAAGTTGAACAGTAAGATGGTTTACAGAGATTGTGAAATTTAAACTGGACCATGAAGGGAGACTATGATTTTGACTCATGAAGAAGGCAGAAAAGCAAAAACACATTTGAAAAGAAGGAGCAACTAAATTTCTGTCTACACTGGAAGGTAGCTAGCATTTTCTCTGAATTTCCTGCTAATATACAAGAAGGAAGAGAAGATAGAGACAATGAAATATTATCAAAAACCAACATGACTGAACTACCCATTAACACACCTGGGAAGAATTGAGTTAGATGATAGCATGTAGATTGACTGAACACAGGTTAGAAGATACTTCTTGCTTCCTTTCTCTTTCCCTATTGTCAATATCTTATCTCTCAGAATGTTTGCAAAGATAATTTTTAATTCTGGGTCCATCTGTTCTAACATTTTGCTTGTGAAAGAAACGATAATCCAACATTTGCTTTTCTTTTGAGATAGCTGTGCTCTTCAAGGGTGCTGTTAGTTTGGCTTTGGACCTCATATTCTCCAGGGTTATCAGCTACTTTGTCAATGTTTCCAGTGTCCCAAGATCACCCACACATTTTGTGATTCCCTAGAAGGACCCAAGGGACTTAGCATATGGTTGTACTCACTGCCAAGATTTATTACAGAGACACAGCAGGGATCAACTGAAAAAGAAACAGGCAGAGTCTAGAGGAATTGATGGACAGGTTTCCCATGCTCTCCTCCCCCTATAAAGGGTCATATAGAGTGCACTTATCCTGTAGCAGCAAAAACGTAGTGACACCTCTGTGATGTTTCTGTCCAGGTAATCTGGCTTGAGACTAGTGGGGTCTGGTCACATAGACATTCCTTGTCTAGCAACTATTAAAATTTCAGGCACTCAAAAGAAAAGCTGGTTTTCACCATAAATTGCATTGTTTGTACAACCCATGTATACTCAGGTACACAGTCATGTTATTTAGGGAATGCTTCAGAAACCAAGTTCCCAGACACCAGCCACAGGCCAAACTTGTAAAATAGCAGCCTCCAGCCTACTGTGTTAACTTTTCTGTGCTGGGTCAGAATGTGAGCAGAGGCCAGAGCTCAGTGCAAACTCAAGCCCTGTGAGCTCAAGGTAAGGTGAAGGGAGCCTCGTATCAGAGTACTCCTCGCTCCATAATACAATTCTCCCAATCATAACCTCATTCATTGTGCCCCGATGATAAGGTGAAGACACTTCCTAAACGGTTGGGGAAGCTATTTGGGACGATAATTAGTTCCCATATTGTTTATGTCGAATCCTGATAAACACAGGTCTCTCTGCTAGCCTGATATTATTTTGGGGGGCACTTGGGCCAGGGGAAGAATTGACACAAGTGGGGAGAGGGAGGATTCAGGCCAACACAGTGGTGATGGAAGAACAAGAGAAGAATCCTACAGTTTTGGGGCTTTTTCCCCTAAATTTTTCCTCTTACAGTAGGTCTTGGTCCTTCCATTACTCTCATACAGTAGCATGATTTCCTATCATTTTTTCCCTTTCTTATTGGTTTCCCTCTCTGGTTTCTTTGAGATGTCTCTCTGATTTCTCTTAGGGCTGGAATCCAGCAGTCCTACTACTGCATCCTGGTAAGCACCAGATAGAACATCATTTTAGAACTAATGTTTTTTCTCTTATTTAATTTTAAAACCTCATCCATCTTCATTGTAAACTCTCTTGGAAAATACAGATAAAGGCACAGGAAAAAAAGGAGATAAAAATTCACTCACAACTCGATAGCAGAGGAATAGTCACTGTCTGCAGCTTGTGGTGGATCTTGTTAGTCAGTTTTTGTTTTTCTCCTTACGTGCCTTTGTTTGAAGTGTAACGCTAATGCCAGCCTACACTTGGTCTTCTGCTAAGTGGCGGGACGGGTAAAGACATCTGCTGAAGTGTATAACAATTCCTAATTGAAATCTGTTTGTCTCTGGGGTGGAGGAACCTCCTGCGGAACAATATAAACGTGGCCCACTTGGGGGATTCAGACACTATAGTTGCATGCAGAAAACTGGTGGGACTATTTAAGAGAAGTACGTTACTAGTAGAAAGAACTAAGTGCTTAGGAAAAAAATAAATTTTAGAGTAAGAAAGAATTAGGTTTAAAAATATTAACTTAATACCACTGTCTGAATCATAAAAGGTGGTTCTAGACATAGTATGGAATTGGTCTGCAGGATTTATGTTTCTATTCAGTCTCCATTATACTCATTTCTGAGACCTAAAAAGGTAGGCATAGACTGTAATAAATATTTTCTAAAATAGTGAATGAGCTGTTTCAGTGAACTATAAAATACCTTACTGTACAGTCAACGTTGCCTGGGAACACTCTAGCAGGAGAGAATGGTTCTTTGATTCTATCTTTCAGATGCCCTCAGTCACAGGCTACGTTGGAGCTTTGCCATCAAGAGGCTCAAGAAATTGGTACCAGTAGGAACCTGCTCTTCCTGGTGTAGAGCAGTAGCCCTCATTGGGGACATGCTGTGCCTGGCGTAGCAGAGCCCGAGGTGCCTGGTGTGGCAACCATAGAATGGAGTCCATGTGTGCTGTACATTGCCACACCCAGCACCCCAGGAGCATAATTCATTGGCCTGGCTGACTCGTGATGTCCATAAACACAAAACTGTTATGTTCAGAGTCTATTGGAAAAAGACTAAATGGCCCCTTAAGAGAGTAGGAGAAAAGTTGCAAAATCTAGCTGGCATGGACTTGTTTGTGAGCCTTGCCTGTGATAGACGGTGGGATGATATTGATAACAATGCAAAATATTGTAAAAGATTATATCCATGGGTTTCCTGCCATGAAAAGTGTAGTAACCTCATTTTTAGATGAGACATAATAAATCTAAGAAAGTCTGCCCCAGAACACTGGTCGAATTGGGACCATAGCTCCCGTCTCCTGAGTCTCACCCCAACAGAAATTCTTTTGTACCACAGTACTTCATATGAGATGCCTTGCTGAGGTATACCAGAGCGGCAACGTGCTCATCCATTCTCAAGTGATGTAAGGGATTGTGCCTATCAATAGTCTGTGCTCAGGCAGACAAGATCCCCTCCATCTGAAGAACTGTTGTTTTTACCCTGGCCAGCTGTTTTGTTTAAAGACCATCTGCAACATGTTTCTGTTTCTCTTTCTGCTTTCTTTTCTTCCTTCCTTTGTTCCTTCATTCATTTGTTTTTTTCTTTTGTTTCCTCCAACTTACAGTCATTTTAAAAGGTTATGCTATGACTGATTTCAAGCAAACACTTATGCAGTGCTTCAGAATTGAAAGAAATGCAAAAATCTCAGGTAACCATCGGAGTAAGTGAAAAATACATAAGAGCAGAAGCAAAATAGTACCAAAGATGCCCTACTTTTATGGAATCTTTAACTTCACAGGGATGTTTTCATTTTGTATAATTGTGCTATTTAATTTAAGAATATACCCTAGTATAACAACAAAATTCTAAAGAAAGATAAATATTTATAAGTGATATGGAGAGAGGAGGGGAGGGACAAAAAGACATGGAGGATGAGAGAGAGAGACAGTTCAAACCATGTTTTGTATCCCTAAACAAAAGTCTTGGTGAAAGAGATTTTGAAAAACTTAGAGCTAGACTTGGTGATTTGACAGATAACCTATGTTGTCTTACCTATTTGATTTTTAGATAAAGAAGTTAGGTAAATTATTTGTGAATAAGTTAGTTGCAGATGAGAAATACATCTTTTTTTTTTTTTTATTGTATGTACATTCACCTAGTTAAGTTTCTCTTTGGCTCCCTCATTTTTTTCCCTTTGACTTTCAGCTTATATGCAAAACAGTTAGGGCTATAATCACACCTCTACTTATTAGATATCTGAGTTGAGATCTTTAATAAGATCTGCTTTTTAAGAAGACAGTGAAAATTCTTAAGTTAGAAGCTTCATATTTTACCACTGAATAAATTAATGTCCTGCTTTTTAATTTTATAAGATACTTATTATTAAAGACTCAGAGTTATGAATATTTCATATTAAATGAGAAGATAATTTTATCTTCCTGATATTAATTAGTTGGCTAAAAATACATTTGACTCAGAAAAAAACAGGTACAAGAGGATTTTTGTGAGATATGCTTTAGGATATGTCTGTGTATGAAATTAAAAAAAAGTTTTTACAAAATTATTTCTAATTTTCAACAAAACATTTGACGAAAAATAATTTCAAAATTAAAAATTATAAATAAATAAGTAAAAGAAAGAAGGAAGAGAAGAAAACAAATTTGTCACGGTAACTGAAATTAACATAATATTGGGGAATAGAGAGTAGTTTTTTGCTTTTAATTCTTAATAAAATGATTAAATCTCCCCATAGGAAGTGAAATGGAAAGATATGCAGTGAAATAGGAAAAAAAGAGACTTCTGTATTGTTTGGATGACTGCAAAGGGAGAATCTGCGGGGACAGTTAATCCATGTGATCACTTTTTCTGGAGCAAATCTCAGCGCTGAGAACAGAAGGCCCTGCTATGGTAAATGAAGCATTGGAGAGCAGGCGTGGATTCACAGGCAGGTGATGGCAGGAGCTCAACTCCATTGTGACCAGAACAGTGTTTTATTCACCTCTTATAGCCATTTCCTGTTAAAGGAGATTTCGATTCTCACATGAGCATCCTTGGCAAAGTGCTACCAAGGGTATTATAATAATCGGATCTGGAGGCGTTTAAAGCAAGGACCGAATGCGCACTGACTCAGGATAAGCACAGTCAGAACCTGGCAGCAACAAAGACATCAGAAAAAGGCAGAATCAAATGAATAGCGTCTTTCAAAAAGACCAACTCTTTTTCTAGTTGGTGCACTGTACTCTTCACTAAATGACTATCTCTAAATTATCATTTACTTTAAATATATATTACTTTTTCATTTATTGGATTGATCTCTTTTCATGCTTTAACAGTAAATTATGGGAAGTTAGTTTCAATATTATGATTCAACTTAAAGAAATGGAAAGGGAAGGGAAAATGTGCTAAGATGGATTCAGCTATGTGATTAGGCAGGTGGGACAATTTAGGTTTAAAAAGTAGTCACCAAATTTTAAGGAAGACTGTATATATCGCTCTTTCCAAGGAAGTCAAAGAATAAATACCTTTCAGGAAGCAAACCAATCTCATTTTGTTAACAATAACATAATTTGAAGACATTGTCCTTTATCTTTGGTGTATCACGGGATATTGGGAGCCAGCATTACCACTCCCTTCAGAAACCCAATGCAGTAGATATACATGTGCGACATCTCCGCCTCCCAATCACCAGCTGCAACTTGGAAAATATAAAATGCATTTTATGTATAGTCTTCTTGAGAATAAAGAATGTGAATTTCTTTCGATATTGCCCCCACTGAGACTTCAAATATTACTTGGAGCAGATAAAACTGATTATGAATATTGTAGTATATGGTATCTCTACTTCCTCCATTTCCAACTGAATAACCCCAAGAACACAATACTTTGCCTGAATTGTCCCTGGCATGAGCAATCAAACATGGTGCACTAACACTTTCCTGCTGTCATTTTAAAATCAGAGCACCAGTAGTCTCTATTTCCTTCATGGGCCACTAAGGCACTGGCCCACTCTCCTGTCAGTTCTCTCACATACAGAATATTTGATTTTTTAAACAGCCCTATTCCATCTTCCCTAATCAATCTACCTATTCACTCACCTCACTTTGCTTCTTCTACACTATCTTATCTAATCTATTCACATGTGCTTATTATTATATGTTTGTAAAGACAGCTATACGCCTGATTGATCCATATACCTGACTCTGGAAATACAGCTATATGCTTTTTTTTTTTAACAAGTTTCTCCTGCAACTTCATATTTATCTGTGCTTTGGTCTATATGCCTATCTGAACAGTGACTTCCTTCTTTAGCATGTGTGTGTGTTTTTATTAATGCCTGCTTGTGGGCAAGTGAATGAAATAATGCGGACATGAGAATATACACAAAAGTGAAAGAGTCGGAAGGTGATCATGTTTTTACAATGATTTTGTGAATCTGAATGCATCTAAAGAAACCAGATAGCCGTGAAGAATGGCTTCGATCAGGTGCCTGCAAGTGCTGACATCCGTGGGTGCTAGATGCAGGGTCTTCACTCATAAACACAAATAAATGCTTAACTGTAATCTTAGTTTTTCTTATGGTTATCACTAAACTCGAATTTATATGTTGATATCCACGTAGTGAATGTTTCAGTTTCCCTCCAAGTTTACTCCCCAAGTTTTTTGCAAAAATTCCTAAAATAACAATGAGAAGCCTTCCATAATGAAGACTTTGTTCTCTTCGGCTACCAAGAGCATAGGCATATATAATGTATGATTAACAATATCAAAATCAAATTATTTTCTTTGGTTTTAGCTTCATCGTTTTACTGTAGCAGTTAAGTTTCTTCTTTTTCCTTAGAGAAATCTGAATTCCTGGAACTTGTCTACCCATTTATCTCGCATTCTTACTGAATGCTGAATTGCGTATTCCCTGGGGCAACTGCGAAGGACACATCTTGTTAAAAAGCCAAGCAAATAAATCAAGTAAACAAAGATAATGCCACAAGAATGATACTTAGAACCCAGATTATATCAACAATATCCTCAAATACCATCTTTCAGCTGCCCATCATATCACCGGGGGTCTCCAATCAGTGGGCAACTCTCCACACCATATGTGCACCACCACAGAGGCCCAGAGGCCACTGCAGATTAACTCTTGTGAAACAGCAACCAAAACATGAATCTCATAGCTCTGCTCTTTCCACCTAAGGTCCAATTTATTTGCATTCTGAAACAATTGATAGTAAAGCATTTAAACCAAAGCAGTGGGAATAGGGTCAAGTAAAAGAAAGCTTTTGGCTACAAAACATTAAATCCTACTGTGTCAAGGAGACATACAAAAATTTGTAAAAATATCTACATTCACCTAAATTTGAAAAGAGAAGTATGTATCCTACCTTCTCAGACAAAACTTGTAAAAATCAAAACAAATGTTGTTACTTTGGGGCATCTGTAAACTAAGAGTCTGGAAGATCGTATCTATGCCCTAGAATTCTCTAGATATTCATCCCCAGCGAGACAGTCATTAGAGTCCTTCTCTTCGTCTAGATGTGTGAGGAAGGAAGGAAAATTTTGGTAGGGGCACATTGCTGCACTTTTCCAATTACATTACATTGACTGACCCATTCCCCCTTGAGTTAGGCTCTGTTTAGAAACAGGAGGCCACGGTTTATAGTTTGTGTTCTGTGTCGCAAAGGAAAATTTGATATCATTTTGATATTTGTATAGACAAGTGGACACCAGGCTGAACTAAAGGTAAACTGGACTTTTCAGTGCTAGCTCTCACTGGAGCTTAGTATTTTCATCCTGGTGATGTGATCTCATATTAGAGGACTAGATTTTCACATCTTTCCCATTAAGGAAGCATTGTCTTACGAAAAAATCAAATATTTTCTTCACTAAATATTGTCATCAAATAAATCCCATTGGTTCAGATAGCCTTTGCATTCACTTCATTTCACTGTGGTGTTATTTTGCTGGTTAGGGAAGGAAGAATCTTCTGACTTTGGCAGTGTTCTTTGTGACATAATTGGCCTCATAGGCAACTATTTGGCTGTGAAATGTCAGGCTGATTTAAATACCATGGTAGGTGTTTTGGGGTGTGGGATGAACCCCATCTCTTTGGAAGCTGCATTTTGACAGGGTTAGACAGTCAAGCAAGTAGGCATAAGCTTTAAACTAGGAACATGGTTAAAGGTGGTTCCCTGGGTTCTGATGTTCAAGCAGCCAGGATGAGCATGAAACATGAAGAAAGGGACACATAGCATGCAGGTCCTATTTCTCTTGATCCCATGACTTCAGCAATTATTCAGTCTACTCTTAAATTAAACAATAGACATTAACACCACTGTAAACCAAGGACAATATTACATAGTAATCAAAAAAATAGGTACACACCCTGCTTTCAAGGTATTGCAAGATAATTGGAAAGGACAGACATGAACAGAGACAATTGCAGTGTGGGGTAGAAGGTGCTCTAACAGAGACAGGTGTGAGGTGTTATAGGAGCAGAAAAGACATGCGTTCTTTATTCTTACTAGGAAGGGAGTGAATTAGTGTTTCTCAGAGAGACGATGGTACTTGAGCTGAGTATTGAAGGATTCCTCATCGTGATTCCATGAGCCTTTCTAATCAATCACTTCAAAATTGTATTCCAGTGTACACTGCATACATATATGTATATTTTATATATGTATATTTATATATGTATATATAATGTTAACAGGACTTGGGTAAGGCACAATATATTGAAACCTCTTCTTAGCAGCTAATTGTTAGACTCTATAGCAACCAAATGTGGACAACGATAAGAAATGACAACCAAAAAAATATCAAATCTGAAAAAATAGATTTTTCAACCTATAATTGGTCTCTTCTAGCAAAATTGAGAAAACAATCCAACACAAAATGCATTTTTTGCCACCAAAGGAAGACATGCTTATTCTATTGTTATATGGCTGTGAAGTTTCCAGGCTGACACAAGGCACTGTGGTAGGAATTATTTTTGCTATTAATATGCAGTTGTTTCTGGTACCAGATATTCTTAAGTTTACAGATGTTTCATATGTCCATCCTTCATTTACCTGAGCATCATCCTATAGCCACCATGGACTTATGGAAAGAACAATAAAGAATCAGAAAACCCAGGAAACCTTGGATATATTATTGTGACCTTTGGGCATCCAGGTAATATATCCGAATCTTAATTTTCTCATCAATTAATTGTGAACAACTTTTGCAAGTTAACCGATAGGGTAGTGTTATAGTGCAATGAGATAATGATTATTAATGTAAACTTTAAAATATGCAAGTAGAAGGCACAGTGCCGTGTAGATTGAAGATTGGGATCTCCTCATGGAAAGATAAAAACTAAGAGACCACATGATTCAAACATATAAAATTAGAGATATTCTGCATACAGTAAAAAATAGTTTGTTTTAAAATATTTAAAAATGCTAGAATAGCTTTTATGCTCTGAGAAATATCCAGAAAAGGATATGTTTCAGACATTTTACATATTTTAATTCATCCTCATAATACCATGAAGATAGAGGCCTTACCATCTTTTGATGAAGATACTATAGGTCTCAGGGTTCAAATAACTGGTGTAAAGTGTCATAAGGAGTTACAGTGTGAAGATATCCATAATCCTTTCTCCAGTGTTTTCCAGTAAAATATAGCGAAGACAAGATCGGAACCATCCAGGAATGTTTTTGAATCTTGGGCTTCTAATTTGATACAGTTTTAGAATCTCCAGGGCTGGAGAGTTTGAAATTTCCCCCAGATTTTTGGAATACAGTCACAATCATTCTATAACTGCGCTGCTCACTTTAAAAGGACAGAACTAAAGCATACAGTTTCATTACCAAGAAGCAAGGTTTTAAAAAGTGGTAAGCTAAAGCTAAAATATTCTTTAATGGATACTTCTCATATGTTTTTGCATACTCTGTGTGTTAAATGCAGCAGTCAAGCAGAATTTACTTGATCTTGAATGTGGATTGAAAAAATACAAGGGGACACACAATAAAATAAAAATCACGTAGTCTTCCTACATTAAAAATTCTCTTAAGAAAGAAGTGAGATCACCACTTCCCACACCTCCAGTGCCAGCTTTCTTGGGGAAATCACAGAGAATTATTTAATGTGCACTTTTTGGAAGCGTCCTTTAATTTAAGCTTTTGTAAATTCAGTAAGGAGATCTATTGAAGACTGACCCTATTTGCGAAATAAGAACTATGAGTCCACCACTATTTCTGAACTTAGGCACAAGTATTTAACAAGCTGGGATAAGACAGGTTGGCAGAGCTAATAAACACACAAAATCCCACTGGATTAACACAGAGAAGTTTATTTTTCACTGAGGAATCTGGTGCTGCATGTCGAGGCCAGTCTCCAGGGCGGCTACCTTCCATGCGTTGGCTCAGATTTCTCATGGCACGGCTGTATCAACACAGCCTACAATCACCACTGCAGGGGAGGACATAGGAAGTCCAGTAGTCCGCTGAAATCCTTCCACCTGGATGTGGCACATGTCACTTCTGTTTGCATTTTATTGATCTAAGAATGGCACACAGCCACACTTAACCTCAGGAGAGGTTAAAAGGGACATCCTTCTGAATACTTCGATGAAGAGAAAAAGGATATTGGTGAATGTTATAATGTTCACATAATATGTTACATACGTTAAGCAAATTTTGTATGAAAGAGAGGAGTAATTGTGCTCGTTGTTTATCGGGTGAAATCAGAGCAGTCCCTGGTGCATGTGATTCTGAATTCTACCAGCATGCCTTGCCCAGGAGAGGCTGTTTCTTTTCTGTGTCTTACTGTGTTTCTTCCTTTATTCTCTTTTTAATTTTTACTACTATGTGTCACAAATTCTTAGTCTTTAGTTAGGCACTTGACACCTATATTTAAGAACCATATCAAAATTGTATTATGAAGGGAATATTCAATGGTTTGCTAGAATTGACTTTTTCTGGCTCCCGATTATTAGGAACTTCCTGACACTGTGTTCAGTGACATCATCCTGGTGGTTTGATATCAATGACAGAGAGAGTTTTTACACCACGAAAATCAACAAATGCTACAACTCATGTTTGTTTGATTTTCCCGGAGGGTTAGATGTTTAATATATCCCAACACACCACCGAGAGTATTGCTTCCTCCCATGTACTCTGTAACATCCAGGGGAAAAGGAAGGAAGAATTTTTATCTGCAGCTGTAGGACAGAGAACCAGGAACAAAACAATTGTTCATAAGACTATGGGCCAAGGGTCAAATGAGAAAAGCGTGTGCAAATTATTAAGAAGGACAAAAAGAGCCAATGGTAAGACACCCAAAAGAAACAGAGAAGAGAGCCAGTGAATTTTGTGAACACTTCCTCACATATGTTTGACGTGTCTGGGTAGATCCTTTAAAGGGGTTCCATAGTGAGTAAGAAACTACTGTTCCTCAAAGCAGCAGGGTTTTATGCTCGCTCTGATCAGTGAGTCTTAAACAATAGCTAAGGGGCACTTCAATTCAATTTATTGGAAGTAACTTCTGCACTTAAAATGACTGCAGGTTGAATTAAAAAAGTAGGTTCTATGACGCATTTTGTGTGACTGTCTTTATCTCCCTGTAATATACTCCATTTACATATCTCCCCTGGCACACTGAGTTATGGGGAGTGTGGAGATTGCTTCCTAGACAGCTATTTACACTCTGCTCCTGGCATGGAAACTGACGCTTAGCCTGCACCTAATAAAAGTGTTAAATTGACCCAAATTTAAAACTCTGTTACAGTTGCAGCATTTCAGAATGTTTTCCAGTTTACCTACTTTACTTCAAATATCCTATAGGTATTGCTGGATGAAAACACATATAAATTTTTGAAAGATAAATATCTGTATGAAAGGCTGGAAGAGATAAACCTGACCCTGAGACTTCTGTTAGGAAAATAACCTTGCCCCCTAATGACTCTCTCACTGGGGCTTTGTTGCATTTAGATTACAAGATCCAGTAGAACAAAGAGATCACTCTGCAGGGTAATTTGTATGTTCTTACAAAAGATCACAGAATTTGGTGTTAATAAAACGTTGGGATTTCCAATTTCCACAAGGTTGTTGAACAAAGAGATTTGGTCTCCATTACCAAAGTGACGAGACACAATTTCCTGTCTAATTTATTTATATTGCTAAAAAAAATGACATTTACTGACACAACATACAATTTTAACAAGAAGGAAGAAGAACAGTAGATGTGATTTATAGTAACTTTTGCCCAGATTAACCTGGAGTTCAAACTCTTTTTACTATGGGTGTGCCATGGACCTCCCCTGGGTGATTTCCAGGTTTCTCATGGAACAGGAGACCCTGGGCTATAGAAATCTATGTTGAGTTTGTCTGCCATGACTGTTACTAGGGAAATTATTATCCTTCTGGAACCAAAAGAAGTTCTAGAGCCATGTGTCAAGAGTTTGGATATAAGATTTTCAGAGGAGCCAACGCAGCCAAAATTGATTCTGCCTTTGGTCTCGATACACAAGAACTCTGGCGATCCATTAAGGATGCAGAAACCTAAGTTTCCTTGGGGATAAGAGCCATTGCAGGCAAGGAGGTGAGAATTCATAAATGAGAGAAACAAAAGATCTATTATCTATTTTCTTTCATTTTATGATACAAAATATGCTTATTTTTGTTCGAAAAAATAAACCAGAATAAAATGCATGAGTGTAATCAACATGACAGAGCAGGCAGCCATGGATGTCTGCTCCAAGTCCAAAGTCCCAAGCCTGCACATTTTAAGCAGTGTACGATAGGCAGTATTCTGAACTTAACACGTTTCCTACAGGACTTCTTGGTATACAATAAGCAAATTTCTAATGATTGCAGAAATGCACTTAGATTCTAAGAAACTTTCCTAGAGAAATCATGATAATGTTTGAGAAAAGGAAAAATGTGTAGAATACAATATTTTTGTCCTCCTTTCCTTTGAGCCCATAAAATTGTGTTCAACTTTCTTTCATAAAGGGGAGAAACACTTCCACTACTAATCTCTATATTTAGGTCATAAATCAGTAAGAATCACTATTACATAAAACCCCAAAGTAATGGTCAAAGCTCATTTTGAAAAACAGTAGCAATTTGGACGGCATTTCGGATGGTAATCAGATTTTCTTCAATGTTCATAATCTTTTGTCTTCAGGGGAGTGCTGTTTGTATTTTAAAGCAAACCACATTACCTAAATAGGAAATGGATATATTTCGATGTTTATCCTTTTGAATAACACAAAAGAAGAAGATGAATTACACATTTCTTGCAGAGAAGTCCAAAAAACAGAGATACACTGAGCTTTTAGAAATCTTTTGCTAAAGAAACACAGACTCTCAGAAAAGATGAACTAAAGTAATTTGTATTGATATGTTCAAGAATGTTTATCTAGAGAAAGGAATATACGAGAGAAGGGAATTTAAAAAAATGGAAGTGAACTGAAAAAAGTCACCTTAAACAGAGAGCCTAAAAATTTCTCTTTTCTTATGAATATTTCAACAGGTAATATGTTAAAATGGGCCAGAAAGTAGCTTCAAGGACAAGTTCAAATTAAGCTGAGGATTTTACCTTGAATTCAGTTTCACTAATCATTTTAATAATTGAAGATGTTATCTAAAGCAAGTTGTAAATCAGCTAATTATTTACTCTGTTTATGTTTTCTATCAAATTATGCATTTCAATTGCTGTAATAAATATCACTTTTAGGAAGATGCAGGTGTAATATCTATGTAAAATTAACCAGAACAAAATCATATGAGTCTCAAATAAAGCAGGTGTCCAGTTATAGCGGTTATTCTGGAAAAGACAGTTTAGACAGCATGTGTATCAAGGTCTTAGCAAAGTACAAGTATGGGAAACTTAATTCACTTTACGCATTTGCTGCCTGTGGGTTTTCCAGACTCCTGGCTATTTTTAGAGACTCCAGATCCGGCCCTTCCCTTTGCTCTGCCTCGGATCCTCTTTCCAAGTCTTCATCCCCTTTGCTCTTTCTTTTCTCTGTGATAACCACTCTTTCGTCAACCATTTCAAGCCCAGATAACTCAGCTTCTCTTATGTGACTGTTTACCACTGTAGACATGGCCTTACTCACTGGGGAATAAACAAGGAAAACACTGTGTGTGTGTGTGTGTGTGTGTGTGTGTCTGTCTGTCTGTCTGTCTGTAAGTGTGTCAGAGAGAGAGGCAGAGTTTTGTTTCTTCGTAGGGATAGGGGCCAGTTAGCAGAAGGAGAGAAGTAGAAGGAAAATATATCTATGGGTGTGTTACTGTTGAAGGCATCAGAAAAATAGGACAGAGGATGGGAAACTACCTTAATGTACTGATAAGAACAAGCCCTGAGAAACTCTTATTTCTCTTTAAACATTATGCATTTACATAGGAATATCCTGGAAATGCAGAGATCAATTAAAAAGGACACTACCTTGATATTACAAAAGGGGGAGAAATAAAGAAGACCATTTATTTCATAGTTAGGTGTTCAGTCTTTTGTGTTCTTTGTTGTTGAGAAATATTTAGGTCTCTGACATCTGAGAAGTGCGCTTATGTTGGATGAGGGCCTTGCACCATTGCAATTAATTTCATCTTCCAATAAATATTTGTGAACACTTAATGTTTCCTTTAATTTTATGAAACACACAGCACCTGCCCCCAAAAGATCTTACAGTCTCATGAGGAGGAATGGCAGATAGATAGGCAATGATCATTCAGTCCTTTGCACACTGGGAGACGCAGAGCCGGGTCGGCTCACCAAGTCTAAATGGAGAGAGAGAAAGTTTCCCTCTCAACTTGGAAAACATCATGGTGATATTTTAACTCTCAATTTAAGTTCTACGAGAGAATTTTTTCTGGATGTTTCTTTAAATACTTCCACATAGGAGATTATCTCTGATATAGAAGGCTAACCTTCAGAAGATTAAAAATAGAGCAGTCAAAAGGAAAAAACTAGAAACATACAGATTTGATTACAAAGAATTTGTTTGTTTGCCAATATTATAACTGTACCCTTTTCCTTTTAAGTTTTGCATATGGGACAATGTGGGTCACTTTTTTAATAAATGGGGTTAAGCAAACTCGGGTTTGAAACTCAGTTGGCCACTTACTATCTATATGGTCTTGAAAGTTAAGTCTCTTAATCTCACTGTATCTCAGTTTCCTTCCCCTGAAAGTTGGAATGATAGTGCCTACCCCAGTGGACTGGCAAAAACAATTAGAAAGGCAGTAATTGGAAAAAACAATTTTATTCCATGGCACATAGTGGGAACTCAGTACATTTCAGTATTCCTGACTAAGTTTATTACCAAAAAATGATGATGACAAGATATTCACAATCATAGTTCTCTGCTCAGGGTTGATTGACACTGTGAGGCACTGGATAGGGAGGGTCCATTTGGAGTTGTCTCCTTAAGACTAGGAAGACCTCAGTGTTATCATCAAATGTGTCTGTGGGTTCAGAGGCATTTGGAAAGGTTAATTGTGTTTAACCAACTGAAGTTCTATTTTGGTTTGTATATTTTTAAATAGAGAATAGAAAGACAAGAGAGTCTTCAGGAAGGCTATTGAACCTCAGGCACAAATAGCAGCTCACCTGGAGACAAACACCATCACCTTCTTCCCAAGGACCTGACCAGGTAGCCCATTTTTCCCTTCAGCTGATTAGCTTAAGGATTTTCTGGAAGCATAGCCCACCCAAAGAGAAAGGCTTCCCCTTTCTAATGCAGATTTTCAGGTCCTAAAATACTTGGAAAAGTGGCACCACACCCTTGCCAGATTCTCTTTCTGTTCACTACAGCAGAAATTTTGCCTATAGTGATGAAACCATGTGCAATAAGATTATATTAAGGTTAAATTGTTAATTGCTTTTTTATTATTAGAAAATGGTACTAGCTTTGAGATAATCACCATAAAATAAATAAAGATGTATTATGAAGAAGTGTGAATCACTTGTTTTCTTGTTAAATGCTAACAAGTGTTCTCACCATGTCAGCAGAGTCTAGAAATAAATCTGCCTTTACGCCCTATATTTTCCGTGGCTCTATGAAAGCTCACCTATTTCTGCAAGAGCTGGATTACATTCAGAGCATTGAGCTGTGAGTGGTAACTATCCAACTTGTTATTTTACATGGGGGATGAGGTGGTGGGCAGTGTTGCATTGTAGAGCAAACATGGGATGGGGGATCCAGAGACACCTAGATGGAAATCTCTTAGAAATTAAGCTAAGGACCAAGGAACCCAGAAGTATTCAAAATCTGCATCAGACAAGGCAACCACAAGCTTCCATAGCTAAGTTGAACAGAGAAAGCAATTTCAGATGGAAAAAAAATAATTTTCTATTGTTAGTCATGGCTTTGGCCGCCAAACAAGAGGCAGAAGACTTGGGTAGCTAGGCATGTCATTATTTCTAAATATTACGTAATAACGTCTAAATAACTCTGATCTCAAAAACATGGCACCTACCTAACTGTCCCTTTACCACAACCCAACCAAGTGGAAGTCTTGCACACGCAACAACACGCACACATCGTTATCAAAAAGAGAGAAAGAGTTTACTTGTCCTCATAGGTTCATTTGACTGCATCTTGCAACTATAGCTCCAGTAGCCCCTGGCCCAACTAAGTGAGAGGAAGAGCAAAGTAGCCACAGGAGAGTCTCCCCCACCCCGACACACTGCAGCAAGACAGAGCAGGAAAGCCTGCAGTAAGATTTCAATGTAGCAACACCAACCGCTTTCAGGTGTCGTCTAATTGATGCTCTGAAATCACATGAATACTCTTTTTCCTTTGTGATTATGTTAGTTTTCTATTGTTGTCATAACAAATTACCACAAATTTAGCAGGTTAAACAACAAAAAATGATTATCATACCTTTCTGTAGGTCAAAAGCCCAACACAAGTCTCGCCATGCTGAAACCAGGGTGTTAGGAGGTCTCTGGTCCTCTCTAGAGTTTCTAGGGGAGAATCCATTTCCTGCTCATTTGAGTTCTTAGCAAGATTCAGTTCCTTGATCTCCAGGACTAAGATATTTGTTTTCTTTCTGGCTGTCAACTGGTCCCTTGCGTCTAGAGGCCACCCACGTTCCTCGTCTCCGATCTCTCCCTGAATCTTCAGCACCGGCAAGTGCACGGCTACTTCCTTCCATGCTAGATCTCTTCTCCTTCTATCTCTTCTCTCTGATCCACCAGGAAACATTCTCCACCTTTAAGGACTCGTGTGATTCACTTGGACTCACCTGGATAGTGCAGGATAATCTCCCTATTTTAAAGTCAGCTGATCAGTAAGGTAATTCTATCTGCAACCTGAATTACCTTTGTCATTCAAAGTAATGTGCTCACACTTTCTAGGGGTTAAGCTACGGACACCGTTGTAGGGCCATTATACTTCTACCGCGGGAGTGAAGATGGGGAAGATAAAGAAAGTGAACATAGAGGGACTTTGAATTCTTTCTATACCAGATGCTACCTGTTCGAATTTGAGAGAGCTATCTAAATTCTCTCAGCCTCAGTGTCTGTTCCTCTTACACTGAAGTACTAATGTTTATCACAGTGAAGGGCTTTGGGGGCGCAGCAGGTATAAGGGCCAATGGTGTGGAAAGAGGGGCTTGTCTGTGGTAAACTGGAGAGAGACTGCCCCACTCAAAGGAATTTAAATTCAAAAATGTTGTGAAAATATTTTTCCTGACAAATAAGATACATCTGTGGGACATATTAGGCAAAACTACCACTTTGAGATATTTAGCTCAACTCGTAAGATTGCCATGAGGCCTCACTGAAATGAATTTAGGTACAACACACACCATATAATAGGTATTCTACCCATTTTAGTTTTCTTATTTCCTAAATGTTTTGCCCTAACAATGTTTACTAGGCGTTTGAGCAAGAAAAGATCATTTCATTTTTTTCTTAAATTACTATCCATATCATGCCATCCTCTGACCACCTGGGTTCCTTTTCATATGCTTCTAAGCACATCCATCCAAATGTTTGGCCTTTAAAATCCCTACCATCTCTCACAGTTCCCATCAATCACACTCAGTCACATCTGCATTCATTCGTGGAACAGAACATGAAAAAGTGGCCAATATTCAAAATAGACTTTTATAGAACTCACTTCATGATTCTCTTCGTGAGTTAGTTTTCTAATGTCTTTCTAATCCTCTTTTCTTATAAGTATCACTGTAGATGCTAATGCCATATCATTTGACAGCATTGCTTACTCATTTCACCCTTATTTTCTAATGATTCATAAAAAGATTTTAAATTGTGTATTGGCATGTTTAATAAGCACTATTTTTCTCATCTAGTTTTACAGGCTGTAGCCTGCATATAATCTCTGAGACGTTAAGAAATGTAGCTACATGTACATTGTCAGTCCATTTATACACTCTTAGAAATATGTTACATAGTGAAGATATGTTAGTAAGTGAATCTCCTGTAACATCTCTGACTAAAATTGAACTCAAGCCAAAAGATCAGATATAAGCATGATGATCATTTTTCACACGGGAATGTACAGCATTTTCCCCATTCTTGAATGTTCTCCAAATTGAAGTTTCTCTCAAGAAAACAGCTCCTTCCATCTTTGATCATAATAAGACAGAACAAGTTAGAGATTAGGGGCAGTAAACTAATTTCTTGAGATCATTTGTACCTTTATCAGAGACATAGACATAAAAGGAACTCTGGAATTAACTCCTCAGCCACCAGGCGTACAATGAAATATTTTAACAGCCTTTGTGGTTTTCTTTCCTTTTTTTTTTTTTTTTTTTTGCAATAAGTTAGAAATATTATAACAAAATTGTGCTCAATAGGATTTTAGGTACCATACCAGACTTGTTAAATTTCAGGGAAGAAGCTTATTCAATGAGAGAGATGTTAACGAAACACATAAAAACACTAATGGTAAAGGATGAATTGTTTATCCTGAAGGAAGGACAGGAAGTTATCTACGGTTAAGAGAAACTTATTGGACTTTTATGAAGTTTTATTCACAATCATGGCTCTTATTAACCAGAATTTTTTTTTTTTTTTTTTTTTTTTATGTGAGGGAGAGTCACCCTGAGTGAACACCTGTTGCCAATCTTCCTCTGTTTCACTTGAGGGAGATTGTCCCTGAGCTAACATCTGTGCCAATCTTCCTCTATTTTGTATGTGGGACACTGCCACAACGTGGCCTGATGAACGGTGTGGAGGTCCACACCCAGGATCCAAACCTGCAGACCCCAGGCTGCTGAAGCAGAGCGCGCAAACTTAACCTCTGAGCCACTGGGCTGGCACCATTAACCAGAATATTTTTGATTTGTTTTATTCTAGGATTAAAGGAATAATAAATAGTATGGTTAGAAGAGGAAATCACAGCTAAGTCTAAATTCATAGTAAATTATCTTTTCAATTAATGTGGCTAGGGTAACTGTATACTTTTTTGGTCAGATCTAAGACAAATTTGAGAGTAAATGAGGGCACTGTTAATAATCACATTGGTAGAACAGATGGAAATCTAGATTGTCTTCATCAAATCTGGACACGTAGATATTCTAGGCCCTTTATTTCCTCAAAGTATTTATAAACCCTGTTCCTTCTTTCAGAATAGCCTACCCCAGTACTCCTAGCTTTATCATCTAGTTATGGCCCATGTATCTTTTCATGACCCACCCATCATTTCCAGACAATGTGAGAAGCCCCTGGTATGGTTCATCAGAACACACCGTAATAACCCTGTCATAGCATGTATCTTTCATTATTTCAATCATTTGTTATTCTATCTACCCTACCAGACCATATAGGACATGCAAGTGTAGAGCTTTAATCTTGCTCATCATTATTATCTCCATGGCATGCATAATATCTAGCCTAGCATAATTATCAGTCTACTATAACATAGTTGGTTCCCATTTCTGAGCCATGAATGCATAGGTACCATTGGATCCTATTAAGTGGGGAATAACCAATTAGAACCATTTCTAGTACCTCCCTTTGGAGTAAGAGTAACAAGGTATTTCTATTTCTATATCCATCCCTCTTGAACACTTTGAAAACAGATCTTTTTAAGACAGCAGAAAATGAAGACTGTTTGGCATTTCAAATGATTTGAAAGCTTCACTGTATCCACATGTTGAGTAATTCTCTCTTCATTTCCCCAAAGTCCTGGGGAACACTATGGAAAATCAGCTATTGGGCTGGCTAGACAAAATATGTGTTTTATTTGAGTAGCTAGTGCTCCATGTTGGGCAATTGCCTAACTTCCACCCACTCATCCCCACCCCAGGAATTTATGTGGATGTTGAGATGAATGACAGAGAGGCACCATGGGTATGAAATAAGTAAATAAAGCTTATTATTTACACAGCAAACGTCTAAGAGATTCTAAAGGACAACGGCTCAAGTTTGGTTTGGAGTGAAACAGGAAAGATCAAGGGAGGACGACTCTGGTTTCAACTGTGGTTAGGAAGTGGGGCCAGAGCATGGGTTCCCTGTGCAGGCTGGGATATGCTTATTCCTACCAGCATGATGGGAGCATGCAGCTTTCTTATAAGTTTGCTCAGCTATGAAGTAAACAGTGAGGTGAAAGAAGGAGCTTGAAAGCTGTTAGTGTTCAAACATCAAAAATGAAGTCTTTGCCTTTATTACAGTAAACAAGGCTAATTCTATCTTTAAAGAATGAGATTAATGATCTCACGGACAGACATTTTGATAGGAATTAAGAATAAAATATTTCAGCAACCCATCTACACAGCATTCATAATATATGTGATAAACTAATTTCACATACGTTGATGTTTAATCCTTGTTATAATTCAGTGTCATGACCACTTTACAGCTAAGAAAATCAAAGTTCAGGAATGTGAAGTGACATATACTAGGTCACACGCATACAAGTCTACAGAAGAAACAAGATGGAAGCCAAAGCATGTGACCACCTAATCTTTCAGACATTTCCTTTCTCTGCTTAGCCATAGGACCATCCTGACTTAAAGATCTAGGTGTTGTCTTCTTGATTTAGAACATTTGAGGGTTCTGAATGTCTCCTACATCTTGAGAAAAGAGAGCCGAGTGAATTCAACATCCTTTTTCAGTTCTTAACAGCTCTAAGGAAGTCAAGGATGAATGTGCTAACAAAGACCATCATGTGAGTTCGTTTGCCCATACCTCTATTTCCAAGAAGCAAAATACTTTCAAGACACTACCGGTTTTTAAATGTTGTGTAACTGGCCTATTTGTACCACAATAAGGGTAAGAGAGGGCACAGTACACAATGAAAAGGGCTCTGCTAAAACAAGACAAGCAGAACCTATACTGCAAATCAGACTTCCTCTCATGTGATGCAATATTCATATTTGACCACATTTCTTACCTTTGTTTCCATACCTGAGAGGTTTCTTAATGTGTAATTCTACTAAACAAATACACACTGATGCTATGTGTGCTCAGTGTTGTGAACATACAGTATACACAACCTCTTCAACTCCTCTCTGAACTGTGCTAAAAATAAATGCAGAGCAGCTATTGCAATTATAGAGTAAATATAACAAATTGACATAATTATAATTAAATCCAGGAAAAGTGGTGAGCACTTCGAAATGTACAAAATTAATTCAAGACCCTTATTTGTGGTGAAAAATTCTCTCTCCTTGGAGAAGCGAAATATTAACTGAGAACTTAGAGGCAGAATGTCAAAAGCTACAAAGCAACTTTCCTTTCTAGGACAAGAAGAATGACCCCTAAGCCAGATGTGAGCTCCATGAGGGTTCACCGAGTTGACCTAAAAATGTACTTAAATTACTCTTTCTATAATGTGAAAAAGCGATTTGAAAGAAATATTCAGATAAGAAAAGCAAGAGTGAAAACATGCATCCGTATATAATTTTGCCTCATGATTGAGTTTCTAGTGAAATTGTTGGGCCTGAGTTATCTGGACAATTGTCTCAATTCCCCAAGTCACTTTGCACATAAAGAAAGATATTACGTACAGCCTCATTTTCCCAAGGAGTTTTTTCTAAGTAGCATTGCTCACAAGTTTTCTTGTCATTAGCATAACAAAAAACACCTCTCCCTGGCATTTTCCTTCTCTTCTCTGAGACACTTTTTTGGGGGTGCAATTTCTTGTGTTTGGTTTGCTTTCAAGGGAGTGGTAGGGAGACTGGTAAAAACCCTTGGTGGGCACTCAGTGTCTTCTTTCACAGTGGCACAAAACCACCTCAAGCTGTTTGTCAGCATAAGACGACGATTGCAGGCCGCTCAACCTTTCCAAAAAACTGTATTTTAGGGTTAATGTAGAGAACGTGTCATGAACAGGACCTGTAAATTGTCTACTATGAAAAAGTTCCAGTGTTCAGTAAATGAATGTCACTGATGAAAAGGTATCTTGTAGAAACTGTTCTAAATGGAGGTCGTAAAGACAAAAGGTAAGAAAGGAAGGAATGAACAAGCAGAGGAAAGAAGACGAGGGCAAAACAATAGTAAATAATGAGGAGAAGTGTATATAGATATGGAGAGACTGAAAACACGTATTTCTAATAGATAAGGACAATGGGATATAGAGAAATGATGAATTTGAGTTCTACTGCACAGTGTTTTGTGATCAATAAATATGATGAATAAGAGATGAGCACAAAGTCTAAAGACAAATCAGAGTGTATCAAGAATGATGTGAGGCATAGGGGCACAGAGACAAATTTCAGTGAACTGGCAAAGTCTTGTTCTGTGAAGTCATGGTACTTCATATGACATAGGAAATTAAGGAAATTAAAATAAATTTGGAAAAATATTTGAAGGAACATTCTGGGTCATTTTATGATAGTAAAAATAATTTTTATTCATTATTCAGCCAAGGGAAACTGGTCAGTCAATAGTGTCACCAGCAAATAAAGGCATGATATAAAACAACATTAAGAAAATATTTATCTATATATTCCTGATATTCTTTTTTCTCTTGATGTCTTTCCAATAATATGAGAAACAATGGTGCAGATACAAGCAGCAATAGCAAAACAAAATTTCAGTGAAGAAACTTCCTGAGTCTTGAGCTCAGGAAATTTTCATTTGTTCAAACTTAAGCCAATACTTCCTACTCTTTCCTGTCTCTCCAGAGTGATTTCTCAGATGTTTTAGAAGATCCACAAAACTCATAATATGTTCTCAGCATTCATATTTGAAACCAATTCATGAAGCTTGGTAGTTGAGAGAATACGCAGATATCTCTGATAATATACTACTATAAGATCACTTTGTTTCCTCTTTGTCCTCAGGGCCTCTCCTTGCTGTCTTCTTAGGTAGGAGTGGAAATAAAAGGCAATGCATAAATTTTAGAAAAATGTTTTCTCATTTTCTATTAAAAAAAGTGAAATTTTCCACTAGGCCCATAATCCTGATTTATCATGATTGCTACAGACTTAGTAATTGGTGTACACACATGTGGAACACACCTTTCTTTTTTTTAACAAAAAAAATTGGTTTGTACTATGCTGTCAGGGCAAGTCTCTGGCAGACACATCTGCCATAATGAGTTGGGCTGGGCCGAGTTGGATGAGGACTTTCTTGTAAGGGAGCTTATGTTTGTTTTGATTACTATTGTCTTCTACTGCCTGCACTGTTTTATATATTTTTTCAGAACCAGAGAGTTGTATCCTATATACTCTTTCTACCAGAAAGTATGTGAGAAGGTGATGAATATATAGCAATGTCATATATTGCTCCAAGAAGAAAACTTACGCATATAGTAAGATGTATGAAAGCAGATGAAAAGTCATTTGATATATACTTTATTTCATTCCGTGAAGGCATGAAGAATTCAGGCATGATATTTATGATGCTGTAATAACCTTCCATTTTGGCATAAGGTTTAGTGGCCTTTGTGGCTAAGAATACAGCTGATTTAACTAAGTAATCTATTCACTCCTAAAAAACTGAAAGAAGAAATGAAGAACAAAGAGGAAAGAAGATAAGGGCAATGATGAACAAAGGAGATGTGGGGGACTGGTCTAGGTCACGCCAAGATATGTCTCTTTGGCATGAGGATTATTGGGCTGGTTGCTTTTGATAAACCAGGACAGGGAAGGAGGCTCTGAGGGGTGGAACTTGCTTGCCCTTTGTGAGGAGACATTTACATTTATAAGGGAAATCTCCACCTGTAAAGGTGCCTCCCTCTCTGTACCAGAAAGAAGAAAGGAGATGACCTTATCTCTAGAAACTCTTAATCAATGGGGAAGGCAAGGACTTAAATCTGCATTTGTTTATTGTGATTGTCTGGTAACCTCCTGTAACTGACTTCCCTCCTCCTCTCAACCTTGGCATTTCTTTAAGGATTAAGCATCTTTCCTTAGGCTAGGAACTGATTGCTGCGCTCACCTGTGACCACCCAGCTAGAGACAATAGACTTGCCTCCTGCTACGCCCTCTAAGACAGCAGACCACTACCTGCTGTGTCCATCAAGCGCTGTGCCGACAGGGCAATCTTGTGACTATTGTGGGAGGACATTTCAATCATATGTGAAATATCCTGTTTGGGGGTATATAACCAAACTGTATACCTCACTTCTTCGGTGCCCTTTCTTCCTTTGGGAAGAAAGGCCCCGGGCCATGGTCCTCATAAAGCTTTGTTTAATTTTCTCCTGCTATTCTGTCTCATGTGAATTTAATTCCTTCTCCTGCCAGAGGAACCCACATGGGGTAGAGGAAATGTCTTCCTCCCCTACAGTTGCAAGAGAGTAAGAAAGAAGAAAACAAATGAAAAGGAAAAGTATCCAGCCTGATGAGTACACTAGCATCAACTTTTTGATCCCTTCTTGAGATAATCAAAGGAGGTAAGAATTATTATCTTTATACTACAGATGAGAAATTGAGATTAGAGAGGCTAAATGTTTTATTTTTCTCATAGTGACATAAATTATAAGCAGCAGAAAAGGGGCCAGCCTTTAGGCTTTTCATAAAAAATATGTGGACTTTTCCATGGTAGAGGATGGAATCCCATAGTAAGTAAGAGTTAAGAGCCAACGACGGCATTAGATATCCCTCTGTGGTCCTCAAGCAAAATGAGGTCTCTTCCATCTTTTAGGGATCGACAATTTGTGTATCCAACCAAGGAGGAGGTAGAAGAGATTAAGATGTGTTATAGAAGTTTCTGTGTAGCATTCAGCATAATTATCATTGTCTAGCATCAGTTATCTTACAATTAATTTTCTCACTAGGCTTTGAGTTTAAAACTAAAATTTTTGTGTTATATAAATGGAAAATAACTAATATACATGCCTCGATAACACATGATATGAACTGGACCTCAGGCTATGGGCCTCATCCTTTCTACCTGAAAAGATAACTTTGTAAATTGAAGAAAAAAATTCTCATTTTTGATAATTCCATCAGTATTATCCCTAAAGCTAAAGTTGCTTAAAATAATTTTCAAAGGCCCAAAATATTCTGAACAAAGTATATTTTGCAGAAATTATTTTCATTTGTCACTTTTTCTTTAATTTTGAAAGCAACTTGTGAGAAAAATTTAAGCTAATCCAAATAGCCACATAATCTACTTCACTGCCCCTGTAGTCCCAGGTTTAGACTTTTATTTAATCTATAGGCCACTGACAAAGTCATGATTTGAAAGAAGTAATCCAGAAAGTATCTCAAAGTCAGGCTTCATGCTGTGGAAGATCAGGGCAATGGTGGATGGTCTTCCTGTCTTCAGCCTGCTGTCTTTCTAGGGCTACATGATTTTTGCTAAGGAAAATAAATAATCCCTCCCAATGCAGAGGCAGAATAAAAATAAAAACAAAAATGAGTTATAAAAACAATATCTGAGAATACAGAAGGTTAGAATGGTAACCCAAAATAATTTGCAAGATCTGCCAAACATTCAGTTCGGGAGGGACCAAAGACTACATGTAGAGGAAAACACAGAGGGCTGGAAGAAAGAAAGGACAGCCAAAGCAGTGTCATGGAGGTTGAGCACGGCATAATAGAATGAGAAGTGGGGAAACAGCAGCAAAGCACACAGAGTGGTGTAATTCAAGCTACAGAATGTGCAAATGAAAGAGAAAACTCCCAAAGAAGAATAAAAGGATAAGAAAGAAAGGGCACAAAGAGTAAAAACTAACAGCTATTTTCAGTGAAAACTGCCTCGCCCTGGTGTGAACTAGACACCACACAGCAGCCGTGGGAGTTCATGCACTCTCTTGCACTGACATTATGAGGGTCCCAGAAAATAATAAAAAAGAAGCTGGACGTATGCTAAAACTGTAGAAGCAAGACAATGCCACAGCCATTATAAATAAAAGAATGTGTACTAACTCTCCTGTTAGGACAAAATTGATAGGTCAAACTAAATCTACGTTTGTGTTTATAATTACTATTTTCTGTAAATCTCAACTATAATTGACAATTACTATGTAATGCTAATTTTAATCAAACCTACAAACAAAAAACAACAAATATGTTTTTACTTAAGAAACCAAACAAAAGTAATTATATAAAAAATACCTAAATCTGTAAAGGCCCACTAACTTCTTGACACTGGACAGGAATGGAGAACAATTGATTGGGTCTCCCGGGACGATGTTCACTATAGGCAGGACAGTGCAGAAACTCACAATGATAGTATTTCAACAGGCGACACTGATATAATGACAAGACTCCTGGTCACTGGGGTAAGAAAATGAGAGCTCATGTCTGATTTTTCTACAAGCCAGCTGTGAGACCCAGGGTAATTCTTTTAACCTCTATGATTCACTGTTTCTTGAATAAGATATAGTAGTTTTACTATTTTTATTAAAGTTCAAGATATTTTTATAGGCATGAACATATCAAAATAAAGCTAATTTTAGTGATCTTAACCTAAATATATAAGGCTACATTTTAGCAGGGAGGCTTAAAATGTTACCTAGGACTAAATATCAATAGGATGCTGCAGTTTTTAAAAGGTCAACAGTAAGTCATCTTAAAGGATGCTAACTTAGTTGCCTTTGCCTTTGAAGCTCATATACCAATCTATTTTCTCCATATTGTATGTAATGGTCAAAAGTGAAATGAATCAAAAATATTAGAAAGTGTATTTTAATACACCTATCTATCTATCTATCTATCTATATGTATATATGTAAGACAGATATATATCTCTTACTTTGAAATAATGTTTTGGAAGGCTTTGTGTGAAATTAATCTTTAAATAATCCGATCATGAAATTCTCCCACTCTTAGCCTTCTCATGACTTCCAATTACAATTAAAATTCCAAATCCTTACCGAGATCAACTGGGCCTCATTAACATTACCCAGGACTATCTCTCTGACATCACTTCCTGCCTTTTCCCCCTCACTTCCTGTGCTGTCACGTTGTTCTCCTTGTCTTCCCCAAAGACTCACAAACATTCCTGTTTGAGGGATTTGCACGAACTATGATACTGCACAGATGCTCTTCCATCAGATCTCATAAGGATTTTCTCTCAAATCACACAATCTATGTGGGTGTTACCAATGTTATAAAATCATGACATGCATGATATATCTGCTGGAATGAAAAATGAGTAAGTAAAACTTATTAGTTATGAATTTTAAAAATTAAAATACAAAGCCATACAATTAAATATGTCACATTACATAATTAATTATTGCTCCAAATGGAAACTACAGTGCCCTTAGGTAAAAAGAAGCTCTTGGGAATTATGAATATTATTGAACTATATCATTCAAGATTGTGAAGGCTTGATAGCTAGGTTAACATGTTTATACTCTCTCTCTTACTTTTGAGAAAGAAAATGGAAAGACAGGATTTCATCTGGAAATTGTGACACTAGGGTCTTTCTTGTTTCCTGTAATCACATTTTACTGGCTTCTTAAGACTGCTTATGAACAAGCTTCTCCCAGTTTCCCATCAGTGAAGTGTCTAGATAATCTGATACGTAGTAATGGAGGAAAAGAAGCCAAACCTAATTAATTTTCTTCTTGTTATTGTTCTTGTCATTTTGTCCTTGCAAAACCCACACCACTTGATGCAGGTCACAGTTGTACGTTAGATTTGGTGTCTGCCCTTATATCCATGTTCAGGAGATTCTCCAATCTGAAGCAGAGCAATTCAGAGAGAGATGGACAGACAGACAGACAGAAAGAAATAATCGAAAGAAGAGGGATAGATAGAAGAATAGATTTGGTAGAGATGCGATATCTGAACGCCTATCAAAGTTAGAGAATCCTGAGGATGACGTGGACTACAATGTCTGGGTTCTCCAAATGTCCAGGAAGTCGCATTACTAAGGCTTTTCCAATTGCAGAAAACATAAAATGGTCTATATATATGTTATTATATATAGTGTTGTTATATATTAATATATTTATATTACTATATTAATATATGGACAACATATTCTTAATAATATATTTGTATTTTATATATATAATAAAGAATAGCATGGGGAATGGCAGTCTTAGTTTAAAAACACTGTTAGTTCTGGGGCTGGCCCTGTGACCCAGTGGTTATGTTCACATGCTCCACTTACGCAGCCCAGAGTTCTCCAGTTTGGATCCTGAGTGTGGACCTACACACTGTTCATGAGGTCATTCTGTGGTGGTGTTCCACATAGAAGAACTAGAATGACCTACAACTAGGATATACAACTATATACTGGGGCTTTGGGGAGAAAAGAAAAAAGAGGAAAGTTGGCAACAGATGTTAGCTCAGGGCCAATCTTCCTCACCAAAAAAAAAAAAGAGAGAGAGAAAGAAAGAAAAAAGAAAAAAAACAAAAACAGTCAGTTCTACATATCTTTCATGTGATTATGAAGAACAAATATAAGCATAAATATGAAAATGCTACATTAATGGCATCAAAAATTGTATTCATAGACTTTCTTTAGAAATCAGAGCTCTCACATCACTGAATAAAAACGGCTTACAGATTCATTCTCTGTTTTGCCAGTTGTAAAGGTTGCCTGAAGTACAAGGAGAGAAATTTGGTGGAAGATCTGAATTTATTTGAAACTGATCTCCTAATTACCTTAAATACTGTATTTTTATCCTAATTTTTTTCTGAAAAAGTACACCCTTTATATACCCTCCTGCAAGCCTATCAAAGACAGTTTTATTAATAGGACATATGTTTTGAAATTGTGTGAGTTCACGTGTGTGTGTGTGTGTGTTTAATTATTCTCCAATTGTTATTTATTTTTCTGTGACTCTTGGGAAAAAAAACACTTTCGTTTTTTCGTCCTGTGAAATGTTTTCCAACGTCCTCAACCTACAGTGCTCACCTGTGACTTACACATGCCCAATTCAGTGATTTAAAGACAGAAAACTCACTCTTTCTCAGGTGGGGTGTTCTGATATGTGCACCTAAGGCAGGTGATTGAGATGGTTCGACCGCCCATTAGAGCTTTTGTTTAGCTTGTCCGAAGCACATTGTCATAGTCTAAAGCTATGATTTCTTCATAAAAATTGTCAGCCATGTTTCCAGCAGAGATGGTCGTGGAAATTGACATTTTAACATGGTAATAAGTTCACCAGTCCATGGATTGCCAATTTCCACATTTTTTCCCCAAAGTGTATACCTCTATCCAAGAGGGCTGTTTTATCTGAAACATAAATAATTCAAAACAGATTATAATTATGCCTAATTCATTCATTTCTTTCTTCTAAAGCTCATCATGGATAGTCTTAGGGACACCTAGTATGCTGTAGGCATTGTTTTAAGTGTTGAGACCAGGATGGAAAAAAGACAGCCCATGCACGTGGCACATAAAAACATGGGGCTTAACATACAATGAAACATAGAAGTATATAAACAAATGAGAGCAGTTAAGCGTTACGTGCTGTGAAAGAGCATAGAGGGAGAAGTGCCCAGTTATGGCCAGGAGAGGAAGTACGGTACATTTCTTAAATTAGCAAAGATTCTTTAATCTTGAAAGCAATCAATACCATTTCCCATAAAATACCATGCCCTCACAGCAGTGAGCTCTGATAGTTTGCTCAGACTTCCCTGTAACTTCCCTGTTCTGCATGCACATGCATGCGTGTGCATGAGTGCATGCGTGCACACACACGCACACATACACTGCTCAAGTCCCTCTCATCCTCTCTCTTTCTCTCTCTCTTCTTCTCACCCCAAGATGGTTGGTCCAGTTCTTGGAGTCAGTTTTCTGTGGTCGGTTAACTCTTTCACTCTAGATTCTAGTATTTTAAGTTGAGCCAATGAAGAGTTAAAAAAGACATGATTTCTACCCTTAAATAGCTCTAGTCTAAAGAAAGAAACAAACATATGGATAGACAAATACAGTAGACATGTAGGAAGTGCTGTTTCAGAAATACATATCTAGTCCTGGGTAGAATCAAGGACAGATTGGGTAGCTCTGTGAGGTCAGTGTAGGAGGAGATGACATTTGAGATGAAGGTGGAACAGGGATGGGGACATGGCCACTTGTCCTTCATCAACATGCTATATACTGACCGAAAGACTGGAATACATTGAGTATTGACCATTGTTTGATTCACAGAATAAGTCACGACACTGCACATTGCGCCACCCCCACCCCCACTCTTATAGTGGTTGGCCTCCATGTAGTGGGATTAAACTTCCAGATTGTCTTCAATCATTGTGCTTTATAGTATATTTTGCTCAAGTTCCAACCTCATGTCAAGATTGCTCACATTATGATTGGTATCAATCTCATTTTATCTTTCACTTCTTCTCTCTCTAGTCAGGTTTAGACACAACTCTAAAGAGAGAGCAATCATTTAGGAACAAATAAAAAATTTTGTGAGCCAGCCCTGATGGCCCAGTGGTTAAAATTCGGCATGCTCCCCTGTGGCAGCCTGGGTTCGGTTACTGGGCACAGAACTACACCACTCGTCTGTCAGTGGCTATGCTCTGGTGGAGGCTCACATAGAGGAACTAGAAGGACCTACAACTACAAATACAACTATGTGCTAGGGCTTTGGGGAGGGGAAAAAAAAGGAAGATTGGCAACAGATGCGTGCTCAGGGCCAATCTTTCCCTGAAAAAATTAAAATGGTAATCTTAAAAAGAAATTTGCTCATAGCTTCAGTGCAAAATAAAATCTTGTGGGAACAGATTTTTTTAATGTAGCCAAAGGGGTTATCTGAGCTCAAAGCAGAATTTCTCACCACTTCCTCCTATGCTCTCTCTACTATCATGAATTCTGAAAGACTTCTCTTTTTGCCAGAATGTTTCACCTCCAGTCTTGGGTTGTGATTGCCATTTTTCCAATAAGAGCCCTTTACACAAGATCTGAAAGGCAAAAGGGAAGCAGAAACCATCAATCTTCCTCCAGCAGTGACAAGCAGCCACATGGGCTTTCGCAGATTTTTTAACAACTAGGAGTTCCTTTGCAAATTATTTGCCTCGGTGCTGCAGACAACTGCACGGGCGGAATTTCCTGTAGTTCCTGATCCGGGCACTGACAGTAAATATGTGACAAAAGGAACTTACTAGTGTCCTGAAAGCTGGTGGTGAGTGGCAAAACTGACAGCCTGGAGCACCCTTTCTTGATTTCTGACTTCTCCTCCCCCACCTGATTTTGTAAGCACCTATTTTTCTAATTAGGTATTATCCATTGTTTGAAATGCCTAGAAGGGATTATATTTTCTATACAGAACCTTGAATATGTGATTACAATACTTATCTAAAAGTAAACTCCCCTCTATTTTAGGTACAGGATACATATTCACTTTAATAAAAAAATTATTGTATTCAGTATTTCATTAAAGCAACTTCTGTAGATTTACGAGATATATTATGTGTCAATATTTATTTATATTTGTGGTCATTGCTAAATAGAAGAAAATGAATTGTATTTATGACTTAAGTATTGTTTATATATTGATCCAACCATGATCTCTGTTACAAACCTATATTTCTCAATTATTATAAAAAAACTGCACTTTGATATCAGAAAAGCATCTCACTTGGCAAAACCTGCCGGGAGCCGCCCACCAGTCCTCTAAGCCTCTACCCAAGGACACGGTCCGGGAGAGAGATGAGGGAACGCAGGGCGGACCCTCGGAAGATGGCGGTCGGCCGCTCCTGATCCTACTCATGCTACTAATCTTAGCAGTATTGCTCTCGCTGTTCTTTTTCTGTACATGGGGATATCTTGGGGAAAATCTCTCCAAGCAGGGGAAAGAAGCTGGTGTAACCTGGCCTTCTAGGGTGGGTTCAGGGGAACAACAGCCTGAAGGGAAAAAACGTTCTGATCCCCTCCTGGAAAGGCGGTAAATGAGCTTGGACAGCCCTCAAGGAGGAAGCCTTCTAATAATCAGCCTCAAAAGAGAACATTCCCTCCTCAAGTATTTCTAGGAGGCAGTTATTATCCTAGGCCTGTTAGGACAGGAGGTAAATGGTGGCACCCACCCAGGAGCAAAGGTATACAAAAGGTACACTCTCCTAAAACAACCCATAACCCTGATGAGGTTGCAAAGAAATATCATAATATATTGACACAGAGGAACTGGGATTATGATGAGGATTGGGAACCCTATAAAATAGTTAATGGTAAAAGAGAAACCCCAAGCACTGTGCCTGTATGGCTTTCGCTCAGATGGAGATGGGGGCCCATGTGTACTTGGTTCCCTTATACTTTGCAATATTTCTGCTTTCGTTATTTCAGGAATAAAGATAGAGGCTTAGGGCCATTCGACCCATGGGGAACTGAGTCTAGACGTTGCACACCGTTTTTCAATCAGTCTTAGACATCTAGATGCCTAGTAGACATATGGAAAAGGTCAATATCTATATTTAATAAAGGTTGCTTGCTTCTCATAGACATACTGTGCTAATATTATAACAAGATATGCTTATGTACCCATTTTGTTTGCTAAAAATATATTAGATAATCAAGAAATAACCTTTGTACTTGGGGATATTGAGTGGGATTCTTGCCAACCGCATAAAACTCCGCTTGGGTTTGCCAAAATTATGTACTGGGATAATTCCATGAAATCATAAACGCATGACCTGGACCCTATATAAGTGCTTGAATGCTTTGAATAAATCAGACTTGGAAACCTCACTTCCAGTCTCACTGCCTCTCATTCTCCAACACCGTCCATCCCTCAGGAAACCTGGACTCTGCTGGAGCTGGACTCCGGCACAAACCGAACATGATGATTGGCACTCCATGTAGCCACCTGTCTAAGCCAAAAGTTTAGGCTTGATCCTTCTTCTTCACCACTGAGAGTCAATCATTTAGACTTAGGATGTCTGTTTAGAATGAAGACGTGTGTGGGTACACACACACATGCAGGAACACATACTCATAATTACATATTTAATGGAGAGTTGTTGCTCTTGAAATCATCATAGAAATAGACAGTAATTACTTCTCTGTGTCCACCATGCATCAGAAGAAAATACAATAAATACTAAGAATAAAACAATTGGTCAACACTTCCTTTCTTTTCCAGTTCCCTCTGGAGAAGAGAACCAAAGTCCCATGATTTCCTTGCAAAGACTTGGATCTAGCCAGGAAAAAAAGGCCTTTTTCAGGACTGAACCACAGTGCTACTTGGCACAGCCTCTTTGCCCTAATGAAATTCACTGGGTTCTCCAGTCTAGCTTTCATCACTC
Organism: Equus caballus; assembly: GCF_041296265.1. Classification (NCBI taxonomy): domain Eukaryota; kingdom Metazoa; phylum Chordata; class Mammalia; order Perissodactyla; family Equidae; genus Equus; species Equus caballus. The sequence goes on from NC_091688.1 coordinate 94,415,375, forward strand.
CTTTCAGTAAACTTCACTATGTCATTTCTTAATTCACCAGCCTTATACCTTTCTTGAACTCTACTGTGTTGAATGCTGTTTATTTTCTAGGTCTTGCCTTGTTCTCGCTCATCCCTCATTCTGGAACTTTCCCATCCCTTTCTCTTAGGTTTTCTGGTGAGAGGCAATGGGGTATGAAGGCAAATACTTGCTCTGGAGTGAAATATCACTGCCCTAGAGTGAAACACCTGGGTTCAAATTCCAGCTCTGTCAATTCACAGCTGTGGGATTTTGCAGACTTTGCTTAACCATACAATGCTTTAGTTACCTCCACTGTCAAATGGGAATCTTAATAGTACTTACGAATATAGTTGCTGTAAAGAAAAAATTATATAAAACATACAGTGTTTATAGCATTTAATAAAAGTTGTCCCTATAAAACAATTGCATAATGAAAGTGCATAGTGTCTGTCGGCTGGTGGCAGTCATGAAGTCCTGCCCAGGTTCAAGGAGAGAGGATATAAACTGCCCTCATTCAATAAGAGTGTCAAGGTTACATAGTAAGAAAAGTATGTAGAATGGAAGATTTTGTTGCAACTATCTTGGGAAAATAAAATCTGCCGTGTTTACTTTGTGTCCCATGTTGATCACATTGTCTCCAACTTATGAACTCTTGGATAACAGTGGAGATAGCAGACGTTTCTTTCATATCACTTTTATAGAATAAGTTTAGTACTTCATCTTTTCTTCTTACATTTATCCTTTCATTGTGGTGGATAGTATTTAGCAATGGCCATCATTAATGCCTTTCCTACATCAGTGGTCATCATGAATTTCTTTTTTCCATCTGTGCACATAGAGAGGTGGATTCTCCCCCTGAATCTCGTCTTCTCCTGAAACTGCTTACCTAATCGAATGTGGCAGATATGATGTCCTAGGACTTCTGAGCCCAGGCATTACGACAATTGGCAGCTTCCTCTACCTTCTTCCTAAAATTATCTGCAATAATGTGAGAGGCTCAGGTTACCTGGGTTTTAGCCCTAGCTGACGTTATGTAGAGCAGATAAACCACTCACCTGATCTCGCTCAGTCAACTCACAGAACAATGAGAGACAATAAAATGGCTCCTACGTTAAGCCACTAAAAAGTTGTAATTGTGGGGGCTGGCGAGTATGAAATTCGTAGGACAAGCCAACAGGCTGGAGATTCAGGTAAGAATTGAAGTTGACTGCAACTTGATCCTGAAATCTTCAAGGCAGGCCAGCAGGCAGAAGTCTCAGGCAAGGTTTCCATGTTGCAATCTCGAGGCATAATTGCTTCTTCTTCAGGAAACCTCAGTATTTGCTCTTAAGGCCTTCGCTTAGTTGAATGAGGACCATCCACTTCATGTAGAGTAATCTGCTTTACTCAAAGTCTATAGATTCGAATGTCAATCACATCTAAAAAATACCTTCATGGCAAGATCTAAACTTGTTTGACCAAACAACTGGGTACTAGAGTCTAGCCCACTTTACATATTAAATTAATAATCAAAGTAGATAAAAATATACCTAATGAATTTGATAATTTTCCTAATAGATTCTCAGATCCAATAGTAAAACTGTCAACTGATTTCATTTAGCTATATATAAGAAGCTATAGATAGGAGAGTTGAACTAAAGAAGCGACTATTCTGTTTTCAGGACAAATTTAGGGAAATATTTCCAACCAAATTCTGGAATTTCTGATTCCAAGCTTTACTTCCTCTGGGAATTCAGTGTGAGCTCAAGCCACATAGGACAGTCACATAAAGTATACAGTAGGCTGCCCAACTATTTAATTTCTAGGGATGTCATGATCAAATAGCCAATGCTAAAGGTTTCTGCAAGTAAGACCGTTCTGATTACTGTTTTGCCTCTACGGTTCATTACAGTAACCATGATCACCTTGTCTTTGGTGAATAAGTGCCACCACTTGTTCCCTGCTACCCTAGGATTCTATCATTCTCATTGCATTTAGGGATCCCATTTGAATGGTAAGAGTTACCACTGTAATTTCTGATCTACAAAGAACCTCAGAGGCCTTCAGTGGTTATGATGCTCCCCTCACCAATTTACCTCTCATAGTCTTGGTGAAAATTACGTGTTTTTGATCTTTCCAGGGAATGTGAGCAGGTCTTCCATGATAAAACACTAAAATTCTGTAGTGTCTCGCGTGCTCAGCAATAAACTGTGAGCCCTTTAAGAGCCATGTGTCCATCTGGCTCCCTTCTGGGTGAGATGCGAACCCTCTGGAATTTGTAACAATCCAGGGCCTGGCTAACCCAGATATTCACTTATGTCAAAGACTATCATGTCTTAAAGGAACACAGAGGACTTCCACGTGAGCTACTCTTTCTGGGAATGCTGGTCGTACTAAGGCCATTCCCTCTTGTCAAGCACATAACATTTGTTCCCCTGCCTATATAAGCAACCCCCTTTCTGCCCAAGGTAGTGGGTACGCAACTCTGTCCAGCCAACTGCTTCTGGACACTCCCTGTACATAAGTACGAATAAACCTACATATCTCGTATGCCATCTCCAGGTCTTTTCTTTGGTCTCTCCGCTACCTATCCTGCATTGCTTGAACAACTGGGTGTGCAGCCAGACAGATTCCAATCTCCCTAAGCCTTTGGATATGTTTCTCTACAGAATATCAGCGAATTTCTGGCATTTCAACATCATTTGATCCATGTTTCAGTCAGCCAACTGAGCAATCTTTTAGAGCCTTTCCTAACCTCTTGAGCTAAATCATTGAATCCAGAAACTCTACTTAGTAGGGGGGTCACATGAATACATTAAGCCAGTCCAACTTTAAATTCCTTTTACCTTGATCTCATACCCTTAAGATACAACTGCATACACATTCTCCAGATTTTTATCTATATAAATGAGAAAAACCAAGCAGTTCTTTTGGTGTGTGGTGCACCTCATTGTGAATCACACTTTGTGCCTCACCCTGTGGGACCTGCTGGGACTCAAGTCTAGCTTTAGGTCTAGAAGTAAATAGGGGAGCGAGGTGTCTTGAGGAAAATCAGCAATGCTTTGCAAGACAATTACATCAGGTGAGGCCATTATAGTTTCCTAAGGCCAAACAGGGTTAATCTTCTCAGAGATAAAACTGCTTGAACTGGCAATGAAAACTCAACAGAATTTAAAGGTTCAATGTCCCAGCTTCAATGGCATTGGCCCTTATGTCCCCACTATAATTATTAGGCTTCTTCCCATGAGTCACAACACTTTATACTTCACTCTTTGGAGTATGCTGGCACTTGTTTCTGGTTATAGGTCTAGAAGCAAAAAGAGGTGGCGAAATCAGAAGTTATTTGTAAATCAGGAAGGTCATTACAGATTCCTTAGGCCAAGGGCAACTAACCTTCTCAGGCAGGGGTGGAATGGTTGCTTCTACAAAAATCTCTGCAAAAAAAACTGCAGAATTCTTGGGTCTAAAGCTTTCCAACTTCAGAGTTTGCTGATGTCTCCAGCTTTATTGGACTCTTCCCGTAAATCTCCATTCCAATTTTCAGGTTCCCATTCCTTCCCAATCAATGCCCTAACTTTGAAAAAGTGACCTGGCAAGGTTAGAAATTTAATTTACATTATAATTAAGTCACTTGTGAAATTAGACCTTGGGTTTGGTTCCTAGAAATCTTGACTTTGCAGCTCCAGCAGATAGGGGTTTCTTTCAGAGCAGTCAGTGTTCAGGTCCTTCATGTAGGTGTTGAAGGTCCTAAGCTCATCAGTTTCTTTCCCCCAAGTCTTCCAGCACAGTTAGACACACCCAAACAATTCCATTGTGTGTTTATTCTGACTAAAATATACTAAATAATTGGTCACCCAGAACCCTGCCCTCTGTAGGTACTTGATTATAGTTATCTAAAGGTGATATTTGAATAACTCTTTTGGCATGTCATGCTATGGCTTACCAATGTCTTCTTTGACTCTAGAAACAATATCATTCATGTTTTTAAATCAGATCGGATTAGAGAACTAATTCCAGAGTTCCCAGGACCAATACAGATATATTACATATGATTTATAATATAAAATTTAATGTTATAATATATATTTGAGGATTTATTCTAGGCCATTGGCTTATGCAATTATGGAAACTGACTTAGTTTCTAAGGCTGCATTGCTTTTGATGCCGGAAGTTGAAGTTCACAGTGAGGGCAGTCATGAAAAGAGGATCACAAAGCAGGCTGAAACGCACAAGCTTGAGACGGAACCCCACGAGAATGTAATGAAACCTGCGTCCGTTCTTATTGCCTCCCACCTTAGTGATGAGGTTATTCTGCGGAAGCTTGGCCTTTTATGGCAAAGACAAATGCATCCACCTGGCTAGGAATCAGAGCAGCTAAGAAAGGATCCAAAGGAAGGTAGAAGAATCATGTGCCCAGCTGGTGCCAGTCTCTGTAATAACGTGTGCACTACACAATGGGTGTTGTTTCCCTTCTGCCTTACAAATCTTGAAGGCATCTGCCTTGTTGATCCTCCTAATCATAAACACATTTTTAAAAGGGGATTCTGGGAAATACAGTTTAGTTAGCCATGTTGACACAGTAAAAGACCATCACTTTTATCACAATGTATTATGCTTTTAATAAAATTTTAAACTTTCGAACATTTATTGTTTCCAAATCTATGTAAATACATATGTCAAATTGATTCTGGTATTTTGCATGAGAATGTGTTTGTGTGTGCATCCACATGCATGTGCACACAGTATTTTTACCATGCTTGCTATTAAAATTGTGCTAACTGGAAAGTGAACTGAAATGGTTTGCATCTTTTTTTCACCATCTTGACTGTTTGGAATAATACCGAGAATTGTGGCTTCTTACCTAAAGGATAGATTGAACTCAGCTGTAAAACTATCTGGATTTGTAACCTTATTAAATGATAGATCTTTCACAACCATGCTTAGTTATTTTATGAGTATTGGTCTATTCCTTCCAGAAATTTACTCCTGAGATTTAAAGGCTGCAATTTAATGATGGAATGTTGCTAAAATTGAAGGTTATACTAAATAAGAACTCTAGAGCTAAAAGGCAGACACCTTTGGAATGGGGATAGAGAAGAAAGCGAACAGTTATTTAGCTCTTACAATGTACCACTTACTATTCTAAATTATTTGCATACATTTTCTCTTTGCAACCCTGTGGTGGAGAGAATCTGTGAGGCAGGTATTGTAAGCGGCATCTTAAATTTGAAGAAGCTGAGATGCGGGAAGGATAAGTAACTTGTCTTGAGATTCTGAGACAGTAAGTGTGGACCAAGAATTCAAACCCAGCTAACTAGAGGCCAGAAACCACAGACAGTGTTAAACTCCTTCTTTTTGCAACTGTATGGGAGAGAGCTGGGCTAAGAAACTAGACACTTAGAAAGAGCTGAGCTAAAAGAGGGCCTGCTAGGTTTTGTTAGTTTGTTTTGTTTGGGCGTTTTAGATAAAGGATTCAATTTCTCATGTGGCCTTGTTGCTTTTTGCCTGTGTTCCAACTTCAAACCGATATAATTTTATTTTTTAATATAACTAAGTTTTGTGGAGTTCTGTTACTTGAATCAAAAGACTCAATTGAAAAACAGTATATCGGGGCTGGCCTTGTGCTTTAGTGGTTAAGTTTGCACGCTCATCTTCAGTGGCCTGGGTTTGTGGATTTGGATCCCAGGTGCAGACCTACACCATTTGTCAGCCATGCTGTGGTGGAGACCCATACACAAAATAGAGGAAGACTGGCACAGATGTTAGCTCAGGGAAAATTTTCCTCAGGAAAAAAAAAAAAAGAGAGAGTATATTGTTTTTAACTCAGCTAGATATAGACTATCAGAAATTAAAGACTTGGCATACTCACTAAACACCAGTAAATACTCCACAAGTTCAAACCAGTTTTTGAGGCTGGGGACTATGTGTTATTCATCTAAAATTCTTTGCTGTAGACACAAGAGGTGCTCACTAAATCTATTGAAATCTATTGAAAGGTGAGTCACTTACTCTCATGAATTGCATAAAACCATCTTGGTATTTAATCACTGTGCATTACCATCTTTACTTTTTTCTTTAGTTTTCCTATTCAATCTATTTATACCAACTGCATTATCATTTCTACCAGGCTGTTTCCAAAATCGAATTTCAGTGTACATACAGATATGTTTTCTTTGTAAATATTATCTATATATTATACATTCCGTTTCTCTGAGTGTGCCACCATCCATAGGCATTCTCCAATTGTCAGCCTTGTTGGCGTTCGCGTAATTATAATCTTCCATGATTAATGCCCTAGTTGTTTTACAGGCTTTTCTTATCTGCATACATATTTCTAAATCTGCTTTTTCATTCTGCCTGAGACCTAGTAGCTTCTTATCATTTATTTCCTTTCTATTTTTTTTTTTTTTTTTTTTTTTTTTGCTGTAATCTAAATGATCTCTCTGGTCTGTGGTGTATTTGTTATATCTCTCTTTAGGTGAGACTGTACATTGCCTCTTCCTGTCTAGCTAAATCTAGGCTTCCTGTAGAAACATCCTCCTGATTTTTAATAGGGCTCTTGCCTCCCTCATTCTAGCTGTGCTACTTTGGTTATATTAATCTCTACTTCCTGGCATTGAAATCATCATTTTATTTCATTTTTCTTTCTTTCTTTCTTTTTTTTTCATTCTCCAGGGAAACTAACAAAGGATTGAAATCATCATTTTATTTCATTTTCCTTTCTTTCTTTCTTTCTTTTTTTTTAATTCTCCAGGGAAACTAACAAAGGATAGACTTTCTCTGACTGTTTAGGTTTTATTGTTGTTGTTACTGTTTTTGTTGTTTAGGAATGTTAGTCCTACTCTATTGTTAACTTTTTTTCTCTTTACTTATTTTAATTGTTGAAATAACAGACTTCAAGGTATTTTTTGGGTTTTTTTGGTGAGGGAGATTGGCCCTGAGCTAACATCTGTAGCCAATCTTCCTGTTTTTGCTTGAGGAAGAGTGGTCCTGAGCTAACATCTGTGCCAATCTTCCTCTCTTTTGTATGTGGGACACGACTACAGTGTGGCTTGATGAGCATTGTGTAGGTCCACACCCAGGATCTGAACCTGTGAACCCCAGGCCGCTGAAGTGGAGTGTGCAAACTTAACCACTAGGCCACTGGGTCAGCTCCACAGGCTTCAAGTTTTTGATTTATCCTTTGTATGTATCCATGGCGTGTTAATCACCAAGTTACTGAAACACAGTAGACAAGTGAGTACATATTGGTTACTGTATCTGCTTTGTTGTTCTGTCTTTACAAGGTAGTCACCTTTTGGCTTTACCAGGAAACAAAATAAGCTTGATTTTCAGGGCTGGCCCCATGGCTGAGTGGTTAAGTTTGCGCACTCTGCCTGGGCGGCCCAGGGTTTTGCAGGTTCCTGTCCTGGGCGTGGATACGGCACTGCTCATCAGGCCATGCTGAGGCGGTGTCCCACATAGCACAACCAGAGGCACTCACAACTAGAATATACAACTATGTCCTGAGGGGCTTTGGGGAGAAGACAAAGGAAAAAAAAAACATTGGCAACAGTTGTTAGCTCAGGTGCCAATCTTTAAAAAAATAAAAAATTGGCTCTCTCTCTCTAAAAAAAAAACAAGATTGATTTTTAACACAAATAGTCTCTAACTGAACATCTACACTGAGATACATTTGACAGGCACCACTACGGAGCCTCAGAAAACTTGTAAAAACAAAAAGTGTGTTGGTTCTTCTAATTTTACTTACTTTCCTCTTTTTTTTCTTAGTGTCCCTTAACACATTTCCAAACACACAGAGAAGAAACAAAAGGAAGCGCCAGGGTGATGAGTTAATATTTTGAGATTAAAAATTCATGAGACAGTAGGTTCAATTCTGCCTCCTGCCAACTCAAAAATATACCATTTCAAGTTGAAAGATGGAGAGAAAGAGAGAGTGTTTGCGTTTATTGCTGATTATTGATGTTAAAAAAAATTCCAAAGAGACAATATCTAAAAAAGACATCCAGTTACTAGTGTTCATATAAAATAAAAGTGTATAAAAGAATTTCTTCTTAGCAATATGTCAGTTATTTCCATTTCCATCAGGCTTTATTTTGGTTTCCTGATCCCCTGCCTATAACTTCTAACAGAAGAGCAGTGTGTAAAATTGACTGTGAGTTTATGATTCTAGTTTTCCTTATCACACCCTATTTTCAGTATCATCTCTATCTACTTTTGGTTTTACTTTCTTTGCTTTCATTTTAAAAACACAACTTATTTCTTGCTCTTGGCTGCCCTCTCCTTGATCATTTTTCTTTCTGACTTCTTATCTTACTTCTATCTAAACCATGAATTCAATGATAGTCATTTTTCGTTTATACATTCCCACCTACCACAATGTATACATTTTTTCTGGAAACTGCAATTGTGGCAAAAAGTTTACATGGATACACAATTCTCCAAGGTTTCAAAAGTAGCCTTCGTTATTATTTTTCCTTATACATCACCAGAGTCCACTAAAATCTACTTATTTATTAACTGTTACTGGTGTATATATTGTGTGGAAAGGAAACTACACACTGTTTTATGTTTAGGCAATGTGGTTCCAAAGATATTTAAGTAATCAACCTAATATTCCTGATTTCTTTGTTATTGTTTCTGATGCTTTTATTTGTTGAAACTTTCACATGTATTCACACTTTCTAGTCGTTGTTTAGATACGTCCTCTAAAGATACACAATAACAAGAAATTTAGTGCGTATAATTATTCATTTTCAATATAGAAAATGGTTCAGATCAGGGGTTATATTATGTAAATGAAAGAAAATATAGATATTCTGAATGAACACTTATGGGTCCGTTTGGAACTCTTTACTAATGAAGAAAGCCATTCTCAATGTAGAAATTAGCAAAATTTGCACATCACTCAAGTCATAAAAACATAAAGAAGATTTTTCACACTTTTACTAGCATATTAATCATGCTATATAACCATATGATTACTTCTTTATTTTCATGGAGAGAAAAAAAGCTAAATGAGCTATTTTTTTAAAAAGAAACTACACATGAAAACATGAGTGTAAGCCTAAATAGCCTCAAATTTACACTCAGAAACTTGACTGTGGGTATAACGTGATATTTTCAAATTTTACAAAATTGACAAATTTGATCATTCAAAGCCAGGGTCTCATTATACAAAAGAGAAACAAAAGAAGAGATGAAAAATTCCATTTTGTAACGTGGCTTTTCATGCTATGTCCCCACTAGGAACTATCTTTTGAAACATTGCAAAGGATGTCAAAATATGTTCCATGCTTCTGCCTCCATCCATGTTGGTTGCTAAGGCATCACATCATTAGCTCTGCCTACAGACAGCAGATTGTCTTCACTCCATGCACACACGGTGCATTGAAATACTGAAATTTCCCTCAAAAATGGCTGTCTCCTTAGTGATCAGGGTTTCACTTGAGTTAAAGAAAATAGGGTTATAGCCATGAAAGTTGACAATGTGTCATGTCTTAGCACATATCAGAGTTTATGGTGTGGCTAGAGAGAAAGAAGAGAATTGTCTTGATAGGAGCTGAAGGAATAATTTGTGCTCCTTCTTTATATACAATCCAAAATTTCCTGCTGCCGATTTGTTCATCGGAATTTCACCGAGATCAATCTTCCTAAATATCAAGGCATACAATTTGAGAAACATTTATTTCAACCAAGGCGCTTAGTCAACATAATCTAATTACCTTAATTATTGTGGTTGTCCTTCTTGGTACATCACTCAAACGTGTCCGAAATATCTATGTACAAAGATAAAACAAAAATTGGCGGTTCAGGTTACACCAGAAGAAGAGGATTTAGAGTAGTGTGGTGCAAATTTTATTATTTATAGATCTCTAATACTGTAAAAGTTTCGCATTCAAAATATATCCATTCAAATTCAAGTATCCAAGTTTGGTGAAAAATATTTTAATAGTCTACAAGACTTTGGAATGTTAAATATCTCCAAGATAACATTTTTATGTTTTATGTGTGAGCATGAATTAATTAGAAGCATACACAAATAACTTTTTCTTAGATCATCCATAGATTCAAACATAAACAGGAGAAAGAATTAACAAATGTAGCCATGATTTAGATTGACATTAGAAATTAAAATAAAGACGTGAATGTTTTCTAAACTCAAGAATTATTGTTTTCCCTAGAAATGATTTGGAATGTAACACAGAGAAAAACATAATGGTGCTTTAAAGATACCCTTACTGATGTGTGCTCATTAAAAGCAAAGTACAGTTCAGATAGCATAATTCAACTATGCACGATACCATTTAGGTTTAAATCATAAATGGACTAAATGCCCATCACAAGCATATTGCAAATAAATTTAATTTTTATTTTATTTGCACTCCTACTTTTCTAGATCATATTACTGTATGATAATATGCTTTTGTCCGGATAAAAGTACATAACTGTTAACATTTATAGTTCTCCCTGGTAAAAAGGCAGATGACATACACTATCATTTTGTGATGTGTAATTCAATTGCTGGCACATTAGGATTTTTAATGTAAGGCTTATAATGTAAATTTCAATTCTGTACTCTGTCAGTAACTAACAAATGCTGAATTATTTCCTTCCTTAGACATACACAATTGGAATCCATTTAAAGTGCTTAATGATGTATTAATAAACCATGATTTTCCAGCAGAGTTTCTGAACTCCCCTTACAGGCGCCAGCTCTGGTGCTGCCAATCAAATTAGAATGCCATGGTTCCTCAGTAAATAAAGGTTAATTGGACATACAAAGGGAAATTGAACATCAGAAATATCTATAGTCACATTGTTCTTGTGTCAAATTTAGTTATTATATTTCTGTTTATCATATATGCAGCTAAAATATCCATAATGGATATATTACATCTTTATGTTTTGTTTTGAACACAAAAGGCTATCCATTTGTAATTTCAGAAAATTCCGACATATCGAGTCTTTCTGTTTTCATCTTTCTTGACTTAAATTTTCTAATTGATTATTTCTTAGGACGGATGCATTTTTATAGGATCATTTGTGCTTGGTAAGCTTCACTATAAATGCTTTTCTTTCAACCATTCTCCCCCATCACATAAATCTTATTCTCTATAAAAATAAATACGTGGAAAATTGTTTACACATATGTACCATCATTTCTTCTAAATAGCCTCTATTTCCTCTCTTACTTCCTGATCTGTTACATGGCTTCAAATATAGCCTGCTTTTGATAGGTTCTCTTGATTCAATTCAGATGTGAATCATGTGCTTGAACTGTTCTAACGGAACTGTACAGACAAGTTACTAAGCAGGTAATGATACTCACCAGCTATGTAATTTTAGAAATTTAAATTTACCTAGTGAGAGAAAAAGATTATGTTTGTACAGAGGATTAAATGTTCAGAGAAACTACTCCAGATATAGCACACTTATTAATGCATGAAAAAACATAAAGATATATACTAAAGACATGACTGACATATCTGGAAATTTAGAGAATTCCTTGAAGCCAGAAATAACAAGAAACTAAAATCCTTAATAATAAGAAAGTAAGAAACTGGAGCCCCTAATTGCTAGTCTTGAAGTTGGGCAGAAGACAAAGCAGGTGGGAGGTCACCAGTCCATCCCCTTCAATTCATCATCCCCACCTTCACATATGATATCCCCAAAAGGGAAACCTCAGTGGAGGATATGAAAAAATAAGAAAATTCCCAGCAAAATAAGAACTTGGGAATTCATATCAGTCTCATCGTTTTCTCTAAAGTCTAAACACAAATCTGCAGTCACCATTCCTTTGTACATCCACGCCTCAAAATTCCCACACTTCAAACTTGAAAATGTGGACCCAAGTTGTTATGATTCTGGGAATAATTAAGCACCTGAGAGAAGCCCAGGCAAGTTATCTTTGGAGAAAATAATAAATAATTTCAAACCCAGGCCTCAAAGATTTTCCACAAAGCTCCAAGAAATGTGGGCTCACCATTGAAAATCACTAAAAAATATGAGAAAACCTAACCACCACTGGAAAAGGTCAGAGAAAACCCCCCAAAATGTATAATTTGGCCTCAAATTATATTGTTAAATTTAAAAGATGAAAAATTTTAAATTGTATTTTTAAAGAAATATAAGAAAGTATTAATTCAATGAGAAATACAGACTGTCAAACTTGACCAGCCATCAGTGAATAGAACAAATTAGAAATTCTAGAAATAAAAAAGTAACTGAAAAAACTTGAATGCTCTAAATAACATAGCTTCAAAGTACATTAAGTAAAACAGACAGAATAATATGAAGAAACAATAATAGCTAACTCTGAGGAAATATAACTATGTACAAATACTTCTCTAAGTGGATTACATATATTAACTTATTTAATTCTCATGATAGCCCTATAATTAAGGCATTATTGTTATCCTTGTTTCAGAGGTGACACATTAACCAGACAGATTTTTAAAATGTGCCTCAGTCCCACAAATAGTAAGTGGCAAAGAAAGAATTTGAATGCTGAGGCTTAGTTCCAGAATCTAAAGTTTGCAGCTATGTCATTTATCTCTAGAAAACTTGGCAAAATACCTAACAGACATTTCACAGAAGAGAAAATATTAATATCTAATAAACAAAGAAAATTATGCCTAACCTTCATAGTAATCAGAGAAATGCAAATAGAAGTGTGAGATACTAGATCAAAACATCCCATTTGGGAAAAAATAAAAAATCTGACAACATTCAATGTTTGAAAGACATAAAGCAGTGAGGACTCTCGTACACTGCTTAGTGCTAAGTAAATTTATATACCCACTTTAGAAAAAAGTTTGACATTATCTATTGAATTAAGTATAAGTGTATTCTATGACGTAGCAATTCCATTTCTAACAACCTATCTTGAGAAATTCTTGCACTGTGTTCCCAGAAATCTGTACACAATTATTTGTAGCATTATTGCTTGTAATAGTTAAAAACTGGAAATAACCAAAATGTCTATCAATGAAAAGGATAAACAAAATGGGATATATATAAACAGTTGAGTAGTACAGAGCGATAACTTCACAAGTCGATATGAATACATCTCAAAAATGTAATATTAAGTATCATCTTGTATACATTTCAAAATCAGGTTAAACTTAAAAGTATTATTTAGTGAAATAATACATTTCATGAAAATGTGGAAATAATAAACAAGAACATAATGAACACAAACTCAGGAAACTGCCTACCTTCTGGGGGGCAGGAGGAGAATGCAATTAGAAAAGTAAACATTATTTCTTCCTTTATTTCATAAGCTTGGACATTTCAGAAGTTTAGAAATTTCTAATTTGTGAAATCTTATTATATACATTCTTTGGAAAATCTGTTGTATCACACATTTTTCAAAGTAAATTATAAAAGGAAGAAAAAGTACATTAAAGAATTCAACTTTTGTTATGAATCTTTTGTCACTAAATAGCCACATCTGGAAAAGTTATTTAAATACCTTGGATTTTTTTCTCATATTTACAAAATAAATAGAGTGTACTAGGCTTGCTCGTTAATTCGTTGTTAATTCATTAATTGCTAGCAGCATTAAGCGTTGTCTGTGTTCCAGGCAGTATGCTACCTTACAGTCATGGAAAGATATAAGTTATGGCCTTTGCCTTGAGCAGCTGACAGTCTAGTTCCCAGTTCTCATTTTATTTTCAGATAGCAGTCAGTTCAATTCATCCCCCAGTCAAGACAAATGGAAGAATTTGGCAGTCACTGCTAATGTGGCCCTTAGCCCTGCAGACATCCATAGAGAGTTAAGGGGGATAAATAGAAGAAGATGACATATAGGCAGATTAGTAAGAAGAAGAATCCTTGGTTTGACACGGTTGACATAAAAATTCCTGGTTGACACTATTGACAATAATCATGCCTGTGGAATATGAAATTGTTGTATTCTAACCTTGGGTAACAATAACCTAAATGTGCTCTGAGCTCATGAGCATCATATTTAATTTCAATATATATACAAATTTCAAGCTTTAATGGGAAAAAGAAGTACCCCAAGAATGTATAAAATGTTAATGCCATGGCTGAGTTAGTAGTTTATGATGTTGAACGGAAACAAAATCCATGCCCAATATCGATACTGCATCTGGACTTTGCAAGCTTTATATTATGTCTATTAGGAAGGTAAACTGCTTTCAATGTTTTCAGAAGAACTTTAGTATTCTCTCTCAAGTGACAAATCCTGCTTTCCTCCTCTAAATATTGAAAACTATACCAGATTTCTAAAACTGAGCTCCAAAATTTTACACAAGTTTATGTTGTATCAGACTTTGCTGAAAATTTAAATTTATTTAAGCCCAGAAGTTTTATTAGACAATATTTAGAAATATGAATAAGTAACTTTACAGTCAAACTATCTGTGCTTCCCAACAAGCCTGATTTAGGTTTGAAAGAAAGAAAACATATATACAGATCTTTATCCATCCATCCATCTATCTATAGATATATATAGCTATTCACATTTATATGTATTTATACATGCGTACATAGATAATATTATTAATGTTCTCAAATATTCAAGACATTCAAAATATTAAGCTTACGTTTGACATTTCTACTTTTTCCTTTCTACCCAATACTGTACATGTGCCTCCTGTTAAGGAAGCTAAAGTGAACCGACATATTTTCCTTTAGGTTGGCCTCATATGTGTCTACTGAGTTCGCTTATGTTTGAGCTAATTGACAAGAGTGGCAATAGAAATGCTATGCAAATGAACCCCTCTGGGGCTCCTCTTTCTAAGTTCAATTGATGCCTCTGCAAACATAGCACTTTGCAATGTTATTCCAAGGTATTTAATTTTGTGGTTTGTGTAGACATTCAGTATTATTGACAGTGATTCATTGGCCTTCTACACTACCTATCTCTGACAAACATTCTCTGCTTTCAATACAGCTCCATGGCTAATAAATTTGAAGGACATGAAATAAACGCTGATAATGTTATATTATTGATGATAATATTAAGACATGGACAATTTAAAGCTGTACTAACATGATACCCCAAGCACACACACACATACACACACACATATACCAAGATATCCAACATTTTTTCACTGAAAGTATAATGTAATTAGCAATAGAAAAACTGAGTGTTTATGACTGTTCAGTTTCAAACACTTATTTTTAAAATGTGCCTATATTTAAGGTGTTTTATTCAGTTGTTATATATTTCCCCTCTCTATGATTTAGCCTTTGTTGTAAGAGGTTGTTCTGTGCATTGTAGGATATTCACCAGCATCTCTGTCGTCTACCCACTAGATGCCAGCAGCACTCCCCCAAGTTGTGACAAAGTTGTCTCTAGACAGTTCCTAAAGGGCAAAATGGCCCCCAGTAGAAAAGCTCTGTACTCTGACATTCCTACTGAATGCCTCAGAGTTTCAGTGAGAACTCAGTTCTGACTGGTCAGAACTCAAATGTGTGAACTCAGATTTTCACCTCTCAGCTTCCCCGTAGTTTTTCTCTCCTTTGTAGTTGTTCTTTGACAAGTCTTTTGGTGTCCTTTCTTGCAAATGTGCAGTTTAGTATTAGGCCAAACACTTAAGTACACCTACGTGCCAATTTATGGAGTTCTTTTTCCACATAGATTTTTCATCTTTCACACCGTGCTCCAAAAATTCCAGTTACATCCGACTCCCCAAATTCTAATCTCTTTCTCTTCAGCTCAGTGGAATGGGCATGCCCTTCCAGTGAGCTCCTCCTGACTACAGACAGAAAGCCAGAGAGATCATAGGGTTTCCCTCTCTTGATTTTTTCTCTGAGGGTCGGAATCCTGCACTACCTGTTGTCCAGTTTCTGAAATAACTGTTTCACTTCGTTTGTCCGGCTTTCTACTTGTTATAGCTGGAGGGCAAGTCCAGTGACTGTTCTCCCTTCGCTGCCAGAAGCAGAAACAATATAGGCACTCAAGGCGACCGGGTGATGTCTGGGCACACTTCCACCCTCACGAGATGAGCTGTCTCTTCGACAACAGCAAATGTGTTTGTTCCCATACTTGTTTATACTGGACACATTTGTGACTGTAATCTCAGCTTTTAATTATATAATAAAGTATTAAAAGAAAGACTTGCCTTTTATGAAAAACCAAGTTAAATGTTTTGAAAGTTTAGATAGAAACAAATGACTCAAAAATATTTTTGTCATATTATATGCAAGATAATTGTCAAAGAATGGGAAAATGTGAAGAATCTAGATGGTCTCCATTCTCATTCCTCAGCAATAGCTCTAAGTCTTACTTGAACCTAAAATATCCCAAACTGGAAATCATAGTTGATGCTGTTCTACTGCTGTTTACTCCAAACGCAGTGTGGAACTGCTGTTAGAGCTCGCAACGAAAACTCGTATTTTCATGTTAAAGTCAGACAAATAAATATCTATTTGTAAATTTTAATTAAAGTAATTTTTTCTCTTAAATATCCATCACTTTTAATGGATCCTTACTTCAATTGCCTCTTTTGATTACGTAATAATCTACCTGCTCTTCTGATGTCAAGGGATGATTGTCACATTCATAGAACTAACTAGTTAATTAATCCAACAAATACTTATTAAGCACCTACTTTGTATCAGGCAAAATCCTAGCACCTGAAGATTGAGCAGTAACCAATGTAAACAAAAAATCCCCGCCTTTCTTCGGCTGATATTCTGGTGAGGCTGATAGATAATAAAGATAAATAAATTAAATATATATGTATATTTATTAAATAAATAAGCCAAAGATGGTCTTTGTGTACTGGCCCAAGGTTGTTAAATTCTTTACTGAAGGCTGAGATCTATTTGTGCAAAAGCCCACTGACGCCAAACTCAAAATATTACAGGTCTATTTCTTTCTTAAAAAGCCCTGAAAAGCAAATTTTTAGCCATTTAGAGCCCACCAGCTTTGCACACCTGCAAAACCTCCCCCCCAAAACTACTTGCTATTGATAAGGTAGGGCCTTCTCGTTCTAAGGCCCTCAGCTTCTAAGGCGCTTTGGAGCTTTCTGCTGGACACATCCCTCCCACTGGGCTGAGTACCATCACCCAGACACATGAGCCCCCTCTCCAATCCTTGTCTTTCTCAGGAGTTTCCCTGTCCTTCTCCCTATTAAGTAGCGACTCCAGCTCTGTAGCCTCTGGACAGGCTCCTGTTGTGTGGGAGTCCCCCTCTCACGCACTGTCTTCAAAATCCACCCAAACAAAGCTTGATCAGCCCCGGATCCCTCAAAGCCCCAGCAAGGTTAGAGAGTGCAAATTACTGACAAGAAAAAAATGCAAGGAGCTGGAACGTAAAATAGGGTCTGGGGGTTGATATTTTAGATAGAAGGCCAGGAACATTCTCACTGAGGAGCTGACTGTCAAGTAAGGCCCTGAAAATGTGTGAGGATTGGTCACACATATTATTTATCTGTGTATTTATTCTCTGTCTCCTTCACTGAAATGAATGTTCCTTAAAAAAGTGCACTGTATATTTTGTTCACAGTTAATATCTCCACTGTTTAGACAGTGTCTAGAACATGGTAGGTAAG
The DNA here is from genome assembly GCF_041296265.1 of Equus caballus. Lineage (NCBI taxonomy): Eukaryota > Metazoa > Chordata > Mammalia > Perissodactyla > Equidae > Equus > Equus caballus. The sequence continues at coordinate 94,432,891 of NC_091688.1, forward strand.
TAATAAATACATATATGACCAATTAATAAATGAATAAGACTTCCATAGCATCTAAAACTAGCACTTTTCTAAGTGGCAAATCTTTACAGTCTCTCAAAGTACTGCTGAAACAAAAGTATTCTGACTAAGGAAATAGTTATCCAAAGGAAAAAAGGAGATTCCTTCTGATCCTCTGCCAAAGATAAATATGAAAAGTTCACACCAGCCTCCAAACTGCCCTGCAAACCCCAACCGCTGGTTTTGATTTGCCCCTGTGTGGCCCAGTCCATTCATATGGTGTAGTGTTGTAGGGGGTAGGACATGTATTCAAATCTCTTCCCTTCCACTTGTTGGCTGTGTAACCTTGAGGATGGTTTGAACCCTTCTAAGGCTTATATTCCTCATACTTAAAACAGAGTTATAATATAGCATGCCCCATACAATTTTGCTGAGAACAAAGGAGATAATGTATATAAAGCACTTAATATAAGCTCAGAAACACAGTCAATGTTCAACTGATACTTGCTAAAACTAATCAAACAATAATTGGACCAGGTGCCTTCTATGTGACAAACAATATGCTTGGAGTGGGTGACATATGGCAGATAACGCTCAAATGAAGGAACACACAGACCATAAAGGGTGATGGACATGAGAAAATACTAATTCCATCACGATGTAATGAGTGCCACAGTGGTGATATTAAACACTGCTATGACAGCACAAAAAACAGAAAAATGTCATATACACACAGCTTTGTATCTTTTCTGAGAGATCTTTTTCTTAAAACAACTTATTCTTGGCCCAAATTATGAAATATTATCACTCTATGTATTTATAATTATTTATATATTGTCTATTTTTTAAACTGTTAATCATGTAAAAAGGTTAATGTTTTAATATTAACTGTATTAAACAGTTGCTCAGGCTAAAATTCTTTGGAATCATTCTTGATGGCTCTCTTTCTTTACAAAACTTAGATATCTAACGTATCAGGAAATTCTTTTGGCCCTACCTTCAATTAACGTCCAGAATTTGAACACTTACACCAACTCTGCTACTGTCACCCCCTTCAGAGTCAACATCAGCTCACACTTGGATTACTGCAACCGTTTTCAAACTGGAGTCTCTGATTTCGACATTATATTCTTTCACAGCCATTACTTCTGCCTGTAATGCTCTTTCCCCGGATATTCCACATGGCTCACTCACTCTCTCTCACCATCTCTGGAGGGCAAATCTGATCATCCACTTTAAAATAGTGGTCTGTTTTTTCCCCACACCTAGCCTCCCATATTTCCTTATTCTGCCCTCTTTTGGCATTGCACTGACCACAGACTGACGTGCCATATGATTCACTGATGCACTGTGTTTATTGGCTATTTCTCCCTCTTCCTTCTAGAATAAAATCTCCATAATGACAGAGAATTTTTTTTCTTCTGTTTCCTAATGATTCCCAAGCAGCAAGCATGATGTAAGTTCAATAAATACAGATATTGAATGAATGAATGAATGAATGAAACAATGACCTAGCCCAGATCTTAGCCATAAGGGAAAAAAAAAAAAATCTGCTATTATTGGATGAAATTCTTTCAACAACGGTGCTTTCTTAAATGTAATCCTGTGGGAATAAAGAACTTCGTGGAGTTAGAAGCTATCCATTTCTAAGATAGAATTTCCTAAGCAATTTCTTCATACGCTCGTACAGTAAAATTGTACTTGGAATAACACATATATGAAAAGTTTCTATTATTATATATATGTTTTAGAAAAACTGGTGTGATCAAAATCAAACAGAACATTGTCAAATTGTAAAGTGCTTTAACCAGAATAACGTTTAACTAAGGTTGGCCTCAATTACTGAAAGTCTAGATGAGTTAGCAACTACAGCTGACGGTTCAGAGCATCGCCAGTTTGTGTAAAGTTTTATTGGAACACAGCCAGACTCGTTTATTTATGAATTGTCTGTGGCTACCTCTGCTCTACAAGAGTAGAGCTGAGTAGTGGCTTCAAGGATCGGTTTAAACACAAGCCTAAAATATTTACTATCTGGACATTGAAGGAAAAGCTTGCTGATCTTGGCAGGATATATTAGCAATAACAACAAAACAAGTTCTGGGCCATCTTGGGTAGAATAATGAATAACACTGTTAGAAGACACTTCCTAGTTAATTCTCTTATTAGAAGTATTCCTGTAGGAAAGTCATATCTGTAACCAATGGGATTCCTACTCAAAATAAAATTCATCGGCTTTGGTGAAGTATAGTTTACATACAATAAAATTGATCAATTTTAAATGTGTAATTTGATGAGTTTTGACAAATATATACAATTGTGTAACCACTGCCTCAATCATAATATGGAATATTTCCATCACCCCAGAAAGTTGAAACTTATTGTAGTCAATAGCCTCCCTCCACTCTCTGCTCCCTGGCAACTACTGATGTACTTTCTATAACAATAAGTTTGTACTTTTTCTTAATGTTCTACCAATGAAATCGATTATGACTGGCATCTTTCACTTACCATGAAGTTTTTGAGATTAATCCATATGATTGCCTGTGTCACTAATTCAGTTCTTTATATTGCTAATACAGTATTCCATTTATGGTTATACCGCAATCTGTTTACGCATTTACCAGCTGATGGACATTTGGGTTATTTCTAGTTTTGGCTATTATAAATCAGTCTATGAATATTTGCCTAAAATTATTTGAGTGAATATATGTTTACATTTATCTTGGGCGTGGGACTAGAATTGCTGGGGAAAATGATATATTTAACTTTAAAAAATCTGCCAAACCATCTTCCAAAGTGGCTGTACCATTTTGCATTCCCACAAGCAATGAATGAGAGTCTAGTTGGACTGCATTCTCCAAACCCTAGGAAGCATCAGTCTTTCAATTTTAGGTATTATTGTGGTTTGTCTATTTCATCTAAATTTTTGAATTTATTGGAAAAATATGCTTATTATATTCTTTTATTTCTCTTTTAACATCTATAATATATTTGGAGTGATGTCATCTCTTTCAATCTAGACATGGATAATTTATGTTTCCTTTGTGTTTTCCTGATAATTATGGCTTAAAAATTATAAATTTATTTCTCTTTATGTTTGCTTTGGTTCTTATTGATTCTTCACTGCTCTTTTCTGTCTTTTGTTTTATTGATCTCTACTCTTATATTTGTTATTTACTTCACTCTGGCTAATTTGAAGTGGTTTTGATCTTCTTTTACTACTTTTCTAAGGTGGAAGTTAAGATCATTGATATGAACTCTTTCCATTTTTCTAATAACTCTCTTATGATATAAATTTCTCTAAAAGTACCATTTTCTCTTCAAGCAACAAATTTTGATATTTTACTTTTACATTTTCCTTAAGCAAGAAATCATTTTTACATTATTTTATGATTTCTTCTTTTACCCATGAGTTATTTAAAAGCATTTTTCCAAATTCTTGGGGGACATTACAGATATCTTTTTGTCATTTATTTATAATTTAGTTTTATTGGGGATCAAAAATATATTTTTTACAATTTCAAAAATTCTATAAAAATTAAGATTTGTTTCATGGTCCAGAATATGGTTCATCTTATCCATATGCACAAGATGGTTTACCCATGTGCATGAGAAAAGAATATGTCTTTTCATGTAGTTATATGAAGTGTTCTATAAATATCAATTATATCGCGTTGGTTGATAGTGTTTTACAAGTCTTCCATATTCACACTAATCTTTTAATCTAGTTCTACCTAGTATTGAGATAGGGGTTTTGAAATATCCAGCTGCAGCTGTGGGCTTTCTTTTCCTCTTCTCAGTTCTATCAGTTTTGCTTCCTGTACACAGATGTTCTGTTATGATGTGCATATGCATTTAAGATTGTTAACGCCCTCTTCATAAATTGACCTCTTTATCAATAACCTATTTTTTTATGGTCGTTAGTCCTTTCTCTAGAAACTCCTTCTTGTGTTATTGATACAGTCACCCCAGCTTGCTTTTGAAAGTGTATGATATATCTTTTTATTATAAATCCACCTGTGTTTTCATATTTTAGATAAGTTTTTTACGGACAGTATGCTCTTGGGTCTTCCTTTTTTGTCCAATCTGGAAATCTTTGTCTTTTACTTAAATGTTTAGAATATTTGCATTTAATGCTATTATCTATAAGATTGTATTTAAATATACCATTTTGCCATTTGTTTTCTATTTCTATAACTAATTATTTTTTCCTTTTTTCTTCTTTTTCAGCCTTCTTTTAGATTGAGTAAATTTTAGAATTCACTTTCATCTCTATTATTGGCTTATTAGCTCTAACTCATTAATTGTTTTTAAAATTGTCTTTGCTTTAAGATTTAAAATATACATTTTGACTTATTAAAATAAAAATACATTATAGCACTTCATGTATAATATCAAACTTTTATAACATATGGTTTCATTTACCCCGAGAGGATTTATGTTATTGCTGTTATACAGTTTAGTCCCTTAGATTTTTTAAAATGTAAAGTGCATTGTTATTATTTTTCCTTTAAATAATCAATCATCTTTCAGAGGTTTTAAAAATGAGATACAAATGTGTTTTATATTTACTCATATATTTATTTTCTCGCCTCCTCTTCACTTGTTAGTGAATTAGAATTTCCCATCTGTTATAATTTTTTTTGCCTGAGGGACCTCATTAACATTTGTTATAGTGTTCTTATACTTCTCAATAATTATCTAAGCTTTTGTTTGTCTAGGGAGAAACTTATTGCTACATCAATTTTGAAAAATATATTTGCTCTTTAACATTTTCTTTGTAATTTTTATATTTGTAAAATATCACTCAATTGTCCTCTGGTTTGCATAGCTCTAATGAGAAGTCTGCTATCATTCTTTTCTCCTCATACAAAAACTTTTATTTTTCTGATTTCTTTTAGGATTTGTTACCATGAGTTTACATATATTAGATTATGATACACTTTGGTATGATTTTCTTCTGCTTGAAATTCTTTGAATGTCTTGCATCTGTGAGCTGATAGTTTTTAAATATTTTTAGTACTTCTGTTCCTGATATCTTATCTTGTTTCTGTATCTTGCCTTTTTTCTCTCCTGCAGAACTCCAGTTGCACATATGAGGTTGACCAATAATGTCCTATAACTCACTGAAGCACTGCTTACTTTTTCCAGTATTTTTTGTTGTTGTTTTTAAATTTTGGATATATAATATTGCTAAACTTTCAAATTCACTAATATTTTTTGTGTAGTTTCTAATCTGCTGTTAATTTTCCATTACAAATATTTTTTTACCTTTAAAAGTTTAATATAATTTTTTAATGAATTTCTTTTCTTTCATGAACATATGAAAAATATTTATAAGAGTTTCAATTTTGTTACCTATGGATTTTATTCTCACTGTTATTTCTGGCTCTCTTTCTATTTACAGATTTTTTATCCTGGCTATTCATTTTCTTGTTTTGTGCTTACCTTATTATTTTGAATTTGATGCCAAATGTGTTACCTTATTGGTGGCCAGATTACATTTTATTCCTTTAACTAGTTCTTAATCAGTTTGATCCCCCTGAGACTTCCTTTCAAGTTTTCTTAGCAGGAATTTTGAGCAGCCTTTCCTTTGGGGCTAAGTTTCCCTCACCTCGGCAGAAAAATCCTCTTATGGCAGTACCTGTCTGAGAACTTTATCTCGTAGTCCATGTGTTAGAAGTTCTTTCTCATCTGTCTAATGGGAATAGAAAGTATTCTTGGGCCTACGTGAGTTCTGATTTTTTTTTCTTTGTGTTATTTTCTGATGGTACTTCCCTGATCTTGATATCTTCCTCATACACATACACAAATCAGCACTCAGCCATGCAAGGAATCACTCTGGAACACCAATGCTCCATCTCTGTGGAGCTTCCTTTCTCCACTTCTCAGATATTGCTTGCTCTGAAATAAAACATGATATTGCTAATATGTTTATGGGAGTCAATCACTTTTTTATTTATTTTTATTTTTGCTGAGGAATATTCACCCTGAGCTAACATCTGTGCCAATCTCTCTCTATTTTGTACCTGGGTTGCCGCCATAGCACGGCCATGCATAAGTAGTATAGATCTGTGCTAAGGAACTGAACCCAGGCCACTGAAGCAGAGTACACTGAACTTAAACACTAGGCTACAGGGCCAGCCCCTCACTTTTTTATTTTTTGATCAGATCATCTTGTTATGGACTGCATGTTTGTGTCTCCCCAAAACTCCTATGTTGAAACCCTAACCCCAATGGGATGGTATTAGGAGCTGGGGCCTTTGGGAAATAACTGGTTCATGAGGGTGGAGGCCCATGATAGTATTAGAAATGTTTGTAATTTAAGCCACCCAGTCTATAGTATTGTTCTAGCAGCCCAAACTGATGAAAACACATTTTAATCCACGCTTCCATAAATAGAAGCGATCTAAGGGACAAAGTGAGGGATTCCTCCATGTTTTTAGGAGACTATCTGGATGGTACCCAAGATCACTACTTAACCCACAGAAAATGGGCTGGGACAAGTTCCACATAGAGGTGACCTGCCCCCTTCTCCAAAGGGAATCTTACTTTTTATCCAGCCCTTCAAGCTGACCTAAAACTATAATTTACTAAAGTTGGGCCAAAAATAAAGTAAAGTGAAAAAAGAAGCCCAGAAAGGTAGCCCGAAGATGTGGTTTGGGTTGCACATCTTGTCCGCTGGGAGACCTGAAGTGAGCAGCTGCAACTTGCAGGGCTTCTCCGACTCACAAATCAAAGGATACATAGTGAGCATGAAGATTCCTAGGAATGGAAAAATATAACCCATAGATTTGCGAATGTTGTTGCTTTCATAGACCATACCTTTTAAATTATACTGTTAAAATTCTTTAACCATTGACTTCTGTGGACCTGAATTTAGAAAGAATTTGAAACAATAGAAACATTTTCCTTTCAGGGAGATAAATATAAATTCAGAGAAAATGAGCTAATAGATGGGTGTTTTGGAGATTCATAACTGTGAATTCAGCTTTTATTTTATGAGGTCTCTCCTATATGTGTTTATTTGACAGAGATTTATTTCTAACAGGTGTTATAGAGCACTAGTGAGCACCTCCATAGAATATTGTAACCTGCCTTCTACTACCTGCTTCTGTTATTGTCTGTCAGTAATAGTACTGTCACCTTCAACTGGATGAGACACTTTCACAAGGTCAACAGCAAGGTCGGCAGCAGTAGCTGTCTCTAAATGATCCAATCAGGACTGCAATAGGATCAGGGTGACTGTTCGTTTATCCGTTTAATCTTTAATTTATTTTTCAAACCTGTTACTTTGAGTTTATCATCTATTTCATAGTGTATAATAAGGTTCAAAAGATCTGATTTTTTCATACTGAATTTTTGAAACATAATGGTATTGTGATATCTACGCAATCTTACACTGCTCTGGAATAAGGGGAAAGACTGTTTCTCCAGGGTTATCCTCAACATATCTATTTGGATTGTTTTATACTACACTGATTTTTATGTTATGCTATTAACAATATGGAGTTCACACATGGTACAACCTATACGCTAGTGTTAATAGTTCTTAAACACATATCCTGAACTTGTGTTGGATGGTTAAATATCTTGAAAGCAGTTAGTCAAGGATTTATGACATAGAAACTTTCTGCAACCTGTAAATTGTTTTTAAGCATGTTCCTTAGATTATCTATCCTCTATCTATCTATCTAAGGAGTAAGAGTGAAATTTATATAGCTACATAGTGTCTTTATATATACAGTTATATACATAACTATATATGGTGTATCTATATACATCTATATAGACAGATGAGTGAAGAAAAATAAGCATTAAAAATAAAAAGCAAAGCTCATATTCTATCGTCTATCTATCTAGATAGATAAAGAGAGATAGACATCTCTCTATATTTCTCTATCTATATCGATTTATATCTCCATATCTGTATCTGTCTCTATATATCTATATCAAGATGGAGAGAGAGAGAAAGAATAGAGTATAAGTTTTGCTTTTTATTTTTAACGTTTGTTTCCACTCATGCTGAGAAAATAAGAAAACTGGTTTGGTTTTCCCCAAAGAAGTAATGAGATAACAAAGATTATTGTGTTACATTTTGTTTTTCTCTATGGAAATTTAGGATGTTGGGGTAGATGCACATCAATTGTTTGTATTAAGAGTGAACTGTAATGCATGACAATAATATCCCCAACTGGATATTTCCAACCTGTTTAATGTTTATGGTGTTGATCTGCCAAAAATGTTATACACATGTGGCCAGGCTATAATGTTTTGAAAGATGCAATTTGTCTTAAACTTTAATTTTCAATCAGGATTTTATCCTACAACTCTCCATAGACTTAGCATGAGTTACCTAAGAGCTATTAGTAGAATGGCTATAGATGTTCTCTGTCTTTGAGCATTATATGACAAGGTGTTATTATTTGCTTCTCCTTTTTTAGCTCCCTTATAGATTTGTTATCTGACTTAAACTTACTATGGAAGATGAAAATGACTTAAACCAAAGCTGTGAACATTGTAAAGAAGATCACTTTCAATAATTATCTTCAGATCACTGAGGCACAGAAGCTCCAAACAGGAAAGGAATGGCACCAAATATCTGACTGAATGTCCTGCTTTTGAAGATGAATAGGCCTACACAAAGGAATCAGGACTTGCCCGAAATGTCACAAGTTAGTCTTGTCCATACCACAGACCACATCGCTATAATGTCACGGTTTTAATGAAAGCAGTCTCTTTCTTACAATTATTAATTGGGCTGAAAAATACATAGAGAAGACAAATCTACTTTTCTATAGACATACTATTTTTAGTGGTGGTGGTGGTGGTGGTATTCTAGTTGTTTTTGTTATTATTATGAGCATAAAGACAGATAGCACTGGACTAGGATTCAGGTTAAAATAGCAAGTTTCAGGTTAGAACATCAACTTTGCCACTCACAAAGCTATGCGATCAAGGTAAATAATTAAACATTCAGGACCTCCCTCTTATCAAAATAAGGCATAGTGCAAGGTTTACGATCTTTCTCTTCTCTTGTCCTTTAGTTTCCTATGATTCTAACTCATATATATAGATAGATAGATATAGATATCTATGTATATAGAACTATATATAGATCTATATATATCTACAAATACTTCATTACAAGTATTTATAACCTAATATAATGTCAACTCTTCTAAACTCTCAGTAATTTAGCAATATTTTCATGCAGAAAAAACATCTATAATTTACCAACCAAATAATGAATAGAAAATGCTAGCTTAACAAGAGATACCTAGACAAGTAATCTTAATCAAAAGGTGCCACGTCAGGCCAACATTACGGGAACTTTGGTCCTGTGAAGCATAGCAATCACAGGTTCATCTATTTCACCTGTGATGAATAGGGTCTGCCCATGGGCAAAGCATGTTTTACGTTTTGGAAAATCAAGTGCCTTTGGCTGCTTCAGGTACTCCAAGTGGCATTTGGTCAGGAATAAGTTGTCAATTCAGAGGCATCACTCAGTCTTCAGACTTTCTCACTCTCCAAAGGGGTATATCAGTGAGAGGCTGTCAAGATGGTTTCTTCTGTTTCTTGATGATTATAGTTCCTCAAATCCAACTAAAATAAATCCTGACCTATAATGTGTCTCATTGGTTTCGACAGCATCTGATTCTCCAAGGGCACAGAAAGATTCATAGAACCAGCCAATAAAATTACCTATAAAGACAATCCAAAGATTACAGTGGATAACCAAGAAAAGACAAGAATAAAGATTTAGAAAAAGCCTAGTGGAGGGAAGTCACCTTTTAATCAGAGTCTGATGGGGTACCAGATTGCGGCTTTCCCTCTGTGTCTGATGAAAAGAACTTATGATCAGGTAATGCTTATAGCATTGAGTTTCAGAAAACAGAGCACTGAGTACAGATAAGCTTTTGTTTTGTTAGCTGTTAGGGAAAGGAAAGAAAGCCACATATCAACTAGCATGAATATTGGCCCCAGAGAGTCATCCCTAATCAGAAAACAAGATAGTGCCAGTAGGCATGCCATTCAGGAAATTAAGCATTCCATTTACCCATCACTGATTTTAGCATACGATTTTCAAAAATTAATGAATACATTTTTCTAAAAATTTCAAAAAAAATTATCTCTAGGATGAAACCTTTCAAGGGGAAATTTATAAGCCACTGAAAATAGATTCCCAGAAAAAATAGGCCAGCTCAACCATAAGAACGAAAATAAAAACGTCTAATAAATGAAAGCAGTCTTCTGAGAATAAAGAAAATTTGAAAACTTCATGAGCCAAGTGTGTAGTTAGAGATTAGCATTATGAAAAAATATCGCATGAAAAATGATTGTATTTGTAAATAATTAGTTCCATCAAGTAACTAGATAAAAGACTAGGGATCAAAGTCAGCTAAAAAAAAACACAGACTTTATTGATGCAGAACTTGTATTTGAGTTCTAAATATCTATTAATTGCATAATATAGCCTTCCTTTTATCCCAGCAAGTGTCTGAATCAATACTCTAGGGACATCTCCAGAGTCTATGGGAGAAGGAAGTAGATAAAAGACAGCACATTCAGCCTCTCTGCTGTTCTTAAATCAGTAAGTAGCCAGCTGTTCCATTGCAACTGATTCTGTACTTTGAGTAGACTCATGACATCTATCAAAACAGTGTTTACATGTCCTTAATAATGTTAACTTAAGCATTTTATTTCCATGCTCTGCAAACTTAGTGCACTAAAGAAATCTGCTCGTGGGAAAGGCGGTGAAGCAATAGGCAGACGACATAAAAAGCCCAGCATCTCTGGAGGGTCGCTGTAGGACACCTGGAATGACACAAAGCCTCTGCTGCCTCTGTCCAGAGCCAACTGGGAATCCCCTGCGGTCAGAAAAAATGTTGGAGAAAGCAAATGCCCTTCCCTGCACAGGTCTGGGGCCTTGCGGTCTGTGCAGCTTCAGACAGAGGGGAACTGAGAATTGCTTAGAATCCCAATAAAGTGATGGGATGCCAATTGCTGTTGTTGCCACATTGTTTTTTAAATGCACGTTGTGAAACAAGTCATCCTTCCTTCCTATTCAGGGCTTTGAAGAGCAAATGCCAAAAATCAGAAGTTTTGTAACTAATCCACTCTTGAGTTACCCAACCACAAAATTATATTTGAGCAATTGCCTTGACAGCTAAAATACAGAGCTTATTTTTCTCCTTGCTCAAATAAAGCAGAGATAGAAAATCAGATTAAAAAAAAAAAAAAAGAAAGAATCTGCCATTCCTTCTTTCTCATGCCTAATAATAATAGTAATAATACATGAAAGCTAAGGTTAAAACCTATCAATATTATTCACATTTTAAAATCTCTTATAAAGGACAGAGACCTTTATAAGGAGAGAGACTATCAATCTTATATCATCTGTATAATTCAGAAATATGGATGTCTGGGATTGAAATTTCTTTGCTTTACCATAAGATCATTTTCTTCTCTTAAGCTAGTGGAATTCTAGATTGCAGTCTCACTTTAGTAGTATGAATATCATTATACATCCTTAATAAGAATTGAATACTTTTGGGGAAAAACAGCATAATATCTATGTGGGTGAAAAATGGTGCTTTATTAATTCCAGTTGTCATAAAATAAAATCAAGTTGCAGAGCAATGAAATACAGTGTTAAAAGGAAACAGCAAAAAAGGATGAAGTAAAAGATACGGGGTATAATATTGTAGTGCTTGTGAAAGTCTATTGGAAAGTTAAATTCACTTATTTATAATATTTATATAGAGCTATTTTATTTAGTCACTTATCCAAAATAATATGCGGCTTTTGGACTGATAAACAGGCAGAGAATTTCAGTAAATTAGTTGCAACCCAGTCTGTGATCACCGAAACACTCTTCTTAGGAGATGTAATCACATAGGCTTAAATTCTAATACAGTTAAAGTAGTAAAGTTGTACAAAAAGTCATGGACTACGTGGCTAAATGAGGACTTTCAGATGCCAGTAGTTTAAATTCAGAATTACACAAAGTCCGATGCCGTGCCTGAACACAGTGGTGTGGTGTCAACTCAGGACCGCACAATTTTCCTATTTCTCTTTTGTCATATTTATCTGAAACAAAATAATAGAAACCTTAGAGTAAGTTTTGTAATGTGTAATAAAAAAGCGTCTCACTTGCAAACCAGAGAATTTTATTTGCACTTCAATATCAATGGACAATGTAAATCATAACAGGTTATACAGCCCTATTTAATTTTCTTATTTTGCATGCTACAAATTCTGATATTATTGGATACTAATGTGTTTGTTATGTGTGCATGCATGTGTGTATGTGTGTTGATACAGTAACATGGTAGACATCATAATTTAAAACCAGCATGTGTGATTCTGTAACTTTGGAGACAATTCAGAAATAGTTTGGGGTCATTTAGAACGATCATATTAACCAGAATCTCCAAGCTTACTTTCCCTTTAATGTGAATAAAATGTATTAAATGTCCATTAAATTCCCAGTTTTTAGCCACCAGTAAATATGCTCTGTTGTATAATACAAGCAATTAACTTGCATATGAAACATTTTGTAGGGTCCATTTTTACCCCCAGACTCCACATCTGTTCTAAATACCACATTGTCACTAACACTGCCACCATGATCATCACCTCCATTTACCGCCACTACAAATGCAACTTTGTGATGGATCTGATTATTGAGCCTGCTTTCCCATCAATTAGTTATATTTTCTCTGAGTTCAAGACTAAGGAATTGTGGGGGAGGAAGACATTTCCTCTACCCTTTCTGGGTTCTTCTGGCCAGAGAACAAATTAAATTCACATGAGACAGAATCACAGGAGAAAATTAAACAAAGGTTTATAACATGTATACATGGGAGAGGCTCAGGCAAGCTGAGCAACTCACCAAAATGGCTGAAGTCACCACCTTAAATACCATCCTCAGCTAAAGACAAAAGAGGATATTGGGGGTGGGGGGAGTCAGTTACAGGAGGTTACCAGATTATGCTGATTTGAGTTCTTGCTTTCCACATTGATTTATCAAGAGTTTCTGGAGATAAGGTCATCTCCCCTTCTTCCTGGTACAGAGAGGAAGACACCTTTACAGATGGAAATTTCCTTTACAATGTAAATGTCTCTTAACAAAGGGTAAGTAAATTTCACTTTTCAGAGTCTCTTTCCTGTCTGCAGTTTTCAAAAGTAACCAGCCCACAATAATCCTCATTCAAAGAGACATACCTTGGGGTCGCCAATTCCCATCCCCCACAAAATCTACATATCACTATTTTGGAGCAGAGTTTCACCAGGCTCTCCATCGGCTCTTTAGTAGATTGATTTTCCCAAAAGAAGAGAAAATCTGGCCTGGTTCTCTCTGGATGTCTACTTTCATGAAAACACCAAGTGAGTCTGTCATCTAACTCAAAGATCGTTGAAGTCCTCTACCAAACACATCTTGAAATTATATCTCATAGTTTAGAACCATGTCCATTTGGAGGTTGGTGAGGGATGATAGAAAGTTTCTTTTCTTTTCTTTCAATAACTCTTTAGCCAACTGAAGTGTTCTGAAATGACAGATGGGTTCTAGAATATCCTGGCCATCTTTCATTTCTTAAACCTTTTCATGGAAAGGGGATCATGGTTCTCTGAATGAAATACTAATATTCTATGCTGACCTTTCCTGTGGTCCAGCAGTGCGTGACTCCTGCCATGAAACTACCTCTACGTCAGTCTATAAAAATTGTGTATCTGAGAGCCCCATGGGGGAATTTTTGAACCATATTTTGTCGTCTTAGCTCAGGTCAATTAAATACGTCATAAGATTGAAGGTTTGCCAGACAGTCATGGATGTTCCCTTTCTATTTTTCTGCTCTGACCACTCTGATAATCAACTTTTGCATAAAGGATAATTTATTTACATCAACATGACAAAAAGTCTACAATATTATAAAAGGCAAGTTTTGTGGGTTTTTTGCTAAAATCCTGGTCTACTTTGAGAAAGCCAGGGTAGTACACACTTATAATTTATTCTTTTAATATAATATTTAATATTAGGCTGTGCCAGGAGGATCCTAGCCCTGGAAAGTTCATCCCTGTGTGGTGAATGTTTCATAAATCTGGCCTGATTAGAATATAAATCATTAATTATAATCATTACTTCTTGAGAAACATGAAAGCACTAATTTAAGGCCACACTCTATTGCACTGAGTCCATCAGGCTATCACCTCTTAATTCTTTGAATTTTCCACATACTTTATGCTAGGTTCTCCTAGGTTCTCTGAAGTTAGACTGAGAATGAGGTTGTCTTGGTCATGGCTCTCCAGAGAAATAGATCCAATAGAACACAAAGAAAGAGAGGGATTTTGAGGAATTGGCTCATTGGCTCATGTGACTGTTGGAGTGACAAGTGCAAATTGTGCAGGGCAGTCAGAGAGCTGGAGGCTGAGGCAGGAACTGACTTGCTGCAGTCTCAAGGCCATCTGGAGGCAAAATTTCTTCTTCTTCAGGGGCCCTAAGTCTTTCCTTTAGGGCTTTCAACTGATTGGATGAAATCCATTCAGTTTGTGGGGGGTAATCTGCTTTACCCAAAGCCTACTTGTTTAAATGGAAATCATATCTATAAAATACCTTCACAGCAATATCTAGGCTGGTGTTTGACTAAAAGTTGGGTACCATGGGTACCAGGGCTTAGTCAAGTTGACTCATAAAATTAGCCATCAGAGTTTAGAAGTGTTCCCTCCTCTTCAATTTTTTGGAAGAGTTTGAGAAGAATTGGCACTAATTAAATATTTGGAATAATTCACAGGTGAAGCTACCTGGTCCTGGGTTTTTCTTTGTTGGGAGGTTTTGGTTAGTGATTCAATCATTTTACTTGTTATTGCTCAGTTTAGACTTATTTCTTCATGATTCAATCTTTGTAGTTTGTATGTTTCTAGGAATGTGTTCATTTCTTGTAGGTTATCCAATTCATTGGTATATAATTGTTTATAATAGTCTCTTATAGTCCTTTTTGTTTCTGTAGCATCAGTTGTAATGTCTCCTCTTTCTTTACAGATTTTATTAATTTTAATCTTCTCTCGTTTTCTTAGTCTAGCTAAAAGTTTGTCAATTTTATCTTTCAAAAACCAACTGTTGCTTTCATTGGCTTTTTACATTTTTTTCCTACCCTCAATTTCATTTATTTCTGCTCTAATCTTTATTATTCCCTTCTTTCTGCTAACTTTTGGTTTAGTTGTTTTTTTTTTAGATCTTTGAGTTGTAAAGTTAGGTTGCTTATTTGAGATCTTTCTTCTTTTTTAAATTTCGGTGTCGGTTGCTATAAACTTCCTTCATAGTACTGTTTTTGCTGCATCTTATATTCATTGCAACATTATTCACAATAGCCAATATATGGAAATAATTTATTCATCAACAGATAAAAGAATAAAGAAATTGTGGTATAAACATACAATAGGATATTATTCAGCCTTAAACAAGAAGGAAATCCTGTCGTTTGTGACAACATGGATGAATCCAGATGACAGTATGATAAATGAATAAGCGAGTCACAGAAGGACAAATTTTTCATGATTCCACTTATGTGAGGTATCTAAAACAGTCCAACTCAGAAAAACTATTAGAAATAATCAACAACTACAGCAAAGTAGCAGGGTATAAAATTAACGTGCATAAATCAGTAGCATTTCTATACACTAACAATAAACTAACAGAAAAAGAACTCAAGAACTCTATCCCATTCACAATCGCAACGAAAAGAATAAAATACCTTGGGATAAACTTAACCAAGGAAGTGAAGGATCTATACAATGAAAACTACAAGACTTTCTTGAAAGAAATAGGCGATGACATAAAGAGATGGAAAAACATTCCTTGCACATGGATTGGAAGAATAAACATAGTTAAAATGTCCATACTACCTAAAGCAATATACAGATTCAATGCTATCCCAATCAGAATCCCAAGAACATTCTTCACAGAAATTGAACAAACAATCCTAAAATTCATACGGGGCAACAAAAGACCGCGAATTGCTAAAGCAATCCTGAGCAAGAAAAACAAAGCCGGCAGAATCACAATCCCCGATTTCAAAACATACTACAAAGCTACAGTGATCAAAACAGCATGGTACTGGTACAAAAACAGGTCCACAGATCAATGGAACAGAATTGAAAGCCCAGAGATAAAACCACACATCTATGGACAGCTAATCTTCGACAAAGGAGCAGAGGGCCTACAATGGAGAAAAGAAAGTCTCTTCAACAAATGGTGCTGGGAAAACTGGACAGCCACATGCAAAAGATTGAAAATTGACCATTCTTTTTCACCACACACCAAAATAAACTCAAAATGGATCAAAGACCTAAAGATTAGGCCTGAGACAATAAGTCTTTTGGAAGAGAATATAGGCAGTACACTCTTTGACATCAGTTTCAAAAGAATCTTTTCGGACACTGTAACTCCTCAGTTGAGGGAAACAATAGAAAGAATAAACAAATGGGACTTCATCAGACTAAAGAGCTTCTTCAAGGCAAGAGAAAACAGGATTGAAACAAAAAAACAGCTCACTAATTGGGAAAAAATATTTACAAGCCACTTATCCGACAAAGGGTTAATCTCCATAATATACAAAGAACTCACACTGCTTAACAACAAAAAAACAAACAACCCGATCAAAAAATGGGCAGAGGACATGAACAGACATTTCTCAAAAGAAGATATGAATATGGCCAATAGACACATGAAAAGATGTTCATCATCGCTAATCATCAGGGAAATGCAAATCAAAACTACGCTAAGATATCACCTTACCCCCGTTAGATTGGCAAAAACATCCAAAACCAAGAACGACAAATGTTGGAGAGGTTGTGGAGAAAGAGGAACCCTCATACACTGTTGGTGGGAATGCAAACTGGTACAGCCACTATGGAAAACAGTATGGAGATTTCTCAAAAAGTTAAAAATAGAAATACCCTATGACCCAGCCATCCCATTACTGGGTATCTATCCTAAGAACCTGATATCAGATATCTCAAGAGTCCGTTGCACCCCTATGTTCATTGCAGCATTATTTACAATAGCCAAGACGTGGAACCAGCCTACATGCCCAGAAACTGATGATTGGATAAAGAAGATGTGGTATATATACACAATGGAATACTACTCAGCCATAAAAAAAGACGAAATTGGCCCATTCACAACAACGTGGATGGACCTCGAGGGCATTATGTTAAGCGAAATAAGTCAGTCAGAGAAAGACGAACTCTATATGACTCCACTCATAGGTGGAAATTAGTATATTGAGAAGGAGATCTGATCGGTGGTTACCAGGGTAAAGGGGAGGTGGGGGGAGGGTACTGAGGGGGAAGTGGTGTACCCACAACATGACTAACAAAAATGTACAACTGAAATCTCACAAGGTTGTAATCTATCATAACATTAATAAAAAAATAAATAAATAAATAAATAAAAATAAAACAGTCCAACTCAAATAAGCAGAGAATACAATAATGGTTTCCAGAGGCTGGGGAGTGGGGGAAACGAAGAGTTCTTGCTCAATGGGTATAAAGTTTGTGTTATGCTAGATAAATAAGTTCTAAAGATCTGCTTTACAACATAATGCCTGTAGCTAACAATATAACATCAGGCATTTCAAAATTTGTTAACGGGGCATATCTCATGTTAAGTATTCTTACAAAAACACACACACACGCAAAGAGATGCAATGAAACTTTGGGAGATATTGGAAATATCTATTACCTTGATTGTATCATGGATGTTTGCTTATGTCTAAACTCATCAAACTGTACACATTAAATATGTTTACTTTGTATATCAATTATACTTCAATAAAGCTGTAAAAAAATTAATATCCATAGGGGTATAGTAAATATAATCCTCCAGTGGTTCTCTGACATGAAAATTTTGTGACTTTCTGACCCAGCCTACCACATGGTAGCAGCAGTTCCTGCCCAGCAGCATCTACGAGCTCTCCAGAGCCGGCAGGAGACGTTGAGGGAGACAGTTTTCTTAGATAGTGATGGCAGGTCTATCGATGAATGGTGATATACTCAAGAGCTTTGAGTATGCCATGTTGCTACCCTAGCCTATTCAAAATGTTGAATGTGGCCATCAGGAACTTTTGGAGATCCAGCTTCAAAGGAAGTTCTTGTGACACCTGTGTCAAAATTAATATTAGGCTGCTGAAACTGAGAGCAGCTACCCTTTTCTTACTCTGAACACAACTAGAACTGCATCAATCTTTACGTCATCTCTAAAAATATACATTAAATGGACACAAAAAATCCTAGTGATGATTATACCGTTATAAAGATCATATATTTTCTATTATAGTTAGACTTTTGTTTAAAGAGACTAGTTATCACCATCCACGTTGTCAATATTATTTTTTTCCTCCAAGTTACCTAATTTTCAATCATGGTCTTTAGTTTGTCTTCACATTTTGAAGAGTGTTGCTTTAGAACTTCCAACTATACATCTGTATACTCTTCCTTAGTGATGGGTAAACAGCAGGTATCAAATGAAGAATTGATGAAAACTACTATTATACATAATAATAACAATATTCCTGGCCCAACTAATTCGCAACAGCAAAATTCACTTATCATTACTAATGAAGTTTGCATTCCCACTATTGCTTCACGTTACCATACTCCTGCTCCTGATGCCACTGCTCACAGCAATCGGGTGGTGGAGTTGTGGACTCCCTGGTAGACATCACAGAGTATGTTATTGAGGGCTAGGGATGGGTACAAGAACTATACCAGCTGGGAAGATGAGGGAAGGGGAATTATATTGTCTAGTCTATTTCAGAAGCTAAAGCACCACTAACAGCCAGGATCTTTCAATTATGAGTTATCCAACCACAATTTCAGTTTTCCATACACATTTGTGCATCACACATATCTCTGAATCTAATTATGTGCCAACATGAAAGCGAGACTAATGGAACAACCACTATCCAGTCTGCTTCAGGAGGTATAGCACTTACTGGATGCGTTTTCTACAAATAAATCAGGCCAGGGTGGCTTACAGTCTTCTTCCTATTTTAAGATAAATATCACTAGGGAAGTACCTTGAAGGTTATGATAACTTTGTTGTATCTTATTTTTGAGAGTAGGAACTTTAACATGTATTAGAAAGATTTCCATAAAAACTGACAAAATCTAGACAGAATAGCTTTTAGTAACTTTGGCTTAATTACTTGGAAATCTTAGTTTTCATAAGATTTTTACAAGGATCAATTCATTCCCTGAGAATGTTTTATAAATGTGGAATTCTAATAGCCACCTATGAAATGAGCCTCAGGACACTATAGGAAAGTTTTCAAAGCATTTTTTAAAGGTTTACTATATATGTTAAGGACTTGCATGTAACATATTTAATTGAACAGAAAATGTGTACAAAATCTGCGTTTTATTTATACTCTGTTCATTCAACTAAGTGGTTTATGTAAATGAGTGAACCTAGTCAGTCATTTTAATTTGATGGTTGGACGTGAATATGTAATAATTGTATTGTTTTTTAAAGAGACTAAATTATTTCTAAGGAGATCTTATATTTAACAAGTTGCACATTTTTATCTTGTTTGCTTTCAGTATAATACTCACTTTAATTCAGGCTAATTTTTAACTTTTTGTGATTTGCATTTTAAGAAGTATGCAGGTTCTAGTCCATTAAATAATACCAAGAAAATAATTCTCTGCCTACAATGACCTGATAAAGTAAGAATCCATTTGTATTCAACATAAGTATACATGAGTCAATATACATATGCCAAAATGTATGAATGTAAATGTGTAATATGTATGAGTATGCATGTCTATATATTTATATATCAAACACTTTTCTAAGTTCTTATTTATACCATCTATAAACTTTCAATTTGCAGTAGGCTATGGAATAGTCCAGAGCAGTTAGAGCTTAAAATATACCAAACCCACTGAATTGGAGCTAGACAATATTAATTCAAGACAATTCATTAAGACAAAGTATGAACAAACACGTATAATCCAGTAAATTTGGTAACACATAAAAGGTTAACAGGCCAGTGAAATGGTTGACAAAAGCAACAGTGATCAGTTAACTATAGTTGCAGTACGTGGATAAAGGATGGAAATGGGAAATTGCTACTAGCGCGTGAGTTCTTACTATATACCAGGCATTACATTAAGCACAATACGGGTATCATCTCCTTCAATAAAGTTGTGAGGCAAAAAATACTTATTCTTATTTTACACATGAGAAAACTGATAGACAAAGTGTTTAAATGTCTAATACCAAATCCACTTCCTTCTGATTCCAAATTCCATGCTTCTGCCCCTATGCTGTGGACGTCAAGATCAGGCTACAGGCCGTGTGACCCTGACTAGAGGACTGGACTTCAGTACATTAAGAATTAAAGCGAGAAAAAGACTGTACCATCGTACTAGGCAGGCTTCCACACTACATTCTTAGGCATGAAAGAAGCAGCTAAGAAACTGAATTAGTCGAACTAGAACTTGGTAACAAGTACAAAATAGATGTCCCATCATGGAGTTAGAGATGAAACAGGAGTAGTGACAGGGTTACCTTGAGACTGTGCCACATTGGTAAACTAGAGTTCCATAAACGCCACCTGCCCCCTAAGGACAGAATGGTTTCCAGGGTGTAGATTGGAGTAATGTGGATTCATATGTGAGGAAAAGAGGGTCTTAAGGCAAGAAACATTTTACCTATGAAATATAGTTATTACAAGAGTCAAACATGATAAATATTGAAATAATGAATAATCAAAAGGTGTTTTATTGATATTATAGAAGTTATCGTTATTATAATTATCAATAGCTTATAACTTGCCTTCTCAATTTATGTGTAATCATCCTTTAGATGGTGGTTCAGGCATAATGCTGTGCTTTACGAGTCTTATTTCTTAATGACGGGCAAATGCTGACCTATTGTTTTCTAAATCATCAGACACAGCCAGTACATTATGTTTTAATTCACAAACTCTGCAGGTAGCAGTGGTTACTGTTCTGTTACACTTGTGTTTCTATAGACTAGTCATAACATAATCAACAGTTTCCTCAATGCTATTATGTTAAGAGGACACAGAATGCGTGGGTGCTGCCTAGGAATAATAGGTAGATATTTTAAATGAAAATAATTTAAAAGAATTTTATAAGTGGCTCTTTGCTGGAAAGACCAATATCTTATGTAGTGAAGAGAATTAATAAGTTGTAGTTTTTCAAACAGAAATTCTCTGGTATTTTCCATGCACAGATTCAAATGGCAGATTCCACATTCTTAATACCATACATAGCACAGGCATTCAACGATGACATCTTACTAATGAATGTAGATATGAGACAGGCATTATCAACACTGTCTGAGATTTTATCTCATAATAGTAAGTATTACCCCGGGTTCTGACTGATAGTTTTACTGTGACAGCTTATGAACCCAAAGAGAGAGATCTCGAAAAGATTTTACTGTTCATACCAGCTCCCAAGAAAGAATTCTCCTTGGCGCTACTTCAGTCACATGTGCTGGTTCAATTACCAGGGGGTAAAGTAGTTATGATTTGTTAGCCAAAGTTAATACCTGTCATGGTTAATTTTATGTATCAAATTGGCTGGGCTACAGTGTCCATATATTTGGTCAAACAATCTGGACGTTTCTGTGAGGGTGTTTTTTTGGATGAGATTAACAATTTGAATAAAGTAGATCACTCTCTATGGGCCTTATCCAACAAGTTCAAGGCTTTAATAGACCAAAGACTGACCTTCCCTGAGCAAGAAGGAATTCTGCTGGTAGACAGTCTTTAGACTTGAACTCAACATTCGCTCTTGCCTAGGTCTCCAGACTGCTGGTCTACCGTGGAGATTTTGGACTTGACAGCCTTCATGTAAGCCAATTCCTTAAAGTAAATATCTCCCTCTCCATATATGTAGACACACCCTGTTTGTTCTGTTTCTCTGGAGACTCTGACTAGTAAACTACCTACAGTGTCAGAAGAGGCTGTTGATTGAAGGTCCCACAAATGGTTTAAAGTAGATAAGGGACAGCTTCTGGAAGAACATGGAAAAGAGCACACAATATATAATAGATGTCCACTGCATCATTCTTATTTAATTCATCAAACTGCTGCAGTTCCAAGCACCTTAAAATAGCATATATAGTTAATATAAACTATATTTTCTAATAAAAAGGATGTTCTAACCATTAAATAAAATTTGGAAAATTAAGAACAGCAAAAACAAGAGAAAAAAAGTCCTACAATTTCCCAGTCTGACATTTACTAATAATACCACTTGGTGAATTTTCTCTAGTGTCTTTTATATATACAGTTGTATTCACAGTTAATGTATACACTTGGACACGGTATTTGTCACAGAGAGGCTAGGTGCTCCAGCATAATTTGATTTTTCTTCAGGACCCAGATTAATGAAGCAAACACTATCTGAAATATTGCCAAATTGACAGACGAAAACAGATTTCTGGAGCTTCTCACACTGACATTTAAATGTTCTAGCCAAACATTAAATGAGTCATTTTCATTCAGAATTCATTGGCCAAAACTGGTCACATAACTCCACCCAAACAGAAGGGTGTAGGAAGTATGTTTTAATAACAGGAAGACAGAAATGCTTATTAAATAGCAGTGATGGCTACAACAGTTCTTAACTGTTTAGAGATGTATAATTATTAATCCCAGCTCTGACTGAAAATATTCAAGGGGCATGAAACAAAGAGAACTGTTTCTTGGTATTCTGTATCTTTTAGTGACACAGAACTTATGACTCATTTGTGATTCTGTTTCTCTCTTAGCCTCCCTGAGAAAGTTGGGGCCACCTAATCACATATTTGTCTGGATTAGTCTAATGGTGGTGTCGTTTTTAAAATTTATATCACATGTGTTAGGACTGGACCTTGCATATAATTTATATGGTCTATAGTGCTATCTCTAAGAATACCAATCTGATAAGCTATGTTTTTCACAAATAGAGCTGGAGAAATGAAAAACGAAGGGAGGGGTTAATTAACAAAAGCAAAGACTTAGGAGAAACTAGGAAGAAATGGAAACAAGAGCACAGATATTTTGCTTTGAAATATATGTATAAAGCTGATTATAAAGCAATTGGAGAGATGGAGAGAAGAAAACGTAGGGATGCTCAAATGATGCTTTTTTTCTCGCTCTAAAGTAGAAATCAAGCTTATATGTTTTATGTTGTTTCCTAGGTCTTTAATCAGAAATATTCTTCCTGTCACATGGGTCAAAAAACCATAAAGGTATAAGCTGCCAGTGTTCATTGAATTCTCACTGTTCCAGAACAATAACCTTTCAGAAATGTTCATTCCTTAATTTCATTTCTGCCCATCATGTGCGGGTTAAAATTCTCACAGGACCATAGATATTCTTTGAAGAGTTTCCATTTTTGTGTGGTTGTTCCAGAGCTGGGCAGGGTCTTTTGGTTACTTATGATAAGAAAGACTTTTTAGGGTTGTGTCAGGTAGTTATTACCGCTTAAAATTCACCTCAAAAGTGAGTGGCTTAAAACAACAATTTATCATTTCTCGTGAGTCTGTGTGGTGACTAGCTCTTAGCTATCAGATCTAGTTCAGCGGAACTGTTCTGAGGAACTCAATTTGACTCACATGTGTGTCCTAGGTCAACTGGGGATGGCTCCATGTGACTCTCAGCCTCCTCCCAGGACAACTGGGCTAACTAGGTATGTCTTTTTCATGACAAAGGAGAGACAAAACAGCAAACGAGCTAAATTGTCCAAGTTTTTTCCAAGACACTTCTTGAATCATATCTTTTAATATCCCATTGTTCAAAGCAAGCCGTGTTGCTACAAATTTTGTCTTTCCCTCTGCAGGAGGGCACTAAAATGTTATGTGCCAAAGGACATGGATACAAGGAAGAATTAATAATTAGAGTCATCTTCCCATCTACCACAGCAGCAATTTATTTATATTTTTAAACATAATCAAAGAAAAATCTGAGTACCAAAGAAGCTTTGGCATAGTAGGACTTGGTAGAGCATTCTCATCTGTGCCTACTTTATAATTCCCATCCCTGACATCAGAGTGTTTACCTTTTTTCTTTTTTTTTTTTTGAGGAAGATTAGCCCTGAACTAACTGCTGCCAATCCTCTTCTTTTCGCTGAGGAAGACTGGTCCTGAGCTACCATCCGTGCCCATCTTCCTCTACTTTATATGTGGGATGCCTACCACAGCATGGCTTGCCAAGCAGTGCCCGTGTCTGCACCCGGGATCCGAACAGGCAAAACCCGGGCCGCCAAAGCGCAACGTGCACACTTAACCACTGTGCCACTGGGCCGGCCCCAGAGTATCTACCTTTTAATGAGAGATCACTATATTCCTGGCACCGTTCTAAGCCATTTACTTTATGGTAACTTTCATAAATTTCCCAATTTCTACCACTAAGTAAAAAAAATTAAATATATCCAAAGCCCTAACATTTTGAATTCAGTTACTTCTTATATAACAATTCATTAATTCATTGAATAAATATTTATTGAATCCTACATCTGACATGAGATGATTCTTTCCCACTTCCTAAATCCTCATTTTCATTACATCCTGAGAGACTGACGTATTCCACAGAATAGACTATTTCTGATCCACAGAGAGCTTCCTTTACATTTTTTATTTTGCTGCTATGGAGTTGGACAGCTCTAAAATATAAGTTAAGGTGCCAGTCCAATGGCATAGTGGTTAAGTTTGCATGTTATACTTTGGTGGTCCAGGTTTCGTGGCTTCAGATCTTGGGCGCAGACCTACACATTGCTCATCAAGCCATGCTGTGGCAGTGTCCCACATACAAAATGAAAGAAGATTGGCACAGATGTTAGCTCAGTGACAATCTTCCTCACCAAAATAAATAAATAAATAAATAAATAAGTGTAAGTCAAGCTTATGGTATAACCTTCTTCTAGGCATGTGGGTTTGAGAGCCAGAAATTGCATACATTGTGGACATTATAGGCTTAACCAAATTAGGAATATAATTACGATTATTATCTGGAATCTCAAATCACTAATAGTGGAGACAGCTCAGTCTCCTAATATTTAGTAAGAGATAGTCAACATGGAAATCAGAATAATTCCATTGTTAGGACTCCACTGTTTATAATGCTACTACAGCAATAGTTTGTGACTAGTCTAGTGGATTTCTATCAACAATATATTCCACCTCATATCCATCTCTCTATTTCCATTATACAGATATATATTCGTAGTACTCACTGTTTAAAAACTTTCTATAGCTTCCTATTACTTCAAGTATAAACTCAAAAGAAGTGCAATTCCAAAATTGTGATTATTTTACCTTAATTTCTTTTCCACTACTGTATTTCACACAGCAAGCACTCAGTTAATAAACTAATACACATCAAAATGGCTCAAGATTTTTCTATTTGATATATTTGGCAATTCCAAGAATACCCTACATACATTCTCTAGTATCCCTAATGTCTGGCTCAAGCACTACCTCCTTTAGGAAGTATTCGTTAAATGTCCTTCATGACCCTTGTTGGAGGTAGGTATTCCTTTCTCTGTGCTCTGTAACATGTGATGTGTTATCCTTCCTCTGACATTTGATGTTCTGTCAAAGCTATTCATCTGTATATCAGCATCTAACTGTCTATCTAAAGTTTCTCCACTGATACTAAATGCCTTGCTTGCTCTGCTCACCATTCATGAATTTATAGACTTGTTGATGACACCAGTAGGTAAGCTGATTACGGTGATATTCAGATACTTCACCTGATTGGGGTGTAGAGAAAGCCTTCCTGAACAAGTGGTACCAAAGAATCAAGCCAGAGTGAAGTGACTGATCATTATTATTTTTTGTGTGTGAGAGGAAGATTCACCCTGAGCTAACATCTGTGCCAATCTTCCTCTATTTTGTATGTGAGATGTCTCCACAGCATGGCTGATGAATAGAGTTAAGTCCACACCTGGGATCCAAACATGTGAACCCGGGTTGCTGAAGGTGAGTGTGCAGAACTTTAACCACTTGGCCATAGGTCTGGCCTCCAGATCATTAATTTTTTAAGTGACGTATTTGTAATCATACAGGATGTTAGAGTCAAAGGTAGTATTTGAACTCAGGTTTCCTGCTCTCAGTTCAGGGGTCTTTTTTTTTTTTTTTTTTAATATATCTTATGAAATTTGTCTTTCTTTGATATACACCAGGACAGATAAGGCTAATATATTCTCATGATAGTTTAAATATTTGACTTAATGTGACCTCATAATATATTAACATGTTCATTATATGACAGTAAAATCTTTGTTCTAGAAAATATAAACTCCTTTTCATTGTTCTTGTAGTAACACAAACCCTTAAGTTACTGAAATTTTTTTAATGCAAGTAATATTTTGCAAACTTCATTTTTTCCCCTTCGTGATCTAATCCAAAGACCTCTTTCAAACATCCTCATTCTTCATCTTTCTGCCCCTTGTGTTCTTGAAAGTTTTTCTCAGAATTATTTTGATTTTCTTAAATTTCTTTCCTACGTGAATTTTCATAGTTCTGCCTTATAAATAAGAGCTTCTCCAAACTTATTGGATTTTCTAAAAATACAGAAGCCCAAGCTCTATTCTAGATGTACTTAGTTATAATATTCAAGGGAGGCTTTGAATGTGTATTGTTACGACCTTCATAAAAGACTTTAAAATATTGCTAGGATGGAGAATGTCTGCCTTCAACGTGGGTATTCTCCTAGGAGTTGTTGAAATCCCTTTTGCATTACATATATTTCTCTCTCTCTCTCTCTTTTTTTTTTACTGCAAAGCTGGCAGTATTATAGCTTTTGGTGACCCTCTGGAAAGAATCCTGAGGTCTCCATGTGAATATGTACTCTCTGTGCTTGTCCCTTTGAAGAATAAACTGAATCTGTCGCAACTTTAAATGCCTGATCCTAACCTGGAAAGCCTCCAACTTTGCCTTTGTCCACCCTCTACAATGCTGAATTTGACAAAATAGGACGGTGAATGAGAATAGAGCAAGAGTGAGAGAGGGAGAGCACAGTGAGCAATAGGAGAACTGAAAGGAGAGAGTAGGTCATGGGAATGAATTCTTGTTATGCTGGGTCATATCTAAAGTTAGTACCATAGTACACTGTTATGTTTCTGACCCAGGCCAAGGTGGAGAGTGGTCATAAGCAAGAGTGTTTTTTCAGACAACTGTCTCAATCCTAGATACGGGAAGAAATCTTATAAATCAATATGATTCAGTTAAGATAGATCCGTTATCTGTTTATTTCAATATTTGTTGATATAGTAGTATATTTAGAATATCACATAACTGGATAACCACTTTGAGAAGTTTGTTATCCAAATACATAAATTATATATTTTTTGTTTGTCTTAAATTATCTATTTTAGATTTCAAAAGAGATGATTTTTATTTTTGCTATATTAGAATTTGGAGAAATTTCTTTCCTGATGTCTTAGAAACTTAGACAAAATTAATCACTGTCTCTATAGTATGACTTCTGTATCTGGTCATATTTTAATGACTATCTCAAATCCTCTTTGAAAAATCAATGTTCGTTTATACCACTGAACTGAGAGCAGGGATCATTGCTAATTTTTCTTTATCTTCCCAGTACCTAAGTAATATACATGAATTAACTCATTTAATTCTCACAGCAATCTCAGGAGGTAATTAATAATATTTTCATTTTGCTCATGGGGCAACTGATCCTTACAGAAGTTATTTTTCCCAGGATCAGGGTTAGAAAGTGGTGAAGCCAAATTCAAACCCAGGACACCTGGTTACAGAGCCCATATACTTAACTACTAAAGGATTCTCTCTCTGGTAAATATCCAATATGAGCTAAATCGGATCAGTGTGCAACCTTCATACTTTATGGTATTTGCTGATCTTTTCACGTGCAAATGAAGAAACTGGTACTCAGATAAGCAAACTAATAAAACTGAGAGTGCATATCATATCTCATCTGGACCTTCTGTCCTTGTTCCAAATTGGTAATAATTCAAAAAAGTAGGTTGGTGATTAGCATCTCTCAAACCCCAATGGACACTTCAAACAAAGGTCAGTTGTTTTCTTTCACTAAGATGTTCAAGATCTTCAAAGTTACTCTTTAAGAAAACTAATAATTATGAAAATATTTGTCATATTTCTTTAATAACACATATTAAAGTGGAAAATATTTTAAACATTTTAATCTCATAGGTCTGAAAAAATTAGTAATATGATTATAAAATATTTACTATGTACCTTATGAGATTGGTACTACATGCCATATAAAGACAATTAAAGAAATTTAAAGAATCACTCTTTTTTTTGATATTTGAGCTATGTTTGGTGTTTTGAGTTCACAACATAATGATAACAAAAAATATTTTATACACATATACAGTGTCTCCAAGTTTTCAAGAAATATTGTTCATACTATGAAATAATTACAATGGTCTTTGAAATATCTAACATTGGATGCTTTTGATGACAATGATGATATGAGGGGACAAGAAGTGGGGTTGGGGGTAGAATATGCATCCTAAGAGAAATATGAAATAAAAGCAAAGCATGCAAGTCTCCAAATAGCTAGTACTCATTTATTCATCCATTCATTCGACTCATAATTATTGAATATCTACTATATGCTAGGCATTCTTCTACCCATTGGTGATTCAGTGATTAGAAAAGAAATCCTTGTTCTCATGGAAATTATATTTTAGTAAGGGATGCAGACAATAAGCAAATAAAGATAGTGGCATGTTTCATGCAGTTATTAAAGTTGGGTGATGTGATAATGCATAACTGACTGGATACTTAGGCTCCGTGCTGCGTGAGTGTTCCACTGAGGTAGTATTTGAAGAGAGAGGACTGAATAAAACCAGGCAATCAACAATGCTAACATAATGAGAGACATTCCAGGGGGAGGATTCAAGATATTCCTGAATTAGAAATGATGAAGGATCCAAAAGGAAGGCAATAGGTATGAAGTGTAATAATCTAGGAGATGGCACAAGATAAAGACAGAGATGGAAGAGGCAGGGGACATATCTTATAAGCAGGGATAAAGAGATACCTGATTTCTTCTCATTGAAATCACTCAGGCTGCTGATGGAGAATAGATTTGATGTTGGCGAAAGCAAACACGGGGCAATTAGGTGAGAGATTATTCCAGAGGTCTATGTGAGGGAGGATGACGACTTGGAATCATCTGGTAGACCTGAAAATGGAAGGACATTGGCCAATTAGGGTAGATTTTGGAGTTAAATTTAACAAAATATGCCAATGGCTTGTATACGGTGAGTGAATTAAAAAGAAATCAATGATTACTTAAGAGTTTTTTCTTCTTCTTCAATAAGTGAGTAATTTACTGAGATACGGAAGCCTGGAGAAGAAGCAGCTTTGGATAGAGTGAGGAAATGGAGAATCGTGCGTTAGTTTTAAAATATCTCTTAGATAGATGAGTAGGGAGATAAAATCAAGAAGGCAGTTGGATACATCTGTTAAAAATTTAAGGAAGGGGTTAAAATTACAAGTATATGTTTGGGAATTATTGGGATATAGAAGGTAATTAAAGATAAAGAACTAGATTTGGTCACTCAAAGATATTATATACACAGAAAGGAAAAGCAAGTCCAGGCATGTTACTATAATACTTAATAGATGAACAAAGGCAAGGGACTAGGAAAGAAGATTGAGGTCAATGCATTCAGGGTGATAATTTGGGTTGGATTGGTGGATGAACAAAATAGTATGATTTTTTTTTATTTCTCAGTTGATTGAGTGATAATTGATAAAAATTGGGTTTTATTAATTTTGAGATATTTTATTTTATTCGTCTTCAGCACATATGTCTACCCAAACACTAAATGTGAATATTATGTCTAGGGTCTTTGGCAATTTAAATTATGTTTTTATGGTAGATTATTTCTCTCAGAATGCAGAGATTTCTTTATCTGTTGTTTCTGAACTCATTGGTGAGTCACTCTGCATCTGCGTCTTTGAATTTCCTCAAACCTTTTGTATAAGCAGTATAAAAAAAATGCTTGTGTTTTGTGGACATTTTCAGTTGGAAATTTATTTGCTTGAAAAATCCATGTGGTTATTTTGCTGTGGTAAATGCGGGGTTAAATTGTCCAAGGGAAAAGCAAAAACCGTCTAGCTAGACAGTGGAGCTGTGAAATGTGGTTGAGTACCCAGTGCTTCAATGGGATATTCAGTACTGACAGAAGATGTGAGACCAGACACATCTTCAAGTAAGGTTCCAGGGAGGTAATAAACCAGAACAGATTTGGATTAAGCAGAGCTGGATTAAGGCCACCATGAGCATTTATGAGTGAGGGCATGTGTGATGCTCCCTGAGGTTTGGAAATCTTTCTTGAATCATTTCATTAAAAGCAGAAATACTGAAAATACAGAAAAAAGTCACACAGTCAGAAAAGCACGGTTTAAGGATTTCTACAATCAGTTGATACAATGATCATATTTCTTTTAAAGAACGACTTTTTTTTTTTTTTTACCTGTAATTACAAGTTTATTATTTGGATATTTTGGGGGCTTTAGAATTTTAGGAAGGGACTATTTGATTTACAAATAGATTATTCTCTTTAAAACTCATTTGCCTAATTTCTTTTCCGATAACACCTCTTTCGATTGATGAGAAAATGGCTTATTTTGTAAGAGGACATAACTCTGGGTCAGTATAAAGCTGTTCCAAAATGGGAGTCACATTTGAAGGGTTAAAAAAAAAATGATGCAAATGTCAGTACAAAATAGAAAGCATGTGAAGTTACTAAACAATGTGTACACAAAATCAATAGAAAAGTTACGACCTTCTTTAGCTTAATATTATAACGCCTTAAACCAGTTAATAACATACTACTGTTTATTTTACACACATGCACATGCTCTGCTTATTTCCATGAAAAAATTAAGGTAATGTTTATGTTTAAAAATACAAACAAATCACAAAACAACAAATATTAGGAAACAAATAATTGTATTAGAAAACCGAGGCTGAGGGAAGGTCTTATATTTGAGAGGAAACTTAGTTCAATGCTTCCTGGAAGCCAAGGCTAAAAGAGAAACAGAATGGACTACAGAGACTAAATTATGAATCAAAGATAGCATTTTAATTTACAAAGGGAGACATAATTTTTTTCTTATCTCTAAACTCTAGGAAGAACGTATTGAAAAAAGCTTTGTAAAAATAATAGAGAAATTTCAAATAGGTGGTAAATATAATAGCTTTTTCTTCAAAACTGCAAAGTTATTCATATGTTCAATGCCTTTGTCCACCTGCAGTAAAGTCAAGGGCATGGTATTAAATAATGATTCTGTTATAGTATTTCTGAGGCAACTTATATTTTATACAATATTTCTTTATCAAAGCAATAGGTTAGCTATGTGAGTTACTAAAATTAGACACTTTGGAAAATTAAAGGGAGTCTTACCACTAGTTATTCTCAAATAACAGAATTAAATTTGGGTGACCATTCAAGTTAGGACCCAATCTTAGTTTAAACACAAACTCACAGATTTTTAGAGATAGCAAGCTCTTACGGTTAAATTAATCCTAGTCCCACCATTTACCCATTGATAGTTAAAACCAAGTGATTTTTACGGTATATGAAAATTATTCCCATTTTTACCAGATGTCTACTTTTGTAGGTTGGTGCATCTACAAGTCTTTGCAATTCTACCTATATAGCCAGAAATAGAAAGCCATAATCATGCATTACTACCTTCCTCTTTGTTCATCAGTTCACCCTATATCTCGAAAATAAGAATAATTTTCTTCTCTTTTTAATAAAGTTGAACAACTTTTTCTGATAGAAAAATGCAAACTCAATTCTAATAACGCCATAATCCACAAGTCAGTGAAATTTCCTATAGCCTTTTAAAAAAATAAACTGTAGGGGCTGGCCCGGGTGGCACAGTGTTAAGTGCACATGTTCTGCTTCAGCGGCCCAGGGTTCACATTTGGATCCCGGGTGCAGACATGGCACCACTTGGCAAGCCACGCGGTGGCATGTGTCCCACATATAAAGCAGAGGAAGATGGGCATGGATGTTAGCTCAGGGCCAGTCTTCCTCAGCAAAAAGAGGAGGATTGGCAGCAGTTAGCTCAGGGCTAGTCTTCCTCAAAAAAAAAACCAACAACTGCATTTTTTAAAAAGGTTTAGATTTACAGAAAATTGTGAAAATAGTACAGAATTCCCATATATCCCATACCTGCTTTCCCGTATTATAAAACATGTTACATTAATATAGAATAGTTGTTATAATTAGTGAATCTATATTGATATATTATTAACTAAAGTCAATGCTTTATTCAGATTTCCTAAGTTTTTGCCTATTGTCCCTTTTCTGTTCCATGATCTCATTTAGGATCCCGTGCTACATTTGTTGTCATGTCTCTTTAGCTTCCTGTGGTCTGTGATAACTTCTCAGACGTTAGTTATTTTTGATGACCTGGAAAATTTTGAGGAGTATGTGTCAGATATTTTGTAGAATATCTCTAACTTGAGACTTATGTGATGTTTTTCTAATACTAGAAGTTATGGGTTTTACTGAGAGACCACAGAGGCAAAGTGCCATTTTCATCACATCATATCAATAGTCTATGTTATCACTGTAACTCATCACTGTTCATGTTGACCTTGATCATCTGGCTGAGGCAGTGTTTAACAGACTTCTCCACTGTTTAGTCCTTGTCTCCCCTTTTCTGTACTGTTCTTTGGGAGAAAGTCACTATGTGCAGCGAACACTTAAGTAGTGGAGAGTCATGCTGTACCTCCTTGATGGTGAACTATCTACACAAATTGTTTGAAATTTTTCTTCACAGTGGAGTTGTATCTTCTCCTTCCTTTGTTTATTTACTCAATCATTTATTTATACCAACTTCACAACTAATTCTGATGCTACATTTATCAAAACACTGTGGTATTTTCATGAAATTAGACAAATTGACAATTAAAGTAAGATCATCGAAATAGATCCAAACTAATAAGGTCAATTGATTTTCAACATAGGAACATATGCATACATGGGTACAGATTTTATACTTTGAGTTGTAATCCAATACTAGTTTATTTTGTTGCTCAAATTCTTCCTGCTTTGGTCTTGGGAGGTCTTTCAATTGGCTCCTGTGTCCCTTTGTCATAACACATCATTGTTTGTGCGTGTGTTTCAAATTTTGCATTGTTTTGTTTTTTAGGACTTACTGTCTGTCACTACAAGATACTCCAAGCTCATCTTGTATATTCTCTGTCCCAGTCAAGGAATCAGCCATTTCGCCTAGGAGTCTTCATTCCTTTCAGCAGAAAATGGTATTAGAAACCAAGATCTGGGCACTATGTATGCTCATTGCTACTGGGGTGTCATTGCTACCTATCTTCCACTTCTTTTACCTCGTGAATATCTAGAAAAAGTATATATAGCATATACATTTTAATATTATATTTAATATATTTTAGTTTTGCAAAAGAAGAAGGAAAAATACCATTTGCTGAATGATTTTCAAAACTATGCTTTCAAAGTGTATAGCATTTGAGTGTACTCTAATTTTATTTCTCTATTTATACACTCATGGACCTTTGGGTTGCATGCAATATTGTATTTTCAAAAGGTGAGGAACTTATTTTGCTTTTATTTTCTCTCATCTGTTCCCAAAATGTCATATTTTTGCTACTTTATTTCATTTTTAGATCCAGATAATTGCTAATTTTCATTATATAGCTTTTTTAAGGAATTATTTATGCCATATTTGAAAAAACCTGTCCTATTTGGAATACACCAGAAGAAAAATTATAAATGGTATACTTTCTGAGCTTTGAAAATATGGGGATGTTATTTTATTGTCTTTAAATGAAGAAGATGAATTGGCTAGATGAAGAAATTTGAGGTTACAATGTTTTCCTTCAAATATCTGCAGATGTTGTACAGCAGAAGTTTGAGGCCAGATTGATAAATTAAGTGTTTAAAGTAACCTCCTCTTTTATGGAGATTTGAAAAATATTTTCTTCAAAATCAAATATTATATATATATACATATATATATTTCAACAATTTGGTATTCACTGTGCTTTTCAATGTGCAAACTCATTTTTTTCCTATACAGAAACTTTTATTCCCTCTTGTTTTTTCACTCTTACTCATATTGTATTTTCTTCTCTTATTTGTGACATCAGTCATCTGAATATTAAGTTTCCATTAGCTGTTTTACATATCTATCATCTTCTGCTGTATCCATTTTATCTTTTTTATGCCTTCCTCTATATTTAAGGCTGATTTCTCAAGATTCTTCTCTATATTGTAAACTTGATGCTATGCATGGCTACTATGCTCATTGATGCTTCTAATTCAGAGTAAATGTTTGATATTGAATACTTATCTCTTCAAGTCCCATTTCACCTTTGCTTACTTCATAATCTGCTCTCTATTAATTTCAGCATGTTGTCTTTGCTTCTCACCATTTATCCAATTTTAAACAGACTCTATTTAATGTTACAAGATCATAACACAAAAGAGATGTTTCTAAAAATGTACTTTCAGTAAATATTTTTGCCAAAATATGTTTTCTTATGCAATTGAGCATAATCCCCACTTTATCATATAAGAAAGAACACAAAGCTGGTCATTATTCACATGTCTTAGTGATTATCAAATATATATTGCTATAACACGGGAGGGCTGTTCAAATGCAACTAACGGGCTCCACTCAGCCCACTGAAAAAATGGATCTGAAGTTACGAGATTGTAGTATTTTTCACAATTGCTTTCTCCTTTCCTTGTAAAGAGATATATGCACTACCCCATGTTATATGGTTTGTAGTACATTCCTATTGGTATCTTATTTTGGACAATAAAACGTAAGCCTTTGTAACACCTGCCACATCCAAAGGTGCATTTCAGATAAAATTATGTGGGTCCAATCCATCTCTTGATGCTGACCTCTGTCAGGAGAAGAGCAAGTGCCAGGGAGCAGCTGTTCCTTCACCAATGTCCAAGAACAAGAAAACACATGAGCAAAGCTCCAGCAATCCTGAGCACTAAACAGATGTTTGTTTTTGTAAGTCACTAAAGTTGTGGGACTGTTATCACAACAAAGCTGACAAATGTGGGAGAAAAAGAGTCTTGGGAATTTATACATTTAACAAGCTTCTGAAGTAAGGCTAATTCGGGTGGTACATGGAGCACAGGCTGAGAAGCATCAGCCTAGTGCCTTTTAAAAGCATCACTTACATCACTGATATTTTGTCTGTTTGTTTGTTGCTTTAGACCAAAGCCACGTTCGCAGCATCTAGCAGTCATTCGTCTTATAGGACTCTGCTGGATGGAGAAGAGATTGCCTGCTCACCATTCGTGATCTTCAGTTTGTGAGAAGGGCATTTTTTCCAGACAATTTGAAACAGTCTGTAATTCTTTTTTTGCCTGCAAACAATCCAATAAAACTGCACCCCCAGAGGGCTCTGTTACACTCATTTTCTATCAGTGATTCCACATTCCAGGATGCAGTGTTCTACTGCCTTCCCACTCCTCCTTCCAGTAACACTGCTGAGAAATTTATTTGATAAGTGATGCAGACAAAAGGAAATACCAATGGGGGAATTAGGAAAATGAAGTCGTTCTTATTGCCTGCCTGCCTCATAAAGCAGGTCTAATGTGGGATGAGGCGTGGCTATCTTCCCTCAGGTCAGCAGGTACTCCACACCTCTGATGCAGAGAAACACACTGGAGGTACATTCTAACTTACTGATTTCCTGCCTTGTCCTGATATTCTGTACCAGCATCGTTCGGTTATTAGAAATTCTCTTAAGTTGTGATAGGCTTTTAACCAGTTTTCTGAGTGGCCATTGCTGCTGAACCTTTCCTCCTCTTTTTATGTTTTCAATGAAAGTCTGGGGAAAGCACTGGCTGGCTACCATCTTGACCTGAAAATCCAAAAGACATTATTTAGAAGATCTTAAAAAGTCTCACAGGAGCCAAATAACAACTAACATCTGGGGGGAAAGAGATGAATAATCCTGAGTTGAGAATATGAAGTAAACAAGCAGTGGGTTGCAAGCAGTTCTGTTATAATGTTGGTCATGTGAAGCCTGGCAGGATATCCTAGCCCCTGCAGGAAGCTGTAGTCAAGATTGCTATGCACACTGCAAGTAGAAACAAGTCTATTGTGATGAAGAAACTTGTATGAAAAGATTCAAAGTCAGTTTTAAAAAGAAAGCACAAGTAATTCATTGTATTTACAATGCTTATCAAAGGCAACTGGAAGAAAGTTTTGACATAAATAATCATTTTCAAACTCAAGGAGTACAGATTTCCAAAATGCAGCCTGTCTGGAATATAAAGACTGTCTTATAACATAATTCTTACTACCATAGTCCTAGCAAGTTTTATGTAAGAAGGAAAAAAAAATTCTGAAATTAATTCCTCACAATGCCCCTGGCCAAGAGATAAGATAAATTTGCCCACTCATTTCTTGTGTATAGGGGAATGGAAGCATTTGAATTATGTGGAATAAATACATTATTAGCATTTTTATTATCATAATTTTAGGGGTGAAGGTATATGGCATTTTATAGGTTTTCTTGGCACATACATTTTGAGCTTTCTCAATTGATGACAGTAATATTCTCCTCTTGAAACAAATTCATTGTCCCTTCTTTTAGAGAACAGCAAACATGTATCTCTTTGTTAGGAATACCTCCAGGTTCAAATTGAGGAAATGCCTGTCCCTGTCTGATCTCAGTCAAGAAAGCAAGGGTTTCACACAAAATCTGATGTTGCACTTCCAAGAGAATGCATTAACTCAGGCAACAGTGGCGTATCTGAGACTTTCTTTTAAAGGGAAGTCATACAAATTTGATTCACATTTAAAATTACTGTTGTTGTTGTCTGACTCAAGTAAAAGATATTTATGGGAAATAACTCAGTAGGAAAGCCTTCCCCAGCATTTTTCATGGCTAGTGGATTCAACTTCAGCCTATACTGTAAAGGATGAGAATAGAGTTTGTTTCTCTTCATGAGCTTTCCTTTAGAGCTCAATGGGAGGAAGAACACAAGTCTTGATTTTCCTAGTGAGTAAAGCATGCAGTTGAGTGGCAGCTCATGACACATTTTATGCCTTATGAACTGTGTTCAACCATCCTCAGCCGTATATACTTCACATTTATGTTTTTCAGAACATTTAAATGATTCTAATGAACCCTTGAATATATTTAGTGGCTCATTAAGTGATATTAAATGAGACAGTTTTTTAAAGGATAAGAGTTGTTAACCATAACGTAATAATGATCTCTCTACACAAATTACGAAACTCATAAAAGCATATAGATATAATGTTATTATTTCCAAAGTTAAAAACCAGTAATTAAATTGCCTTTACCAACGTCATGTGCACAGTCCCTAAGAGTGGTGCCCCGCCATAAACATTGATATGAAAATATGGATAAAAATTAACTAGGCTAAAATTATAGATGAAAAATCATAATACACCAATACAGCATCATAGTTAGATTTGGGGATCAATAAATGTGGTTAGTGAAAGTCTGTTTTTATGTTAGGAACATAAAATTTTTGTTGATTTATCAGAAATCCTGGATAACTTTAGTTATCAAAAGCAAATTTATGAGATTAGCAAAACATAACCTATTTCTTAGTGAGACCTAATTTTCACCAACCCAGGAAGTTTGGTAAGCCAATGCAAAGTAACATGTATTTTGTTTGCATCAAGTATGCTTATCTCATGAGCGAAATGAGAGAGAGCCTATGGAACTGACAGATAGGACTCATCTCATTAGAATTATGGCTCTTGACAACATAAACTATATCATGCATGACTCACATTATGAAGAAAAAGTTGAAAGACACGAGGACATGTACCTCATCTCAGGAAAATGAGAGAGGGTCAGTTAGAAGTGTCAGGGTTTTTACACTGTTAGCTGATTATGGTAAGCAAATAACTGCAAGTCCAATTTTGAAAAACTGAGGTGACCAAAATGAACTTTTGCAGTGTAAAGTTACAGCTACCAAAAAAGGGAGAAAATTTGGGAAGGAATAATCTCTCTCTTCATTATACAAATTTACAATAATTTTATGAGAAATTAGATCAGAGGAGTTAGAGAAATTATATACCTACTAACAAAATTGGCTGGGGAATTGAAACTAAAGAATAATATAACGAAATTGCAAACCACATCATTATGATTTCTGTGGCATGTGAACCACATTGCTGCAGTGACTGATAATCAGACCTTAAAGACGTAATTGGAATAAGAAAAGAGAAAGCAAAAAAGGGAAACAGATTGGGAATGAATAAATAAAACTGTCTTCGTTCACAAATGATGTGATTTTCTATTTAGAAAATCAAAAAGAATCAACAACAAAAAGCCTGAATAAGTGATTATAGTAAGGTTGCAGGATATAAGGTTAATATACAAAAGTCAACTGCTGTCCTATATATCATCAGTCAACAAGAAGAATTTGATATTAAAAAAACAAATATCGTTTATATTGGCACACACATAGAATAAATAGTTAGGTATAAATCTAATTAAATATTGACAAGATTTATATGAGGAAAACTATAAAATTCTGATGAAAGATATCAAAGAAGAACTAAATAAATGGAGAGACATTCCATTTCCTTGAACAGGAAGATTCAATATTGTCAAGAAATCACTTCTTCCCTAATTGACCTATCGATTCAGAGCAATCCCAATCAAAATCTTAGCAAGTTATTTTGTAGATATTGACAACCTGCTTCTAAAGTTTATATAGAGAGGGAAAAGACCCATATTAGCAAATTCAGTACTGAAAGAGAACAAACTTGGAGGGACTGTTATTACCCAACTATGTGAGCAGAAATAAGTGAAACTGAGACCAGAAAAATAATAGGAAAGATCGACAAAACTAAGAGGTGTTTTTAAAAAGATAAACAAAATTGGCAAATCTTTAGCTATACTAACTAACAAAAAGAGAGAGAAGACTCAGATAAATAAGAAATGAAAGAGGAGATATTACAACTGATGCCACAAAAAACAAAAGACGTAAGAGAAGGCTATGAAGAATGGTATGACAACAAATTGGATAACCTAGAACAAATGGATAAATTACTAGAAACATACAACCTTTGAATATTGAATCATGAAGAAATAGAAAACCCAACAGATTAGTAACAAGTAAAGAGATTGAATCAGTAATAAAAAACCTCCCAACGAAGAAAATCCCAGCAGTAGCTGGTTTAACTGGTGAACTCTAAGAAATATATTGAAAGAGAATTAATGCCCGTCCTTATCAAACTCTTCCAAAAAATCAAAGAGGAGGGAACACTCCCAAGCTCACTTTATGAGACCAGCATTATCCTGATACCAAAGCCAGTTAAGGACATTATGAGAAAAGAAAACTACAGAACAAAATTCCTGATAAATATAGAGGCAAAATTTTCAACAAAATCCTAGGAAATCAAATTTAACAGCACATTAAGAGAATCATACACCGTGATCAAGTGGGATTTATCTCTGGGATGCAAAACTGGTTCATCCTACCCAAATCAATAACTGTGACATACCAAATTCATAGAATGAAAGATAAAAATCATATGATCATTTCAATAGATGTAGAAAAAGTATTTGACAAAACTCATCCTTTCAAAATAAACACTTTCAACAAATTGGATATAGAAGGAACATATGTCAACATAATAAAGGCCACATATGATAAGGACACAGCTAACATCACACTCAATGGTGAAAGGTTGAAAGCTTTACCTCTAAGATCAGGAACAAGACAAGGGTGCCCACTCTTAACCACTCCTATTCACTATAGTACTGGAAGTTCTATCCAGAGCAAT
Organism: Equus caballus; assembly: GCF_041296265.1. Lineage (NCBI taxonomy): Eukaryota > Metazoa > Chordata > Mammalia > Perissodactyla > Equidae > Equus > Equus caballus. The sequence goes on from NC_091688.1 coordinate 94,472,744, forward strand.
TAGGCAAGAAAAGGAAGTAAAAGTCACACAAATCAGAAAAGAAGTAGAAATGGCTCTATTTTCAGATGACATAATCTTATATATATATAAAATCCTGAAGACTCCCCGGAAAAATCTTTAGAACTAATAAACGAATTCAATAAAGTTGCAGGATACAAATCAACATATAAAAATCAGTTGAGTTTCTATATATTAACAATAAACTGCCTTCAAAAGAAATAAAAACTCAATCCCACTTACAATAGCATCAAAAATAGTAAAATACTTAGGAATAACTTTAACTAAGGAGGGGAAAGATCTGTACACTGATGATCATAGGACACCGATGAAAGAAATTGAAGAAGACACAGTAATTGGAAAGATATCTTATGCTCATGGATTGGAAGAATGAGTATTTTTAAAATATTCATACTACACAAAGCAATCTACAGGTTCAGTGCAATCCCTATCAAAATTCCAATGGCATTTTTCACAGAAATAGAAAAAATAATTCTAAAATTCATATGTAAACACAAAAGATGCTGAATAGACAAAGCAATACTGAGAAAAAATGAATAAAGCTGGAAGTATCAAAATTCCTGACTTCAAACTATATTACAAAGCTATAGCAATCAAACACTATAATACTTTTGTAAAAACAGACATATAGATCAATGGAACAATTGAGAGCCTACAAATAAATCCAAGCATATACAGTAACTAATATTTGACAAGGGAGCCAAGAATACTCAGTAGGTTAAAGGATGGTCTCTTCAATAAATGGTGTCGGGGAAGCTGGATAACCACATGCAGAAGAATGAAGTCAGACCCTTTGTTATACTACTTACAAAAATGAACTCTAAATGGATTAAAGACCTAAATGTAAGATCTGAAACCACAAAACTCCTAGAATAAAACATAGAGGAAAAATACGTCAACAACAGCAAAGACCCTTGGCAAATATTTTGAATATGACACCAAAAGCCCAAGTCACAAAAGCAAAAATCAACAAGTGGGATTATATCAAGCTATACAACTTCTGCACAGCAGAATAAACAATTAACAAAATGAAAAAGCACCCTAAAGAATGGGAGAATATATTTATATGCCATATACCAGATAAGAGGTTAATATACAAAATACTTAAGGAAAGTATACAACTTAGCAAAAACACAAATAATCTGATTATAAATGGGTCAATGAACTGAACAGACATTTTCCAAAGAAGACATACAAATGGCCAATAAGTACATGAAAAGATGCTCAACACCACTAATTGTCAATGAAATGTAAATCAAAACCATGAGCTATCATCTCATACCTGTTAGAATGGCTATTACCAAAAAGACAAGAGATAATGTGTTATCAAGAATGTGGACAAAAGGTAACCCTTGAGTACTGTTAGTGGGAATGCAAATTGGTAGAGCCACAAAAAAACAATATGGAGGTTCCTCAAAAAATTAAAAATAGAACTACCATGTCATCCAGTAATCCTATTTCTGGGTGTATATCCAAAGAAAATGAAATCATTATCCGTAACAGATATCTGTACACCATGTTCATTTTAGTATTATTCACAATAACCAAGACATGTAAACAACCTAAGCATCCATTGATGTATTAATGGATAAAGAAGATGTGACATATATATATATATATGTCATATATTTATACACACACACACACAATGGAATATTACTTAGCTATAAAAAAGAAGGAAATCCTGCCACTTGTGACAACACAGATGGACCTTGAGGGCATTACTGTAAGTGAAATAAGTCAGAGAGAGAAAGAAAATTACTGTATGTTATCACTTATATGTGGGATCTAAAAAAGCCAAACTTATATAAACAGGGAGTAGAATGGTGGCTCCCCAGGGGCTGGGGGATGAGGAATGGGAGAAATGAGAAGATGCTGGTCAAAGGGTACAAACTTCCAGTTATAAGACAAACAAGTTCTGGGAAAGTATAGCACAGCAACTGTAATTAACAATCCTGTATTATACTCTTGAAAGTTGTTAAAAGAGTAGATCTTAAATGTTCTCACTACACACACAAAAAAAGTTAATTATATGAGGTGATGAATGTGTTAACTAACCTTATTTGGTAATCATTTTACAATATATACATGCATGAAATCATCATGTTGTACACCTTAATATGTCACACAACATTATATGAAAATCATATCTCAATAAAGTTTGGAAAAAACTACTTATTATAAAGCTACTGAAGTCAAGACAATGTGATATTGGTGAAATAACAGACAAAACAGTTCAATAGATCAGTAGAGAGATCCCAAAAATAGACTCACACAAATATTGTCAACTGTTTTTTCACAAACGAGCAAAAATTACACTGGAGTAAAGATGGTCTCTCAACAAATGGTGCTGGAACAGCCAGATATGCACATATAAAAGAAAATCTAAACATAAACCTTACACCGTTCACAAAAATTAACTCAAAATGCATCACAGACTTAAATGAAAAAATATAAAACTCCTACAAGATAACATAGGAGAAAACCTAGATGACCTTGTGTATGGCAATGACTTTTACATACGACACCAAAGGCTCAATCCATGAAATAAATAATTGATCAATTGAACTTAAATAAAATTAAAAACTTCTTCTATGTGAAAGACACTGTCAAGAGAATAAAAAGACAAGCCACAGACTGGGAGAAAATATTTACCAATCACATATCTGATAAAAGACTATTATCCAAAATATACAATGAACTCTTAAAACTCAACAAAATGAAGGGGGCAAGCCCTGTGGCCTAGTGGGTAAGTTCAGCCTGCTCTGCTTTGGCAGCCTGGGTTTGGTTCCTGGGCATGGACCTACACCACTCATCAGAGGTCATGCTGTGGAGGTGACCCACATACAGAATAGTGGAAGATGGGCACAGACGTTAGCTCAGGGTAAATCTTCCTCAAGCAAAAAACAAAATAAAACAAAAAAACCCAACAAAAAGAAAACAACCCAGTTAAAAATGGTCCAAAGACCTTAACAGACACCTCACTAAAGAAGATATACAGATGGTAAATAAGCCTATGAAAAGATGCTCCTCACCATGTGTCATCAGGGAAATGCAAATTAAAACAACAGTGAGATATCACTATGTACCTATTAGAATGGCCAAAATCAGGAAGACTAACAACATCAAAAGCTGCTGAGGATGTGGAGTAACAGGAATTCTCATTTATTGCTGATGGGCATGCAAAGTGCTACACCCATTTTGAAAGACAGTTTGGTGGTTCCTCACAAAATGAACATAATCTTACCATACAATCCAGTACCCATGCTCCCTGGTATTTACCCAAAGGAGCTGAAAACACATCCACAAAAGAGCCTGCATATGGATTTCTACAGCAGCTTTATTCACAACTCCCAGAACTTGGAAGCAACCATGCTGTCCTTCAGTGGGTGAATGGGTAAAGAAACTGTGATATATACAAACAATGGAATATCATTCAGCATTAAGAGGAAATGAGTGATCAAGCCATGAAAAGACATAGAGGAACCTTAAATGCTGTAATTCTGCTGTAACCCAAAACTGCTCTTAAAATACTGTCTGAAAAAGAAAAAAAGAAGAGGCATTCGGTAGGCAAAGCTGGTTCCTGAGTTTTCTGGTGCCAGAGAAAGAGATCTAGAACTTACGTACTAAAAGCAAAACTATTTCACTATTCCAGGTTGCCAAACATGGCTTTGTGTGTCTTCCCTTTTTAAATTTGTCTTTTACACAGTTTTCCTCCATCGCTACCCTCTACCTGCCCCACACCCATGTTTCCTTCTCTGGTAATTTTACAAATTTTTGTAAAATTGGTAAAATGGTATTTTGTAAAATTGGACAAAATATTCAAACTCACTGCATATCCGATCGTACATAGTGAACAAAAAAATGAATTTTTGTCTGGGCCAAGTGTTCTCTCAGAATGAAGGACAAATTTTCTGCAGGTTCCTGAATTAATATGAACTAGTGTCTTGATGACTATGTTATTTCTCTTAAACCGGATCACTGTTTCTATACTCTAGTAAGAATCACGATGCTTTACCCTTTACTCCTCCACTCCCAGGATCTTAATTTGAATATGTCAACCTCTCTGACTGTTATCCAGAGCCAAATCTGTGCTGTGCACCTGGGTCATCCTGCCTATGTGGATCACACTAGCCCAATGGCCAGCGAAATAATATTTTGCCTCGGTCATTCTGATATTTCCAAACCACTGGACAACTCGAGGCAGCCTTGCGTAGAGGTTAGGAGTAAAGACCATTGAACAAAATCACTTGAATCTCTGAAATGCTACATTATTTATCTGAAGAAAATCTTAAGTAAATTTTTTAAATCTCAAAATGCCACAGTTTTCCTATCTATAAAAGGTAACAACAGAAGTGTATACCTCATAGATTTGCTGTGTTGAGTGAAATATATTTGATACGTAGGAAGAATTCAGTAAATCCAGCGGTTCTTACTTCAGCTATCAATTCAATTTTGAGCTAAATTTCTAGATCAGAAAAGCAAATGCAAGGAGTTCACTTTACAAATTCTCATTTTCTTGATAATGGCAAACACCTGTAATTTACCCAAAAGTCTTCTCACACTCGCAGATATTGGCTTAGAAATAAGAGCGCAGTAGGCAGAGCTGTAATTAATTAGAGAGGCTATACCTATTTGCTAGATTATGTGAGATAATAAACTTTGCTTAACCTTGCACTGCACAATAATTACAAATCTCTCCTTGAGCCATGTACTTCTTTGTGCATAGTATGCAACTCTTCCTTAGCCTTAAAATATCTGTCACACCTGATTGGTCTAAAACAAAACAAAATCCTAGATTGTGTGAACCTCAAATCTGATATTAGTTTAGGTTTGCCATAAATTTTTTCTTTATGGGCATTTTTGAACCAATTTCTTGTCTCATCATTCTTTTCTTAATAAAAGCTCTATTGACATATAATTCATGTGACACAAAAATATCTTTTTAAAGTGTACAATTTGGTGGTTTTTAGTACAGTCACAGAGTTATTAAAGCCACCATAACTATCTAATTTCAGAATATTTTCATCATCTGAAAAAGAAACCCCATACCCACTAGCAGTCACTTCCTATTACCCCTTCATTCAGCCTCTGGCAACAACAAACATACTATTTTGGATGTTTCATATAAATGGGTCATAAAATACATGAACTTTTGTGTCTGGCTGCATTCACTTAGTATGAATATTTTCAAGGTTTATCCGTGTTGTTACATGTGTCTGTATTTTATTACTTTTCCTTGATGAATAATATTCCATTTTACAGATATACCACACTTTGTTTACCTATTCTTTAGTTGATGACATTGAGTTCTTTCCACTTTGGGGCTATTAGTTATATCACTGCTATGAACATCAATGTACAATTTTTCTGTGGACGTATGTTTTCAGTTCTCTTTTGTTTATACCTAGGAGTGGAAGATTTTGAAGAATGTTAACATTTTGAAGAACTTTAAAATTGTTTTTCAAGGCAATTTCACCACTCTACATTCCCACAAACAGTGTAGGAGAATTTCAGTTTTTTCACATCCCTGCCAACACTTGCTGTTATGTATCTTTTTGTCTGGGGCCATTCTCAAGGATATGAATTGTTATCACATTGTCTGATTTGTATTTCCCTAATGAATGATGATGTTGAAGTGGGTTTTTTTTTTAATGTGATTTTTGGTTATTTATATTTCCTCTTTGGAAAAATGTGTATTCAAATCTTTGGCTCATTTTTTAAATGTTTGCATTTATGAATTGTAAGAGTTCTTTATATTCTGCATACTAGGCTCTATCAGATATATTATTTGTAAATATTTTCTCCCATTCTGTGGATTGTCTTTTCACTTTTTTCTGTTGTTGTTTAAGGAAGATTAGCCCTGAGCTAACCTCTGCTGCCAATCCTCCTTTTTGCTGAGGAAGACTGGCCCTGAGCTAACATCCATGCCCATCTTCCTCTACTTTATACATGGGACACCTACCACAGCATGGCTTTTGCCAAGCAGTGCCATGTCCACACCCGGGATCCAAACCGGTGAACCCTGGACTGCCAAAGCAGAATGTGCGAACTTAAGAGCTGTGCCACTGGGTGCCCCTCTTTTCACTTTTTTGATGGTATTGTTTAAAGCACAAAAGATTTTAATTTTGAAGTCCATGTTATCAAATTCTTCTTTTGTCACTTAAGCTTTTGGTGTCATAGCTAACAAACCACTGCCTGATCCAAGGTAATAAGGACTTACTGCTATGTTTCCTTCTAAGAATCTTATAGTTTTAGCTCAGTTAAATTTTATATACGGTATGAGCTAGGGGTCCAATTTCATTCTTCAGCGTGTGGACGTCTACTTCCTCCGGTACTATTTGTTGAAAAGACTATTTTTTCCAAATTACTTGTTTTGGCACTCTTGTCAAAAATCAAATGCTCATGGTGCCAGCTTGGTGGTGCATTGGTTAATTTCACACATTCCGTTTCGCTGGCCCAGGGGTTCACTGGTTAGGTTCCCAGGGGCAGACCTACACACCGCTTATCAAGCCATGCTTTGGCAGGCATCCCACACATAAAATAGAGGAAGATGGGCATGAATGTTAACTCAGGGCCCATCTTCCTCAGCAAAAAGAGGAGGATTGGCAGCAGATGTTAACTCAAGGCTAACCTTCCTCAAACAAAAAAATCAATGCTCATAAATATGTATTTATTTCTGAACTCTTATTTCTCTTACTTGATATACTTATTTGTCTGTATGCCCATACCACATAGTTTTGATTACTATAGCTTTGTATTCGCTTTTGTAATTGGCTGGTGTGAGTCTTCCAACTTTGGCCTGTTCTTCTACAAGATTGCTTTGACATATCTAGGTTCCTTACTTTTCCAAAGGAGCTTTAAAATCTCCTTGTTAATTTTTTCAACAAAAGGAAGCTGAGATTTTGATAGGAATTGCATTGAATCTGTGCGCAAATTTAGAGAGTATTGCCATCTTAACAATACTTTCTTTCAATCCATGAACATGGGATGTATTCCATTTATTTAGATCTCCTCTAATTTCTTTCAATGATGTTTTATAGTTTCCACTGTGCAAGTCTTGCTCTTTTTTTGTTAATTCTATTCTAAATTTATACTATTTATACTTTTCTATACTATTATACTATAGGTGAGATTATTTCTTTAATTACATTTTCAAATTGTTCATTGCTGATGTATAGAAACATAATATTCATGTGCTCATTATCCAGCTATAACACTGGTAATATACCCTGTATTTCTAGTGGCTTTTCTAATGGCTTTTCTAAAATTATACATTTTACAGATTATAGGAGATTTTTATATGCTTTATAAAGTTTTCACATATTTTCATGACATTTGTAAATTGTGGAAAATATCTTTTGTAGAGGATAATCCCTGTCTAATTAATTCGAGGAATGGAGAAACTAGACTTCATAGTGGAGTGAATATGGAGTAAATTATTATCTTTATGATATTATATAATATTTAGGAACATTTACTTTAGACCTAGAATTTAAATCTTTGCTTGATTTATCAAATTATGATTCTGATTTATTATTTTAGAACCAAGAAGATGCATGAAAAATTTTCTCTTGCTCAATGGTAACATGTTAAAATATATATATCAATAAAATTCATCTTCATATAATTTTAGATAAAATACTTTTAAATTACATGATATATATATTAGCTTCATCAACTGGGAACCAGAAGTAGATAAATATTATCATAATATCCAAGAATATTTTTACTTCACTAAAATTTTAAAATACTTAAAAAAATAAATTTTACTTCAAAACCTAAGAGAATTGATTCATTCTTCTATTTAAAAATTTTAGAGGATTCTGATGTCATGTCCTTCAGGCAATATGTTTGAATCTCAGAGTATGGCTTTGAAATGGAGGCAAAATCCTGATAACATCATTATGTACAGTTTTCCATGTAGAAACTGGAGTCCAGGGAAAGAAATGTCGTACTATGTCTTCCCTAATTTTCTCGAGCTTGGCTGTATGAAGAAAAATGTCTGGAAAAGTTTCTCGGGTTTGTCACCAGATCCCTGAGGAAAATTACTGTTGTGGCTATAAGTTTCCAAGGCAAAAATTAAGTCATTGGGAAAAGTATAGAGACCTTTGTCCTTAACGCATCTGATCTGGATTCTATAGCTTTCATTTCTATTTGCCTCAAAAAGCATCCACATTTTGATTTTACATTTTTAGATTTCCTTCTCTCACTTTGATAAACTAGATTCCAAGTAAGGCCTATCCACAACAGGGTTTATAGTTATGGGCGTAGGGATCCACCTCCTTCTACACAAGACCACTTTTGTCAGAACGTCACTGCTTTGTGATGTGAGGGAGAAGATGATTAGTCTGAGTTAGAATATTATTTTTATAGGGTCAAAGATGCCCCCTCTCCCAAGTAATATCTGGGAGTAGAACCCTGCCTGAGGGGTAAAAGTAATGTATATGGTTTACCCTCAGTTACTATAAAGCAATCACTAATACTAAAGTTGATCTGGTAATTTGGATGGAAACAAAGTTATCTCCATGTGACTAATTTCTGTTTTATTGATTATATTTCATATATCATAAATCCCTGAGTTGTACTTTATATTTGTCTCAGAGACAAAATTGCTGGCAACTTTCTAACCTTCTGAGGTGCCCTGATCATGAATCATGGTGCATTACCTGTGAGTTGCACTCTACCCATGGTGCCAACCATGACCCACATCGTTAACTTCCAGCCCTGTGAAAACAGTGCAGTCTCAGAATCCTCTGGGGCAATTGCATTCTTGGGACATTCCTGTTTGGAAGCTGGAGCCAGAAGTTTAGGATACAAGAATAGTTTGAATAAAAACCCCAATGTGTCAAATCTTAATTTCACGGTCTTTTCATATTGACGTTACTCTCAGCTTAATAGCCAACAGAAGAGCCATTGCGCAGGGATATGGTCTAATCTCCTGGCAGTGACACTTTCTACGTTAGTAAGCAATTCCTACAATTTCTTATACTTTTTGACAGCATGCAATCCTTGTCAGTAGCGTGAAGATGAAGAGCATACCACAGATGATTTTCTCACTCTTCCTGTTCTGCAAGTGTTTTTCTAAACCATGTACTTGAAGATCACCTCTTCACGTCTCAGTCAAGGCCCTGCAGTCCCAAATGTCTTCCCGACAGCACTCCGAAACTCATGCCAGTACATAAACACATTCTAAATGGCCATAAGACTGAGCGAGGAAATGAAAGAAATAGTGTAGTCTAGTCTAGTTTTTATCAAAGAATGTTTTACCTTTATTTTATAGATAAAGAATTTGAGACCCAGAGATATTAAATTATATATTCAAGGTAGAAATTTTACTTAATGGTGCAGGTGAAAATGAGTATTCACTATACCGCATTGCTTTTAATACTGATCTCTTTTTATATTTTATTAAGCATCAAGCAGTGATCAAGGCCAAATATCTCTTTGATGGGAATGGATGGGGAATATACTCAAGGCAAATTGTGACTGTATGTAATGAAGGAGCAAGGAGTTGAGGAGCTACCAATTCCAATTGTCAGAGTCAATCCCAAGGTAGAAACATAATGTAGTCTTCAGTATTATGCCTGGTACCTAGGAAACCAGGTGGCAATGGCGGAAATGTAATGGTAGTCAATGAAGCAAGATAGTGTCCTTACGAAGAGAACTTTTCCAAGGCTCAAGGCACACAATTGCTGACTGCGACAACTATTGTAATAGCTACAGGTCACCAAAGAAAGAAAATTTGTTCTAGCAGCAAGCAAAGCAATAAACTGACAGCTGCCCAAAAAATAGGATAAGTCAACCTGAAACTAAACAATGCAGTTGGATTGCCGTGAGCTGCATCAGATAGCTTACCAGCCACCTTGTCAGCGAGGAGAGAAATCTAGTTCCCTTAATTTCTGTTTGAGGCTTTATCCAGAGTCTACCCTTTTCTCGCTCTTGTTCTTTCACTTGAATATTCTTAGTGTCCATTGTCAAGGCTTAAAACATTTAATTCATCTGATAAAGGTATAATAATATAGATGCATAGATGCACATATGCCAGACTGGGTTGAGTGGAATAACTATATTAGTATACAATCCAGTCTGAGAAATTCCTGAACATTGTTGTTTTCGGAAAAGCTTTTTTGCGGAAGTACCAAGCCAAGCAAGAAAACAAATCAGGATAGCCCACAGGTTTCAAGTTTTAGTTAATTAATGAAGATTCTATTGTGATTTATTTTATTGTATTTTCTTATTCAAATACAAGTTGCAATTCACTGCCTACTTTTATTTACATAGAATTATTCTTGAAAAGGAATACTACTATAGAGTCTCATTATAGAAAATTGGAGCAAAGCACAAAACAACCTCAAAAATCTCCCATGATTCCATCATTCACAGATGAAAACTGTGTGTATCTTTCCAGTTTTTTACAATCGCTCACACAGTTATACTGCAATCACACTCTCAATATTCTTGTCTTCATTTTTATTTAATAATATAAATAATAAGGTTAATTATTCTTGAGCAACATACATGTTCAAGTTATAACTGTAAAAGAATAATAATATACTGGGAAAAGCATGAGTCATGGACTCTAGAGACAGATTGCTGGAGTTTCAACCCTGGCTCCACCACTTAAAGCTGTGTGGCCCCAGGCACATGTCTCCAATGTGTCATGCTTCAATGTTCTTATTTTGTAAATAGTATTTTAGGTAAAATCTATAGTATCACATTATAATCACACACCATACTGCATGCTCATGATCCCCATAGTTTGATTTTTGAGTTGCTTCTACTTTTCTTTTCCATTTTTTTTACTTTATTATTTTTCCTTCATTTATACAGAATTCTGCAATGACCATTCTTCTAGCTATTCTGAAAAACCTTAGTTATTTCCTTAGGATAAATTCTCAAGTGTAATATTGTAATCAAAGCTTGTGTATCTTTTGAAGATTTTAGATACATAAGACTAAATTATCTTCTAGAAGCACTAGACTAATATACATTTACGTTAATATTATTTGAGGGTTTCCTTGAACCTTTCCACCATGGACATCTGGGTGTGTGTGTGTTTGTATAGAAATTAAATATATTCTGGAGAGTATGTATGTATATTTTAATGTTTGTTGGTTTGACAGGACAATAATTGAAACAAATGGATTCTTATTGCTTACATTAGCTGCACTTTAAGCTTCTGAAGAACAAGGCCTCCCACTGTTGAAGGTATTCACTGTGAAAAACACCTATTTTCATCCTTTTTCACAATCATGAACCTAGAGATAGATAATATAGTCATCTCAACCCACTAAGAAATTGGCTAAAAAATTCTAGGAAAGAGAACATTTTTCCTTTCTCTCCGTTATGAAGAAGGTAGGTTGTGAGTATTTGTAGGGCCCTCAAATATGTTTGCAGACTCAAGTCACTCCAGCTGGATGGACTGAAAACTTCAGACTGAGAATTTAGTTTAACACTAATCCCACACTTAAAGTACTTCCAAGAAACAGCAGAAGCACCATCAAATCTCTCAGACTTGACTCACCTTCAATCGAGGCTCAAGAATTTCCATAGATAAATCTTCAAGAAATCTGACTACCAGAAAAAATGAAACAAAACCAAAAATCTCCCTCTTTCTTTATACACACATAAAGGGGAAACACACATCAGAGTTCAGTTAAAAAGCAGCTGATCTGACTTAGAACTGACCCAGAAATGTTGAGAATATAACCCTGGATTTCCTGCTTGTTTCCCAGTTCTCAGAAAGCATTGAATCCAGATAAATATGGAATGTGAATTTGTGGATGCTGTAACAAGCAGGTTGTATCTGCTCGTCAAAATCATTTGACGACAAGCACATTCTAAAAGATGTGAGGGATGGAGAGACAGATTGCCTGAGAGAAATGGTCCACATTAACATTGTCCTCATTTAGTGCAACTGACTGGGCTCCTTGCAGTAGATAGGCCTGGAAATTGTCTGCAATTTTGTGAGATACTGAAATATTTTGGCTGTGTGTTGAATTACTTATATTGTATTTGTTTAAATTTACTAAATTGTTATGGGAACTAACTGTGGGTAATATGCACAAATTAAAGTGTACAACTCCATAGGTTTAAATATGTATCAACCTGAATAAACTATCCAGTCTGAGATGTACAGTATTACACATCTCCCTAAAAGGTTCCCTTTCGTTCTTCCCAATCAATATCCCATTTCCACAAAAATAACCACCATTCTTACTTATATTACGTTCTCTTTACATTTCCTGTTCCTGAACTTCATGTAAGTGAAATCATACTATGTGTATATTTCTAGTGTAGAGGTGCCGGACTTCTTTTGCTAAACATGAGATTTTTGAAATTAATTCATGTTGTGGAGTATTTAAAATTTGTTTTGCTTTGTTGTTTCTTCTTTTCATAAAATTTCAAACTTACATAAAGTTTATGAAGATAATGCAAGGAAATCCACATATAATCTGTACCTCAATTTGCCAGTAGTTTACATCTTGCCCCATTTTCTCTATCTATCTATCTATCTGTAACTATCTATCCAGATATTTTCTGAACAGTTAACATGGTAACTTGGAGAATTATCTTCTATTGCTCCCAAATACTTATTTGCGCATTTCCTAAGAACAAAGACTTTCTTTTACATAATTACATTCAATTATTAAATTATCACAACCAGGAAATTTAGTGTTGAGTCTATACTGTTACTTAAAATACAGTGTAAAGTCAAATTTCAAGTCCCATAACATATTTTTTTAATCTATTTTTCTTTCCAGACTAAGTCTCCTCTAGCATCATACATTGTATCTGGTTATTTTCCTTCACTTTCTATTAATCTGAAACAATCCCTCAATCTTTCTTTGTCTTTTATAATATTTATAGTTTTTAAGAGTAATGATCAGCTATTTTGTAGACTGCCTTCAGTTTAGGTTTATCTGATGTTGACCATGTAATACACACATTTTAAGCACTTTCAGTAATACCACTAGAGTACTGCGTCATCCTCGTGTGTTAGAGTAGAAGCTTTGTCATGTCAGTTTGTCCCAATTTCTCCCAGTATTGCTATGTTAACTTTGATTAAAGTTTCTCCACTGTAAAGTTATTTATTTCTTTCTTTGTAGAAAATAAATAATTTGTGGAGAGGTTCTTTGAGATTACATAGATATATTGGTCCTTAATAAAATTTTACCCAGGAGTATTTGTATGCATTGAGGATTTTGTAAATATTCTTTTTGTATATTTTAGTTGGCATTCTACTCCAAGGAGGAACTGATTCTCCTCCACTGCTTACATACTTTATTTATTTACATACACGTGAATTCACAGATATGATTCAGTGAATTATAGTCAATTACTTTCATTATTTGCTTTGATGCTCAGATGGCCCCACAGATGGTCAAGATTTCTGTGCCCTTTAGTTTTGCTCCTTTCATAAGATTAAGTAATTCATTACTTCCTGGCACAAAATTATATTTCAAGTTTATCAGGTATTTTCCTTGCCCCTGCCCTACAATTAGCTGTGACCCTTTAAGTGTATCTGGATGGCAGATGTGCTCATTGCTACTGGTATGTCATGGTTTCCTCCCTCTCAGCACTCTCAACAGACAGAGAATATACACATATTTCTATACACATGTCTACATATTTTCTGTATACATACAAATAGAAAAATGACTGACATCTGTTATTGCAATTATAAAAAAGAAAATAAAGTATTGAAGATACAAGTAAAAATCAAGCAAATTTAAAAATGATTGAGAGGATCAGAAAAACGAAATGTAATTTATTTAAATTACAAAAGGAATTGAAATTTAAAAAATCAATGTATGAGTTGAACAGCAGATTAGACTTACATCAAAATACAATCAGCAAACTGAGAGATAGTCCTTAATGGAACACAGAGAAGACAAAGAGACAGGAAATATTAAATAGAAGTCTACAGTGCAGGAAAAACAATTGAGAACATCCAACATATATCTAATTGGATGTCTAGAAGAATAAAAAACTGTGAATTTGGACCTTTTTATATTTGAATAGATAATAGCTGAGAATTTATCAAAACCAACAAATTGGTTCACAGATTCAAACAGCTCAAAAACTTCTAAGAAGATAAATCAAAAGAAATCCACAAAAATGAGAAAAATAAAATGCGAAATAAGAGCATATTCAGGACAGAGTGATTATGTTAAAAGAAACCAGAAAAAGTAATCTGTTTACTTTTGATGGAATTAGAATGGAAGGAAACTTTTAAATACTACATACTGGTAGTAGGACAGTAGAAAAATAATTTGCATTATCAGCATAGTAATTATATTCAACATTCAAAAGGGTCATAATATAACTATACATCCATAAAGTATCTTTTGATGAAAAACCAAAGTTATTTTTTGTCAAAGAAAGCCTACAGTAATTAAAAGGAAAGTGATGTCAGGTTGATAAGAATGGAAGTGCAAACCATAGGTAAAGAAGTTAATGAATGTCCGGAAAAATTCAAGTGAACACTAATAGTATAAAGCAATACCAATTACATATTTTGAGGATAGAAAAAGAGGATAAAAATAAAATATGTGATAACGAAAAAACATAAGTATAAAATGTTGTGATACTCCCTTCACTTTTAAAAAGATAAAGAACAATAAATTAAAATAGAAGACAGTATTAGCAAGAAAATAATATAAAAGGAACAAATAAATTTGAAAGTAAATGATTAATAATGTCAAAATATATTTTCCACAAGACCGAAAAAAAGGAGGATGAATATGTATACAACTTTATGCTACATCTTTTGCAAAGAAACAGGGAAACCTACCCTATTTAAAAGACAAAAATAATCTCCAGAAACAGACCCTGAAAAAACACAGGGCTTGGGTTTATCTGACAAATACTTTAAGAAAATAATCATTAATATGCTTAATGAGCCAAAGGAGAACACAGACAGACAAATAAAGAAAATCAGGAAAAGATATATGAACAAAATGGGAATATTAACAAAGGGATAGAAATCATTAAAAAAAAATTAGAAATTCTGGAGCTGAAAAGTATAGTTACTGAATTGAAAAATTCACTATAGGTATTCAACAAAAGAGCTGAGCAGGCAGAAGCAAGAATGAGATAATTGGCAGACCAATTGAAATTCGTGAGTTTTAGGAGCAAAAACATAAAAAGAATGAGGAAAAGTGTACAGAGCCAAAGAGACTTATGTTACGTGATCAAGTGGGCCAATATATGAATTATCAGAGTCCCAGAAAGATAAGAGAGAGAGAAAACACCAGAGTTTATTTTAAGAAATAATGCCTATAAACTTCAGAAATTTGAGGAAAGATGTGGATATAGAAATACAAGAAGCTCAATGAACTCCAAGTAGTATCAACCTAAAAATCTCACACTGAGACACATTATAATCAAACTGTCAAAAGGCAAAGGCACAGAGAGAATCTTGAAAGCACCAAGAAAACTCATACATAAAGAATTATACGTCATGACCAACTGGAATTTACTCCTGGAATGCAAAGATGATTCAACATATGAAAGTAAATTAACATAATACACCACTTTAACAGAATGAAGGGGGAAAAGCACGCCATCATCTCAACTAATGTGGAAAAAGTGTTTGGCAAAATCCAGTACACTTTAATGATAAAAATCACTCAGCAAACTAGGAATAGAGGGAAACTACCTCAACATACTGATGGTCATCTATGAAAAATCCACTGACAACATCATATTCAATGGGGAAAGACTGAGAACTTTTCCTCTACAATCAGGATTCTTGTTTTCACCAATTCTATTTAACATAGTACTAGAAGAGCTAGTCAGAACAATCAGGTAAGAAAAGAAATAAAAGCATATACATTGAAAAAGCAGAAGTAAAATTATCTTTGTTCACAAACAACATGATTCTATATAGAAAACCCTACAGTTTCTCTATCTATATATAAAAAAAACTTAGGACTAATAAGTTAATTCAGTAAAGTTGTAGGATATAAAATCAACATGCAAAAATCAGTTGTGTTTCCATTCTATGAAGCCAACATCACCCTGATGCCAAAATCAGAAAAGGACAACACAAAGAAGGAAAACTACAGGGCATTATCACTGATGAACATAGATGCAAAACTCCTCAACAAAATTCTGGCAAACCAAATACAGCAATATATTAAAAAGATCATATGCCATGATCAAGTGGGATTTATACCAGGGACACCATGATGGTTCAACGTCTGTTAAGTCAATCAATGTGATGCACCACATTAACAAAATGAGGAACAAAAACTACATGATCATCTCAATAGACACAGAGAGAGCATCCAACAAGATCCAACATCCATTTGTGATAAAAACTCAATAAAATGGGTACAGAAGGAAAGTATCTCAATATAATAAGGTCATATATGACAAATCCACAGCCAGCATCATACTGCATGGGGAAAACTGAAAGCCATCCCTCTGAGAACAGGAACAAGAGAAGGGTGCCCACTCTCACCACTCTTCTTCAACGTAGTACTGGAGGTTTTGGCCAGAGCAATTAGGCAGGAAAAAGAAATACAAGGAATCCAAATAGGCAACGAAGAAGTGAAACTCTCATTGTTTGCAGATCACATGATCTTACATATAGAAAATCCTAAAAAATCCATCGGAAAGCTACCAGAGGTAATCAACAATTACCGCAAAGTTGCAGGGTACAAAATCAATGTACATAAATCAGTAGCATTTCTATACTCTAATGATGAACTAACAGAAAGAAAACTCAAGAACATAATCCCATTCACAATGGCAACAAAAAGAATAAAATATCTTGGAATAAATTTAACCAAGGAAGTGAAAGACCTATACAATGAAAACTACAAGACTTTCCTGAAAGAAATTGATGATGACATAAAGAGATGGAAGGACATTCCATGCACATGAATTGGAAGAATAAACATAGTTAAAATGTCCATACCACCTAAAGCAATCCACAGATTCAATGCAATCCTAATCAGAATCCCAATTACATTCTTCACAGAAATAGAACAAAGAATCCTAAAATTCATATGGAGCATCAAAATACCCCAAATTGCTAAAGCAATCTTGAGAAAAAAGAACAAGCTGGAGGCATCACAATCCCTGACTTCAAAATATACTACAAAGCTATAGTAATCATAACAGCATGGTACTAGTACACAAACAGGAACACAGATCAATGGAACAGAATTGAAAGCCCAGAATTAAAACCACACATCTTAGGAGAGCTAATCTTCGACAAAGGAGCTGAGAACATACAATAGAGAAAAGAAAGTCTCTTCAACAAATGATGTTAGGAAAACTGGACAGCCAATTGAGAGAGAATGAAAATAGACCATTCTTTTACATCATTCACAAAAATAAACTCAAAATGGATCAAAGACTTAAAGGTAAGACCTGAAACCATAAGACTTCTGGAAGAAAATATAGGCAGTACACTCTTTGACATCAGTCTTAAAAGGATATTTTTGGACACCGTGTCTTCTCAGACAAGGGAAACAATAGAAAAAATAAACAAATTGGTCTTCATCAGACTAAAGAGCTTCTACAAGGGAGGGAAAATAGGGTTGAAACAAAACCACAACCCACGAACTGGGAAAAAATATTTGAAAATTGTATATCTGACAAAGGGCTAATCTTCATACTATATAAAGAACTCACACAACTCAACAACACAAAGTCAAAAATCCAAATTGAAAAATGGGCAGAGGATATGAATAGACATTTCTCCAAAGATGATATATGGATGGTCAGTAGGCACATGAAAAGATGCTCATCATCACTGATCATCAGGGAAACGTAACTCAAAACTATACTAAGATATCACCTTACATCTGTTAGAATGGCTTAAATAACCATAACAAAAAATAACAAATGTTGGAGAGGTTGTGGAGAAAAAGGAACCCTCATACACTGCCGGTGGGAATGCAAACTGTTGCAGCCACTACGGAAAACAGTATGGAGATTTCTCAAAAAATTAAAAATAGAAATACCATATGACCCAGCCATCCCACTACTGGGTATCTATCCAAAGAACTTGAAATCAGCAATTCAGAGACCCATGCACCCCTATGTTCATTGCAGCATTATTCACAATAGCCAAGATGTGAACGCAACCTAAGTGTCCATCAACTGATGATTGGATAAAGAAGATATGGTATATATATATATATATATATGTATATATATATATATATACACACACACAATGGAATACTACTCAACCATAAAAATGGATAAAATCTTCCTTTTCAAAACAACATGAATGGACCTTGAGGGTATTATCTTAAGCGAAATAAGCCAGATAGAGAAAGACAATCTCTGTATGACTCCACTCATATGCAGAAGATAAACAAACACATGGGAAAAGAGACTAGATTAGTGGTTACCAGGGGAAGGGGGGGTGGGCACAAAGGGTGAAGTGGTGCACCTATAATATGACTGACAAAAAATAATGTACAACTGAATTTTCACAAGGTGTTAAACTATCATAACCTCAATTTAAAAAAAAGGTTAAAAAAAAAAGATTGACATGAGTGAATGCTGGCAAGGCTGAGGAAGAAGAAACTCAGGCATTATTTCTGGCAAATAGTAAAGGCAGTTTAGAAAAGAGTTTGGCAGTTTCTTAAGAAGTAAAACATACACTTGCAAGAGGAACCAGCCATTCTGCTCCTAGGCATTCACCAAAACATGTATGTCCATAAAGATATGTGTACTATGAATGTTCACAGCAGTTTTCTTTGTAAAATACAAGCCAAATGTCCATCACCCAGTGTCTCCACAAACAAATTGTGGTGTAAGCAGGCAATGGAATACTAGCCTAACTTAAATGTGAATGAGAGAGTGATGTCTGCAAGATAGCTGAATAAAATGTCCCTCACTCGAATTCCCCTCTCAATGACAATAATTTGGAATTCATTCACAGACAAAAGTGCCTTTGTGGTCGCTGTGGGATCTAGGTAACAGACTGTAAACTCCTGGTGCAGCCCAAGAACCCAGAAAGGAATTTTGAGAAGACAGATCTGCATCCAGGTGGATGCTCGCTGACCATAGTCCCAGGTGTAGACCTGGAAACAGCTCCCTGGACCAAGGAATCAGCTGCTGCCCCATTTGGCTTTGGTTCTGCCCAGCACCGTACACCAGGGGATCCAGGGGTCTTGCCCACCAGTGTGTTGGATAACAGGCATATAGATCTTGGTCCCAGCTGTGGATCCTGACATAGCCTGTGAACTGGCTCTAGCTCCTCTTGGTGCCCATGAAGAACACTGATCTAGACAATCACCTGAGAGAAGAGAGACTTTGAGAATTCCAGGTGTCCAGGGGAGAAGTTCCAGCACACCACTGGAGCAAAAAAAATTCCAAGATGGGATGCTTTGAGGAGGGTAAGAAAAACAATCCAACATTACCTGCATCAAATCTTCCCCAGGCAGTACAACGAAGCACCATGAGAGACCTGCTGGCCTGTGATTTCTCCTATAGAGGTAAAGTGAGGGCCTGTGAGTAAGGGCCCAGCTCCCCAGCTGAGCAGGCTGCCCAGAGGCCCATTTCTCTCTCATTCTATGCAGAGTACTGAGTTGTGAATGCATGACTGGAGGGCAGCAAACAGCTGAGAGAACAGCCAAGGCTCAGAACAGAATGTGTCAAAGGGACTCAGATCCTACTAACAGCTTCAGGGACTCCATCAGGAGGCTTGCCCTTGAACCGCTGGGGCCACCTCGCCACAGGTCCCCCCACCTGGCCCATAGGCACCCCCAGTGCTTGGTATATCTCACCCGCACATACCCCCATCCCATGGTCAGCTCCTTATGCATGCTCCCAGTGTGGGCAAGAGCAAGCTTTTGTAGACAGCTAGTGAGCACTCACAGAAAACCAGCCTGATTCTGTGGAGCTGGGAGAAACCATAAACTTGAGCATACACCACCCACTAGGGAAAGCAAAAGGGAGGCTGTCAGCACTTTGCCTGGCTCTGCAGATGGCGTGATATTGATGTGGGGTCGGTGAGCCAAGGAGTCGAAAGAAAGGTTTCTTGGACTCTCAAGATCTGGCAGTAGTGCTCTTTTTATTTAGAGAATAGTGTGGAATAGCATGGGGACAGGACCCATGGGCAGTCAGAGCTTCTGCTGCCCTGAGTTGAGGGTTAGGGCTAATTTTATAAGGCATGAGTACATGACTTATTTTTACTGGAAAAAGAAAAGATGATGTAAAAAGCCATTAAATGATTTCAGTGCAGATGGGGTCTGGTTATTGTGCGGTCATGTAACTTTTAGATACGAATCTGGCCATATAGATCGGCATGTAGGTGAGGATGTCCTGGGCTTCTCTCCCTGGGGCAGCCCTAATTCATACCATAAAAAAATCCACTGGGTCATATAGTTTGGCATGTAGGCGAGGTCACCTTGGGCTTCTCTAGCTGGGGCAGCCTTAATCCACATCAGTATTATATATAGAAAACCCTATAGTCTCCACCAAAGACCTGTTAGAACTAATCAATGAATTCAGTAAAGTTGCAGGATACAAAATCAACATATAGAAATCAGTTTCATTTCTATACACTAACAACAAACTATCTGAAAAAGAAATAAAAAAAGGCAATCTCATTTAAAATAGCATCGAAAAACATAAAAAAGCTAGGAATAAGTTTAACCAAGGATGTGAAAGATTTGTACTGAAACTATAAGACTGGTGAATAAAACACAGGTAAATGGAAAGATATCCCATGTTCAAGGATCAGAAGAATTAACATGTTTAAAATGTCCACACTACCCCAAACCATATACATATCCAACGCAATCTATCAAATTTCAATGGCATTTTTCACAGAAATAAAAAAATAAATCCTAAATATCACATGGAACCACAAAAGACTCCATATAGCTAAAGTAATCTTGAGAAAGAACAGAGATGGAAGTATCATAATTCCTGATTCCAAACTATATGACAAAGCTATAGTAATAAAAACAGTATGGTACTGGCATAAAAACAGACACACAGATCCGTGGAACAGAATTGAGAGCCCAGAAATAAACCCTCTCGTAAATGGTCATCTAATATTTGACAAGGGTGCTAAGAATACTCAATGGGAAAAGGATAGTCTCCTCAATAAACGATGCTAGGAAAACTGGACAGTCAAGATGCAAAAGAATAAAATTGAACCCTTATCATACATCACACACAAAAATTAACTTGATATAGATTAAAGATTTAAAAGTAACACTTGAAACTGTAAAACTCCTACATAGAGGAGAAGCTCCTTGACATGAGTCTTAGCATCAATTTTTTTGGAGATGACACCAAAAACACAAGCAAAAAAGCAAAATCAGCAAGTGGGACAACATCAAACTAAAAAAGCTTCTTCATAAAAAAAGTAACAATTGACAAAATTAAAAGGCAACTTCTGGAATTGGAGAAAATATTTGCAAACCATATATCGTATAGGGTTAATATCCAAAATATATAAGAAACTCATACAACTCAATACCAATGAAACAAATAATCTG
This sequence comes from Equus caballus, assembly GCF_041296265.1. Classification (NCBI taxonomy): domain Eukaryota; kingdom Metazoa; phylum Chordata; class Mammalia; order Perissodactyla; family Equidae; genus Equus; species Equus caballus. The sequence goes on from NC_091688.1 coordinate 94,494,253, forward strand.
CTTTAAAAATGGGCAGAGAAACTAAACAGACATTTTTCCAAAGAAGATATCTAAATGGCCAACAGATCCATGAAAAGATGCTCAGCATCACTAATCTTTAGGGAAATGCAAATCAAAAGTATAAGGAGATATCACCTCACACCTGCTGGGATGTCTGTTATCAAAAAGTCAAGAGATAACAAGTGTTGGTGAGGAGGTGAAGAAAAGGGAACTCCTGTGCACTGTTGGTGGGAATGTAAATTAGTATAGACACTATGGAAAACGACAGGGAGGTTCTTCAAAAAATTGAAAATAGAGCCAACCCTGATGGCCTAGGGGTTAAATTTCAGCCTGCTCCACTTCGGTGGCCTGGGTTCAGTTACTGGGTGTAGAACCATGCCACTTGTCTATCAATAGCCATGCTGTGGCTGTGGTTCACATAGAAGAACTAGAAGGACTTGCAACTAATAAACAACTATGTACTGGGGCTTTGGGGAGGAAAAAAGGGGGAAAAAAGGAGTGGAGGATTGGCAACAGATGTTAGCTCAGGGAGAATCATTCCCAGAAAAAAATAAAAATAAAAATGCAACTGTCATATGATTTGACAATTTCATTTCTGGGTATATATCTGAAGGAAATGAAATAAGCATTTCAAAGAGATGTCTGCACTTTCATGTTCATTGAAGCCTTATTCACAATAGCCAAGAAACGGAAAAATCCTGTGTCCATCTACAGATGAACAGATAAAGAATCTGTGAGTCCCATATTCAATGGACTATTATTCAGCCCTAAAAAAGACAGAAATCCTGTCATTTGCAGCAACAACATGGATGGGCCTTATGCTAAGTGAAACAAGTCAGACAGAGAAAGACTAATACTGCGTGATCTCACTTATGCATGGAGTCTAAAAACGTTGAATTTATAGAAACAGAGAACAGAACAGTGGTTGCCAGGGGCTGGGAGATGGGGGAAATGGGGAGATGTTGGTCAAAGGGCACAAACTTCTAGTTATAAGACAAATAAGATCTAGGGATTTAATGAATCGCAGGGTGACTTTAATTAACAATATTGCATTATATACTTGAAAGTTGTTAAGACAGTAGATAGCAGAGGTTCTTACCACACACAAAAATGGTAATTACGTTAGGTGATGGATGTGTTAACTAACCTTATTGTGCTACTCATTTTGCCATATATATGTGCATCAAATAATCACATTGTACACCTGAAACTTACACAATTTTATGTCAATTATATCTCTATAAAGCTGGGAAAAAATGAATGAACAGTTTATCCGTGCAGTAATATTAATACATTTCAGAACTATTATGCTGAGTGGAAGAAGCCAGCCAAAAGAAGCACAAACTACAATTGCATTTACATAAAATACCCGAAAAGATAAACTAATCTTTGCGGTAGAAAGCAAATCAGGAGTTGCCTGTGGATGGTGAGCAGACAGAGGAATGAATTACAAAGGAAACTTGGAGATCATGGAAAGTTCAATATCTTGATTTTGGTGATAACTTCTTGTGCCTATACTCACCCAATTGTACATTTTAAATATGCCCAATTAATTGTATGCTATTTATAACTTTATACGTTTATTTCAAAAACTTACAATTTCTTATTCCATTTTGGCACCTCCCTTTGCTCCCTCATGCCTCAGCTCTCAGTCTAAATTTGGACACAGTCCAGGATTGGAGATGATGGGAATATATTCTGTTCTTTCTTTTCCCTTTATTGTGCTATACTTCCCTCTTCCATGTCTTATTGGTACTGGTTGTAGGAAGAGGAAAGATGGGAGGAAAAAGGGCAATAGAGAAAAGGCTTCTTTACTTAAATAATGATCTTTGTATTCCTCTTTTTGCTGAATGTGTTCTGTAATGGAAGACATCCAAATGTTTGCTCTTTCCTGTGGAATACTTCTATGAGTTCTTTTTTTTTTGTTTGTGGGTTTTTTTTTGCTGAAGAAGATTTGCCCTGAGCTGATATCTGTGCCACTCTTCCTCTATTTTGTATGTGGGTTGCCACCTCAGCATGGCCACAGACAAGTGGCATAGGTCTGTGCCCAGGAAGAGAGCCCAGGTCGCTGAAGCCAAATTTTTACACTAGGCCACAAGGCCAGGCCCTGTGAGTTCTTGATACACTGTCCTCAATAGACCCTAGGGAGTTCATACTATTTGACAAGGGCCAGGGTCTTTTGTGCCATCTCCTTAATGACTGCTTTGTAGATGACACCTTCTTGCTCATTCTGGTCATTTCCTTGGGTAGGGAATATATCAAGACAGCTCATATAGCCTTTTTTTCTTTGGTGTCAACATGGCCTTCAGGAAAATTACTCGGTTCTAATTGTAATAGGCTGGATATGGGAGATCAGAAAATATTGTCAAAGGATCCAATTAGTCACCTTCTTTAGAATGTCGCGGCATTTATCTTTCACTCTCCTTGGGTACAATATTTCACTTCAGATTCCAACACAATAGAAAAAGATGTGTGTGTGTGTATGTGTGTATACACTTCACACTTTGAACTGCTCTTTCACTTTTAGTGACTTGAGGGAGGGAGAGCACATTGCAGGAGCTTCATCTGCTACCTTTATCCCATCCACCTCTCAGTCTCCTTCTCCAATGACATGATCTTTAATTATTTTAATAAAACTGTCAAATCACTGGGAAGGGTTATCTGAATTATTTCTCTGTGTCAAACATTTTCTGGAGAAGTCCTGAGCAGTGAGTAAATCTGCGGTGCTGACTGAACGTGTGAGATCTTCTCAGACAATTTAAGTGATAAGCACCCTGCTTAGATGTGGAGCTGGGACAGGTCGAGAAGTCTCTGTATTCACTGAAATTGAGGATGAACAAGAGTTAAATAAATAAAGTGTCAGACAAACAGATAGCATAACATATCTAAATTGACCTCTTAAAATAATTTAAAAATCCAGAAGATGATGACTTTTGGTGTATGGCTCAGACACTAGTCCAACTAATTCTCAAAGCATTAGTCACAGAAAATAGAGTAAATACAAATACATATTAAAACCTAAATCATTATTTTCTATAATAAAATTCAATCACAATGTGTGTATGGAAAATCTAGTAACATGAGTTCTCCAGAATTTCCAAAAAGTAGTGCAACACATTAAAATAAATGACAATATTGCAATACAAATTAACATAAGACATACATTTGACAACTATTAAAACCACATGGAACTTCTTGTGTTATATACACATTTTAAAGGAATTTCATTTATATTCCTTAATTGAGCATCAACAGAATAAACAGTGAGACAAAAAAGGTGCATCCTTCAGAAATTGCTTTGCATAATTTGTGCAATAAATGTAAAGTTTGAAAGGGAAAGCTGAATTGCTTGACAAATAATTCTTATTACCATCTAATAATTTGATAGGCATGATAAAACATCAAAAAGCATAGAGTTTCTTAAATAACATACTTAAACTTAAATACGTAAAAGTTACTTCTAAGAAAGTTAGACAAATCAAGGTGTTTTTGGAAGAAAATCTACTGTCTTAAAAGATACTTATTCTATGGGGATAATATAACTTGTAATAGTATTTTTCATGCCAAAAGAAAATACATTCCTTATTTCTTTCACTCATTCCCTCTCCAATACCTGTTGACTACATTTCATTTCTATTCAATAAGTATATTAGCCAACTTTGTGCCATACATAGAGCTAATCCATGGTCAGACAAAAGTAACCAAATGTTTAACTAACAATAAGCAGCTCACAGTCTAGGGCAGGCGAGCTGACAAAACACAAAAATACAGCGAGATAAGCAAGATGTAGAAATATTTTAATGCTATAAAGTAACTTGCCCAATGACAAATAGCAAAGAAGTGGCAGATGTGGGTTTTGAATCCATGGCTATAAAACACAAAACCTTGTGTCATCACAAGGGGGCCTCCCAATGCTGGCTGTCAGTTTGAGGAAATAGGGTTAAAATATGGAAATAAGAACAACAGAAACTGATATAAAATCTAAGGCAACAAATACATGATCATTTAGAAAACAGATTAAATTGTGTTGAACAGATACCTATTTTGTATGTTTTTTAGAATAGACTTATCTACTGTCCAATACAAGGATGACATCCCTAATGTTAGTATTTAAATGTTTAGTCTACTATTATATCATAGCTTTGAATAAATGCATTTTATGTCCCCTAAATATTACATATTTGTATCATCAAAATTAGTTTAATCAGCAAGTTGTACTTTTTGTTATTGACATTTATTTCTATGCATAATACACTGTGACCTTTGTGCTAAGAAATACCAAGTCATAAAGGTTCACCGCCAACATCTATTTTAATGACATCAAAAAATAAAATATTTTAAGCTCCATAATATAAGTGTACCCCAAATCCAAATGCATTTTGAAAAATTAAGAATTTTTAAAACTTACAAGCAGGCTTAATGGCACAAATACGTTTAAAAGTGATTCAATTAAGATACCACTGAAGTGTCAAAAATATTTTGGGGGCCAGAGGAAAGTTGCCAGAGAGTAAGAGAAAACTTGGCAGCAGCTTGCATGGATTGATAATTGTAAACACTTCTGACCATCAGTCAGAGTTAAAGCAAATGTTTGTTGTGACACAGAAAACTAGGAATGAAGCAAGAACTTAGATCATGTTTTCTAAAAGGTTCTTACAGAATAAGCACAGGCATTTTGTTGCCTGTTGAGATTATGGGTAGATATTTGAAATTTACTGGAATGAATCAAGTAATCACTCAATTCCTTTGTTTGGCCTCTGTGGGTAAATATAAAAGAGAGAAATGGCTACATCTTTAGATATTGGAAATAGTTTTAGTATCAACATTGCACAATTAACTTTTTCACTTATAAATTGTTAAAAGAAAAATATTTACAAATTATTTGCTCAAATTTTATCAATCTAAATGCCTACGAGTTTGAGTTACATGATGCTTGTGCAACAAGATAATTAGTAAATATAAGCTCTAAGGTAACATTCAACTCATTCTGAAGTTTCAATCTCTCCAACTTCACACACTAGTTCCATGACATTAATATATTATTGTGATATAGATAGTTAATATTAATTTAAGATATTATTTACTAGCTGTTAACCAGTTTCTCCCAAATTATATTTATTTTACTATTTAAAAATAAAATTGTAAAATACTTGCTTTAGTTTTTAAAAATCTCTTGTATTTATAAATATAGTTGGGGGCCAGCCCCGTAGCTGAGTGGTTAAGTTCGTGTACTCCAGTTTGGCGGCCCAGTGTTCACTGGTTCAGATCTTGGGTGTGGACCTATGTGCTGCTCAACAAGCCATGCTGTGGCGGCATCCCACATAGAAGAACTAGAGTGACTACAACTAGCATATACAATTATGTACTGCGGTTTTGGGGATAAAAAAAAGAAAGGAAGACTGGCAATAGATGTTAGCTCAGGGCCAATCTTCCTCACCAAAAAAAAAAAACAAACCCAAAACAACAGTTGATTCTCATTCTTCAAAGTAATTATATTCTAGAAAGTAATCATGAACACTTAATTAGCCAATACTGAATTATTACTCCTAGCAGAAATAAAGGATTAGGCTCCTGTGAGCCTCTGGTCATATTTCACCAACTAAGCAATACATAACCTTGTATTTTGTGCGTTTGTATTTTAAGTCATCTTATTTAATATATATGGCTGATTCATTAATACTGAATTCATGGTCAACAGCAACATAACTCATGCCTGAACAAAGTTTATCTAACACACGTATTTTCTCCATGAGGCACATCACAGAATTCTTGTGCTTAGGAATACTAGACAGTACTTCAGCTCAAGGGCAATTTTAACAGCAAAATCACCAACAAAGCACTTGGAAATGCAAAAAAACTCAAAAAACAATGGGATTAAGTACACCCTGTAACGACACTTGTTCACAGCATGAGAGCTGAAACAAGAAAGCAGCTCCCCTCCTGTTCCGCCTCAGCTGGGAACGTGCATGTCAAGCGATGCACATTTTTCACTGCTCTACTTTTCCAAATGCCTTGGAAGCAGCCTCAAGTATTGCTTTGGGGGTTACAAATAAATTTTAGTGTCTAGGCGAATTTGCAAATATGGAATCTGAAAATAATGAGGCTCGACAGTATGATGATATATCTGTATGTCAGGTGCAGCTATATTCTCTGTATTTTGAGGAGTTTCTTTCAGGCTTGAGATGAATGACAACAAACAGATTATGGCATTTTGCTGATCCTCTCCTCTCAGGCCCTTCTTTACAGAAATACCTGAAGTAAATATCTCTTGTCGCTGTTATGAGTAGTAAGGTTACTATTGTTATGAATAGTAAGGTTACTAGATGCAGTGGCTGGCTAGCAGGATCTTTTGACTTTCTGAATTATAGATTACTAATATTTTGATCAAATATTTTCCCTGATTTTGATAAAAAATTTTGGCATTAAATACATGTATGAGACATGAATGGGTACAAATATATATAAGGAGAACCAATAATGACGTCATGTGCACCAGTGTGCTGTTACAATTGATGCCTGTCCTCATTGATCAGGGTCAATTTTAATTGGTCAGACATAGCTTTCAATTGATCAATCTTATGCTATATCATTAAATATTTTGTATATCATTCCAGTAGGTAAGTATATGTACATTTTCCTTCTATTTCCATTATACATAATATTTCATAATCTTAGAATCTATTAATAAAATTGAACAAAAATACATTTAGGTTAAAGGTCAGCAATTTTATATTAGAATGAAGAAAACTAGAAGAATTTGAAAAGTTTACTAAATCTCAAATTTGCATGGGAAACGAGTAGAAAAAGAAAAACCAGAGAATCAAGACAAAAGGCTAAAAAGTGTATGTTGAAATTGATATGACAATCTGGAAAAGGTAAAACTATGCTAACAGAAATCAGATCAGTGGCTGCCAGAGATGGAGGATCGAGGGAGGTGATTGGATACAAGGAGGCACAAAGGCACTTTTTGGGGTGATATAGATTTTTTAAAATGGATAAATTTAACAATGTTAAGATTAGGGACTTCTGTTCGTCAAATGACACCATCAGAGAGTAAAGTAGTCCACAGAGGCAAGGAGGTATTGCAATTGCTCCATCTACAAAGTACGTGTATTCAGGACACCCAAGGAAAAGGGCTGAAGACTTGAGCAGATATTTCAAAGCCAAGGGCACCCAAACAACTAAGAAGAATCTGAAAAGGTCCTTAAATGCGTTAGTCATTAAGGCAATGCAAATTAAATCCCATTAAAAGAGGCACCAAAATAGGTAAAATAAAAGGAAAATATGGGAAATAGCAAACATAAGAAAGGATTAAAACTCATGGATCTTTCCCACACTCTTCCATGGAGAGTAAATTGGTTCAACCATTTTGTAAAACTGGTATTTTTTACTAAAGTTGAATATATGCATACCATATAACCCCTCAATTCTACTCTTAGGTTTATTCTACAGAATATGTTCTGCAGAATATATTCTCTGTCTATATCTACCACATACATTTTTATGTTCATCAATAGACTTGTACCAGAGTGTTAATAGCAACACCTTGAGTAAATTCTAAAACTGGAAATTACTCAAATGACTATCAATAGTTGACTGTGTAAATAAGTTGTGGTGTTTATGTGATGATGGAATTCTATAATCCATGAAAATTAATTGACTACAACTATATTCAACTAAATGTTTGATTTTTACAAATATTTTATTGAGCAAAAAAGAAAAAAAACAAAAGAGCACATTCTGTAGGACTTCAAACAAATCTGTGTCCAAAAAAGGAAAAAAACTTACTTTTGTTGGAAAGGGGTTTGAAAGGGGCACAAGATATACTTCTGGAATTCTGGTAACACTGTGTTTCCTGATCTGGTTTCTGTTTACATACATTTTTTCATTTTCATAAAAATTCTTCTAGCTGTTTAATAAGATTTCTGAATATTTCTGAGCAGACATTATATTTCAGTAAAAAGTTTTAAAACACATAGATGTACCCATACACAAATAGGTGACTTCTGGGAATTTAAAATTTTTCTAATCTTAATATATTTGCTTATTTCATTTGTTTGTTTCCCCAGGGGTAACTGAGACTCACCCAAGCTTGTTTACTATTGAAAAGCTCTGGATTTTTGCGTAGCTGGTGGAAAGACGCTGACTGCTCTGGCCTTAGAACGTCTGTGAGTGTTCTGGCTCACAGAAGGTCCATTCTTTTGAGTTTGCTCTCTTTTAAAAGTACCTGCTTCTGGGTGTCTTTGCAATAAACTGGAATGAAATGTCAGCGACTGTTTCCCCTTTAGTCTTCAAGACTTTAACTATCAAGCTTACTCAAACTTAAGACCCTTTTTAGCTTTAATGTCTTATATATGATTTCAGCTAATAGGATTATTAGAGACTGTCTTCTGCTGTTTCCTAAGAAGGACAAAAAATTACTACCTCATAGGTAAAAGGTTTTTATAAAATTCTCTATCTCACAGAGCTTAATCTCATGTTTGTTTCTAGTTGATTATGAAGCTTTCTGTGATATGACAGCTCTGACACTAATCCTATTCGAAATCTGTCGGGATAGCCCCCGAAATCTATGGAAACTTCCCATCCCTATCTCAACTCTACCTTATTAATTTTGCAAATAACACAGAAATACTAATTAAACACCTTTCTTATTTTCTAAATATTTGCTACAGATTTAACAGTCTTATGTTTTACACACTAGTTTTCAATAGATCAGCCATTGTATTTGTTTTTGTGACTTAGATATTATAAATATAAATGAATTGAAAACATCCTCTAAAAATCTGTGAAATTAACAGTTAATAATCCATGGTCTGTTATTAAGGAAGCTTAATCTCACACAAAATTGTGAAAATAGTGCTGTGCTTTTTCAGGTGCTCATTTATTTCCCATGCAGTAAACATTCACACCTTTTTGTCTTATAATCTATTAACTTTTAAAATTTATCTCAGTAAAGTTATGTCCACACTAACTTTTAGATAACTTACCATTGCTTCTATTGTCATGATTCTCAAATGTTGGTTGCATAAAATTTACTGGACTGTTTGTTTAAAAACGGAGATCACCTGTATCACCATGTTCATTGCAGCATTACTTACAATAGCCAAGATATGGAAACAACCTAAGTGTCCATCAATGGATGAACACATAAAGGAGATATATATACTTGCACACTCACACACATACACACTGAAATACTATTGAGCCATAAAAAAGAATGAAATCTTGCCATTTGCTACGATATGAGTGGACCTTGAAGACATTATGCTAAGTGAAATATGTCAGATAGAGAAAGATACATACTGTAAGATCTCACTTATATGCAACACCTAAAAACAAAACAAAACAAAAGAATCAAACAAAAAACAAGCTCATAAATACAGAGAACAGGTTGGTGGTTGCCAGAAGAGAGGGTTTGAGGGTGGGCAAAACGGGTGAAGGGAGTCAAAAGGTACAAACTTTAAGTTATAAAATAAATAAGCCATAGGGGTATACTGCAAGGTGGATAGAGTTAATAATACTCTATTGCATATTTCAAAGTTGCTAAGACAGTAAATCTTAAAAGTCCATATCACAAGACAAAAAAAAAGAACAATTTTTGTAACTATATATGGAGATGGATGGTAGCTAGACTTATTGTGTTGATTATTTCACATTGTTTACAAATACCAAATAGTTATATTGTACACCTGAAACTAATATAATATTATTCATCAATTATATCTCTAAAAAAAATAGAGATCATTCCCATACCTCATTCCTGGAGATGCTGATTTTGCAGGACTAAAGAGAAAATGTCACTTCTCCAAATCTTTTGCTTACTCTCAAAGCAAAATTTTGGGGTACTTCCCACTGGTGTTTATGTTGAACTTTGTACTAACTCTACTGTAGTTTTTATTATTTTGTGTTTTAATCATTTGTCTACATGTGTCAATTTCTAACCATAACTGTATAATTTTGAAGGTAGAAAACAACCTTGAGAAATTCACCCAGCATAAGTTTCTCAAGCTCAATCATGCATTCACTGGTTCATTAAAAAGAAGTTTTTGTTTGTTTTTTTTTTTATTTTCATTATCTACTATGTTCTAGGAATTGGACTAGATATTGAGTTACAAAAACAAAAAACTAAGACTCTGTTGTTGCCCTCACACGTGTAAAACTGCTCTTATTAGAATTACCACTATTCCAGCTACTACTAGTGGTAACAGCAACAGGAACAATCTACCACAACAGCAATAACAAAATATCTATGGAGTCTTTATTATAAGAACATTACTGTATTTTGATGACTACAGCAACTTGTTGAGTTAGGAATTATTAATGACCTTATTGCTTCTCCAGCAGAAGAGGAAATTAAAACTCAGAGAGGTTAACTAAACGTTTCAAGTTCTTCCAGTCAATATTCTCTCAAAGCATCATGAATAGAGTAAAAGTAAATGTGGTAACTCTGCGAATAGAGATTATTTATGTGAATGATGGATAAGGAACTATTATCTAATAGTGACGGTAGTGGGTGTGGATCAAGAAAAGCTTCAGGGAGGAGGTGACTTTGAAGGAAGAACAATTAGGTATTTTGCAGATAGAGATGGGTGTATGATGAGGGTTAGGAGGGAGGGTATTGTATATTATAGGAAGAAAGGAAAAGTTAAACCAAGCACTGAGGTAGAAACACATTTCATGCAAAACTTGAGGAGCATGGTGAGAATGGGTCATCTGGTGAGCGGTCACGGGGCTCAAAGGGAATCTTGAAAAGGTGGCTTCAATAAAATGATGAAGCAGACAATAGTTACAGTGGTTTCAGTTCTGAAAGCTAGATTTCTTGGTTCACGATTATAGTTTATGAATAGATTTAGATTAAAATAAATCAAAGAAGATTGAAAATGAACAGACATAACTGTTTGTCTCACAAATTAAGATTTAGGTAGCACAAAGTTCTCCCCCATATTTACCAAAAAAAGGTAAAAACTTTTATTTGAGATGTAGTAAAAGTTTCTTATCCAATCAGTCTTGATTAACTCTGAGCACAGTAGCTCCAGCACCTAGAAATATTTGTTAAATACATAATTGAATGAGTGATGTTAATTTATGCAGTGGAAGGCGATGGTTTTGTCTGGATTATGTCACAGGTCTAACAACTGGAAGTGTGAGCACGAAAGAGAGAAGATTTCTTTATTCTCATTATTATTTTATTTTAGAGCTTTATAAAGAGAAAACTGATCTTTAATTCATAAAAAATAACTATAAGAAATATGGTCTCGTTATTCATAAAATATTTTATTCAGTTGTTAAATGTCCTTAAAATATATCTTCAGAGATGCACTAAGTTTTGTCATCTATTCTGCAGCTTGTCTTCTGCCAGTTGAAGGTTTATGAATGTAACAGTTCAAATTAAAATTGCTAATCCTGGACTTGAAAAAAAAAGACAGTGAGAAATATGCATTCATATTTTAACTGGTACATTTGACTCAGAACAACTAATTCTGTCAAGTAAGAAAGCACCCAGTGCATTCTTTCTTGTAGATGAATGAAAATTTTTCACAGAATGTTTAAAATCTTCTCATATACAACTAAAAGAAATGACTTAGTGCAGCCCCAGCATACAAGTGTCTTATTAAAACAATGTTCTTTGGAAAACTTTATCAATGAAAGAAGACGAATGGATTTAATTAGACCTTAAGGAGAAAGAACACCAAGCACAAGGATAATTAGATCAGAATGTGTTAATATCTATCTTGGTTAAAAGACAAATCAGACACTTAAGTACACAGAAATTTAAATAAAAAATCTTGTCCAGTAAGTAATCTACAGATCATCTGGACTCCAGATGGGCATGGATAAAGGGACTAAATTCAATGCCCCTGGCAAAAGGCACTGCTTTATCATACTTCAGTAATTGCCATAGTGGTATGCTATGGAAATCAAGGTCTACTTATTCAAGAAAATAATATAGGGGCCGGCCCCATGGCCGAGTGATTAAGTTCTCATGCTCTGCTATGGTGGCCCAAGTTTTCACTGGTTTGGATCCTGGGCACGGACATGGCACTGCTCCTCAAGCCATGTTGAGGCAGCATCCCACGTGCCACAACTAGAAGGACCCACAACTACAATACTATGTACTGGGGGGCTTTGGGAAGAAAAAGCAGAAAGAAAAAATAAAATAGATTGGCAACAGTTGTTAGCTCAGGTGCCAATCTTTAAAAAAAAAAAAGAAAATATTATGATTTTTTTTGCTGTGGAGACAACCTCATGGCCACTGCCATTTCCTAAACTTACTGAAGGACTTTTCTAAATGAATTCCCCACGCGTCCTTCTTATGTCCTTATATCCTCCTCAAATTCACATGGTGAAATTCTACTCGGAAGTAAACATTCAATTAAAATGCAACTCTTCCATATCCTCCATGGGCTTTTTATGACTGACTGCGTCCTTTTGAGACCCATATAATTTCCCTCTCTGTTTCCCCAGAGCACTTTGCAAAGACCTTTGTTACAGCACTTATGCTGATGTGTCATTCTCTTTCTACACATCTTTCTACTCAAGTGGATTGGGAAAATTCAAGAGCAGAGAGTATCTCTTTACTTTAAAGATTTTTCTCAAGAGAGTGGTACATAGTAAATGATGAATGAAAGTTTCTTAATGACCACACAAATGTAAAAATGAATGAAAGATAAAGAAACAATCAGTCAATGAATAGATGTATGAACTAATTGAAAAGTTTTGGGAGGCAGCCTAATTATCCTCCTTGCTTCCACTAACGCTTTTATTCTATCCATCCTCACCTCTCTATAAAACCTGTGTTCCTGTGGTCTGCCTGTATCATTCTCTATCTTTTCTTATTGTTAATATCTATTATCCCCTACGTCCATTTTTTTCTTTCTTTCAGTTTGGTTTCTTCTCCACCCCTAATCTCACCATCTCTTGATGTCTTCAGTCTCCATTTAACTTCTTGGCATTTCAATTTCTTGGCGTCTTCATCTACTGAGATCATCAACTTTTCTATAAGTTCATCTACTTCTTGGTTTTCCTCATTATCTGAGGTTTTTTCTCCTTTAACATCATAACTTGAAACTCCCATTCTTTAATCTTATCTTCCTATTCACCATTCTGTTGTCTCGATCATGCACAGATTTCCAGGCCCTTCTCCCCTCTACTTCAGTTCTTTCCACAAACCTTTCCTCCTTTCCCTCTCCAGCTCACCATGGTTCATCACAGCCAACGTTCCGTTAAAAACATTCTCAGGACTCTTACCATAACGTTGTGCCTGCCAGCTTAGCATCATCTGAGAAAATCTCAGAATTTCTCAGAATCATACAACTATAAAGTAATGTTTTTCATCTCAAGTCTGCCAATCATTGTGTTCTTCCAGTGTTTCCCTCTCCTGTTCACCAGAGTGGCAAATCTCTGACTCTTCAGCTTCTGTAACTTGTGTATTCCAATCAAATCACAAATGTTTTTGGTGATTTTCAAGTGACTTTTTGAATATTTTCTTTCTATCTTGCTCTATTTTACTCAATTAAGTTATAGTTATCGTTGAGGTTTGAGATTAAATATCACTTTCTTTATTCAGCTATTCCTGATGCTCTAATTCAGGTTAGTATTCCTTCCACGTTGTCCTTCACTCATTATAGCTTTATTTTTTGGCAGTATTTCAATTTCTGACTTAATTGCACCTCTTCCTCAATATACAGCTAATAACATAGGAGGAATGAATATCTCTCTTAAATTTTTTTCCAAAATAATACATGAAATAGTTAAAATATCTAATAATACAAATGTGCTTATGACGTACTTCGACCCCACAACTCCCAGCATCGGATCTTACTTCTCAGAGGAAATTGCACTGAACTATATAAACTGTTTATTTATATTTTTTAGGAGATGACCTCATAGCTTCATATAATATACTCATGCCATTACTTTTTGAGCTTTTTATTTAATTTTATTTAATTAACTTTACAATAATAGATCAAAATTTAACTTGGCCTAACTCAACTCTTCCTCTTTCTTAATTTACATTTATGTTTAAAAATTATATTTATAATATCTTTGTAAATTTTAATAATTTACCTAGACTTTTATTTCATGATTTTTTTTTTAAATTTGTGTGGTCCAGGATCAGTAGACTAATCTTTTGACTCCTCAATTTGTTCCATGAAAATGTAAAACCTGAACACATCTTTCTCTTATATGCCTTCATTCTACCTTCAAAATTCTGATAATTGTTCTTTTAAATTTTAAAAATTGATAACCTATACATTCTCTCTCATACTCATAATTGTCTATAATTTATAGCAATATGTACAAGGAGACTTTTCCTTTAATACTAAAAGAGCTGACAGATATCAAGTACAGGGCCATCTAAAAGGTGACCATATTCCCTTCTGACACTTACCCCATCACTTTTTCCAACTAGTCTATATAGCCAGAACATTAGTGTTTACAGCAATAAATGTGTAGATGTTTTATGATCCTATTGTGGAGGTCTAGGTTCTCTCCATACCCAAACTGAGGGCATGGACTCAGCAACGTGTTAGTAAACTGTCTGTCTCTCAAAAAATAAAGACTTTTTGAGTGCTTGCAAATTTCTGTGCTAAAAATACTTACCTCTTTCAGGTTTTTCAAGCTACCAGCCTAATATCACAGCTTTGTTGCTGGGAAGAGATACACTGATCTGCTCCTTGTAATCAGTACAAGCTGGCTCCAGGATATGCTGAGTAGACTTGAAAAAACCAAAACCGAAAAAAACTTGTAGAGATCTGAGGAGCCTGCAAAGAAGGGATGCTGGCCTCTCACTTTCCAGCTGGATGCTTCGTGTGTCATTCGAAGTGGAGGAAAGGTGTGTGAAAATATTCTTAAAAGAATTTGGCATGTATCCCTTTTAATTAGAGGTACACATGAACATAGAGACTAAATTATTCTGGCCATAAATTCAGGGCAGGGAGAGTGGACAGTGATGGTGCAGCCTACAGTTATTACATCTGTATTGGTTAAGTTGTGTTTCCTCAGCTCCAAGTGAAGCCACAGAAGGTTCTATTTGCCTTGGTGGAAACTAACCAGAGGGTCATGTAAGGGGAAACATAAGGGGAGAAGAAAGTTTCCCTTGACCCTTTTAGGGCCCTTGATGGGTCTGAAAATTAAACTGACAAAGACAAATTAGGAAAAAGTGTAGATATTTATTTAACATAAGTTTTATGTGACATGGGAACCTTTAAAAGGATAAAGACTACCCCCAAAATGGTTAAACCTGTGTGTTTTTATGCTAGGTTTGATGAAGAATGGGAAGTCATGGACAGCTATGATGGGGCAAAAAGTATGAGCTAAAGTATCGTAAACTAGGAAATTATCAAGGCCTGTTCATTCCAATAGAATGTCCTTTCCTCTGGATATAGAGAGGGCACCTCTCACATAAAGGTCTTATGACCTGCTTCAGGGGAAAAGGACAGGGGAAGATCAGAAAGACCTTCCTACTTCTGCTGTGTTCTCAAACTCCTTTAGCTTAAAGTATTCAATATGTCAGGATGAAATATTTTGGGGTAGCATTTCCTGAACCCCCCCCATCAGTTGCTTGCGAGGGTCAGAAGACCTCAGCAATAGTAGGATATTGAGTATACAACCAGGAGTAATTGCTGAGGGAACTATGGAGGACATCAGGCAAGATGAGAAAACAGTGAAGTATCTAGGTTGAGTTTCTAAAGAACTTTCGCATCTATGCTCCATAAAAGAGCTGGCATTGGGCTCTTTCCATCATTCCAGTGATCATGAAGAAGAACACTATGAAGACACTTGAAGAAGCTGATTTACAGACTTCATTAGCAAATGAGACCTTTGTATCGCATTATAGACCTTTGCCAAATGGTCATAGCTGACTACAAGAAGAACTGAGAAATGTAGTTCTGATTCTGTGCAACAATGTGCCTACTAAATATTAGAGGTGAAACAGCACATAAAACATTGACCAGCTTAAACTAGTTTTGCTTCCTTAAAACAAGTTGTTGATTAATCAAACCTTCCTGAATAACAGAGATAGTACAACGTATGTACCAGGAGAGAACTCATAGTCCCAGGATGACCCTGGAACCAAGAATCTTCAGAAATGATGTCACCTGAGACTTTTAGGAAGCAAGA
The DNA here is from genome assembly GCF_041296265.1 of Equus caballus. Taxonomy (NCBI): domain Eukaryota; kingdom Metazoa; phylum Chordata; class Mammalia; order Perissodactyla; family Equidae; genus Equus; species Equus caballus. The sequence continues at coordinate 94,510,375 of NC_091688.1, forward strand.
AGTCCTTCAATAAAGAAAATGTGGCTTCTAGAAGCCCAAGTAGCTTGATTACCATATATGGACTGATTCCAGACTAGCTAATCAGCTTTGCCAAGTTTGCCTTAAATTTTGACCCAAACCTTGCATTGGGGAGACAGATTTGAGAGTCTTGTTTCCCATCTCCTCTCCGGTCAGCCCTGCAATAAATCTTTTTTCTTTTCTCAAAAGCCAGTGCTATAGTATTGGCTTCTATGCATGTTGGGCAGCAAACGCTTGCTCCGTAACAGAAGGACGATGGGACATTATGGGACAGCAGTCTCTGTCACACACGCTTTTACTTTACTTTGATATTTCCAGGGTTGTCAGGTGACATATTTTCTCTCTTGCTGCAGTCCTTCCATAAAAAGTCATGTGCTGCTTAACGACGGGGATAGTTCTGACAAACACACCATTAGGGGATTTCATCATTGTGTGAACATCATAGAAAGTACTTGCACAAACATAGATGGTATGGCCTACTGCACACCTAGGCTATAATGAAACTAATCTTATAGGATGGCCGTTGTATGTGTGGTCTGTCATTGACCAAAATTTCATCATGTGGCGCAAGACTGTAGTTAAGCAAATGCTCAGTCTACTTTCTTGGACCAGAAGTTATAACGTGTAGCTTGGTGATCAGTGAAGCTCCAGCTTCAATTAGCAAGGGCTGAAAATATATTTGCTTGCTGAATGAATAAACTAATAACTAGATTGAAAAACAACTGGCACATAATAGTCACTAAATAAATAATTCCTTTTTCTTAATTTTCTATTATTATTTTTTAATTGCAGTAACATTAGATTCTAACAATATATAGCTTTCAGATGTACATGGTAATATGTTTTGAATTCTGTGTAGATTACATCATGTTCACCACCCAAAAACTAATTATAGTCCATCCCCCGACATGTGAGCCTAATCACCCTTTTTGCCCTCCCCCCCTTCCCCTATGGTAACCACCAATCCAATCTCCATTGCTATGTGTTTGTTTGTCATTGTTTTCATCTTCTACTTATAAGTGAGACCATTCGGCATTTGACTTTCTCCCTCTGACTTATTTCACTCAGCATAATATCCTCAAGGACCATCCAGGTTGTCACAAATGGCCAGACTTCATCATTTCTTATGGATGAGTAGTATTCCACTGTGTATATACACCACATCTTCTTTATCCATTCGTCCCTTGATGGGCACCTAGGTTGCTTCCAAGTCTTGGCTATTGTGCATAATGCTGCAATGAACATAGGGGTGCAGGTATCTTTATGCCTTTGTGTTTTCAATTTCTTTGGATAAATACCCAGCACTGGGATAGCTGGATCATATGGTAGATCTAGTCTTAATTTTCTGAGGATACTCCATAGTGCTTTCCATAGTGGCTGCACCAGTTTGCACTCCCACCAACAGTGTACGAGGGTTCCCTTATACTTCCTCTTCTAGCAAAGTCAACTGGTAATTTCTATATGCATTTAAAACAGGGTATAGACATCTTTTTTTTAATACTACAGATATTAAATTACACATGCATTTATTAAAATGGAAACGTTATTTAATTAAATTTAAATGTTCTGAGTCCTAAATTGTAAATATTCTCAAAAAATTATTTTCAATATTTTCTTCTCTAATATCCTTAATGAATCCACTCATAAACTAATACTTTATTTGATATTTATCAAAATACCACTGATCAATCATAATAGATGTAGTTTTCAGGTCAATTAGCCAAAAGCAAAACTATGATCATTCAAAGCAGTAAACTAAAATCCACTATAATGTTTTCCATAAAGTTCAACTTATGATTAGAGAGATATGTGACATGGACAAAATAAAGATGGGGGAGATTTCACTATGTTATCTCAAGTCTCATTTCACTTCAAAGATTTCCTGTGGCTGATCAATAAAAAACACAGTTCTAAACCACAATAATTGCTGCATTACTAAAAGATACGCCAGGTAGATCAGAATTAGGAAAGATTTCTGTTTGCAAAATACACACAAAGCCATCCGTTTTCTAGTGTTATATGTAGGTAATGTGTCAACAGACAAACCCTCTGATGCTCAAATTAAATACTAAATATTTTTGCACATTTCAGGACCTAACTAATGATATGCTTATTTTAAGATTATCAGTACACAAAGAGTATGGATTTTAGAATTAGCCAAATCTGATTTTTATAAAATCAGCCTTATTATGATGTAACTGACATGCAATACAATTAATTGATTTTAAGCTTACAAGTCAATGATTTCTGGCAAATGTATATATTTATGTAACTACCTTAACAATTGAGATATAAAACATTTTGTAACAGCTTCCTCATGCCACTTTGCAATTAATCGCTTCCTCCGACCCCTGGTCTCTGGAAACCACATATCTGATCTCTGTCACAATTGTTTCTCCTTTCTAAAATTTTATATAAATGGAAAAATTAAGTAGGTGTTCCTTTCTCTCTGGGTTATTAGCAAAATGCTTTTGAGATTCATGCATGTTTTTGCATGAATAATCAAGTTTGTTCCTTTTTATTACGAGTAATAGTGGAATATTCCATTTTCTGGATCTAGTCTACTTTGTTTATTCATTCAGAATTGATGAGCATTTTGGCAGTTTCTAGGTTTAGCTATTACATGTAAAGCCATGATGAACATTTGTATTTAATTCTTTGTATGGACATATATTTTTATTTTTATTTGTATAAACCCAGGACGGAGATTTCTGGCTATTATAGCATGTGTTTAATTTACCATGTTTTCCAAAGTGGGTGGTAGGTGTACCATTTTGCATTTCCACCAGCAACATATGAAAATTGCCATTGCTCCACTTTCTTGCCAACACATGTATTGTCAATCTTTTTTAATTTTAGCCTTTGCAGTTGTGTGTAGTTGTATCTCGCTGATGTTTTTACTAGCATTTTCCTATAACAATGATGTCTAGTATCCTTTCATATGCTGATTTGCCATTCTTTGATGAAGTGGTTTTTCAAATCTTTTGCTCAGTTTTTAATATGGTTGATTATCTTACTATTATTGAGTTGTAAGAGTTCATTTTTAGCATTCTAGACAGGTCCTTTATGAGATACATGTTTTGCAAATATTTTCTCCCAGTCTGTAGCTTGCCTTTGAATTTTCTTAACAATGTCATCTGATGAGTAAATGTGTTTAATTTAGATGAATTTCAATTTAGATTGGTTTTTTTGTTAAAGGTTCAGACTTCTTGTGCCCTAAGAAATTATTGCCTAACAAAAATGTTCTTTTTTTTTTCTGGAACTTTTATAGTTTAGCTCATAGGTTTAGGTCTGTTATTAATTCTAAAGTAATATTTGTCTATGATATGAGGTAAAAGTCATTTGTCTATGATATGAGGTAAAAGTCAAGGTTCAGTTTTTCCAGATAGCAATCCAAGGATTCTAGCAGCATTCATTGTAGAGATTACCTGTTCAGTATTATTAAACTACTTTGCCCCTTGTTGAAAATCAACTGATTGTGGGTCTGTTTCTGAATCTTCTATTTTGTTCCATTGATTTATGTGTCTCTCTCAGAACCAACACCGCACTCTCTCGATTGCTGTAGTTTTAGAGCAAGTCTTGTAATCAGGCACTTTAAGCCCTCTAACTTTGTTTCTCTTTTTCAAAATTGTTTTGGCTACTCTAGGTAACTCATGTTTCCAACTAAACTTTAGAACCAGCTTCTCAGTTTTTAAACAGCTTTTAGTTTCTAGAAAATTGTCGAGTTTGTAAGCTCCAGCACTTATTAGCTCTGTTGCCCTGGTTCTTAGGGAATCTATCAGTCTATCCATTTTCTATATTTATAAAATGGAAAAAAAGTTATCAGATTCGCAAAGGACTTTTCTGAGTTAATGAGATAATGATGATAAATAACCTCTCAGTTTGTCTGTAACATATTAGACATTCTATAAATGTCATTTCCCTTCAGTGTGATTTTACTTTCCCCAAACATGAACAGCTTAGGTTGCTGTGCGTTGACAATTATTGGATTTTAACTGTTTCAAACTCATGTAAAGACAAATTTAGGTGCAAATCTAAGTTCTTAAATTTCACTAAGTTGATTTCATTAACAACTTGTTACATATGTCTGTAGTAAAGACTCCAAAATTGGCTAACGCAAACATAAGTGCCATATGGATGGATTTTCTTTTTTTTTGGATGGTTTTGCACTGTAACCAGTGCAAATATTGTTGAATGGAATTGAATAAAAGGTGTCATTATTGGTCTTCATATCCTTGAATAGAGGTAATTATTCATTCATAATTTCTTCTCCCACTACTGTGCATTTATAAAATGCTAGTTTTAGCTCATTCTACAAGGCAATATTAAACATCTGTATTTGAATACTCTTGGTTAATGACTTGAGTGGAAATAATGGATATAATCTGCAACCCTGAGCAGAAGTTTTACTTGTGGATGAAAACCTGTGCGTACTTGGCAAAATCTTTACCACTTCTCAGTGCATTTCCATTGGGTATCAGAGACTCTGCTACCTTTCTTACTTCCTTGCTTTAAGAATTTAGATTTATCAGTTTTTGCTTTATTTAGATAAAAAGTATCATATAATGGTGTGAAAAAATAAAAGTAGACAGGTTCTGATAGTGAAATTTAATAACATTTGCTGATTTATAGTAAATGTTTGGATTTCCCAGGGTGGTACATATTCAAATTCTGTCTGATAAACTCTCTCAATATTATCACACTGGCTCTAGGTGTTTCAACTACCTCTGATGTGGATTACTGCTAAATGGACCCCTCTAGATCTGTATGACTCAAACTAACATTTATAATTTCCCATAAATATATTTTTTGGATGTGTTTAGGCAACTTAAAATTAACTTGTTCAAGGAAATTATCTCTTCTAATTTGTTTTCTATAAACTTTGTCTTTACATTCAATTGACTTTTTCTCATTAATAAAAACAATATAAGTTCAGTGTAAATAACATGAGATGACAAAACTCTAAATATGAAATATAAATCAGCTTTAGTTTCATTATACAGCAGAAATCACTTTTCTATCCATCCTTTTTTAATGCACACACATCTATTAATATCATATATATTACAATATCTTATAAAATTACTGAAGGAGATTGAAATAAATACATATACATTTTGTCTTATTTTCATTACATCATGAAAAAAATTCCACACCATTTAATAGCCTTTGAAAATATTTTTTTTAAGTACATAACAATTTATCATGTAGATAAGCTATTGCTGGATATACTGGTGTTTATGCCTTCCTTTATAAATTATACTGCAGTAAACATCTTTTACATGTATAGTTTCCACTGATTGTAACTTTATCATAGGCTCTTTGTGGACAAATAAAGGATCAAGTATGTAAATCTTAAAGATTTTTTAAATATAGTATCAAATTGCAATTCAGAAGAATTGTATTAATTTAAACTGATACTCACAAGTAGAGCAAACTCTTACTTCCCTCGATTATTATCATTTTTGAAGGCTTTTTTATTTTACAGGTACTTTTGCACTTCACATTAATTTCATTTACTGTTTACTGGTGAAGTTAAATATTTTTATATTTATTTTATTGTAATACTTTTATTATTATAATTTACTACATTTTCAATTTTGAGATTTGCCTCTCTATGTACTTTTCTTTTTAAGTTTTCTACTAATATTTTCAATTATTTATTGGAATTCTTTACATGTTTAAAGATGATAATCTTTTGTCACGGTGTCACATTTGTTTTCAAATTTTTTCATAAGCCTCTTCTCACTTTTAATCTCTTCTGTATTCTGGTAGAATTTTACATCATGATTCACTTGATTTTCTTTATTATTATTTTTGCAGTTAGCTGTCTTCAATGAAGAATTTATTTCTTTGTTGTCATTGTTTTTACTTATTTTTAACCAGTCTATTTTCATCTCTGTTTTAATCTCAGCCTATTCACATCTATTCCTCACAGTAGAATCTATTTTAATGACGCCAAGTAGTTCTCTAGATTGTCTTGTTTGTCATGTAAATTATTTTCAAATTTATGGTCTCCATTTGTGTCTTCAAGACACGTTTCCTCTTCCTTTATGTTGCAGGATTTTTATGCACCAGTGTGCTAGTAATTTTATTTTCCTTTTCTGCCCATATCTGGATGAAGAGAGGTCTATTCACAGGGTGGTAGATTACTAATGGCCTCTACCAGTAGTTATTTGTGTGATGGCTTCTTCAGCTCTCAGAGAACAGACCTGAAAGCCAGGTTGATATTTACACTCATCTTGTAGGGATGCATTCTGCACGCCTCCTGGAGGCGCATCCATCAGGCAACTCATGCTTGCCTTCTTTCTACCCTGTCAGATACATTTCTCTCAGGAATAAGAGTGATTTTTCTAAAGACTGAGTTTGAGAGAAGGAGCAGAACATGCTTGGATCAGCTACTCCTTTTCTTCTTTTTGATATACTTACCTATAGCATACATTCTATACTGCACTTGTGTTCCATACGAGGCCGGAATCCCACAAGTCAGCTTATGTATGCTCAGCACTGCCAATGACTGTGAATGGATCAAATCTGTCTAATTTTGGTGTGAAGTACGAGGCAGCCCACTTTACTATCCTGAAGCCATATTCTCCAATAACATCTTTAACTGTCATAAAGATAATTTTAAACTCCATCTGCCTAATTTCTCTGTTTTTCATATTTATTAGTATTTTTAACTTAGGAGTAAAAATTGATTTAATTATACTACTGAAGTTCATGGCACATCTTTGCTATTGACATGTCTCCTTCAAGTAACAACTCCAATGTGTTCCTTACATTTCTTTGTATTTAAATGTTTTTGGAAAATGTATCCCAGTGTTTTCTATTTATTTTTAATTAACATAAACAGCTTCATGTTTCGTATCTCACTGTCTCTCTCTATTTTTTCTTATTATGCATTGTTTTCAGCATCCAACCATGTTAGTAGGTGTATAACTTAGTGTTTAATTTGTGCAACACTGCTTCTTATTGTTGCATAAGAACCATGGTACATGTTCACGGCATTTTGCCACATCTGTTTAATTTTATGGATACTGAGATTATCTCCAACTTTGAGCCACAGTTAGTGTGGCAATGAACATCCTAGAACATGACTCTCCCTAAACCTAAAAGAAGATTTCCCAGGGATATACATCCAGAATTGGAATTGCTGGTTCATAGAGCGTGTTTTATTTAATTTGAGTAAATAGTGTCAGAATAACTTCTTGACGGATGCCCCGGTCTACATTCCCTCCCAGAGAGGATGAGGGTTTTATATACCCGCCTTCCTGCTGGTGTTTGATGTTATCTTATGTTATAAATGTTACCTAATAAGTCAAAAGTGAAATTTCTTTGTTTTAATGTGAATTATTCTGATTGCAAATGTTTATGTATAGCTCAGTGCCTTTAACTCATGCAACTCTGAAGCCACTATTATTACTTTAGGATTTAATTCTGCTAGTATATTATTATTATTTTTTTTTTACTGTTGTCTCTTTCTATTTCTTTCTTCTCTTTTATTGATTTAAACTGAACAGACTGAGATTTCTTCTGCTTGTTTAAAAGTTATTTTTTTTCCTTATCGTGGTGTTCTTTAGCCTAAGATCCATCCTAATATATGTTTACACAAAATGTTATCTTCTAAGTCCTTTTATGAACATTTTTTCTTCCCTCACTGCATAATGTTGATGTTGTCTACAGTTTACCCCTAGTTTATAGCAGATATACTTTCTTTTCCTTTTCCTCACCCTGGACTTTAGCAAGATATTTCACAATTCTTACTCTTATATCTCTTGCAGCATCGTCTAGATTTATGTCTTTAATCATCTGAATATTTTGTCTAAAACTATTTTTATTATGGGTCTTGGTGACAAGTCTCTGATACGTTCTATTCTGATAATATTTTATTGTAATATTGCATTAAATAATTTTCTGAATATAAATTATAAGTTCAACATCCTTTGAAATCAAAACATTGAAATTGCTATTCAATTGCCCTATTGTTTCCAGTGTTTCTGTTGAGAAATCTCATGTCCAATTGGTCATTAAAATTGTGAATTTTATTGTCTTTTAAAGTCTGAAATTTCACCATAATGTGTTTATTTTTTCTTTAATCTCTTATCTTTGGCATTCTATAAATGTTTCCAGTCTGATATATTTGATCTGTTTACACCTCTGGGAAATTTTTATCCATTTTCCTTCAAATATTTCTCCATTTTTATTTGCATTTTCTTCCTCTGACGCTCTTACTATCTAGAATTTTGAACTCGTCTCGTATCTAACATATCTGCTGCTTAAAAAAAAGTGTTGTCTGTCTTATTTCTTTCCTTTTGTCCTCTGCAGGGGACCCTCACTGTGATGTTCCTGATCATTCTTTTCTGATTGGTCTTGATCTATTCTATTACTTATCTTTATCTATTGAATTCTCTTTCCTTTCAACGATTATTTTTATGCTTATCCAATTGATAATATTCAACTGAAATTATCTAGTCCATTTTTAAATGGCTGATATCCTTTATCTTCCTAAATATATTTTCCGTTTGTTTTAAAGTTGTATTTTTCTGTTCCAATGTTTCTGCTGCAGCTTGCGTAGTTAGTATCGTTTGTTGTTCTCTTTGCAGGTGTAGTCTTCATTTGATATTACATTCCCCTAGGGTTTTCAGCCGCCCTCTCTGCAAATGTCCATTAGGGAATGGTCAAGGCCAGGTTCCAGCTTATATCAGTCCTTGAAAGAGCCCCAGTTTTGATAGCTATAGACCACATAGAGCCATATTGATGACTCTCATTTCCTGTCACTCGATGTGGCAGTTTTTCTAGTCAGATGCTGCTGCTAAGTTCTTATGTCATTTTAAATCAACAACTCTTTCTATCTCCAGAGAATCTGGATTCTAAGGACCTTACTGTGGCGATAGTCCTTGCTCTTTGAATTTCACACAATGTTCTTATCACTAAACATGATTTTTTGTAATAAACTCCCTTTACTAAACAAATATGAACAGAGTAGGTTCTTTTTTTTTTTTTTTGTCCCCAATAGAACCAGTCTAAAACTACAATGAATAAAATTCCAGGCGATAACAGAGACCTTACAAGAAAATAATTTATATTTAGGAAACATTAAATCATTGAGACTGTTTAGAGCTTTCCCTAATCTGGTCAAGATGCAAGTTCATACTAGAAGCATAACTCACTGACTAACAAAGTTTGATAGTTTCTTCTACTCCTTAAAGAGATGAAGTATTAGCAATGAGAAGATAAATGCGCCATATAGTGTCGTACATTTGCTTTAAGTAGTAAAATCAAATATCAGTGACCTATTTTCCTAAGAAGTCACATTTTTTCCTACTAGTTAATCTAGAATACTTTGGTAACTAATTTTATTTTTAAATGTGTACATTTAAAATCTAATTTTAAATAGAGATTTTCTTAGCAAAAATCAAAGAGAAAAGTGTTATTCTGTGAAATAATGTCAGGTGTCTAATCTGCCCTTTTTGATGATTCAATGTTGAATTGGTAAATATTTTTCTCCAGTTACCAAATGAGACTCTCTCCCCCACACCAATGTGGTCATCATTCGTTTTCCACTCATTGCTGAGACAAGAAAAACAGTAGCTTTATGATGAACAGAGAAGGATCTATCAGGCCCCAGTCACTTTTCATGAACTAAGAACTGATGTCAGTGACTGTCAGATACAAGTGAGTTCCTCCATAAATCTCCTTTTCCTCGCAAAAGCGAATCGCTGTTCCCTTACATTGCATGCACTTGTTCGGGTTTTCTATTGCATCAAATTTAATGAGAGCGGCCACAGAAAACATTCAGAAATGAGTATGTGTCAGAGAGAATTCTTCAAGTTTGTTGAGGATACTCTCATATAATTACTTGTGCTTTCTTTTAGCTATCAACTTTTTTTTTTTAAGATGGGGGAAAAAGACCCTTAAAGATCCAATATCAATATTATCTACCATTCAGTGTGTGTATATTTTGTATATATGAGTGTGTAATATATATACAATTACAGACTCAGTTTAATAATATCACGAGACTTAGATTTTGACTCATGTTGAAAAGATGTAGTGGTGGAACACAGTTCCCACTGTGGCCACGTCCAATTATGAGACTCTCACTTATTTCCCTTTTTCTTCTGTAACAGCTGTCACTTAGTTGCCTGTCCCTGTTGTCTGTTGCCAGGGTCAAGCACCTTGAAGCCGGCCTCCTTGGTGGAAGATTCCCACCTCCATAATTCACCTAGACCTCTCTAATTCACTCCCACCCATCATCTGCCAGAGGTACAGCTTTACGATTGTTGGAACATATCACAAGATCTATCTGCTTGCTTTGCCCTTTGGGTACACTAATCTTTTTTTCTGGGACTATGTACTTATTAGGGCAGAGGTTATTGTTTCTAGTCAGGGGGTGTGAAGACGTAATGAGAATGTACTTAATTTATGGTTGTAGTTTCTATTTGCCTTATCTGTGTAGTGTCCTTTCCAGATATTTCCCAAAGGAACACTTAATTCATCTGAAATATTTCATATATAAATCTACACTTATGTGGTAACTTCACTGACACATGGTATAAACTCATTTCTTTCTATTTGCCAATTTGGCTTAATATGCTCTGGAAGGGAAAGTGTCCCTGATCAAATGGAGGAAACAAGGATCTCTAATAGAAGGCATATAGGTCCCTTTTCTACTACAATTTCTTCATTCTCTCCAAATGAAACCCATAAAACACTTGTAGTTTTATTTTTGCAAAATAATGGAGCTAAGCTGTTGGATAGAAGGAACTAGTTTAAAGGCTTGCTGATGTTGGAGATTTTGAGTTCTTTATTCTCCGAGTTAAAAGCATTTGGAAGAGCAAAAGATTGTATCTGCGTCGGCATTTTACTATGGTGGGATCAAATGCCACTGATTCACCCTCATTAGGGCTGCTTCTCTCTCACCTGGGAGGCTTAAAGATGTCTTTATGAGAGCTCAGTGAGGATTAACTTCACAGGCAAGAATAATAAGAAAAAATCTGTATGGTTGGTTTTAATTTGTGAGAGAATGAGATCATTTAGTTATTATGCCCTGAGAATCTTTAAAAAATTTAAATGTATCATAGCCAGAAATATACATATTAAATCCTTTAAAATCTGTGGGAGATGGGGTTACTACAATAGTGCTTTATTTTATATCCATTAAGAGAAAAGCTAATGTCGGTTATCCTAAGAGAGAGAGAGAAGAAAAATTTCCCTTGATTGACTTCAGCATATCAAAATGATTGCATGGTATGCTTGGCGTGGATGTGTGTATTGGTTATAACCCACAATTTTAAATCAGAAGGTATTAAGCATCTTCATATTTCTATTATGGACATATGATACATTAGAAATATACATAGAGAGGTATTTTTGAATAATAATTTGTCTTGATCTAATTGCTTCTTACTTACAAAATGATTTTGAATGGCCTGAAAAACAAATGACCTCACTGTATTGTTGGAAGAATTGGGGCCCAGAAAATAGGAGGGCGTGTTTAGAGTTACAGTATTAATTAGCGTCTGCTCTTCTAATGTCCAGACTTTACACTCTCCAGGACACCCCATGACTTCTTTTAAAGCTAGTCATTAATATGACGTTAATGTGACCAAATGTATTTTCTAAGAACTTGATTGTGCTCTGCCAATATTTGATATTAAATCTATCTTTATAGATGAAATATTTCTGGGACAAAAAAGTAAACAAAATTTCTCCACACTATGTAGTTACTTACTGTTTTGTTTTCATGGGATTTTGTTCAGTTCAATAAATTAACAAATATTTGTTAAGATCTACTATATACTAGATATGGTGCAAATATTAGAGTAAGAAAAATTAAGACATTGACTCTGATCAAAAAAATATTTCTATGATTTCACTTATTATATTGAGTGAAGATTATGTGTTTGCACATCTGTCTCTTCTACCCTCTTCCCAACAACATTCTAATATTGAGGAATACAGGTTATGTCTTGTGAATATGACTGACTGATAAATGAAGCATTTTCAAATGATAACAGATCCTAAATAGAGGATTTTCAATTAGCGTACCTATAACTGATGCAACTCACTATCAAGTTCTTCTGACCAGAGAGTTTAATGGAAATTTTTAATTTTCTATCCCTAATTAATACATAGAAATCTCCTCTCTCTTACAGTATAATATAAACACTGGGAATATTACTGATGTTCCAGTCCATCTTCTTCCCTCAACAATAATGTATTTTAGGAGGTTGAAAAAAATGCCTCAGCCTGAATTCCTCAGCTCTGAGGCCTTTACTCAAGCCAAACTCAGAAAAGAATGAAAAGGAGACAAGTTATGACCCAGTAAAAATTGAGACACATGGAGATCTCTCCCATCTCTTATCTCATCCTGTTATCAGCTACTGAAGAATTTTTCTCTTCCCTTCTTGTGAATTTTTCGAGAATCCAATGGTCATATCTAAAAAGGGCATGTCCATCATTCCTATTAGAAGTGCATACAGCCTGTCTTTTATACTGAAAAATAGAATTTCAGCAGACGGACAGTTAATCTTTATAGATTTTGCTCAGTGTTACTGTTGACTACGGTTGGATTTTGTCTAAGGTCCCCATTTGTAAGCAGGACTAGACCCGCTCTATGACACAGCACATGATCAGCTCTGTAAGTGCTTCATGCACGCTTTGAAAGAATGCATATTCTGTCAAAACCAAATGTTGTGTTCTATAGATGTCAATAGGTTAATTTTATTATATTTGTTGCTCAGATCTTCTATAGGCTTGATGTATGTTGTTTGCTTTTCCGATCAGTTATTGAGAGAGGTGTATTAAAGTTCCCACTATAGGCACGTGTGTGTCTCTCTCTTCTTTTAATAATGTCAAAATTCGTTGTACATATCTGAAGCCATATTATTACATGTGTACAGATTTGATATTATTAAATGTTCCATTTTAATCATAACATAAGGTCCTCTGTATCTCTCAACCCATTTCTTTCTTAAAGTGTATTTTGTCTGATGTTAGTATAGACATACCAGACTTTGTGTGCGCGAGGAGGGAAAGAGGAGTAGGGTGACTGTTTTTAGAATAGATTTCTTCCATACCTTCAACTGGAAAATTTCCATGCACTTATTTGTAAGATTTATTTCTTGTAAAAAGCGTATTGTTTTATTTACCTTTTGTGATTTTTTTAATATAGAATTCAAATACATTTTATACAAATACAGACAAAATTTAGTTTATATCTAACAGAGAACTTTTTGTTTTCTGTTTATTATACCTGTTTTATGTACCTTTTCTCTCTTTTCTTTCAGACCACTTTAGGACTACTCAGAAATATTTAATCATTCCATTTCTCTCTTTCATTGCCTAAAAACTATTTACTCTTAAAAGAACTTTCACTGGTTATCCTAGAAATGAAAACAGGCCCCCACACTTTGTACATTCAAACACGTGTATTAGTGCTTTTATTACTCCCCAGACAAGACTAGAACTCTAGAACTACTTAAGTCCATTTGATCCAACCTAACTTTTGTGTTAGTTTCATGCATTTTAACTTTGTGAATATTTTAAGCCCTGCAATTACATATATTTAAAACTTTTTGCGGCAATCGACATTTGTCACATACAGTTTTCTCTATTCTTCCATCTGTTTTGAACTCTGGACTTCATTCTGGATACTATGTAACTACCTATTTCCAATTCACTATATATCTGTTTCACTGTGTCCAACCTGTTCTTAAACCTACCTATTGACTTCTAAATTTTGGTTATTGAGCTGTTTATTCCTATAGTTTCTTTCACATACGTTCACATACTTTCACATACTCCAAATCTCTATGAAAATTCTACATGGTAGTATCAATTTTCTTGAATATATTACTCACAGCTATTTTTAAGGACATCTCTATTAACTCCAAAATCTCTGTCTCTATTTTGTCTGCTATTTTCTTTTGATCTTTTTTTCATCTATTGGCATGTCTCATGATTTTTAAATGCATGCTGATATATATAATAAAATTTAGAGGATCTGTATTACGTTTATTCTTCCAAACATGGAAAAATTTATGGAAAGACCCAGATACCACCTCTTCTACAAGCTAAACATTTTTTTTTCATCCAATAGTAGTGCGTTGTTCATTCAACATTAATTGTTTTCCTACTATATTTGGTACTTTGCTGTTTCTTGATCATAAAAGCAGGAATATAGCAGCAGCTTTCTTTTTAGAGAACACAGAATATGGTGCGGCCAGGTAAACATTTAGGCAATTATTTATGATGAATTATGCCAAGTAATGATAAAGCAATGCAAATAGCTATTAACTAAGCATAAAGTGAGGAGGTCAGTCCACTGCAAAGCAGGGAGGGAGTGTGCAGAAAATCACTGGAGACTTCCATGAGATTAAAGAATTTTAATATATCTTAAATATCTAAATATGAGTTAGCCAGGCAGATTGAGTGTGTGAAGCTGAATAGAATGGGAGACTCATTCCAAGCAGAAATGGCAGCTTGCATAATGGGGAAGAACTGTGTGGTATAGATGAGAAACCACCAAAGGATAAGCTAGGTAGTAGCAAAGATGGAGCTTGAGAGAGAACACAGACAAAATCATACAAGACCTTGTAATTGTAATCATTTCTCATTTTCTGGAGTACATAAACATGTTGATGGGAAGCCACTGATGCGATTTAGACAAGGAAGTGAAAGGATCAAATGTATGTATTAGAAAAATATCTGCAAAGTCAAGGCAGAAGATGAATTATCAGGGGACAGTCGTGGAGTCAGGGATGCCTGCTAGGAAGCTGCTGCAGTGGCATAGTAAAATAGCACGTTAGATAAATTTTAGGACTTGAGTCAAGGGTAAATGGTTGTAGAAAATGAGAAAATTGGCAGTTTGTTGGAGAATTGAATGAGTGTACATTTCCTCCCAAATATATGTTCAGTTACATCACTCTGATGGCTTGAAATCTGCCATGGTGGATGTTATCTATGCAAAGACAACGGCAAATGCCAAAATCAAGCTTTAATCTTTTTCCCAGAGAACTAATTGTTAAACAGTTACACCATACTGCTTGGATGGGTAAAATGTTCAGAAGCAAGCTGTAAGATTAGCTGATTCCACGTATTTGGAGGCTGAAGAAATGGATGAGTCAAATATATTAGGATTTTCACTTGGGTAAAAAGATGGATACTGCTTCTATCAACTGAGCTGCAACCTAAGAATAAGATTTAGAGCAGGATCCTGAATTTCAGATACATGTGGTCAAGTCAAGGTGACCAGCAGGTAATAGGATATATGAAGTTCTGAGTCACCAGCGTGTATGTGCAGTTAAAATAATTTCACTACAGGAGATTGTCCAGGGAAAGTGTACATGTAAGAATTTGAGAGGGAAATTCAGAGGAATTCTAAAAGTTGATGGGTGAGATAAAGAAGTAGAACCCATAGGAGGCAAAGATGAATGGTCACACTGGTCCGAGGAGAACCAACAAAGTATGCTGTTGCGGTAGAAAGCCAAAAACAGGAGTTTTTCCAGAGGGCGTGATCAGCAATGCTAAATCCTGCAGAGAAGCCTGCTAAGATCCTAGGCCCAAAAATTTTGTACTGAGTTTGATAAATAAGAAGTCATTGTTGACCCAAATAAATGAAATTTTAGATTTTGAAGGAGTGAATGGTTAGTGATGGAGTGAATGTGGTAATTGTGATCAAAAGTTTGAGTTTTTCTGGATGGACACAATAGAAAGATGGAATAAAAGAAAACTGAGATTCAGTCTAATAATGAAACGACTCATCCAGAGAAATGTAGAGGAGTGATTGCCTTACCAGCCTTTTGTGAAAGGGGCTTATGGAGTGCATGCTGGCTGAAAAGCAGAGAACTCGGTACCATCGATCTGAGACACTGAGCCTCAGTTGGCTCTCTGTACCCATTATGAGGCTGTTTTTTGACAGTTACCTGAGAAAATATGTGGTAAATTACCAGTACAGTCCATGGGAAAAGACTACTTACACTAGTTTCTTTTACCACCTTTGGCAGCACAATTAGTGACATTGAATCACAAAAGGATCAATGTTTGCAGGTTAAATAAGGCCGCTGAGTGAGGATGTCAAAGATATACACGCTGGCCATACAACGTTAATAATTTTCCTTATTTTTGCTCACAACTTGTACCAAGGTTTCAACAATGGGACTTCTGCTTGGCCTTAAAAGTGAGTCTCAATCTTGTTTCAGAGTTCTATTATGTGGGTTGCTACTTTTTTGCTCCGTGCAAAAGTTCTGATCATCGCAATCTGCAGGCCCCAGACTTCCTAGAATCTCTGTATTTCTTCCCAAAAGATGATATATGCTCTGTTTTATTTAGCTTTTCCAAATTTTACCTCTTCGTTAAGATCTGATTCAAGCTCCATCTCCTCCTGAAAACCGTTTTTTCTCTCACCAATTCTAAGAAATTCTTTTTCCTTGCACTCAACCCTAATCATCTTCATCACTCCTTGAATAACTCACATTTTTATGACCTCTCTTGAATCATGTATGGTTTTCATTTAATTCTCAGTTCAAATTTTAATTGTGTGATACGTCATCTCTTCAACTGGAATGTATGTTGCTTGTGGGGTTATTTTACTTTGTATCTATCCAAGGGAGCTTGCAATAATCTCATACTTATGATAAAATTTTAATAGATGCTTCTGGAAACTGATCATCTGTTGAATCCTGTATGGTTATCCTCAGCACAGAATGTATTTATGCTGCTAGTAAATCCTTTTGAGAAGGTTCAGACACCCTGGTCACATAGAGACTGCATGAAGGATTTTGAAATATTATATGTAAGAGCAACTTGTATCTCAGTCAAATTCTCACCATGGCAACAGCTGCTTATTTCACAAAGAATGAGACAGATTTCTGTTGTAGGTAATGTAAAGCTTGATACTCAGAGTGTTTTGCTTTGTTTTGTTCTGAAAATTGGAGTTACACACACACACAACAATAGTCATATTTAAATAGATTAAAAGTGTGAAGTTCTTTAGGAATCAGTTATGTTTAGGACTCATTTTAGAAACATATTTTACCCCAAAAGAAGATTACTGTCATGATCTAACTTCACCTTAAAAATAATATTCTCTATATTAAGCTAAGGACAGAAGACGTTGAGTTTCCCACTCAACAAAATTGTTTAACTAGGGATTTGCCTGATTCATGGGGTAAAATGAGAGGAGAATTTTGGCGGGAGAGCTAAAAATTTAGCACTTTTAATAGGTATCAATGCTCCCAAAACTATTAATCCACAGGAATGATGCCTTCTGTAATGTTAAACTTTTGAGAAGATCACATTTTTAGGCTTCCCATGATAATATTTCATTTTAATTATTATTGTTTTATTTTACTAGTTTTGTTATGATGAGTAATTTACCCCCAACTTAGAATCTACATGTACGGCCACCTCTAAAAATGATAACATCGATCTCATATGCACAGCATACTTATTTATATTTTTATTTCTTTTCCCTGAGATACAATGTAGCCCTAACCACCATTATCATTCTGGTGACTTCTTTTCAAACTTTTATGCAGCTGAACTCAGTTGAAGTCCATTTCTAAGAATATCAAAGAGACTGGAGAGAAAGAAAAAGAGCTCTTAGTAGGAAAACTCTGAATGTATGGCAATTTTTGCAGGAAGTATAGTGTTTGAATAAGAAATACTATTATTTGTAAAATGCCACCTGAAATAGAGGTGCTTGTTCTCTTCAGTGCTGTAAAATTATATTCGAAAGTGTGAAAAAGGTTTTGGTCCCCTGATGTCTTATGTCATTCTAAATTCATATTTAATGTTACAATATTACAATACATTTTTTAACCCTAAGGTATCTTACTAATAATCTGAGTTTTGGATGCCTTTCTCCAGAAAATAAGATGTCCATTTATGGTAAAATTAATATGTAGGAAATAATTTCCTTGACTTGGGCACAGCAGAGATCTACAAGTATTTTGTGTTTTTGTTTATTGTGGTAATATTGGTTTATAACATTATATACATTTCAGGAGTACATCATTATATTTTGATTTCTCTGTAGACTACACCATGTTCACCACCCCAAGACTAATTATCCTCTATCACTGTACATGTGTGCCCAGTCACCACTTTCACCACTCTCCCTCCTCCTTCCCCGTCAACCACCAATCTAATCTCTGTCGCCATGTGTTTGAGTGTTGCTGTTGTCTTTATCTTCTATGAGTGAGAACATATGGTGTTTGACTATCTCCATCTGACTTATTTCGCTTAGGATAATACCCTCAAGGTTCATCTATATTGTTGCAAATGGCAAGATTTCATCTTTTTTACAGCTGAGTGGTATTCCCTTGTGTATATATACCACATTCTCATTCAGTGCAATGAACATAGGGGTGCATATATCTTTATGCATTCGTGTTTTCATGTTCTTTGGATAAATACCCCGTAGTGGAATAGCTGGATCATATGGTAGTTTTATTCTTAATTTTTTTCAGGAATCCCCATTCTATTTTTCATAGTGGCTGCACCAGTTTACATTCCCACTAGCAGTGTATGAGAGTTTTCTTTTCTCCACATCCTCTCCAACACTTGATATTTCTTGTCCTGTTAATTATAGCCATTCTGACAGGCTCTGCTGGTATTTTGGATACCAAAAGGTTTTGCTGTTGTTGTTTTAGTCAATTCTGCTTCTGAATTACTATTTTATTTTTGGAAAAAAAAGCCATATGTTTGAAAGTGGATAAATGTATACTAATTAGTCATTCTAAAATGGGGTTTATTTGTAACAGAGATTAGAGGATTCAATTCTTTCCAATAAACTCTTATTACTTTTTTTGATTCCATGTCTTTGCTCTAGATATTCTGGATACAAAAATGAATTAGAAATGGCCACTTCTCCATAACCTGCTTAGGAATACAGCAACATGAAGAAAGAACAATAATATAGTATGGTGATGAGTGTTATAATAGAGATACGCCTCAAGTAGTAGTAAAAGACTGATGATGGAGATTACCATCCTGGGAGGAGAAGGAGTGACAGAAAGGAAATCTGAAAAGAGAAAGCAACATCTCAGCTAAATTTAGAATGATTAAAATTGCCAGGGGAAGAAACAATGCTTCTTTCTTTTTCTATATTAGCAATTTTAAAATTTCTTGCCTATTAATTTTCACAGGGTCATAAAACTTTTATTTATTATAACCCAAGTTCTTAGTATAAAACCCTTCCCAGTTCTTATTTATATTCCACAAAAAGCTGAAAAAGAATCCATGAAAAGTATTCTTCCAATGATTTTGAGTTTAGTTAGCATGTCTACACAAAGAAACAATTCTAAGACAGTCACTACTATTCTGGGAGTTTCTGATCTACTTTCTGCAGTATCATCAACAAATAGGTAAAACACAGAATCCATCAAAAATACTAAATTAGGGTCACTACTGAATTTTCTTTCACCTCGTATTAAATCCAGCCACTGTTGCCTTGGAAGTACATCTTCAGTTTGTCCCATCTTTTCTTTCTCCTCAAAACTCTAATACTTGCTTCTCTATCTGAATGATAAAATAGAAACAATCAGAAAATAACTTCAGTAAATTCCCATCAGCACGACAATTTACTCCTCTGCATCTGTGCTTTCTCTCTAATTATCACATATATACAACCTCTTTCCTTATTTGAGGCCCACCCATGCCAAGTACACTGGATCCCATTCACTCTTGGTTACTCATGAGTACTGTTACTGCATTTTTGGCTGTCTTCCTGCATCTTCATTACTTATTTCTTTATTGGTCATTTTCATCAGCACACAAACTTGCTGTTATTTCTCTCATCTTAAAATACAATTATAAAGAAATCCTTTGTGATTTCATATAACTCATCAATTTCTGGTTTTCTACTCTCATCAAAAAGAAACCTCCTCAAAAGTAGAGTCTATATTTGTTGACTTTTACTTTACTCCTCTTACTACTTTTACAAATTGAGGTCTAATTGATAAAAAATAAAATCTTCATTTCTTAAGTATAGGGTTTTGATGAGCTTGACAATTGGATACATCCGCGTAACAACCATTCACAAGATCTAGAACAATTCCATTACGCTGAAAAAGTCTCTCAAGTTCCAATTAAGTCAACCTCGTGCCCTCAGGCAAAAATGATGTAACACATTCTACAAAGGAGACAAGTAATAATTCTTACACTGAAAGATGCAATCAAGAATTGGTTAGATGCTAAAAAGCCAAAAGTGCCCAGGCAGAACATGAGACTCCAGCGCATACGAGAGGACTTGAAGAGTGAATGTCCAGATTTGCATTCTTGAGATAGAAAAATAAAAGCTACTCACATATAGGGAAAATGCTGATGTGAAGACGGATTTTTAAATTCAAGTCAAAACCCAATCCTGTGAGTATGGGTAAAAGCCAGGAAGCTGAAATGAATGTGAGGTTAGTCTGCAGTAAATCGTACAGGCAATGGTTCTTCGTCTTGCTGTCCTCATTAAGGACCTAGACTTTGTCTCCACAGGTGTACTTTCACATGTCTGAAAGGTGTACTTCCCTGAACTTTATTAAAGGCACTTAAATGCAGTTTCTGAGGAAAAGATATACGAATTTGTTAAAGGGGGCTCTAGTCAAAAGCAAACAACCTTGTTCTTCAATTAAAATTAGAATCTTTTCTAATTAAATTTCTATTGCTGTAGGCATGCATGGATATTCATCAGTCATATGCAAAAATGTACTTTTAGGTGACAGTATGTTCTTCTTACAAAGCAAAAAAAAAGTCGTAAATCTGTCCCACAAGTCAAAATTCAGATGTCTTCTCTTTGATTGATTCATTACTGTATATTAGAGTCCTTGGGCACATTTGAAATGACACAAGCCATGTGATATAGACAAGACAGTTGTTTTTAATCTCTGCAGATGTGCTTCTGTATTTAAAATCGATGAACTATTGCAATTCACTTGCTTTCCTGTTTTATAGGCTACTGTAGACAATTCCAGTGCCATTTGTCTGAAATGCAAATTATGGTTTTCCTTTGAACAAAATAGGTCAGGATCTGATATCTGAGAGCGGGTGAACATTAATATTCTTGTAGATCAACTTAATCTTTTATATGTGCATAACTTTTAACTAATATTTTCTGGAAATAATATAAAGTTCCATAAAGCGATATTATTGAAAATGGGTCATTCAAAACCACATGTGCCAAACAATAGTAAATTTAATTCTGCAATGTGAGATGTAACAAAATTAAAAACTCAAGATTTCAGAAGACAGCTACAAAATTATGACAATAAACATAAATCAATGACATATAGAGTGAAATAGATTGTTACTATTTGACAAATAGCTTAATAAGAAAACAGCGTATCATATTTCTTGAGAAAATAAAAAATAGACTGAGAAAATTCATAGATGTAATGATTCAATTATTTAAAATCAGCAAAAAAGAGATTAAAATTATTTGAGTTAAGAAGCCGGTAAATAACAAAAAATGTCCAAGAAAACTATAAAAGATCAAAATAATGACAGATGGAGGAGCTTTTCAATAAATTGAAAAAACACAATTTATATATCAACACAATTATATATTGTGCAAAGTGAATAAAATAGTTATAGATTTCAAGGCTTATCATAATCCTGAAGTAATCAGGACATCATGATATGGGCGTGAGGGTAGACATATAGATCAATAGACCAGAGTAAAGAACTTTGAAATAAACCCATACATATATGGCCAATTTATTTTCAATGCAGGTGCAACACAATTCATTGGGGGGGAAATACAGCCTTTACAAAGTCTGGAACCATGGCTTCTCTGTAGGCCCATTTCTTTATAGTATCAGCATCAGTGAAGAAAAGACATCTTCCTCAGGTACCTTTCAACAGAAAACTAATCAACAGAGTCTGATATAACAACACTGGGTAGCACGCCTGTCCCTAAACCAATGCCTAGAACTAAGCATATGACTTCTCTGATCTTCCCCGTGTATGTTGTTTGCTGATTCCTGTACTCAGGAGGAAGTGGGTTCTTTCATCAGTAGAAAGATAAAGCCATACATGGTGATCATTCCACTGGTCTAAACAGCTTTTATAGATAATTTTTTTAAATAAGCAGGGAAAGTTCCTTCCTCTTGGCTTCCTAGTAACTGAGCTCTTTCCATACATTACATATCTTAGAGGAAGATAGAACATACCTTTCACTCAATAAAGAAAATGTTAAAACATTTTCCCCATCCTTTCTTTCTTTTTCTTTTTCTTGAGGAAGATCTGCCAATCCTCCTCTTTTTGCTGAGGAAGACTTGTCCTGAGCTAACATCCATGCCCTTCTTCCTCTACTTTATATATGGGAGGCCTACCACAGCATGGCTTGCCAAGCGGTGGCATGTCCAAACCCAGGATCCGAACTAGTGAACCCTAGGCCACCAAGAAGCAGAACTTGTGCACTTAACCACTGTGCTACTGGGCCGGGCCCTGCCCATCCTTTCTTGATTCATATGCTCAGACATGTGAAATAGTCCACCAGTCAGATCTTCCCACCAGACTTGAACTGGGACTTGTTTCCTGGGAGTTGTTCCTGGGCGTAGGAGGAAATCCCTCGGCAGCCATTTCAGTTATAGGAAGATAGGGTCCTGGAGACTCTAGAGAAAAAGGGGCCAGTGTCAAAATCCACTGTCCATCTTTCTCATACAACTATGATATAAAACTATGCACGAGGGCTTTGGGGAGGAAATAAAAAAAGAGGAAGACCGGCAACAGATGGTAAGTCAGGGTGAATCTTTCCAAGCAAAAAGAAAAAAAAAAAGAAAAGGAAGATATAGTAGGGAAAAAAAGTTCTTAGAGAAATATGTGAAAAAAGGCATTTTTTCTTTGTTTTTTTTTTTAAAGATTTTTTTTATTTTTTCCTTTTTCTCCCCAAAGCCCCCCGGTACATAGTTGTATATTCTTCGTTGTGGGTCCTTCTAGTTGCGGCATGTGGGACGCTGCCTCAGCATGGTCTGATGAGCAGTGCCATGTCTGCACCCAGGATTCGAACCAACGAAACACTGGGCCGCCTGCAGCGGAGCGCGCGAACTTAACCACTCGGCCACGGGGCCAGCCGCGAGGCATTTTTTAATGTAATAAAAAAGCATCTGTCTCAAACAAAGAGCCATCATTATGGATTACCGACAAAAGAATGCAATTCTAATAACCAAGGAAAAGTCAAGGATGTCTGCTGTAATCATAATTAACTTACATTCTTCTTTGAATTGAAACCAATATGATATTATAAGAAATGGGAAGCATTATTGTAATAAAGCAAATAAATTATTAGTAATAAGAGACTTTATTGACTTTTTGGAAAATTCTGGAGAAGGAATCATAACATTTCAGACAATTAGAAAATTCCATGGTCAGTTAAAAATATACTAAAATCAATAATAATTTCAAAGAAAAATATGTAAAACAGACTTCTGGCAGATAGACTGAGCTGAAAAGGATGAGCTTCTATGCCTTTCTAAGCTTTAGAAATTCTAGATAAAATATATAGGACATATTTTTAAATTCACCGGTAAAATTGTAAAGAAAAGAAAATGGACCATCGTATGCTAAAATCTCAGAAATAAATTAAAACGAGAACAAGAGTGGCAAGGGAAATCTGATGCTTTCGTTTCCTAAACTAGATTCAGATCAGCCGGAGAGGGCTATGGGCCAGGAGATATTTACATATTGCGCACGGCAACCAGAGTCAGGAGTATTAGAGTTCTTTACCCTCTCAGCAGCTTAGAACAAAATAAATGCCACCCAGGAGCCTTCAGAGGCAGTAAGGAACCTTTGTAATTGATTTTGAATAGACGACAAAAAATATGTAAAACAAAAAGAAAGAAAGAAAGAAAAATGCTTGCCCACAAAAAGAAAACAAATTGCAGAAAAAGTTTGAAAATACCTTCATGACATGAAATCCATAAGCTGTTCAATTATGTAAAAAGAATCTAGAGCTATTAAAACCCTTGGGTGTCAGCTGATACAAGATGGAAGCATTTTCACAATTTAGGGCATATAGGACTCACATAGAGTAAGCCATCTCTGCTCACAACTCAAGAAAACTAAACCATGCATGAAAACAAATAACCACGAAGAAGTGTCGGTTAATAAAATAAATAAAATAATCAGTGCCTCCAAAAAATAGAGTAATAGAACATTGTGAAAGATACTCCTAAAATAATGAAGCTTAGAATAATTAAAGTGAAAAAAAGACATAGTAAATGAAGAGGATTGTTTAATATAAGAAAAAGACAAATTTAAAAAGACCCAAATAGGACTTCTCACAATGGAAAATAATAGATGCTGAAATAAAATATCTAAGGAAGGCATACAGACTATACACAATAAAGATCAAGTGAGCAATGTGGAAACCAGAGATGGGGAATGATCCAGCATGCGTCACAATGAGATAAAGATATTTATAGCATGAAGAAGTGTTCGAGAGACATAGGGGACAGGACAAGAATTTCCAAAGTCATTCTAATAGGAGATAAAGGATGAAAGAATAAATAATATTCCAAATAAGAATCACTGAGAAATGTCCAGAATTTATTAAAGATTTGTATCTTCAGATTCAGGAGGCATTACAAATCAAAAGTGGAATAAAGACAAATGAACATAGAGAAAGAAAGTGTATATTCTAGAAAAACAAAGAATGTATATATATATGTAATATATGTGCATATTTATACATACAGTCCATGGCTTTACATATATATGTTATATAGTTACTTATATAGTTATAACTACATACATATGTTATATAGTTACATATATAGTTATAATTATATATATGTAGTTTTATATTTCTGAACTGTAAGCTTGTGTTCTCCCATAATTCATTTGCTGAAATTCTAACACCCAATGGGATGGTAGCAGGAGGTAAGACTTTGAAGAAGTACTTTGATCATGAAGGTGGAGCCCTCAAGATGGGATTAATGCCCTCACAAGAGGAGACAGTAGAGAACTCACTTCCTCTCTCTCTGCTCTCTTCTATATGAGGATGCAAGGAGAAGATGGTCATATGCAATCGAGGAGGTAGGTTCTCATAAGACACTGGATCTGCTGTCACCTAGATCTTGGACACTCCAGCCCCTATACTGTGAGAAATAAATGTTTGCTGTTTAAATCACTCCATCTATGGTAATTTGTTATAGCTGACTGAACAAAGACATATATATATATAGTCTAAAGGAATAAATATTCAATTGACAACATACTACCAAAAGGCAACAATAAATGAGCAAAGATACGACATTGATAAGGAAAAAATGACTCTCAATCTTGATGTCTTCACTCCCATCAATTGTCATTCAAGAATAAAAATAAAATATTCTCAAATACTGATTGACTTTATAGTTCATGGATCCTCATGAAAAGAACTATCTAAAACGCTTTAGTAAGAAGGAAGACAAACTCAAAAGAGTGAGGTGCAAGATACATGTTAACAAAAGAAATCAGACTAAATATGGATAAAGTTAATTGTTACTATTTTCTAAGTCATGCCAATCCTGAATCTTTATGCAACTGATTATATAGAATACATGCATATATAAACCTGACAGAATTACAAAGATAAGTTAATGAATCTATAATTGTATTTGGCAAATGATAAAAAGTCAGCTAGATTCCAATAGATCAAGCACTCAAAATGTTTGAAAAATATATAAGATTTAAACAATTTTATAAACAATTTTAATCCAGTGGACAAATAGAGACATCTGAGCGCAACAAATTGTGGTTATGAATATGGACTCAAGAATGAGAGTTTTCAGTTTCAAACTCAAGCTCTGCCTATTGCTAGCTGGTTGACCTGGTTACCATAATTTCCTCACCTCTAAAATAGTCATAATAATATCCAACTCACAGGGTTATTGGGGAATTAAATGTATTAATACGATTAAATGTGTGAACACTTTAAACATGTTAAGAACAGAATCCAATTTGTAGTAAGTCTTCAGTAAATATTAGCTATTATTCTATTTATGGACTCATAGATTTGCCCAATATTAGATTTCCTTTCTACTCCTCTGTGCTTATTAGCTTTCATCATGTTTCTTTACAAACTGGCTTTCTCCAGTTTCTTCCTTATGTGCATACTTGCCTCTCAACTCTTAAATTTATGTGGATTTAGTTCCAGCTACAAAAGAAGACTAACTACAACTTGGTCCAGAATCCAAATTCCTAGGAAAAATAATTTAACAGTCCAAACTTGGGTCAGGAATCTGACTCCATGCAATCCACTACCAGAGGGTACAGGTTAGAAATTATAAACAACCAATGGTAGATTCTCATAATGGGAGTCACTGTGGCGTAGGAGGAAATGGCAATACTGTCCGCTCCGATCACTACCCAGCTTACCAACCTTAGAACGTATACTATAACGTTTTACTTGACAACACCATAGAATAATTACTAAAACATTTTAGCTGGGGAGAAGCCATTCTGTTTTACAAAATTACAGCTGCAAAAACAGCTGAGTCCAAGGTCTCGCCACTATTCTTGCCAATGAAACCAGCATGATGGTGAAGCAGTCTTTTTTATTTGAATCATCATTATGTACCCTCTATATATTAAGATAACATAATCTTAAATTTAATCATTTTCATGTCCTTCCATTGCCTGTCCAAGTGAAAATGCATCATTATTTTACTTCCAGTTATCTAGATTAAAGGGAAACCAGCTGCAACATCTATAAATTCCCTGAACACCAGGCTAGGTTATGCTAACTTGGCTTTCAACAAAGGTCCTAGCTACTCATTATTGTACACGTTTCCCAATGCTTCAATCATTGACGGAGGAGAATGCGTGTTAACGTTATCCAATTTTAATTTTATTCATATGTAAAAATGTTTGTTTTGGAAAAACAAAACACCTTTTTGTGGACCTTACTGCACTTCAGGCACTGATCTAAGTGTCTTACAGACATTAACTCATTCGAATCTTATTACCATTATGTGAGGTAGGTTTTATCATCATTTCTGTTTTGAAGGTGTGAAAACTGATAGTGTCATGAAGTAATTTGCTCGAAGTCATACGTCTAGTAACAACCAGAGCTATTGTTCAAAGGCAAGCAGTGTTGCTCCAAATCTGCTTTTAATCTCTATACTGTGTGTGTTTCTGTGTGCACATGTGTGTGCAAATGCTTACACATGTGCAAATCAGAAGAGAAGGGGAGGTTCATTTACAAGGTGAAAGAAAAGAGAAGAAAAGGATGAGACAGGAAAAGGGGAAGAAGAGAGAGGGAAAAGGAGAGAAAATATTTTTTGTTGGCACACAGAAAACTAGAAAACTTGCTAGCTGATAGGTGCTATCTGATAGGTACCATGTAGATTTTTCAATGTTCCTATGAAAGGCATATACTGTGGCATATTGCTTGACTTTTAAAATTAATCCTTCCAAATGGTTCTTTAAAATATTTCATTAAGGGCAATTATATATGCATTAATATGCAAACAAATAAACAATGACATTAGCTTTTAAATACATGAAAGGAAATATTACTTACCCTAATTTTCATACTATGTTCTTCATTCTAGGTTTTATAATAACTTTTTAAAAATGAATTTATTAAGCATTTATCTCTTTGGTTATTGTTAGAGACATGATTCTGAATTAATAAAAACAGAAAGGGTTATGGCTACAATTTGAGAGTAACATTAAAATATATTGCTTGTCAACAGCTTTTAAATTTTTCTTTCCAGTCTATTATGATGTTAATTAAATTTTAACTTAACTAGAGGAACTGGTATGTGTCAGTAATAAATTAATAATGCTGTTTAGTACTCATTAAATCAACATGGCTGGATTATAACAATTTCGCAATGAAAAGAACAATTCATTGTAGAATATGCAATGTTAAGTAGTATATTAGACTCATTCAGTTATGGTATTTTATGATATAAATTATAATTACAATTCAGACATTTTCATTAATTGGATTGTTCTTGGTAAATTAAATCCGATATTTCTATTATCTCTGTTCACATTGGAATGCTATAGGTATACAGAATTTATTAGAATTCATATATATGAATCACAGTTCTTTTGCCAATAACAAACCAATTCAGCACCTGACCTGTGTAAATACAAAACAAATGCAATAATTTTAATGTAACTTTGCACTAGGCTATATATTATGCTTCCTGACTTTGCCCAAAGCCATGCACATTTGGCCACGCCAATATTTAGGTAGCAGTTTACAGAAGGAATTCAGAAAATACTACTGGCAGTATGGTTGTTTTCTACAAACAAAAAATGAAGTGTGAATTTATAAAGAATTGTGTCTTCCAAAGGGAAAGTAAAACTGTAAATAATGCAAATTGGCAGGATTATAGAATATAATGATTCCAAAGAATATTCTGAGTTATAATTGGAAATCATATTGAAGGAAACAGGTTACTCTATTTTATGAGCTGTTAAGTGTTGAATATGTAGCTTAGTAAGGAATTCAACTATACCAGAGAAAATGAAAAATATATTGCAATATTATACTCAGTTAAGAACCATTATTATATCACAAAATACACAATGTGGAGTTTGAGGAATAACGTTTTCTGATGTTTGTAAATTCTTAACAAAATATAAAAAGTCTCTAACATCAAGAACCATTTGACTTCCTGGTTGTACCGAATTTAAGAACATATTTGGTGTGTTTAGGTATGAAGATATCCAAACAGAACTTATAACTTTAATATTCCAGCAACCTATAGGATGAATAACAATTAAAAGAAACTAAAACAAATGGAAGTCTTCAGTTGTTTAGAAAACAACAGAAACAGTTCAGGGGTGGGAATAACTTAAGAGGCTAAAAGTATAAGGTTTCCCTAACTACACGTAGTCATTAAACAAAAAAAAATGGAGACTACTCTTCACTTCTATAAGGAAATTTGCTGCACTGGGAAACATTCTTAATTTACAAAAAGTGGTTTTCAGTGTCCCATTATGATTGGGCACAGCAAAATACCATTCCCAAAGCAAAACATAGGCATTTGTGATGGATATGCAGAAACGAGAATGAGTGGCCTTAAACCTAATCAAGTTAACAGAATAGTCTGGAAAAAAGAAAAAGAATACCATCAAGTTTTGAAAGTGAGGAAAAGGGGCTAAAAAGGCATCAGCTTTCAAATGGGAAACCTAAGGAACAGATATAGTCTCTCCAGGGAAGTCACCCTCAGAGTGTTTTCCAGGGCTGTTGAGATGGAGATTTTTCTAATGGAGAGTTCCCTACAAGATCCCCTGGGACTTTCTGCTCAGTTTCAGAATCCTTTTTCTTTATGCGGTGCTTCATTCAACAGAAATGGCTTTGCTCTGAAGGGTCTTCACCAGGTATAGATTACTCTAATGTTCTATGTCAAAAAGTCATGAAAGAAACTAAAACAAGCATGATGAAAACAACAGGAACTAAAACACAACGTGCAACGAAGCAGAGAGCGAGAGGGCTGCTCTCTCCTATGTTTGGAAACTCCAAAATAAATGAAAAGGAGCTTAAGAGTTTCCTTTGTTTAGTCTTCATCTTTTTAATCACAGCCTCACTTTATTTGCTAAAATTTATTTGTGTAAAACTTAGTTATATATAAAAGACAGGAAAGTCAAACTTTCTCACCAGCTCTTGCTGAAGTGATTTCAGAATATATTGCCTTAGAAATAGAAAAACAATAAAGCCAATTTCAATATTGACCAAACTCACAATGTTGACCAATGTCTCCACAACATGGATTATTTCATGCTATTGGTAGAATGATGAATACCATAGAATGGCTTTAAGAGTAGAGAAGGGAAATTTTTGCAAAATATTGGCGCTAGAATTAAGTAACTACAATACATCTATATTTTAGATAGACAAAAGCAGTAATTTCAGGTGAAACAGTCAAGAGCTTAACAGAGAATATGCATTTTCCATTTTCAAATGGTTTCAAATGCTGTTATATAAATACATTACTTTGAATACTTGTAATGATCAAATCACAATATTTAATTTTTGAAGTAAACTAAAAATCAAAACTGAAATGTGTCTTCATATTGATTTTATCTTTTAAAAGTTAAAACAAAGATCCATTTTACCAAACTCTAAATAATTGAGTGCATTTACAGAAATTGATCATTTAATTATTTTATATTGATTAACGAGCATTAGAGATGTGACTTTTTTATCTGATGTTTGCTGGATTTTGCATTAGTTAGAAGTTAGCATCATATATCCATCTATTTGAAAAGTAAAACAATGTGTACCTTCTATCCAGTAGATACTGCCCAACGTCCTTTGTGTGAGTTACATGATTTTGTTCTTCCAAAAATCCTTGGGGGGCCTGGAGCGGTGCTATCAATGTCCCAGACCTCAGCTTGCTTTATCTTAGTCTCCTGACTTATTGCATCCTGGAAATCACCAGTAAAACTAGATACTGTGTAAAATCTCTAATTCACTGAGTCGGATTTGAGAATTCAGTTCTTTGTGTGTGCAAACTACCATGTGCAATGCTTCTTTGAGCATTCTGCCGCATTCTTATCCATATGCAAGATATTCTCTAGTATCTACACTGTAGCAGAAGCTGCCAGTGCTCCCCCTGAATGCCTCAGCCTTCACTTTCTTTAGCCAAGGGGATCTAACTACCTCAGGAGAGCTGATGCATCCATTTGCCTGAGGACTCTCTCTAGCTTTTGAAGAATGCCCTGCCTCTCAGCAGGTCACAAGTCCTGGGCAACTAATGACAATGGGGAGCAGAACTCAATGACTGGTGGAAGTTGGTGCATAAATATATCCTGGCACTTCACCCTCATCTGACCCTACGCATGACACCCCTGGAGCATGTTGTGCCTCACAGAGATTACTGCATGATAATGCTCCAGTTGCCCACTGTGGTGACCTGCTTTATAACCTACTTTTTGCTGACTTTCTTTCCTTCTTTGTCTCAGTTTCCCACTCCTTTACAGGTGTCTCCTGAAATCCTTGACTGAGTTGGCTTCTAGGGGAAGCTAAACTAAGACCTATCCAGGACTCTAATAGCAGTGCTGTAGATGACACAGATGTGCAATTTTACAAGCAAGAGCCAAATAGCTTCTGAAAATATTTGTATTAATTTACACTCCCAATATCAGTGTGTAGAGGTCTCACTGATTCACATCTTCAAGCAAAATTTCTTAATTTCTTTCATCCCTGTTTATGAAAAATAATATCTCATTGTGGAATTAATTTGATTTCTTGTATTGTTGATGAGGATAAATATCTTTCCATGTATTTACACGTTAATCTTGTCTCCTTATCAGAACAAATGCCTGTTTGTGCCTTTGCCTGGTTTATGCTAAGATGCATGTCTTCTTCTTGTATATTGTGATAAGTTCTTTATATATTCAGCATACTAATTCTTGGTTGTTTTATATGTGCTATGAATTTCTTCTACCTTTTTTTCCTCCAACTTGTCCTTCTGCTGCAGTTTTATAACCTAAGTTCTTATTTTTAATATAGTCAGTTGTGTGAATAGTTTCTTTTATGGTTAGCACTTTTTGCTTTTGATTAAGAAATTCTTTTGTACTCTGAAGTAATAAATATATTTTCCTACATTCTCTACTAGTTTGACCTATCACATTTTAGTATTTAAACAATTAGAAATTGGCTTCTCTGTATGGTGTGAGCTATGGACCCAATATCATTACACTTTCCCTAGGTGATTTTTCAGGTACCATTCATAAATAATGAATTTGTTTATTTATTCTTCCTTTTACCAAAATGCTTTTGCTCTAGACCAAGGTCATCAAACATTTTTTTTAAAGAACCAGATAGTAAATATTTTAGGTTTCCCAGACCATGTATGGACTCTGTCATATATTCTTCTTTGTTTATTTTCTACGACTCTTAAAAAAAAGAAAAAAAATAATAATTAGCTCCCAGTCCATACAAAAGAATGTCACAGGCCCTGTTGGGCCCCTGGTGGTAGTTTGCAGAACCCCCGCTCTATGCAGTCTTGTATCTTGCTCCCTCGCTTTAACCTCTTTTCAAATCTTTGGTGAAATGTCATCATTTTTAAGGATTTTCCTGAGCTACCTGTTTATAGTTGCATTTCTTCTCTCTGTAAGTACTGTCTACTATTCCTCCCAAATCTATTTTTCACCACAGAATTTACTACATTTCAATATTATATCTATATATTTATTTGATCTATATCTATATGTATATATATATCATCTACATATTTTGTTTTGCTTATTTTTGCTCCCCTTTCCCAAACACACACACACACACACACACACACACAGAATGTAATCAACAAATGAATGCTGTTTTTGTCTATTTGGTTCACAGCTGTCTTCACGACCTAGAAAAATATAAGGCATATGTTAAGATTTTTCAGAATTTGGGAATGAGTGAATGAATTATTACATTTTACATTCTTGGAAGTTGTATTTGTTATTTTTTAAATCTACTGGACCTTTTAAAAGACCATGTTTCCTTTATCTTTGCTGATGAAGATCTTCCCTGAGCTAACATCTGCTGGAGATCTTCCTCTCTTTGTATGTGAGCTGCTGCCACAGCATGGCCACTGACAGACTAGTAGTATAGGGCCATACCTGGTAACGGAACTCAGGACGCTGAACTGGAGCACACCGAACTTAACCACTAGACCACTGGGGCTGGACCTTCTTCTTTATTTCTTGAATAAAATATTTATTTTAGTTTACTTTTGATAATTCATACATTTTAAATGTTGGGAAAAATAACTATGCTGGATAATTTTTTCTGTTGATTCTCATTCACGATGCCTTGTTTCTTTGTGGTCGTCTAAGGATTTGTGTGTGTGTTCACACATGCACACACTTTCATATGGGACATTTTGACCATGAGTGCATACTTCTTCCAGTTTTTATAAGATGGAATTTTGTAAGTCTGTATTGGAAAATTCATTTGTCTGGAGTATTTGTGTTTGCACCTGTAAAGCTACTGGGGCAAAACTAACCAATATTAAAATAAATTCTGCTATGAAATTTACCAGATAACACATGTCTTGTGATTTTGGACCACAAATCCACATAATGGAGGTTACGAATTATAGGGGAAATTTATTTTTTGTTCCATGCATAGTCATTTTGTGTTCTGCAAATGGTCTTTGAAAATGTGAAGGCTTTGGAAGTGTAAATCTGTTATTTATTGTTTTTATCTCATGGTGGCGTGTTCCTTCTTGCGTTTGACAATTTATTATTATGAGCTCATATTTGGTGAAACTTAATACTGAAGAATCTTGAGAGTCCTGGAATGAGCATTCTTCACTCTAGAAAGTATTGCAGGTTAGATATTCTCTTTTTGGTAAACTTTCAGTGCTCCCTTTTCCATTTCCCTTTCTCCTCTTTAGGTTGGTGAAGTCTTGGGTGTTGGTGTAAGCATTTCTGTAGCAGCAGTGAAGAAGGAGCATCTGGTGTTCACATTGTCTTATGGATCAACACGGGCATCTTTTTGGTCTACGGACTAGTGACAGGTCAGAGTGACATGTCATAAGTGGTGTTTGGTAATGCTGTGTTGGCACCCACATCTGGAAACTCATCCTCAACATCTATTTCCAGTTGTAGGCCATCAAATAATATATTCTGTTTATTGTAACCACAATTCTTTGCTGGTCCCTCTGCTCTCTCATTACCTTCCTATTTCCTCACCTGGGCATAGGACCATCTCTGGATCCCTTGAATACAGCAGGCAGAAAGGAGAGAGTATACCTCAGGCTCATCCACAGATACTTGGCTCTGTGATTGTTGTGTTATTCACACCCATATTGACATGTGGCCACTCTCCATTAAAGTCTATTCTCTGGTCACCAAAACAACAGATGGACAGATGGATGGATGGATAGACAGAGAGAGGTAGATCATAGATGATAGATAAATAGATAGATAGATGATAGATAAATTCATGCTTTAAGGTTATTTTTCAATCTAAATGTCATGCTTTCCTACTCCAGGACTTTCACCTAGAGAGTGGAAGTCAGGACACATATTTGGAGCTTCTTCCTCCTTTATCTGATTCATTCTCACTCCACAATTCATAGATCAAAGGGAGGGGGTTTTCCTCCATATCCTATGGATAGTATTTCCTCTACATCATATTCTGAATTGTCTCTACAGTTGGTTTTTAGTTACTGACTGGTCAAGTTGATCCATCCTTGCTTTTGTCACAGGGAAATTAGGGGCTGAATGTTCTTGTAAATAGAAACGTTAGCTTCTCATTCCAAAATATGATTCTCATTAGATGAAGATTTATTTAAAAAAATGTTTAGTAACAGTCTACTGTATTCCAAAATTACATTATTTCCAAAAACTCTACTAAAGCGAGCAGAAGAACCAGGGTAATGATGCCATTATTTGTGTCCCTTGATAGAGTTACCAGATTTATCAAATAAAACATATAGCATCTTCTCAACTGGAGAAATAAAGACTTCTATCTTAATTTTGCCCACACTTTTAAATATATTATGTAAACCTTTAAAGTATTGTTATTTTAAAAGATAGCTGGGTCCAAGAAAAAAAGAAGTCCCTGGTTCTACTCTGGCCCAGCTATCATCCAACCGTATAATAGTTTGCTAGGTTCCTTTCTTCTCTTTGATTCAGAATCTTCACCCCTAATTAGAAGGGGTGGTAATCAGATGGTTTATAAATTCCTTTATATTTTTAAAATACTATGACTCAGCTGATCACTAGAAATTGCATAGCACGTTGAATATAAAGAAGTTTTGAGAAGTTATATAAAAAAACAGACTTTAGGCCAAGGTTAACAGAAAGCAAAGAGAATTCACCATTAACCTTTCAAACTCTCCCTTTCATTGCCATGCAAATAGCACAATTCCTTTCCAATCATCCCTTTGGACCAATCCAGACTTTTGAATAGCCTTGACCAGAATTACTTCTTATATCTTTCATTGGATGCTCTCATTTACATTTTCTAAAATGGCCCCGAAAGAATGTGTCAAAGAGTATATTTAATATCACACTAAAATGCCTTATCAGGCACATTAGGAAATTGATACTAATGGCACTTCTTCTCCAGAGAGCTGGAGCGGTGTTAATGGTCCAGCACTTGTCACCATATGGGCAAAGTCTAAAATAGTCTCTAAAGGTCTTTTTTAAAACAAAATATGTTCTTGGAATTTTTCACAAGACTTTGCATTGCTTTTTTAATGTCACATTTTTTTCTTTTTTGTAAAATATTCATCAAGCAAAAGTTGCATAAAAATAAAAAATTTATACAGTATCAAGTCTGTAAAAAAAATAATAGCTTGTCAGAAAATTAATTTGTCTTAAGTGACAACACCTGAACTGATTAAAAAAAATCTGAGTCATATCACATAATAAATGCCGAAAAGAGCTGTCGAATTATAATGTCACATGAAGTCCCTGTGCCCTAATAAAGTGTCTGCTTTATAAAATCATGCACTGGTGAATTGGGGATCTAATGTTTGGAAGTGAAAAAAGAAAAAAAGTAGTCTCTTGCAGCTTTTCCTTTGTCATCAATTATCCTTGCATGAATCTGCTGGCATTCCAGAATGTGATGCATCAGGGCCACACTTGTCAGGTGAGCAAAGTGCTCCCCCAGTGCAAATTAGACTTTTGGAAACAGGTCTTCTCTTTCAGTCCATTGGGGCACTGTTTAGCACATTGAAGTGGCAGTTTATGAAATAGTACCCCTGTGGCCTGCAAGAGAGAGCATTCCTCCCAAATTTCATAAACTCTTTCCTGGGACAAGAGAGATTACATGCTAAGACTTGCTTCATTTTAGTTACTTCTACTGACTAGATCAAGATGGTATAAAATATCAAAGTAATTATTGTCTATAAATTGTAATCAATTATGTAAATGCTTTGCATGGTAATTACCTTAAGGTCCTTTAAATTATTTATTGTACAGTTAATTAGTATAGTAAGTCAATACTGAGTAGTTAATCAACTTTTTAAAAAGATGACTCAGAAATTCATGAAAAATTTGGATTTAGATTGAATTAAGATAGCATCACTCTAATTGGAAAGTACTAAATCATTTCTCAATTTCATTTTAAATATGACAGATGTAGTCCTCATTAAGATATATACTTGGAAGAAGGCATCATAAGTTGAAAGAAATTTTCTAATTACGTTATAAATAAAAGATTGACTGCCTGACAAAGTGTCCAGTGTCTAATATTTTAGATAGAATTAACTGAGCCATATTTAATTGATTAGCATAACTTTATACTATATATTCGTAACTTACAAAGGTTTGTAAAAGTCATTTGAGCAGACCAAAATCACACTAACTATTACCAATAACAGAGCATAATGTTGAGTGGACAGAGAGTAATTCAGGAAAGGAATCCTGTGTATAGCAGAAGGAAAAGAAATCAAATTTGTTCATGGAAGCAAAGAGCAGATTCTCTTTTTCTTTCTCTGAGAGACAGAGAGAGAAAGAGAAAATCTCTCTTATACTTTCCCCTAAAAACTCTGTGGTCTTTTTTCTAAGTAAGTTTAAAAATCAACAGATACCACATGGTGCAACCACCAATCCTGAGTGCCCTGGATATAGTTTGCTTTGAAGTTTATTTGAATTTCATAGAGGAAATACAAAGTGAAGATGGACTAAATATGGAAAATAAACAAAGACGTGTCTACCACAAATGTTAATACTTCCTAAATAAAGAGTGATTCAATTTGAACCCAGATCTTGTTGAGATTTTTTTTACTTTAATGTTTTGTATTTGCTATTTTTGTTGTTGATTTCAAATTTTATTGCATTATGATACAAAAACGTGATTTGTGTGATATAGATACTGAAATGTGTTGAGATTTTTGAGGGCTGCGAAGTAAATCGGAAAAGAACATTTAATCATTATGATAAATTAGCACGTATATGTGGAGGGGAGCAGGGGGCTAATTTTAGAGAACCATGAGTTTCTTGACGATTAGAGATGGGCACGGTTTAGGGATCATTGGGTGTAAACCCCTTGTTTTGCAGATGAGATGACTAAGCCTGAAAGTGACTCAGTTGAGGGCTCATGAGTTTTAGAGAGAAGACTGATCTACAAGCCACCTGAAGTCCAGTCTAGCGTCTTCAGTACATCCCCCTGGGTCATGAACTCTAAGTGAAGGAATGTTTGCAGACCACAAGAGCTCATAAAACATCTTTATAAAATTTTCATCATGCATACACAGTGTAACTTAATTGGCTATTGATACTTATTTAGAATGTTCTTTAGTTGTTCATCACTTACAAAAGAAGTGATTCAACCAGTTGATTGTTTAGTTGGCATAGTAAAATTGAAAAAATAATCAGAGAGAATGTATTGGTGTAATTGTTCAGTCATGGCCCATGATGTAATGAGTTCTTTTTTGTATTATTGATTTCAAAGTGTTTGTCAAATCCTTCAGGAAATTTAGGATTATTTCAAGAGGTCCTGGAACCCATATATGTGTATTCATTTACTCAAAGAAGGGATATCGGATGTATAAGTACTGTAATGAGTCTCTGTATAAACAGTGCAATTATTTTCATGAGGTAACACAATGAGTTATGTTAACATATATATTCATATACATGTCCATGCATGCACATATATGTAAACACATATACATATGTGCACACACATAGATAGTCTTGAAATGGTTGAGAAATACTGATATCTATTACCGTCATTTACTTTCTGTGGGTGAGAATTAGCTCTGCTATTTTACTTTTAATAAGATTGTCTTAGTTCCACTTTTTAACACTCATTCCGCTTTGTATCTATTTTTTTTTAGTCACTGATTTCTGGCTTGTATCTTAATTACCTGTAAATACGGTTTAAAAGGCAGTGGTAGTCATGGGAAGAATTTTGGATTGTGAGGCAGAAGATCTGAATTAAAATTCTGGATCTTTGGATTTTTGACCACGAGTAATCACTTAACTGTTTTAAACTTATTTTTCACATCTGAAATTAGTTGTAGTAATACCAGTCTATTCTTCACGCACTTTGTTACATCTTTACCACCCTCCCACATCTAAACCCTTTGGAAATTCCATATCTCCAATTAGACTGTAAATTTCTCAAAGTCAAGGAGAATTTGTCAGTGTTTCCGGGCCAACCAGAGTGTTTAACCCATAATTAGAATCAACCATTTATTGACCAGATCTAAATAACTAAATATTGTTTTGAAAAGTATAAAAGACTACCTAAGTCATTTCCATTTTGTCCTAACTACTCTTTTAGAACATACATGTCTCCAAGGCAGAGACACTCCATTTTGCATTTTCTATATCTCTTTCAATTTTCCACATGGACTTGGCAGTAGGTGTTTAACAAAGCATTTTTTTTCATAAGTGAATGAGTTTTTATGCCTCAAGCACTGTGTCTCTAGATGATTCCAAGTATTTAATATAAAATAAACCTATTAACAATCTTTTCAACAGTTCTTTTTTAAGTAATATAGCTTTTATTAATATTATTTTACTAAAGAAAATCTGCCAAGAGGTCCAAGATACACCTAAGGTAATGAGCTGAGCTGAAAATACACGTGACCTAAATTTGAAGCCAGGTTTTATGCCTCCTACTTTAGATTCATTTGAAGGATGCAACCCTGTGTTTCCCCCCACAGAAAATATACACTGGCCATATTTGATTCTCTGAAATTCCAGCCTTAGGAGATGCAATATTTAGACTTATAGGTCAAAAATAACTTTATTGTTAAAATTTTTAATGTTCAATCTGAGGGTCAACTCATTTTGCTTCTACAAATAACTAAATGTGAGTCAAGACAATTTTTGCTTCAATTTACATTATTCCTCCCACTCCTCTCCCTTGGTTCCCGTGACACCTGTAAATTCATTTCATGCAATATAACTAGGAAATACATTTTAGTATCCGATTGCTACCCTTTGTTTCAATTCAGTATTTGTATAGTTGGGTATTCAGGCAGCAACTGTGTCCCTTGGTACTTCCAGGTACTAAACACAAAAAGAATAGACACAATTTTACATGATTGTGTATTCAAGGATTCATGTTATTTACATATGTCACAAATATTGTATTTTAAAATCCCTATGTTAGTACAAGTCTTGTGTTCTAATGCATTTGGCTTTTTGACATCTAAGTAATTTCAAATTCAGTTCTGACTCAAAAGGAGTGCAGAAATTCATCTACTTCCCCCAATACCCCTCCTAAACACATTTACTTCACTGAATATGCTAAACCGGACCTTAAATTTGCTGCCTATGTATATGAGAATGAAAACCAGATGTCCATTGATAATGATACTGCTGATGCTGACACTTTGCTAAACGAAAATTCTTGCAGTGTTGCTGAAGAAGCAGAAAATTTAATGTCTCTTATTTGAATGAGTTTTACCTTTTTGTCTGGAAATTCTGTATAGCTGAGTAGACTCCCAGAGATGTAAGTATTCTAAGGCTCAGGAAGACTATAAATAGTCACCTAACAGTATCAAAAATTATTCTTCTGACATGGAATTATATAAATTCTAATTCCCTAAGATGACCACAAGGCAAAGGCTATGTAACAAGTTAGGCCAACTTTTTAGGGAGAGCAGTAATCAGGCATGCTCTCATTTTTTTTTTTTTTTGAACCACTGGTTTGGATTTTATTTTAAAAAAGCAAAGACACGCATTCAAAATGCTCTATAAACACTGTGAAATATATGATGTGCTGAACCATTTTGACCTTTTTAAAATTCTTCATCTCAGTTGGCCAGTCATTTTAGTCTCTGCAACAGGTTACTGTACTTTTTAATAGGAAGAAAAGGGAATGGTCAACCGTTTCAAAATCTTGCCTAGAATACTGAAAAGGTCAACAAAATACAGTGGAGGAATGTAAAAAAGAGACAATTGAAATCTGATACCTCGTTTTTGTGACGAAAGTTTTTGCAGGAATTGAAAATGTCACAACATGAAGTCAATTTTCAGGAAGAGACGGGGACACGACACAGGCAGAATCCATCCTCACCACACCATTAGCCTGTGATCTCAACTTTCTGATTAAAGAACTCCCTGCCTAAGAAGAAATACAGCTTTTGTTTTTTTTTTGGCTTTTGTTATTTTCATCAAAGATATATTCTGAGAGAACATAGAAGAGAAACAGAATTCCTCTTATTCTCAACCAGCACAGATTTCGCTCCCTCAGGGGACATTTGGCATCTGGTAATGTCTGCAGACATTTTTGATTGTCATGACTGGGGTCGGGGATGCTACTGGCATCTAGTGGGTAGAGGCCAGGTATGCTGCAAAATATCCTACAATGCACAAGACAGCCCCTATAACAGAGAATTATCTGACCCAAAATGCCAATGGTGCTGCTATTGAAAAACCTGGAGCTGGAATAATGTGCAGTTTAACAATATTTTGATCAATTACATTGCCCTTCATCATGAAGAACTCCCATATGTTAAGTTCATACCTAGCAAAGTCCTTATGTACAGTGAAGGCACAATAAATGTCTATTGCTGCTGCTGCTGATTTTATATAAAAATAGAAAATGTATATAACCAAGATTAGATATCCAGGTTTTATAAACCATGTATCATGCATTACTTTTGAAACAGCTCTTGTCAAACTACTGTTTTCCCCCTAAATCTATAAAGTAAAATATTTAGCAATTAATATAATGGGCAGGAGGTCAATGTAGCAGGTAGCATCCATGCAAATGCAGTTTAAATTGAAAAGAAAAAAGAAAAAGCAAGGGAACAGACGAAATACAACAGATATAAAGCACTTATTACGTGCCAGGCTGTACACTTTACGACACCTCCAATCTATTTTCTCACTGCTACCGAACCTAACTTCCTAAAAGGGAAAACCAATCAGGCTACCTCTTGGCTCAAATCTTTCAGCAACTCGATACTGCCCAGAGAAGAGGTCAGAAAACTTTTCCTGTATAGACTTGGACAGTAAATACTTTAAGCTTTGCAGGATACGTGATCTCTGCGGCAACTACTGAACTCTGCAGTTGTAGCGTAAAAGCAGACATAGACAATACGTAAACAAATGGTATGGCTGTGCCTCAGTAAATTTTTCTTTTCCAAAAGAGGTGAGGCTAGATTTGACATGAGGGTCATACTTTGACGCAACCCTGAGTTAAAATTTAAAATCTTTTCTATGACATATATTTTGCCCTTCTCAGTTCTTCAGCTTCATCTCAAATGTCTTTCTTCTCCAACCTTCACTGTATCCTCTGCTCCAGGAATGCAAAATTGTTAATAGTTCTTTGAACATATCAGGTTGTTTTGTGCTTTGTCAGCTCACACGGCTCCATCGTCTGGTAATGGCTTACAAGTGTTTGGAAAAAGCTCTTCCTGTTGAACACTCAGATGAAGCATCACCTTAAAAGCCTTTCGCTTCCCTCTCTTCTTGCTCCATGCTCATTGGTTTGATCTCTCTGTGCTGTGCCTTAGTGTACCCTGTATGGACTGCCATTATCCAATTTTAAATACATAACTGAAATTTATTTACATATCTCCCCCACACTAGATGTGGATGAGAAGCATATCTAACTAGAATATTACACGTTGCTAAACATTATAGACATCTAATAACTGTTTTTTGAACAAAATACATTTAGTCCAACTTAAATGGAAAAACAATTCTCTGCCAAGATAGGTTCTATTGGACTTTGCAGTATGTAGCCATATATAAAATATGGCACTTCTTAAGCTATATCATAAAACTAATACATGTAAAGCATTAGTCACAATATAAGAATTTCAGCCTTAAGATAATCAAAATGTTATTTAAAAAATAGAAATCCCAGAGACACAGCAAACAAAGACCATGGAAACACATTTTAGAAATCTTATATAAACAATAAAAAATGGGAAAAATGAAACTCACATGGAATTAGAGTTTAAGGAAGGGGAAGAAAACTAACCA
Organism: Equus caballus; assembly: GCF_041296265.1. Classification (NCBI taxonomy): domain Eukaryota; kingdom Metazoa; phylum Chordata; class Mammalia; order Perissodactyla; family Equidae; genus Equus; species Equus caballus. The sequence goes on from NC_091688.1 coordinate 94,552,243, forward strand.
TCAGTCTGTCTATTCTCAAGGCTCCAGGTATATCATTTGAAAGAAAAGTAGCAATCCTTTATTTCCCCTTATGATCACAATTCCTCTGTCCCATTATCACCTCACAAGCCAGTATTTTCATCTTGGCAGTAAACTGCCACTTTTGTAGCCACGGAAATACTCTCAGCCTCTTACCATAAAAGAATGGATCCTTTTGAATATGTCTTACCTTAATATTCTGGGACTTTGAGATTTTTATTACACAGCTTCTGCATCAGGTTCCCAAGAAATGATCTATCAGGTCTCAAATTAAAGCAGCCTAAAAGGTGGGAATCTTACTTCTTCATTTATTTTAATTTTGGGGCAATGTGCATTCTCGTTTCTTCCGTGTGTTTGTTTGAATTGAAAAGCATAAGTATTGGTAGTGTTTTAAATGATATGTTTAGAATATAGCTTTGTTGAGAACAGCCATAATCCTCCTAGGCCCCACTTCAAACCATTCAGCAAACAAATGTAGAGGCTGGTAAAGAAGAGCTTAAAACTGATGAAGGTGGTAGAGGGACTGACTGAAGAAAGAAGTTTGTTGGAGGTAAATTTCTAACTCTTGGGAAAGTGAAAAATAAAAGAAGAAAACCTTAGGCGGTCAAATGTTTAAAAGTGTAACCCTCACTGGGAGTGAGACCTCATTTAGTGATGTGCTCAGATCTAGTGTAACTATGAGAAATGGAAGGAAATTAGAGAAATGACTATTTGGGTGGAATACATGCAAACCTTCCTGACATGAAAACTGCTGGATTATGGAATTTTCCCTCAAGGGAAGTGGTAGAAGTCACATCACTTGAATGGTCGAAATGAAGACAGACAAAACACCCCGGAAAGTTATTTATTTGTTGATTCTGCATAGCAATTGTAAAGCTTCCCAAGGGAAGAGTTCTATCAAATAGATGAGATTTCTAAGGCTCTCTTCAGTTGTTCTGAGTTTCTGTTTTCCAAAGTTTATATACAAATAAAAAATCCAAGGTGTTTTATATACCATTTCCTCTGTAGTTATATTTTAAAAATAATATAAAGTTTTCCTAGACAAAATGTATTTGGGTATTCTGTAAATTTTACACTCTTTATTTTGTTCCACTTTATATGGGAAAAAATAAAAAAGGAATTTGATATAATAGTACCTGGGGTTTGTATTCTTGCTTCAATGCATGATGGTGTTGAAGCCACTAAATCTCTCTGAAACTTAGGTTCTGCATTCATAATATGGTGCTCAAAAATGACATAATTTTATAAGGGTTGGTTGAACCACAAAACAATATAAAAACATCTTTTGGTAAAGGTTAATTGCATATTGTGGTTAAGACTGTTTTTTATCTTCACTGTTGAGATTACTATCTCATTCTAAATTGATTATATGTTTAAGGTTCTCTTTTCTGGTAGTGGTAATGACTTGTACTAATATAACACACATGATCTCATAGTTATTCTTGTGCTTTAGTAAGAAAAGAAGGTATCAGCAATAAAACTTAGTGAAACTCATCCAGAATTGAACACAGCTTTAGTGCCTACAGTCTCAGAGTTCTCTGAGTTGGGTAACTGTAGATGATGTGTGTGCAGATATGTGTGTATGTGTGCAAATACATGTATACTCACAGCTTCTGTGGTCTCACAGATCACAAATAACTAGATCTCACTGAAAATTTTGGACTATGTTTGGCAAGTCTTCTCAATTTAAAGATGGGGAAACCTACTTGGAGATTGTTCTGAACATTCTCTTCTTATCATGTTCTACCTGGAACAGCAGCCAATCTTCAACAGAGATAGCACTGACTGTTTCTCAAACAAAGTGGCAGGGGGAAAAGCATGCCTAAGTTCATACATATTATTGAGTGCCTCATAATGCAACTATAAAACTCTGCAAACCTATTTGGGGTAATTCTAAAGCGAGAGCCAAGTGCAGACCAACAGGAACTGTGATAACAACATCATTTGGCTAATGTGCTGTTTATGTATACAAAATGCTTTGCAAATGGTAAGGGGAAAATCACCAGCAGAATAGTTTCTAAAAGCATCTTAGTTTTCTAAAGCCATACTTATCTAAAATTGTAACAAAGAACAGCAGGAGGTGTGCGACAATGAAGCCAATACAAAATGAACGAAGTTTCAGCCAAATGTCAAAATATAAGGAAGGAATTTCTGAGGCAAAAGAAAAAAAAATTGTATTGGGAAATGGGAATACAGTAGTTTTATAGAGATTTGGAACTTTAAATTATTCAGAACTGGTACAATCAAAACTAAAACACGTGCATGTGTACCATCTGCTTGCCTCCAAAGAGAAGTCTTTGGAGAATTAATTTCAGCTGCCAGAGTTGCAGGAAAGGAAACTGGTCTCTAGTTTATCTGAATCATTACTTGAAAACAGGAACTCAAGAACAGAGAAGAGACTGGGGCTGTCTGGCTCTGTCTCCATGGAGAGAGATTCCCTAGAGATTTCAGCAGCTGCAGAAAAATATGAACATAGGTACAGAGAAACGAGGAACAGCCTGCAAAGTCAAATTTAGGCTAAGAGAAGTGTTTTTGGTTCAAAACATGTTTTAGAGTAGTTATTAGTACTTGGAGATTTAAACTGTCTCATGAATATTTTTTCCTAGAGATAAACTAGCTAAAATTTCTGGTAATGTTAAATCACGCATTGTTACCTCGTGCTTAGGTCAGACATTTATTTTTGTTCCTCCTCTACTAATAAGAACATAGAATCTGACATTTTCTGGCCAAATTGGAAAATGAAGAATCAATACTCCTGGGAGTCATTAAGTCCCAGTTTCTAGAGAGTCGTAATTTAATAGCACTAGTGCTTCAGGTCTGACACTAATGGACAAGTTTACCTACGTAGCCTTTACTTACAGATTAAATTAGTCGACAAATACTTATTGTGTTTCTACAAGTAAAAGAATATAAAGAAGCATAATTTATACCTGTGATTTTAAAGATTTTACAATTTAAATTGTAGAAATTGAACACATATTTGAAAAAATAACCATACAAGAAATTAATAGCAATTCAAAATATATCAAGACAACACATTAATTAACTACCGGGAATATTTACGTATTATACGAATTGCATGTCAAAGAAAGATGAAATCACGTCAGTTATAATAGACGAGAAAGAATTCCTAGAGATAGAATTTGAACTGAGTTTGTGAAGAAGCTAACAACAATGAAAATAAGCTATGGAGAATCCGAGGATGGGAAAGAGATTAGTTTTATTCACTAAGGAATATGGCAGAGAAATTGAAAATAAATAGATGGATGGATGAATAAACAGAAAGATAGATGTTACTTCTTCAAGTCCATCAGCTCCTTTAGGTAAGATATGTAAATATTGAATAAAATTTATCTTTGAAAGTCCAGAATATTCAAAATTTTTGAGCCATATTATTGAGAAATATCAATAACACACATACACACACACCCATACACTCATATAGAAAACCTTATTAAAGAATAATACTGAGAAGTAAATGCACTCATAAATGAACATATTTACTAAAACATCAGTACAAGTAAATTGAGATATTAAACATTAAGTTATCTGTAAAACTATACCCAGCTTAAGAAGCAGAGACTCAAAGAATATAAACTTAGGTGCACAAAATCCGGCTTCTGCACCCAGTAAATAATATAATTAGTGTATCAGATTTTTTTCCTAGTCTCTTCCAATTGAAAAATTTTTGTTTGAGGAGATAGATTAAAATGATGACCTTGGTAGTAAAAATGATGCTCACATATTAATGTTCATTTATTGATCAACATGTGCTTTCGGCATTTTACAATATCCCTAGTAGGCATTATCTCATTTCACAACTGCACTATGAATTATATACATTTACCCCATTTTTACATGAGAAAATGAGGCTTAAAGGGATATAAGTGAAAAGGTAAAATATCAACACCAAGTCTTTATGGATCACTTGGCTAAACAGGATGAGAGTAGACGTTGATCAATGTTTTCCAGTACTTTGACAGCACTACACCATAAATCATTGACAAACTAACTTTCAACAATAGAGAATCTCCTCAGAAATTCAATAATCAATTAATTAGTCTCAAAACTGTATTCGATGAACTGATAAAAGAGGTAAATTTATTTTAGCCTCTGACACAGAAAAAAGAAATCCAATGGGATGAGAGAAACCAAAAGCATAGCAATCATGGATTTCATGCTCATGATAATAGGAAGGAGATGTGGTCTGGGATCTTTGTGTATAAAGTCACTTAAAAACCATCTCGTGCAATGCACTAATTTACAGAAGAGAAAATGAAAGACCTATAGAATTTCCAAGTTCATAACTGTGATCTGTCTCAAAATCTATTTGAACCGTATAGTTTTTGCATAACATCTCCAAAAGGGACTTAGAGGAGCATTAGTTACAGGCAATTTTAGGCAAAAACTATTTTAGAAAAATCTTAAATACATATAGCTGAAATTGGTTCACTAACAGTTTTCATGCAAAGTTATAGAATTTGAACTAGAGAGTTTTTTGATGGATTTTTTATTTTACTTAGATACTGTATCCATGAAAACGAATGCTCTAGAAATTGAAGAGCCAACCCTCCTCCCTACAGTCATAGGTGAGTTCTATATCAACACGAACGTGAAGATTCAATGTTCATAAAAGTTACGTCTAGCTGTAACTATCCTGAAAATCATCACGGTACTGAACATGATCTTTAAGAAAAAATCAGGGTCCTTGAATGTTATTTTACCTATCCTGAAAATTCTAAATTATATGACTAATATAAAGCATTGTAGAAAGCAATTGTAGATGAAAGAAATCTGATTTTATTTCTAGCCTACAGCTACCCACCTCTTCTATATCCTAAGATTACTAAACAAAATTTTTATTTTTGGTAGTACAAATGAGGTTTTCCATTGGTGAATGTCCAATTCCTTCCACCACCTGTATGTGAAAATCGTACCATAGGGGCTTTAAGCCCAGCAAAGTCATAGGATTGTAATATAGGCTTGATGTAAAAGAAAATTAGTTGGCTACAGGCTGGAATTTAGACCAGATGGGACAATGGCCTCTTACAATATGGCAACTCCCCTCTGCCTTTGTGCTATCAAAATGATGGTTATTTCTACAGAAGCCACCACAATGGTAAAACAGAGGCAGTAAGTCTGAATCATCTTAAAGCTTTGTGGAAACCTTCAGAACAATTGTTTTCCTTCAAAGTAAAATAAAAAGTGCCTTTGATTTTCTTAAGCTCCTTCCAGTGTTACAGAAACATTAACATGTAACACTTGCCTTCATTACAGTCATTAGATAAATGCCAACTTAGTGTTAGAAGAAATGCATTTTCAGCTGAAATGGAGCCAAGTTGTCCTAGTTAGTTATGTTAAAGAGAATCAGAAATTAATCAGTCTACTATTGGGGCACAGCTGTTTTTTGAAATGTTTCTTTGATTTTCAAGAGTTTATGTTTTAAATAGTTATTATCAAACATACTGGTTAAGTCTGGAAGTTGAGAGCAAAGCACACTTTAAGCAAGCTGGCATTCACAGGAGAACAAAACCAGCTCCTTCCTTCCGGTTACGACCTTTGAGCAAGTCCTCTCCAATTCCCAGATCTACCAAATGGATATTATATTATGACAAAGTGTAAAACCAAGAGGAATCAGGATACATGGAGGGAACTCAAAAGTCCGATACGTTGCTTTTCTAAAGTCCAGAACCTGCAGGAAAGAATTCTGCACTCCCAATTATCGTTACAATAACAAAATTCATTAACTGAATGTAATGACACAGTAATAGGCTTCAAATCAACAATAAATACCTTTTTATAAGCACTGTGTTTAACTTAATAGCCCTTTTAGCTCAAAGGCAAAGGTTTGTGTCATCCTTAACTGAAGCACATTTATATTGTCTCTTACTGAGCAGCTGAGAGCAGGTTAATGCACTGCCACAATAGTATATTTTTTTAACTTTTTTTTCCCTCTCAAATGGTTGAGGATAGCATTTGCATCAGTGTCATGACACATGGTATAATTGGAGGTTTCAGGGCCATGAATGCATATCAAGCTGTTAGACCCTTGATATTTGCTTAAACAGTACGGGTACTAGAAGCAGAACAGATGCTCTAGTTTCAATGCCAATGCATCACTCCATCCCCTCAAGCTGCCTTTTGTAATTGTCAGTTCAATATCAGTATCAGGGTCAGAAACTGCAGAGTTCATTACAGATTCCCTTCCTTCTAATAACCTATGAGTGCAAAGAGGCATGTCTGAAATTTATTAATTGTTCCACTGTTTAATCTCCCATTTAAAACTAGATCATGCTCAGTTTTCAAAAGCTACACCTATGTCTTTAATATTTATGATTCAGCATTCAAGCCTGCTTGTTATACATTCCAGGAATGGAGCATTTAAAAAGATTTTATAGCACGTGACAAAGGTACAAAAAGAATTATGTATTGCCCAAAGGAAATGTAAATTGTTCTTTTAATCTACAAGCAGGTGTATATAAAAATATAATAATGATGCTTATGTTTTATAATTAAATCAATAAATAACTATGCACTTTTATCTTCTTAAATAAACACACCTTTGTCTGCCCTTCATGTTTCTGGATATGGATACTGACAACTAGAATAAGTAAAGATAAAATATTTATTGAACAAATAAAACCCTTAAGGTTCACTAAAGTAACAAACATTCCCTGAGTGTTTACACTTGTCTGTCACTGTTTCAAGAATTTACATGCATTATCTCATCTGTGTCTCACAATCACTAGGATAGTTTTAGCACACATTTTACAGATTAATAAACTGAGGCTTAGAAGTTAGGTTTCTGATTGCCAGAGGTCCAGTAAGCGTTCAGGGCCAGAATGTGAACCTAACTCAGCTTCAGGCAATGTACATGTTGTTGACTAACCAATACTACTTCATGACAAGGACATATGCCTAGACTAGGCATCATGTCACACACACTATTAGACTAGACTCAGATGAGTTCTGGGTGTTAGTAAAATAACTTCCCTTAGTGTTTTTCAGAATTTACATCTGTAAAATAATGAGGTTGGGCTGAATGATCCCTTGGGTACCCTCAGTTCTGAAATTCCATAATACTGTTATAAACTAAACCAATCTTGAGAGGTCTAATTCACCTATTTTCCTTTCATTCTAAACTATGATTTGCATAAAGTCCTGTATTCAATTATAGAACATTGTACTCCAAAGTAAGGTATTTCCAGGGTCTACTCCGTGCGATTTGAACACTTCATAAGAAGTCATAAGCAAACATTTCTGGGTCAGCAGCAGTAGTTGCAAGACCAAATAAGGTGCTGAAGTCCAGAGAATTCAAAGTGTAAGCATCCAAATGTCACTTAACAGCTGACTGAGCAAGAATTTCTGAGATTATACTGAAGACTTTAGAAAATGAATTTTGCTATATAAAAGTGTGTTTGTGTTTTCTTCCCCATGAGAAAAAGGTGCTCGTACCCATACCCAGCTAATACTATTCACATGAAGTGAAATACATTTGTGTGTTTTTGTGTGTGTGTGCATGTATACCTTATCCAAATATATGTATTTAATATTTTGGCTCACTGTTTCCTGGAGAGAAAGGAAGAAACAAGGCAGGATATTGTGAATATTAAATTCTCTATTTCTTCCCATATTATATTAATGTTCCATAAATTTTCCACATACATAGAGCTATACGTTAAAACTTGCATTTAAAGCTCAAATTTTTATGTAGCATTTTAAAATGAAAAGTCACAAAGTCTGCAGTGTGTAAGAAGTACAAAATAAAGGAAAAGCCTACAGGTCTGAAATTTGGGGAAGCAATTTCAAATTTCTGCTGATTCTTCCTACAATTTTATGGATTATCAGTTAATGTTAATCTTCATATATCGTTATTAATTTTTAGGAAAATTTCACCCGTATATGCCCTTCATTACCCATCCTATGAATCACAATTCAAAAGAATGAAATGTTATTTTCATTCACTGAATATATTTTTATACACTTCATCCCGTTGACTTTTCCGTTTATTCACTCGTCCATTAATGGACACTTGGGTTGCTTCTCCTTTTTGGATATTGTAGATAATGTTGCTATGGAACATGGTTGTGCAATTATCTCTTCAAGTCTCTTGCTTTAATTCTTTGAAATATATACAGAGCAGTAGAAATGCTGGATATTACAGTAATTCTGTTTTTAATGTTTTTGAGGAAGTGACGTATTGCTTTCCAAGTGGCTGCACCATTTCATACTTCCATTAAAAATGCATACCTAATTTCCTTCTCTGATACAGAATTTGCAAATATTTTACCCAATTTCATGAGTTACCTTTTCACTTTGTCAATGGTGTCTTTCTATGCACGAAGTTTTAAATTTTGATGTAGACCAAACTGTCTATTTTTTATTTTGTTATCTGTGTTTTGGTATCATATCCAAAACATCATTGCTAAATCCAACATCATGAAGATTTCTCCCCATGTTTTATTCTAAAAGTTTTATAATTGTATCTTATACATTTATCTCTTCCATTTTTTAGTTAATTTTTATATATAGTCTAACAAAATGGTCCAAATTCATTGTTTGCATGTGGATATCCAATTTTCCCAACACTTTTGTTGAAAAGTCCTACCATGCTCCGATAGTCTTGGTAACCTTGTCATAAATAATTGAAACATATATGTTAGGGTTTATTTCTGGTCTATCCTATTCCATTGCTCTGTATGTCTGTTTTATACCGGTATCACACTCTTTAAATTATTGTGGTTTTATTGTACATTTTGATATCACAAAGCATGAGATCTTCAAATTTGTTCTTTTTCAAGATTGTTTTGGCTATTCAGGGTCCCTTGAGATTCCATATGAATCTTAAGATGGTTCTTTTTATTTCTGGAAAAAAAAATCGTCAGGATTTTGATAAGGATTGCATTGAATTGGTAGACCACTTTTGGTAGTATTGACATCTTAGCAATATTATGTCTCCTAATCCATGCTCATGGGATGTTTTCCATTTATTGGTATCTTTTTTCTTTCTTTCAGCAATATTTTTTAAGTTATATCACACAGGTCTTTGGCTTCCTTGGTCAAATTTATTCCTAAGTAATTTATTTTTTTTTGATGGTTTAGTGAATAAAATTGTTAATTTTCTTTTCAGATTATTTGTTGCCAGCATATGGAAATGCTACTAATTTTTGAGCATTGATTTTGTATCCTGAAGCGTCACTGGAATTCCTTTTTCAGTTCTGTTTTTCTGTGTGTATGGAATCTTTAGGGTTTCGTACATATAAAATATATCTGTGAACAGAGGTTATTTGGCTTCCTCTTCTCCAATTTGGATGCCTTTACTTCTTTTCCTGCCCTAATAGTTCTGGCTAGGATTTCCAGTACTATAATGAATAGAAGTGGGGAAAATTGACATTTTTGTCTTGTTCCTAATTTCAGTGGAAAGTTTTTCAGTCTTTTACCATTGAGTGTAATGTTAACTGTGGGTTTTATATATATGGCTTTTATTATGCTGAGGTGGTTTTCCTCTATTCCTAGTTCTTTGCCCAAATTTTCCTTTAGCTCTCTGAGCATATTCAAGACAGATGTTTTAAAGTCTTTGTCTAGTATTTTCAATTCCTCTGTGTTTCAGGAATGGTTCTGGAAATCCATTTGTTCTTTTGATCATACACGTTTTCCTGTTTCCTTGTATGCCTTGTGAGCTTTTGTTTAAAGTTGAGAATTTAAAAAATCAGCTACCTCTCTCAGTCTTTGAAGACCAGATCTGTGCAGGAGATTCTCACTAATTAGCAGAACATCTCTGAGCCTTGGAATCAGCTTGGCATCAAGGCTTATGGTCCCCTTAGCACTTTTCTGGGCATGTGTCTTCTCTAGGCCTGTGGATGCCCTTGTTTCCCATTGGCTGGTATAGATGGCTGCTTTTCAAAGTGTTACTTTCCCTAAGAGTCTCGTCCTTGCTTCTTCTTGTGGCCTTAGCGGTTATACTGTATTCCTTATTCAGCAAGTGCTCACTCCAGGCACCTGCTGGTCTGGAGACCCCTTGTGGGTTTCATGAAAGTTTTCCTAGCCTGTGATCTGAGCTGTGCTGTTTTTGGCTGTCTCAGGTCCCCCCTAGGTCACACAGAAGCCAATCCCTCAGGCAGCCACCAGGTAAGTTATAATGTTGCAAATTAGGTCTGTTCTGCTTTCTCTGGTTCACAGAAACTAACTGGGGACAGAGTTGCCACTTCCTCCAGACCACACCAAGGCCACACTGCACGAAGGAGGCCATGGAGTCTGATGAGCAAAAACACCCCCAAGTTTCCTTTTGAATGTGTTTTTTTCTTGATGGGGCATTCACTTGGTTGCTGGAGATATTCAACTGATTTCCAGAGCTCCTAGAAAGTTATTTGAGTCAGTCTCTAGTTGTTTATTTCCTATTTCCATGAAGGAACAAGGTCCTGGAGCGTCCTAGTCTTCCGTCTTGCTGATGTCACTCTCCCAGTAAATAAATATCTGTTGTACCCATTTCTTTTACGTTGGGAGTTGTCTTAATTTCTTTACAGTCTGTCTTATTTTTCATCCAGTCATTCGATGATTTTATATATATATTTTACATGAATATATACCACTTAGTATTTCAGCATTTATCAGGTACCATTACAGCTTACAGCTACTGGGGGACAACACTGAATACGATAGACAAAATTCCCTGATTTCATAAAACTTGTCTTTTACTTAAGTTAAAATTATCTACAGTAGTACAGTAGGTCAGAAAGTGGTAACTATTAAGAAGAAAAATAAAGCAAGAAAGTGGGTAGAGGATATCAGGAAATCGTGCAATTTTAAATAGGGCTTTAGAGACAGGTTCACAACAAAGCTGCTCTTTGAATTAAACCTGGAGGAAGTGAGGGACAACTGTGAAGATGTATGAAAAGAATACATCTCAGGCAGAGAGAGGACCTTGTGTAAAATCCCGCAGGTAAGTGTGCATCTGGCGTATTTCAAGAAAAGCAAGGTAGCCAGTGATGTAGAGGCCAAGTGAGCAAGGGGCACAAAGCAAGAGATAAGAGAGGGCTAGAAATTGTAGAGCCTTTTAAACACTATCTAAGGGCTGTGGCTTCACTTCAGCTGGAAAGCCATTGTAGAGCTTTGAAGCAGGGGCATGGAATGATCTGAGTTGTGCTTTAAAAGAATCAAAGAGGCTGCTCTGATAAGATTAGCTTCCAAGGTGGTAAATGCATTAGCAGGGGGATCAATTGGAAGGTCAGGTAAATAATACTGCATAGATAGAAGAGAAATATGGATCACCATGGTTGCAGTGCGGGAAATCAGAAGTGGACAGATTTCTTGATCAATATTGAAGAAATAACTAACCCAATTTGCTGAAGAACTGGTTATGGGAGCAAGGAAAAGGAAGAATTCAAGAGTAACTCTATGGTTTTGCCCCAAGCAATTTGAAGAATGGAATTGACGTTAACTGCAATGGGAAAAGCTCCATGATAGACAGGTTTGAAAGGGGGAAAAGGAAAGATCAGAAGTTCAGTTTTGGACTTGCTAAGATAAAAATGCTTATTGAAAATTCAAGAGAAGATAGAGAGGAGGGAGTTGGATTGGCAAATTTAGAGTTCAAAAAAGAGGTCAAGTCTTGAAAGATAAGTACGGGAGGCATTAGAATTGAGATGATGTTTAATCCATAAGACTATTTGAAACTACCAAAGGTCATTTAGACAGAGAAAAGACAAAAGGTTAATTTGATGAGTAGAAAACAGGAGAGAAGCTTAGAGATGGAGTGATAAAGAGATGGGAGGAAAACAGCAGAATGTGGTGTGCTGGAATCTAGCTGTAGAAAGTGTTTCCAGGAGGAAAATTGACTGTGTCAAATGTTGATAGAAGTTAAGTACACTAAAGTTTGAACATTGACCATTGTATAGAGAAATATGGAGGGCACTGGTGATTTTTCAAAAGCAGAATAGTGGAGCAGTGGGGGCAAATTCTTCCTAGAGAAGAGTTGGAAACAGCAAGGATAGACAAATTTCCTAAGGAGCTTCATTATAAAGAAAGGAGAGAATCTATACAGTATCTGGTTGAAGTGGTAGGTTAATTTTTCTTTTTCAAAATGGGAGAATTATGTGTTTTGTGAATACTGATGAAAACTATCTTCTAGAGACTGAAAAACTGATTTTGCTGGAGATGGTAGGTGCTGCCAGTTTGATGTTCTTGAAGAAGCCAGGAAAGATGATATCCACTACATAGTTGGAAGTGTTCACCTTCAATTTGAGTGTAGAGAGTTTATCCACATAACAGAAGAAATGGCATAGGTTTGCATGGAGGGCAAAAATACAGGAGTGTTGGTGTTTAAAATTGTGGGGGCTTGTGGCAGTTCTCTTCTTAGAGCTTCTATTTTTTTTAACGGAATTTGAAAGTAAGAAATTGCAGTGAGAGTGAAAAGAAAAAATAAGAGTTGGGGTATTTCAAGAAAGCAAAAGCCAAAAAAAGGAAAATGACAAGAAGAAAGAAGAGTGAATGGAATAGAGAAATGTGGTATGACTGCCAGACAGAATCAAGGGGCTGAGAAAGGACGGTGGTCCTAAATTTGAAGTGAAACAACTCAACATGTTTGTTTGTTTCATTCCATCAACATTTAGCTACTATGTACAGTCACTGAGCAGTTAGAGTGTAAGACTTAACCATAGTTAGGATTTTGCTAAAGCGTGAAGAGAGGAACTAGAGACTTAAAGGCATATGAGTAGAGAGGTATCTATACAAAGACCTTTTTCAATCTTTAAATATTCAATAGATGATTATGGAACATCAACTATGTTCTAGGCAGTATTTCAGGAACTTGGGAAACATGGGTGGAAAATAAATCCCAGTCTTAATAAAGCTTACATTCTAATGTGAGAAGATAGCATATGAATAAAAATAAGAAATAAATACATAAGTAATAAAATGTGCTAATAGATGATTAAGTGCCGTTAGAAAAAAGTAGAACAAAGCAGACAGGATCAAATGTGCTGAGTGGGAGGGTGCAGTATCTAATTTAGAGTGGTCCAGGTTTGCCTCATTGGGAAAGTAAGATTTGAACAAAGATTTGAAGGAGATGAGGGAGTAAGCAAGGCGGATCCCTGGAAGAAGAGCATTCTAAAAATGTGACTGCTAGAGAAAAGGTCCAACATCTGAAGTGGGCCTAGCATATTGAAGAAACACCAAGAAGGATAGTATGCCTATGGTATGGTATAAATGTGATAGCATAGCAAGAGACGAGGCCAACGAAGTAAGACTGGTGGAAAAAGAAAATTATGCTTGCCATTGCAAGGACATTGGCTTTTCGTTTGAGTAAAATGAGCAGTCGTTGCATAGTTTTGGAGAGAGCAATGATATGCTTTAACCTCATTGTTAAAACAATCAGTTTCACTGCTGTGTTGAGAATACACTGTAGGGACACAAAGGGATGAAGCAGGGAAAACTGTGCATTAGTCAGCTTTCATGAGCTTACCTGAAGATAGCAAAACTCCCAAATCTCAGTGCCCATACAAGAAATATGTATTGCTCATTCAGGTTAGATGTTGGCTAGGATCAGCTATGGTTCTGTTCCCTGAGTCTTGTTCATTTTAGGATCCGGGATAAAAGAGCAGCCCATATCCAAGGCATTTCATTCTCATTGCAGAGGGAAAAACAGAAATGGTGGCACCACAAGACAGTTCTTTAAGCTTCTCCTAGGAGCGCCACCTGACAACGCATGCATTTCATTAGCCAATGCTTCCCTACAAAGAGGGGCGCTGCAAACAGTATTGGCTACATAATTTGAAGACCCCAATGAGAAATTAAAATGTGGGATCTCTTGTTGAAAAATCATTACACATTTCAAGATGGCAATAATAGAGCATTAAACCAAATGAAGGTCACACACCCATGAAGCTGGCTCTGACTGCAAGTTACGTGGAAGTGGGCAGCTCTGAATAATACTCTCAAAGGAAACGGCAAGCAATATGTGGATAATTAGGAATAATAATACCGTCTCCCACAATGTAATAGATGGCTACTGAAACAATTTAAGTGAGTGATTATGCTGGCTCAAGGCAGGTGTTAGTAGTATTGGAGGTTGAAAGATTGGTTTCTAGAAAGATTTTGAGAGTAGCGCTTGATATATTAGAAAGAGGAATGTTAAGGGTGATTCCAGGTCTATCCAGAATAACTGCAAGAACAGAGATGCCAATAACTGAAATGGGGAATACTGTCAATGCTGTGGTAAAAAGTCGAGAGTTTGGTTTTGGACATGATAACTTCAAGAAATGTATTATATGTTCAAACCGAGATGCTAAGAAAGAAATTGCATATACACATCTGGAATTTTTAAGAGAGCTCTGTGGTAGAGGAATGCATTTGGGACTTACAGGCCAACAGCTGAAATTAAAATTCGCATTTGAGATCACCAAGATAGTGAGTATAGATAGAAAAGAGAAAAAAACAGTAAGTGGTAAGCCCTGGTATACTTTAATATTTAAGTTTCAAGAAAATGAGAAATAGTCTTCAAAGGAGGCTGACAGAGAGCAACCAATGATGTAGGAGAAAAATATCTAGTGAATTTGATATAATGGAAACCATGTGAAGAAAATGTATCACGAGGATCAACTGTGCCCCATACTGCTAATTTGTTGTGATAAGAAGAGGACTGACAGATGAATTTAGCAAAGTGGATGTCACCAGTGACCATAACAAAAGCAGCTAAAGGGGATTGGTGGGAGCAAAAGCCAGATTATACTGAGTCTAAGAAAGAAGACAAATTATACACAGTGAGTATAGACAAGGCTTCAGAAGTTTTGTTTTTTAAGAAAGGAAATCTGACATCTTTTCTTTAGCCTCAGACACTTTGATTAAGTTGGCATACCATGTATCATGGAAAGGTTTAGCATCCTGAAAAGTTCAGCATTCCAAGATGGCCCTGAACAATGGGGACAGCTGAAATTCTTTCAGACTGAGACAAGGCATGTAAAATAAAAACAATTTGTTTTTTTCTTATTAAACACAGGAAAACCTATTTTTTACATCAAAATTGACCCAAATATTCTCCAAACAGAATTATGATATAAATTTTGAACAGTCAGCTTTGCACTTTTGTTTTTTTGTGATGCAATTCTCCTGTAAAGTTGAACTGTTTTACACATTCTTTACTATGAGTTTGCCTAAGAGTTTCTTCTTTTTCTTTGATAGCTATAAAGTGAAGCAAAACTAATAAAAATAGAGAAATAGATGGAGAGGAAATTTGGATTATGAGAATATTTTCTTTTCTTCCTTATTTTTCCTTTCAAATGGGAAAAATAAGCACACGTTTGTATGTTTACAAAAATGAGAATGAAAAATAGCTGATATAGGAGAAAGAAGAGAAAATTAAACTTTAGGAGTCATGGCCTTAACTAAATGAAAAGTGATGAGAGTAAAAGGGAAGAAATAGGAGCAGGATCTACCTGGTCCTGCCAGAGAACGCTTGGCCATGCCTGGAGACGTTTTTGATGGTCATGACTCAGAGGGGCATTCCTACTGGCATTTAATGCACAGGATAGCTCCCACAACAAAGTATTAGCCAGTCCAAAATGTCAGGAGTGCCAAGAATGAGAAGCCTTGACCAATAGAAAGAGAAGGGAGGCAGAGTGTGTAAGTGCAGAGGCAGGGGTAGGTCATATGTGGGAGTGAGACTCTCGTGAATTCAGTGTCTCAGTGCAGTAGAGACCAAGGTCATCAGCTAAAAAAGGAGGCAGAGAATTGAATTGAACTACATCCATGATTCTTTGTTATCAAACAAGTTCAGAAAATGAGAGAAAGGTATGAGAAAACTGAGAGACAATGAATGCAAGTGATTATAATGCTTATCTACAGAATTTAATCTGGGCAAGGAAGAGAGCAGAGACATTAAGGGAGTGAGGAACAAGGAAAACATGGTATGGCCAACGGATTGGAGGTTGAGCAGGTTGGATCAGGTATGAGGTGAAAGGAGGCTGGTATGAAGGAAGTGGTCATCAGGGGGCTAGCCTCGTGGCATAGTGGTTAAGTTCACGCACCCCACTTCAGCAGCCCAGTGGTTCACATGTTCAGATTCCAGGCAGAGACCTAACATGGCTTGTCAGGCCAAGCTGTGGCAGCATCGCACATAAAATAGAGGAAGACTGGTACAGATTTTAGCTCAGCAACAATCTTCCTCAATCAAAAAGAGGAAAACTGGCAGCAGATGTCAGCTCATCCTCACAAAAAAAAAAAAAAGAAGTGGTCATCAGAAAGGGAATGTATTAAATTAAGCTACCCGAGATAGGGTAGATAGTAAGGATAGTAAGATTGCTAATAGAAGAAGGAGTGAAAGGCTAAGGTGTTGAAGGATCATTTGTGTGTATGTTGAAATTGCTAAGAATTCAGATGGGGTAGTATTAGAAAAAGTGACTGTTAATAAGTAGGTAACATTATTGAGAAGAGAGGGGCAATGGACCTGGGGTCAATGTATGACAGCTAATGTGAGTGGGTGATATAATATGATGACATGAGATATAAGCCTAGAGGGTGTTGAGAAGAATAGTCTGAAAGTCAAAATGGGGACCAAAGACACAACCTGCTTGCAGCCTAGAAGTCAAAGGCTGAGGGAGAGGGAGAAGCTGCCCCCTGAGAGGGTGCAGGGAGCATGTTGTTCCCGTTGCAGAGTTACTTTTCCTCAAGAGCAAAGCAGAGATGGGAATTTTCAGACAAAATTTGAGGACAGGGCAGATTTTACTCTGGACCATGAATTGTGGCATTCCTAGTGGAAGGATTTCATGCTCTTTGGAAGGATGAGATAAAATAGAATATTGGGGATGAGTGGTAGGTGACCTGGGAAGCTGGGGCTTCTTGCTGTGCCAATACAAGCAACAGTAAAGCACATATGTGGTTAGTCCCAAAGGATCCAAAGGGGATAGTCATGACCAGACTACAAATATTGGTGGCCAGGGAACGGTTGTTCCTAGGGGCCCTCCTTTTCCTCCTGAAGAGTGGGAAGAGGTTTCGGAGAAGTGTGTTCATGGGTCCCATGCTTAGGTTTCTTATTGACCCATGTAGAGAAAGATGCTTTTATTCTCAATGTACACAGCCCTTGTTGATCTCAGTTGATGGATTTACTGACTGCTGGGGAAACTCTTCCTAACTAAAATTCCCTTCCCCAACTCTCCCTTATTGAATAAACAAACAAACTCCTTATGTACTGATAAGTAAAGGACAAATGGTCCCACAAGAAAATGGGTAATAAATATCAAGACATATGGTTAGAGCTTTGGAAGTGGAGTTATTTATGTAGCTGGGATATAAATACGGGTTTGAGTCTGGCTTCAACCCTTGCTGGTTGTGTGGCTTGGAGGATGCTATGCAAGCTTTTTATAGATCATTAGTAAAGTAAGAATAAAAATCCTACATACCATACAGGATTTTTTTGAGGACTAACTAAGATAATCCATAAAATATTCTTTGCACAGAGCCAGGCACATGACAAGCATGCAGACATGTAGCTCATACTTGTTAATTATATACATTAACTTAGAAAATAGAAAATGTCCAGTAAACTTAAGCTGCTTAAACTCATTGCAAACTACAAATAATAAGATACAAATTTTCAACCTATCCAGTTGAAAAAGAAATTTTAAAACATCGATAGCATCCAATTCTTTTGTTATTATATGGTGAAATAGGCACTCTCAAATATTACTAGTGGTTGTAGGATTTGGCATTGCCTTTTTGGAAAATAACCTGTCAGCATTCCTTCGTATTCAAAATGTGTATATTCTGGAATCCATCAACCCAAAATTGAGGAATCTGACCAATGGAAATAAAGGCAAGAGGATGTCAGGATTTATACATGGTGCTTATCTTTGCTAACACCCATGAGATGAAAATTTACTTTGCTTCAAGGTGAAATAAGCTGGCTTTCTTCAGAGCAGCTGGAGGCTGGAAGCAGCAGGGAAGAGGACCACAGGTTTATCAGCCACAGTGTCGGTGAAAGGGAGCAGATGCCAGGGCGACAGCAGGTCAGGTGCTGGCAACACCATCAGCAGCTCTGGAGGGAAGTGGGGCCAGCAGCAGCCTCTTTAAAATCCAGTGCTCTAGAGCCATGTAAGGGAGAAGCAGATTGCGTAGTTTTTAAAACCAGGGACTGCCTGGATTAAAATCCCCACTCTGCCACCTTCTGCTACTAACTGACCGCAGGCACGTTGTATAACTTCACTGGGCCGCAGGTGTTCATCTGTACCAGGAGGTGAGCAGAGGGCCCAACTCGTAGGGTCTCTATGAGCACTAGATGATGTAATGTTTGAAGTGCCTATTATGATACCTGGTACCTATTAGCCACTGTATACATGTTTGTTAAATAAAAATAAAATAAGTTCCAGAAATTTAACGGAAGATAGTGTTTCTCCTGTTTTTGGCTGTAAGCAACTTCTCAGAATGAAAAAGTGGGACTTGAGAATTTACCAATTGGCAGAAAAAGCACGGCAGAAATTATAGCAAGCAAACTGCAGTCTAAGAGATTACAGTGGGTGTCCTCAAATGGTTTGCTGTTATTCTCCCTATCATTAACAATAAAATACATTACCAATTAAAATAATCATAATACCTACCAGCTATGGAGTACTTGGTCAAATATTTTACCAATATCATCCAATCTACACAACAACCATATGAGGTAGGTATTATTATCCACATTTGATAAATGAGAAAACTGTGACTAAGCAAGATAAGTCAATGAAGTGTTGCAAGTCAATCACTTGATAGATTGGTAGCCAAGATTCGGAAGGCATTCAGCCTGATTCCGAAGTTTTAACCATTCACTACTCTGTACTTCCTCTATCACACGGTTCAGTCTGGGACAACTGGAAGTTTTATAAGGCCATTTTGTTATTGTGCAATATGGCCAGTGTTCCATTAGGGTTTTGCAGACAGAAAACACAAGGATGGGTATACCGTGAAGATTTTTAGCTATAGGAGAATCAGTCCTGATTTTAAAAGTTAAATACACAAAATTAGCCAAACTGGAAAAAAAAAAAAGCAGTAGAAAGATGTGGTCTTTTGGAAAACAGCATCATTAACAAGATACTGGGGACCTATTAAATGGTCAAGATTCATAATATCAGAAGGACTAAACTTGTCCCTATTTCATGGATCACTAATCCTTATCAGATTTAATTAAAGGAAAGAGTCAAAAGATTTCCAGTTGCCTTTCTACATCATTTTAAATACTTTTAAATGTCCAGATTTTAGTAAAATCAGTTTTGAACCAATGCTGTATCCATTCTTATGTGCTCTCTGCTTATTTCCCAGGAAAGTATGAGTGATCTCATTAACTTTTCCTAAGGTGACAGATCAATATCAGACAAACATTTAAACTTTACACTTCTAAATTCTCAGCCCCGTTAGTTGCAGAGATAATACATTATTAAACTTCATTTTCACTAATTGTCTTTTTAACATTAAAGTATTAAATATATTTAAGTATACTAGTTTAATACTACTTGGTGGCTAATATTTCAAAAGCTATTTAACATCTTTATATTTACCTAAGAAACAAGTAAATAAGTCATCAAGATTAATCTCTAGATGCAGGAAAAAACCCTGTGTTACCAATTGGATCCCCAAAATAATTGTGGTTACAATACACACTTAAAATCCTAGTATTACTCCACTAAAAAATCTGTAGACTTTAAAACCTGTGTTCACTATCCTTACCTTACTCTTTTACTCCAAGTTTCTTAAATGTCTAGTATGCCATTTTCTTAAAACTTTTATGAAGATTTTTTTAACTCTTTATTGGGAAAATGTGAGTATTTGTTTTTGTTTTTGTTTTTTTTGAAGGATTGGCACCTGGGCTAACAACTGTTGCCAATCTCTCTCTCTTTTTTTTTTTTGCTTTATCTCCCCAACCTCCCCATACACAGTTGTATATCTTAGTTGCCGGTCCTTCTACTTGTGATGTATTTGTTTTTAATACAGTTTATAATTCAGTATTTACACTCAGCTACCAAGTTAAGGCAATTGAAAAACATGTTTTTTACTTGGCTTCTTTTTCTTTACTAATTCCTTATAACTCTCAACTACTTCTTTTGGTGTCACTTTATACCATGGACCATGCCTAGAACTTTTCGTTGAAAGTTATGTTCTACTCTTCATATTTGTTTATGTGTATAGTTTGACCGATATTTACTAGATTGTTATGTCTTTCTTTTACTTAAGGGGTATCAAATGTTAGCTTGTTGGTTGTGATCTGAAGACAAAATTATATGAATTATTTTCCATATTTCATTCTGCTTAAATGAGAGAATGGAGGGCAGGGCAGGGAGAGAAAAAGAGAGAAAGAGAACAAAATACTCCTTTCTGAATATAATTTAAAAGAGAATAAGCCCTTCTTTTGTGTTACTATGTGCCATACATCATAATATATTAAACACTGGAGAATCCAAGAAGTAAAATATGTGCTTCCTTTTTCTGAAGGAGTTCTAATCCAGAAGGAATAGGACAACGTAACCTATATGAATAAAAGTTTTAAGAAGCTTACATTTGAAAGAGCAAGTATTTCCTATCTGGGTTGTTGTGGTTGTTGGTTTTTAGTTCTCTTAATTTTAACAAGACAATAAAAGTACTTTTAAAATGTAGCTGTGTGTGTTTTAGCAATGGAAGTTGAGAAAACAAATATTTTCTGGGGAAGGAAGAGGAAATAAAAATGAATATAGAATATTTGTTGACATAGTTCTACAAAGAGGCATGCAGGCTGATAATGTGTTGCTAAAATTCATATTAAATTAGATCTCCATTGCCACTTTATTTAGAATATACTAGAAAGTGTGTTTCTTTTTATTTTAAATAAGATTTCTGAGAAAAAATATTTACTTCCTCTTTTATTACACTACTAGATTGGTTTTGCAGTCTGAAATATCTTTTTTTTTTTTAAAGATTGGCACCTGAGCTAACAACTGTTGCCAATCTTTTTTTTTTTCCCCCTGCTTTTTCTCCCCGAATCCCTCAAGTACATACTTGTATATTCTAGCTCTGGGTCCTTCTGGTAGTGTTATCTGGGACACTGTCTCAACGTGGCCTAATGAGCAGTGCCATGTCCACACCCAGGATCCGAACTGGCAGAACCCTGGGTGGCAGAAGCGGAGTGCACGAGCTTAACCACTCAGCCACGGGGCCGGCCCCCAAATATCTTGACATGTATGTGGTAGTCTCCTCTTAGAAAAAGAAAATTAGCATTTATTTCTCCACTAGCATGGCAAAAATTGGATTACAGCTTTATTAATTTTTTTGCTTGTTTTCGAAAAGAAACTTATTTCCATCCAAATTTCATGTGAGATAAGAGATAGATAAAAGCAACTTCTCACCCCACCCATATTGTGTTTGGAATCTGTGATATCAGAAATACAGTGGGATGCCTTAAACAATCAAGCTGAATATTCCAGGGGACTTTTTAATATGCTACACTGATGAAGCAACAGTATTAAATTTTTTCAACCGTGAACAATTCTTTGATTATCATACGCCTCAACTGCTCTGTTACATGTTGACCACAAGAAGAATAAAAAATAGAAAATGAAATGTGATTAGCTCCTGATGAAGTGAAATTCCTTTAATAGGCATTGAATGGAGAAAATTTATTTTAATACTTATAATCAAGCTTTTAGTTTTTTCTTGTTAAGAGTAGTATTCAATAAATATGCCTGAGGTATGATATTCTTAGAGATATATGAATAGCAACATATGGAAAGTGGAATTATTGCCTCCGTATTGCTTGTTCCATTAAGGGAAGTGTGAATTATGTAGCAGGAAAATTCATAAATAACCATGCCAATTATGCTTTTTTTGAAAACGTGTCTACAGTTGCATACCTAGTATTTGTCAATAAATTGAGTGTAAAGGTGTAGAAAGTGATAAATTATAAGATTTTAAAATTATTTTGCAGGTGAAGCTTAACAAAGGATTGCTAAAAAAGCTTAGTTAAAGGGGAAAAACCCATAATTCAACTAGATAAGACATGATTATATTATGCTTAAGCCATTGTCAGCACATGGAAAAATATAGGGAAGTTTAAAAAGGCCTGATTATTACAGAGTCACCTCATTTTGGCAGCCCTATAATATTCATTTCCTGTTTCTTAGACAGATGCAGAATTCTATAGTGTTGGAATTGAATGTCAAATAAAAAAAGTCCTGTCAGTGCTCATACCCTATACAGATTTTTTTTACAGATGAATTATTACAACTTCCTGTTTTGCCTCTCTGCCTTCACAGTTATTTCACACATACTTTTTGTCAGTAGCTGTAAATGATGAAGCATGGCAAATTCACAGAACTCGCTCAGAAGTGTGAAATCAAGTTTGAGATGTTGAACATTGTTAATTTATTTGTATCATTGGTAAAGGTAGGACAACACAATTAGGATAAAGCCACATGTCAAGCAAGGGGAGGAGGAACAGATATCCATCAAGCCTTACTGAGACTCACCCATCTCCTCCACTCAAATCTATCTCACTTTTCCGGAATAAATCAAATGCATAAACAAAACCCAGCAATACAATTAACAACATATGTTTTCAGGAAGCTTACAGCGTAATTAAAAGGTAATATTCTTAAATACATCCATGGAAGCTCCAATGTAAACTAAAGGGGAAGGAATTATCTGAGTACAGAGTAAAATTTCGACTCTTCCATCTTCTAGCTCAAACTTCTCCTTGAAGATCTGTTGATACGTCTGAGAAATGACTCTTGATCTCTCTCTCTGAATCTATCTATCTATCTATGGTAGGTAGATAATACTACATTAATACTAATTATATTACATCATATTATATATTTTATACACAATTTATATATATTTCTCTGAAGATTCAAACAGAGATACTTCCCCATTAGTTTCCCAATATTTTTTACAAGTTTGAAGCACCACTATAAAACAATTCTCTTCAGGGCACAAACTATATTTATATTTTGTCATCATAGGCTATTTCCTATAAAAAATTAATAACTTTTGGAACACAGTGGCTTGATAAGTGGTGTGTAGGTTGCTGAAGTGGAGGTTGCAAACTTAACCTCTGTGCTACCAGGCAGGTCCCTACTTTGGCTTATTCTTTAACAGGCATAAAAGCAGGGGCCTTATGAATTTTATTCTTAATTTTTATTACATATTGAAAACGTACTAAAATATTTATACCGTATATGTAAGGTACAGATAAGATCAATAAAATGAATACCCACTTACCCATCACCAGAGGACTTTCTGAAGTTCATTTTTCACACTATCCGTTCCTCACATTCTTTCTATTCATTTGAAGAGTTATTACCTAAAAAACGTGGTCCAAAAATTGTAAACATATCAGAATATATATGATGGAGATATCTTTTTCCCAAAAACTGTATAATTCACTTTTGAATTATCAGAAAGTTATTATTTTGTTTAATTTTCCACAAATCACTTTTAATTGATCCAAAGATAAAATAAATCTGATCTTTATTTGTTCTGAAAATTCCAGGGATTTTTTTGTTGTTGTTGTTGTCAAAGATGAGAAACTACAGAGTTACGCGTGAAGTCTTATATAAGATAAATAGAACAAAGAACTCTGGTATAAACAAAAGGCATAGTGAATCACTACCATAATCTATAAACAATTGTTATTTTATTTAAGTATGAAATACTCTCCCATGTTTCAGGAAATGGTTTAAAATACATTTATACATTTTAATTGCTATCTATTGGAAGACAATTTGCTATCCTCTTAAGTAAATATAAAGGAGAAAATTATGAGCAATCATGAGCCGCCAAGTCTATGTATCTAGAAAAGAAAACCTCAGCAAGAGAATCTGGCTACAGAATATTGTCCAGGTCAGCAGAGTTTTTCACATAAAGATGAGTGATTATACAATAAGTATCACAGCATGGCCAGTAATATTTCAATACTAGGTGAGATGGTATTTATTTTCAGTCCCTTTCATCACCATAACAATTTGAACAGTTCCTTCCTCCTTTCTTGTTCTCAGTTGAACTGAATTTAAGCTAGTCTATAATTTTACCCACTGCTGTAGAAAAAAAAAATCCTTTTATGACAGCATCTTTGAATATATATAAAGTGTGGTCCATGAACCAGCAGCAGCAGCATCACTTGGGAGCTTGTTAGAAAAGCAAATTCTCAGACAGCACCCCAGACTTTCAGAATAATAAACCCTGTGGGTAGGTGCCACGAATCTGTGTCTTACCAAGTCCTCCCTGTGTTCTGCTGCACAGAACCACATTGAGAGAGATTAAGGATAACAAATGCCATAGTAACTCAGAGGTTGCCTATGAAATGTGATCTGAAAACTGACAGTTGTCAAAGTCTATCAGTCTACCATACTTTTGGCAGATGTTTGAAATTGCACCTTCAAAAATGCAGATATCCTGGGAAGTGGTAGTGGTCTAAAGTGTCATTATCCGCCTCTTTTTTATTAGTCAGGTGACATACAACTCTTGTCTATTTTTACTCAAGGTCCACTCGTACATTATTCCCCTTCACATTAGGCTCTGGAAGATGGCCAATGATTAGTTAGTCACAGGATCCAGAGGTTTACTTCAGTCTCACACTCCTTTCTCTGGCTACGTAATCTCTTTAGTACCAAAGGCCATGCTATGAAATGCTGCCATTCGCTTTTAATTGCCATTTGGAACTGTTGACCATAATTACTTTAAAACATTCTTTCTACTCAACTCTGTGATGTTACTCTGTACTGGTTTCTTGCTCTCTATTTATGCTCTGATGATTTCTTCTAACTTATAAAAATGGATTTTTCTAACTGTTATTCTTTAGCTCTCTCCTTTTTTTATTATGTATAAACCATATATATATACGATTAAGGCTGTATCTAATGCCCTCTTGCAAACCCCTTTTCCTAGGTTCCTAGGTTCCTGGAAGACCAAGAAGCTGCATTAGAAATAGAGGAAAGTTTTTTAAACTGTGACATGCACAGGCTAGGAAATATTTAGCATGATTTTGTATGGTGTATGAATAATTCCATAGTCATGAGTTGCTGAATTTTGTTTGCCATGAATATAAAGAAAATAGTCAATTATGAATTGGAGTAAAGCACTAGTAGGGGGAGAGTGAAATTCTTTCAGGAGGATATTAGTAAACAAATTACATGTAGTTGACTTGAATAATTAGCTTAACTTTTTTTTTCCACTTAATTCTTCGAATATTTATGTCTTTCTCCCCACTGAGTATACTATAATTTCTATCATTATCTTTAGTAACTAAAACATAATAAGTCATATGTAAACATGTTTTGATATTTAATTTTATTATGAGCAGTTAACAATTTTTTTATGAATTGTTTGATTAAAGTCTTTCCACTGGGAATCTAGCTAAGATAGGTTTGATAGCACCAGGGTGAACAGGAAATAGAAGTTTAGAACAAAAGTCTCCTGATCAAAAAGTGACAGGGCCTAGTACAGGAAGACATTCTTAGTAACCAGAAGGAAGTGGAAAGTTCTGGATCTCTGTAATGAGGCAACACAATAGCAAAGAAAGATGATAAGGGGGCCAGCCTGGTGGCAATGGCAGCCCGGGTTTGCCAGTTCAGATCCCAAGTGTGGACCCATGCACTGCTTGTCAAGCCATGCTGTGGTGGGTGTCCCATATATAAAAAGTAGAGGAAGGTGGGCATGGATATTAGCTCAGGGCCAGTCTTCTTCAGCAAAAAAAGAGAAGGATTGGTGGCAGATATTAGTTCAGGGCTAATCTTCCTAAGAATGAATAAATAAAGAAATAAACAGAAAGACGATAAGAGGGAGAGAGTTCAGTGAAATCAGGTGACTTATTTTTATGTATCCTACATATAATAGGCTTACATTAATTAAAGAAGGTGTGCCACATATACCCACATGCACATAAAACTTATAATGGCAAAAGATTCTAGGATTATCCTAGACGAATGTCTTTTTGTGCTCAAGGCTCCTTCTTGAAGGCTGAACCCTTTAATATAGCCCCATGCTCTCTAACTTCTATCCATGGCTGAGCATAGTAGGCCCTCAGGACTGGCCAAACAACCAGTCAAAATGCAAAACGCTACCCTAAACATGAAGACAGGAGAGATCAGAAGCGTCTACCACTTCCAGTTCAGGTAGAAAAGGACAGTTAAGCATGTCCTGGACCAGAGCTCTCAGCACTGGCAGAGGGCACCTTGGCAGCAGAGAGAATATATGAAATGAGTTATCGAAGCTGCTGAAGCGGACTGCAGGGTCAGAGACAGAGTCGGGGAGGGAGATGGGACCAAAGGGACCCAGTGAGGACCTTTCTCACTTACCTAGTGTGTATATAAAGGTCTTAAAAGAGCCCCTGATAAATCCATTTGCTTCTTTTCTGACTCAGTACCACAGTTACTACTCCCTCTGAATTGGTAAGACAGAATCTGTTAGAGTTTCAAGTATTTCAGTGAAAGAAAGAAAGAAAAAGAATAATTAAGTTGTTACTTGATAAATGAAGGGAAAGATTTCAAGTGGCATCAGATTGCAGAATGTCTTTCAAGGGAAGTGCAAGAGCTATTTGCTTTTTGTGGCAAGTTCAGACATACACGTATGCGGTGAGGAGGCCTGCTGTAGTAGACGCCGAAGAGTAATAATAAGTGCACCAGATAGTCAAACAAAACTGAAGTAAATTACGCTGGACAGAAAATTGTGGATCTTTCACAGCTCAATCCTGGTATAAACCTGACATTATCTTCTCAAAGTAAAACTGCCTAAAATAAGCAACTATTTATTTTCTGTTAAATACAATATGATGCTATATTTTTCTATTCCCAAATCACTTATAACATGTTTACATAGGTCTGGTAGAATATTTAGCAAGTGTTAATTAAAGAAGGATATGATATTTTATAGGCTTCTTATACAGCGTATACAAGTCATATGACTTGAATATATGGGGTGTGGCGTGATGCCCTAGGTCTCAGAGTATGACTTATTTTGTTATATTGTAAACCTTAGAATACCAAAGGATAAGATAGTGTCTGGACAAGACTACAGCAAGAATGACTCCTCCTAACCTGTATGTTATACAGTGATAGCAGTAAGAGGAATTGGGAGATGACTAGAGAACATATCATAATATCACTGAAGTTCTCTGTCTGTATTTTTGAGGCCAGGTCATTGCCTGACTCTCATGGCCTGGAGAATGTCAAGTGGTCAAGAAAACCTTCTAAGTTTCCAAGAGTCATATTATTCTCCGTCTTCTAAGCAAATTACTCCAGAAGCTTAAGGGGCCAGGGAAAATGAGATGATGCATCTTCTCAATGACAACAGATATCTTTACACAAACATGCAAAATATCAGAGATGAAATCAGAGACTATTCTTCTATCCAGTGAGGGCCCTCCTGTGCCATCCAGCATCTCTTTCCTGTTACATATCTGTTAATAGGCAGGTTGATGCCTCAAAATATGTTGGCAATCATGGTCCTTTAGGTTTCCTAGATGTAAGACCCAGCCAGGGCTCCTGTGACACTGCTAAAACGTAATGCATTTTAGCAAACACTTGCACATAATACAGAAGTGAAACTGATTTCTATTAACATTTCACTTGATTCAAAACGCATTTCATATATTCTCATCAGCTAGTGAAGCCATTGCTTTTGTGAAATGCAATATAATTCAGAACATTTTAATCTTTTGTATGCTTCAAGTGCACTTTATGCTAGTAGGAGCCTACTCTTCCCACTCAAGTAGGGAACTTAATTTGTGGAGGTATTCCCATGTATCTTAATGGGATTTTTCTATTTTTGGATCTTTTCTACCACAAAAAAATTAAGGTTTGAGAAAGCACTATTTGTTCTTACGTATACATACGCATACATACACACACAAACACACCCCCCCACACAATAAGGTAACTCATGTATTAGGGGAAGGCTTAAGCTGTGGATATAATATATTCATGAAAACATAGGTTCTATTACAGAATTGTATTTTTAACTGGACAATAAAAGAAAAGGCAACTGAAAACTAAAGAAATTCATTTGTTTTAGCTCAGGACTCAAAAAGAGCTACACTTGCAGCTGACTTAAAGGAAAAATCAGTATAAGCATTTTCAGCCCATTACAAACAGAAACAGCTGCATTACGAAGCCCTCAGAGAGAGAGCTGATAATGAAAATGTTACAGACCTTTAAGTGGAGCATCTCAGCCAGACAAGGTTATGATAGCGAACTTACATTAGGGAAGAAAGCATTCAGTATTTATGATTTGCAATTTTAACTTGTGTTTAAAGTGGTACAGGAGGATACATGGGGGATTTAATGTTCTAGGAAATCTATTTGGTCAGTACTGTAAGATTTTATGACCTTCCATGAAGGCTTGAAAGTTTAGCTGTACAGATTCTGCATTGAATGCAAATCATGCCATTTTGTGCTGCCTGTCCTCTGAACACCCCTAATGCTACAGATGAAAGAGGCAGTTAGAACAGCCTTGTATTTTTAAAGGGACTGGCATCAGAGGCTATAAATACAATATTCATCAAAGGACTTCAGAGGACAAAGTTTAAATGAAAAACCCAGAGAACTGTTTATTCTTTTAAAATTTATACTCTGTGGAAACCAAGAGAGCAATATTTAAAATGTCTGGTATATAGTTTAACATGGAATACCTTTCCCTAGTGAAGAATATTTAAAATTTTAGCAAAATGGTTAAATTCAACCAAACTGCTGCATGAAGTCATAACTTAGTCTACAACCATTCTCTCCATATGCATCATGAAGTTTATGGGCGTCATCAGCATCATTCATACACCGTTTAGGTTCAAATAAACTACCCTGAAGAAATCAAATAATCAAGAAGATTTCACATGAGTTTTCTTGTTTAATTCTCACAATAATCCTGTGTTTTTTTGTGATTATATCTGTTTTATAGATTGGAAACTGAAGTTCGGAGATGAAGTAATTTGACCACCTCATAGTCTCTATGTGGACTTCATAGGTAGTGTTTTCTTCCATTACACCACACTTTTTTTTGAGGAACATCAGCCCTGAGCTAACATCAGCTGCCAATCCTCCTCTTTTTCGCTGAGGAAGATTGGTCCTGAACTAACATCTGTGCCCATCTTCCTCTATTTTATATGTGGGATGCCTATCACAACATGGCTTATTAAGCAGTGTGTAAGTCTGCTTCTGGCATCTGAACCGGCGAACCCCAGGCCACAGAAGCAGAGCACGGGAACTTAACCACCATACAACCAGGCTGGCCGCAACACCATGCTATCTTATTAAAACAGATATGCCCCTAGTTACATTTCTATGCTTGAAGACACCTTTTTAACATTATTCTTGTATTTTTCCTTGCTTTTCTAGTGAACCTGAGCAAACTTTGCAAAGCAAAACCCCAAGGTAATCAACATACATCCATTGAAGAGAGTCAGTTTAATCAAAGAAGACTGGGAAACATTCATATAATTGTTACTTTCGAGGGAGCATCTTTAAGATGCCAAAGAAAAAGGCAAGTGAAAGCCAGAATGAAACAAAACAAAACACAAACAACAAAAAACCTACTTTGTGGCTCAAGCAAGAAATGCAAGATTGAGACAATTGTTTGAACTAAATTTGTATAGTTTTTTATCCAATGTTGACAATTTGATAACTCACTTATTCTTCTGTAGGGGAAAATTGTAGAGGAGAAAGCAGAAATTCACTGAATAAAGTAAAATATGCATCCCTCAATAGAAACATAAGGAATGAAGGAATAATTGTCCCCTTCTTCCTAAAATCTTGTTTGAAATTTCCCCACCGTTACACTACAACTGAAGCTTTCACATCATCCGGCATGGAATTCTACATTCTCTATTTTGTTGCTAGGAAACCCTAGCTACAATGTCTTTACAAAATCATGTATAGTTACTAGTGTTCCTATTGTATTGCTAAATATCTATTAAGTTATGGGTAAATCATCAACGAGCATTCCAGAAGTAGCTCAATGCTCCTTATTGAGAGAATAGACCAACCCACTGTACAACCCTATTCTTAATTTTAGACAGTAGAGCTCTTAGTATATTGCTTTTCCCCAAAGTACACTTAAGCACTTCATCTTATTCAGAAATCATCTCCAGACCAAAATTAGCATTTAGAAACTATGGAGATATCCTTCTGTCAACTGAGTACAAGACTAGCCTTTATTGGAATGTTGAACCCTTATTTCAGAGCAAAAATAATATATAGCCACCAGAGCCTATTGGGAAGAAATTATTTAAATTCTTTTAGGAGTAAACCCTGTATGAAATGAGTTTCAGACGTGCTTCTCTAATAAATCTTAAAATAAAATATTTTTGATCTCATTGGTTCATCACATATATCCATCAGTATTGTTCGTGTGCCATGAAGATGGAAAAAAACATATTCTCCTTGGAAGAACATGTAAGCTGGGGTGAAAAAGATATGATAACACAAAACCACAACACACGCTGACACTGAGGCAATGGAGATTCGTACAAGGAACCATAGACGCCTAACAGGGTAAGCGCTTAAAACTTCCTGGAGAAATCAATAAAGCTTCAGAAGAGGTAATTTTACTACAAAGAATGAAGCAATATTTTATCCTGCAAATGCTGGAAGAAGTTGAGACGGGTGGGGAGAACATTACCAGCAGAGTGGATAGTACTGGCCAAGTTACATGCTTATATCCAATTCCGTTTCATACACATGCATCCATTCAATCCATATGTATTTATTGCCTATAATGTGCCAGAATGTCTAGGTTCTGAGAACACATTTAGAAATATAGATACTGTTCCTGCCCTCATGCTGTTTATAGTCTAGTAATGGAGACAGAAAATAAATAAGTAACCTGTTAAAACACATATGGTGTGTCTTAATGATAAATCAAAATGAGTCAGTAGATAAGGATTGTTCATGGCAACTCTCATGAGATCTGGATGAGAAAAGAGAAATCTAGAATGACTGCTAGGTCCTAGGTGGAGAGCTGAGTGAAGATGGTATTACTTACTCTGATACAGAACCCTTTATTAAAAAGGATCAGGGGTGTGTGGTGCATGTATGTTTTTGTGTGTGTGGATGTGGATACACATGTGCACGTGTTTAGATTTGTGGTGTGCATGAGGTAATGAAAGTTTTTGTCTTGAACATGCCAAGTTTTAGATGCCAGTTTAGGAGGAGATGTCTAGCAGACCGTTCCGTGTATCAGTCCATTTATTAGTGGAAATATTACAGCTGGGGATGGAAATTTGTGAGTAATCGGAGTAGAGATGATATTAAATTGATGGGACTTGAGGAGATCACTAAAAATTTTTGTGTAGACAGAATGTGGGATAGGAATGGGGCTGAGCACTGAGTCATCCAACACTGTGATTTTGATGAGCAGCCATCCAGCAAAGGGCATAGAAGGTGGACAACAAGGTAGGAAACACATTGGAAGACTGCACGTCCTACAGGGAAATTGAAGAAAGTGTCTCAAGCAAAAGGAATGATAAACTGTGAAAATGCTGCAAAGGGGTTAACTAATATCAGGCGTTCTTAAGTGCTGGGTTTGCCAAGATGGAATTGGCAAATGTGACCAAAGTGACTAAGTGACGTCTGATTGGAATGGCTGAGGAAATGAGGGAAAATGAGGACGTTGAGCCAGAGTCTTGACAAGTCTTTCAAAAAAGTTTTAATGATGAGGGGAGCAGAAACAGATTATTGTCAGGAGGGCAGTGTAAGCTTGGACTAGTTAAAGCACCTTAGAAAATGGGAGAGTTATAAGATTTTGTGTGCCTAGGGCACAGAAAAATTCTTAATCACAGGCAGGAAGAAAAGCTGAAGTGACAGGGTTGAGGTAAAAAAACAAAAATAGAAACAATAATGCAAGAAAAATGAGGTACAGTGTCATAGCCAGGTATGGCTGGAGGCAGAGAACATGGTTTTAGTGTGAAAACAAATGTTTGAAATCAGGGAGAAAGTTAAAAGACGGAGAGGGCGTCTTTTCCCCGTACTAATGTATCATCTGTTCCTGCCACATAGGAATAAACAGCTTTCTGTTGATGAATGAGGGATGAAATGTATATGTTCTGGGAGTGGGAGCCTATTGATAGATATTTCAGTAACATTAGGAAGGTAAAGCAGGATTCCAAGTACTAGAATTCACATGGAACTTGCAGGTGAAACAGACAAACACATTGAGTACAAGGTGTCCATTTTCTTCTTAACTAAGAAATTCATTACATCACCTTTAAGTGGGAAGTTAAGAGCGTTCTGTGGCTTTCTTTTCTGTTCCTTATTTTTTGGAGTGGAAACCTTTGTGTCTCTTTTTTTTCGGATTTGGGAACCTTTAAATCTTATAAAGACTACTGAATATGTAAAAACAGTGAAACTTGAGTAGGTCTGTTTTGTGAACAGCCAGGAGCCCTGCAGACATAAGACTTCCCTCTAACCTACTGAACATGGACCTGAGGGGGTATCAAAGGATTCTAAAACACTGAGAACACTTTCAAACATTTAACTACAATGTAATAAAACTATATTTTATATATAAGCTTTCTGAAGCAAGTACATTGTCTCTAATGGAGCATACTTGTATTTATCTGAGAGAAAATAAATTATTCGAGCAGAGCAAGGAGAAGACGTATTATGAATTTACATGAATAGTTAATTAAGACCATCTCTTTCCTACTTCCATTGAGCAGGATAAAAATCGTAAATGACATATTAAATAGATACTAAATATGGCATCCTTAACAAACCCTGACTCATCTCTTTGTCAGAGGAAATCTCTGATTTTTATGAACATCCTTCCTTCTTTCTCTGTTCCCTTCTCATAGGACTTCTCATTTTCTGTTATCTACTTTTGTATTTTCACATTTCCTACTAAGACTGGAGTCTTTTCAACAGAAGGAACCATAATCCACAGATACACTCAGTTAGTATTTGATGATTGAATAAGCACAACTGCTAGGCCCAAGCAAGAAGTATGGGTACAGAGAAACTCCTCATTAGATTATGAATGGAAATTTTCCATAAGCCAGGTGACAAGAAGACGGACTTTTTAGTCAATTAAATATCCTTTATGCTGAATAATTTTATGCAAAACTAGGAGAATAATTGAACTCCTTTGATAATTCCAAATATTTTATTAGAAAATTTAACAGTGCATTTAATACTTATTCTATAATAAAGTTCAGCTTGACAACATAAGAAATTAATCAATGACTCATTAATATTAAGAACACTTGGACGCTTCTTCTTATCAATTTTCCTTAATCTAAATGCAAACAGTGTTGTTTTAACAAAGTTAATTGTGTACCATCTCTTCTCCTATCAGTTGTTCATACTCCATACTAAATGGTGCATTGAAATATCACAAATGTAATCTAGTAGGATGGCTTGTACAATATTCCTTATAAAACTAGACTCTTGGTTAGATAATAGCAGACATTGATTGTCCAGTTTGTGTTCTCAAAAGCTTTTTCTATTTTAAAATAAATATGAATTTGCTATAATTTTTGATACTTTTGCTATAATTTTGAAGAAAAGAAAGTTCCCTTAGAACTTCTGTTGAAGGAAGATTGCTAAGAATATTTTAAGTGGGTGTTGAATTTTATTTTATAATTTTTCTGAATCAATTGTTTTTTCAATAATCAAATATTTTTCTCCTGTATTATATTAATATGGGTTGCATCGATTGATGTTTGATCATTGTACCTATCTCAAGTTACTGGAATAGATTCAGCTTGTCTGTGACATGCTGTCATTTTTACGTATTCCAGAATAATTTTGTTGACTTTTCAAAGGATTTTACCCATGTTTATAAGTGTGAAGAATCCATAATTTTCCATTCTCTTAACATTCTTATTAGGTTCTTGATATCGTGGTTACTTGGCTCACAAAATAAGTTTGGGAATACATTCTTTTTTTCTTTATTCCCAAGGAGTTTGTGTAAATTTCTTTCTCTACTGTTGGTGGAATTCACTGGTGTGGCCAGTCACCCGGGCCTGGAGTTTTCCTAATGAAAAGATTTTGAGTACGGATTCAGTTTTTCCATTCAGTTTTTCTCCCTTGAGAAAATTTAGGTTTTCTTTTGTTTATTTTGGTATGGTTCATTCTTCTAAGAATTTGTCCATTTTATTTAATAATTAAATCAGACTAGAGGTATTTGCAATACTTTTACAATTTTCATCATCCTCATAAACCTCCGAAAGATGATGTCCCAATTTTACTTATTATTTTTGTCATCTCTCCTTTTCAGGGATTTTTCTTCCAAGCAATTAATCAATTTTGTTGAGCTTTCCAAAGAACCAAATCTGTTACGTTGTTCCCTTCAATATTACATTAATTTTCTATTTCATTAATTTCTTCTTTTTACTGTTTCCTTTCTTTTAATTTCTTTGTGTTTAATTTACTATGTTTTCTAAAGTCTGTGATTGGATGCTTGTAAGTTATTTAGACTTGTAAGTTATTTAGTTATTTCTTGATTTTTAAACATATGAGAATTATCTACTTCTTTTAAAATCAATTTGTGTCTCCAATGCGTTGTGATCAGAGAAAGTCATTTCCATGATTCTATCCTTTGCTATTTGTTGAGACTTTCTCGATAGACTAGCACATGGTCATTTTGTAGATGATAACTATATTTATCCTACCTCTCAAATTATATAGCATTTTTGTTGTGTATATCAATCCTATAAAAATAAGCAAAAATTATTAATTCCTACATTTAATATTTACTTAGATTTATTTATCTGAGATCATTTTCCTCTTGCCAAGAGAACCTCCATTTTAATTGTATTTTGTGCCAATCTAAAAGTAATGAATTCTCTTAGTTGTGTTTTTCTGAGGTTGCCTTTACTTCCTGATGGATATATTGGTTGGATATAGGATTCCAGTTTGGTAGCTATATATATATATTCATGCAGCATGTTAAAGATACACGTTTCTAACTTCCATTGTTTCTGTAGACATTTCAGCTGTTATTCTGGCAACTTTGACGAAAATCTGTTTTAATTTTCCCTTGCTACTTTTAAGATTTCACTTTTATTTGACTTTTGGCATTTTTACGAAGGTATATTTAGGCAGAGTTCCTCTTTTATCTTACTTAGAATTTCTAAGACTTTCGAATGTACAGTTTACTGTACTTATCATTTGTAAAGTTCCAAGTTTTATCAATGTGAATATTGCTTTTGCTCTATCTCTCCTCTCCTTCTGGAACTTCAATTATACTTTTGTTATGTCATCTTGATGCCTGCCCTGATATTGGTTTCCCTACACTAAACCTGGCATATATGGAGTTAAAACCAAAACTCTCATTCCCTCCTACTCCCTGGCTTCCTGACTCCAGAGTCCACTATCCTCCATGGAGACAGACACAGCCAAGGACAAGAAGCTGGATTCATTATCTCCTCCCCGCAGAGAGATACAGGCTGGTGGGAAAGCTACTGACCAGCAAGGTCATATGCTCCCACTCCCCTGCCTAAAACCCCAAATAAAAACCCTTCCTTTTAGCTTTTCAGGGAGTTTGGGATTTCAGCATTAGCTGCCCTTTCTCCTTGCTCAGCACTGTGCAATAATAAAATTCCTACTTTCTTCCACTACACTGGGTGTCAGAGATTGGCGAATTCACTCCAGGTTCGCTATCAATCTTTTTGTATACTTTGTGTCTCTCACCCTCTATTCCTAAATTTGTGTCCTTTTATTTTTGTCTACTTTCCAGTTCAATAATTCTCTCTTCAGTTTTTTTCTAACTACTGAATCTTAATTTGAGAGATTTTAATTTTTAGCTCTAAGATCCATTTGCTTCTTTTTTAGAATTTTTAGTTCTGTACTAAACTTCTCTCTTCTCTTTTCTCGTTGAATACTTATTCATGGTTATTTTAAAGTCTGTGCCTGATATCTCCTATAGTCCTGTGGACCATAGTATTTAGAACATAGTAAATTAAACACAAAAATTTAGAAGACAAGAAATAATAAAAAAAGCAGAAATTAATGAAATAAAAAAACATAATATTGAAAGGAATAACACAATCTAAAGTTGATTCTTTTGAAAAGGCCAATAAAATTGATTAATTACTGGCAAGACCTCTGTGTACCTGTTTCTCTTGATCTTAGTTCTTTATTATTCACTCATATTGTCTTGACTCATCATGTGACTGACTGAGTTTTTGTTCTTTGTTTGTTTGCCAGACATTATAAATGCAAAATTGTGACTTAAAAAAAAAAAAGTTGCTGACTCGAATAATGTCTTCCTCCAAAGAGGATACATATTTGCTGGTTATAGATACCTGGAATCAGGCATAACCTTAATCCAATATCAGGGACTAAGATGATTGAAAGCTACATTTCTGTCTTTCTTTAGGCCTATCTTCAAGACACCATTAACAATTTCTTGTTTGTTCTCCAAGATTATAATTCAGAATTAAAAGGAGAGTATCATCTTCTGAGATCAAAATTATATTAACCAGTTTATAGTAGAAGCTTCCAATGTCTTCTTTATAAAACAGGGCATCCATCATCATTTGATCATGGCTGGTTCCCCTCAAGAAAGATTTTGGCCTCTTTGAGCCACCTGAGAGATCATCTTAAGTTCTTGCTTTCTACTATATATTTTTTTTATCAACAATGTGTACAGCTTCTGGGAAATTCCAAGATCCAAACAATTTATAGAATTTTTAGTACTGAACCAACTTTTTTCCTGTAGAGCTGGAATCCAATTATTATATCATCTTCAAAAATACTACTTAAATAAGATTTTCTTGGCAAGATACAGAATAAAATCCTTATTACTAAAAAAGGACAACTTGTGCTTTTATATAAAAAAGGATGCATTTATCCTAATTTCTTTAAAGTTCTTCAATTGATTTGCAACTAATTTTAACCTAAATGGAGAACATTTGACAAGCTGTATATCATTGAGGTAGTGAATGGTGGGAAAATAATAATGGTAATTTTCGATAATGACAGTTTTAGAATTGTTCACACTTTATTAAAAACCATCATGGTTCTGATACCTTGCCGTGAAACTAACCAAACAAAATGCCCTAAGGATATTGTGCATTGCTTTATTAGACAGTTTTTACATAGCTCCCCTAAAATTGTTTGAATTTTGGGACATGTGCAAATACATTAGTAATCCTTACTTGAAAAATTTGTGCCACACTTGTCAGAAAATATTGCTTATAATAAAATAAAATAGACCCTATGTAAGATTAAAAAAAATTGACTGTATCTCAGAAAATCACAATCCAGGGACTTAGTATCTATACCTTTATGTGTTTCCTAAAGCATCACATACATATTGGACAGTGAAAGGAAGAAAGGCGCTATAGTAAAAACCTACCAGATGAAAAAATACAGTCCTGGAATATTCCTTCTTAACTATAGCTAAGATTGTATGCTCTGAGAAATTTGAATTATCATATTTTAAAAATGGGGTATTTTTTCCTCTCAGAAATATGATCTTCCTTACACTGAATTTCCAAGTGACTGAGATGTTTTACAATATAACTTCACTATAAGGTGGCAATGCAAAATAGATAGCAGGGGCAAGGGGACAATATAGGTCTGCAGCCAGACATTTCTGCCAAACTACCAGAGTATTAATATCCTAAATCACCATGGCAGCTTTTACCAGTGCACAAAAGAACCAAAGTCTCTGACAAGTCTGTTGACTTCAGACTGCGAATGTTCTTTTTTTTGTATGGTGAGGAAGATTAGCCCTGAGCCAACATCTGTTGCTAATCTTCCTCTTCTTTTGCTTGAGGGAGATTAACCCTGAGCTAACATCTGTGCCAATCTTCCTCTACTTTAGTGGGGGTAGCTGCCACAGTGTGGCTGACAAGTGATGTAGTTCCATGCCCAGGATCCGAATCAGTGAACCCAGGCCAAAGAAGTGGAAGACACCAGACTTAACCACTACCACATAGGGCCAGCCCTGTGCTTTTCTTTTTTAATGAGTTTAAGACTTTTCTTGATTATGTAAATGAATCATTACTCTAAGATCAATACTCTGCATACAAATAGGTGAAAACTTAAGCACAGTGTTTCCCAAACTATTTCATGGAATTATGTACAATTAACATGTGCTAAAAATATGGTCAATTAAAAGCTATTACTATCAAACATAACAGGGAATGTTTGGGTCAAAAAATTTTTGCAAATAATAGAATTGATTAAGGGGATTCTTTACAATAGAATTCCTAAGGCTTGTAAAGTACTAATCCGTATTCTGAATACCCAAGAAATGTAGTATTTCACTTTCCCCAAGTGTTTATCCTCCTTTCTCCCCTGGAATTTCAGTTAATGGGACCTGTTCAAAAAAGACTGGAACCCATGATGCCAGCCCATCACAGGCCTTCTTCTTCAGAGTAAGAGGTCGTGACACGTGTATGTGAAAGGAGGTTCAGATTAGGTCTCCTTGTATTTCCCTTGCAGATTTACTGAAAGTGATACTTGGAAGGTGATTAAAATATCTGGCCAGCATTGACTCAGCCTTCTATTTTCCAAAAGTAGCTAAATTCATTCTGAGACATTAACTCTGTTGGGGATCTTTTCCAGAAGACTTGACAAGTAAGGCAGCACACAGGGAATGTTTTCCTTCTTCAAAGTTTCGAGATTATTTTCCTTCCTTTGTTATTTTTTTCTTCAGTGATTTCATCTAGGCTCAGAGACATTTCTAGAAACATATTTTGAGGAGCTGCGGGGAGAAGCTGGGAGATATGAAAGGAAAGGAGAGAAGACTGTGGCCCTGGCACAAAATGGTAAAATAGCAAACCTGGGCTCATTCATACACACACACACATGCACACAAATACATATGTCTCTTGAAAACGTGAAGGGAACAGAGGTTTTCTATTCAAGAAAAACGCTATTTTCCCATTTTCAAATAACCCTTCCATGTATTTGTTACTCATTTTTAATAATTTTTTGTCGTTTTTCAAGATATTTACTTTAGTGATATGTTTCAGGAACAATGTGCTAGACACTGTGCTAGGTGCTAAGTATATCATGGAGAACTATTAAGCTTACAATTTTCTGAGGAATCCTACAGGAAACCAATAATAAGTACATCATTGGAAATAAAAGGGTGCTCTGAGAGAGAATAACAGGATGCGTCTAATTTAGACTCAGGACATAGAGAAGATGTCTAAAGAAATGAAGTTTCAGCTGACATTTGAAAGATAGGTAGGAATTCTATGGCTAAAGGAGAGTAGAAAATACAAATTTTTCAGCCAGAGACCAGCATCTGCATGGGCCCATGTCTAGAGAAAGTTTGACTCATTTGGGAAACAGAAATAATGTTTCATTACGTAGTGATAATCAAATAATGTGAAGAATTTAAAAAGAAGTCACATTCTCTGGTTAATGATATGCATGCTTAAGGTTTTGATGAACTACTAATTGCAACTTATTTTAAAGTCTATCATAAAAAAAAACATGGATCAATGAATAGATAGAGGAATGGATAGAATAACAAATACGTCACAAAGCAACTATAGCAAAATGTTAATTGAAAAATATAGGTGATTGTGCAGGGGTGTTCTCTGTATAATACTTTCAAATTTTTCTGTACGTTTGAAAATTGTATAAGATGTTGAAAAAAAAGAGCCTGTATTAACCCATGTGGTGGAGGGCATTTAAGGCAGGAATGCATTGGGTTAGAACTCCAACTGGATGACCTCCAGGGTGCTTTTAATGTCTCATTAGTCTATGAATAAAAACATCAAGAATTTCGCTTTATTTAAAAATACAGTTATCTCCACCAGTGCAACTGAACCATTGGACCCAGAGCTTTCAAGTTTGAAAGAACTATATAATTTGGCAACGCTTATTCCATTTTCTCAAGAACTTATGAATTAGTCATTTCCGCCACCCATTAGTCCCAGAGCTGTCCAAGAATTGTTCAGTGATTGTGTTCAATAGTGGGGGAGAAAAATCAGTGAAATTGAAGGATTTTGTTCAATCTAGCCCACTTTTAACAGAAATAATTCAGACTATGAAACATTTCTAATTTCCCTTGCTAAGTGTGATTTGCAAGGCAGTAAGTGCAATTGTAAAGAAATAAAAATGGGAATAGTATTTTTACTATTTTTAATGTAGTTCCTGGGCTAGGAACTTTACCTTCATTATTATATTTAATTTACAAATACTCTAACAAGATTAATATTATTATCTCTACTGTCCGTCTATCATTTGAACCCAAGTTGGCTTTAATGCATGGTTAAGGATGGGGACAGAGAGGGCCCCAGGGCTTGCATACTATTCACTGTGGAGAACTTTGACAATCACATGGCCAGGCACTGCGTGTGGGATATTCTTTCCCCCATGCCTTTTTTGTTCTTTTTTTGAGGAAGAATTGCCCTGAGCTAACATCCATTGCCAATCCTCCTCTCTTTTTGCTTGAGAAAGCTTAGCCCCAAGCTAACAACTGTGCCAATCTTCCTCCTCTTTGTATGTGGGATGCCTCCACAGCACGGCTAATGAGCAGAGTAGGTCTGCACCCGGGATCTGAATCCGTGAACCCTGGGCCTCTGAAGCAGAGCACGTAGAACTTTAACCAATCAGCCATGGGGCTGGTCTCCACACACCCCTTTTTATAAGTGGTGAATATCTGTGCTTTCAAAAAAGCTTCTTCAGATGATTTTGACTTTAAATATTTACTCAATTTCAACATTTTTTTTGTATCTAAAATAATAATGAATAATTTGCTATGTTGTAAAGATAAAACACAACATATGTAAAATTCATGGCATATTATTTCATTTATCTATTCTGCAAATATCTGATCTCCTAAAATGTGTCAGGCATTGTGTTAATTTATGAGGATACAAAGGTGAAATAAAACGCTATCCCTACCTGCAAGGAGTCGATAGTTTTGTGTGAAGACAGATAAGAAGCAGATAATTACTCTAATGTGTGATATGTAGAAATATGCCCAGGCAGGCCTATATTCACATAAGGAAGGGAGAAATACAGACTGTAGAGGCTATTGCTTTTCACAGCCCAGACTACTTTCAATCTTCCATTCTCTAGAAAGATTATCCCACATTTCATTTTGGAGACAGCTCTTACTCTATTCCATGCGGTTCTGGTTGGTGTGTCAGTCATAGTACACCATTATCCCCAGCTCCATGCATGCTTCACATGACACAGGGCTAGCCAATCAGAAAGTCCTATTCCTATATGCAGAAATTGTTATAGGATTAGACAAGTAATTCAAAACAAAATATCTCCCTGAAAGTTTTACTGGGGAATATTGGAATTGAATGGTCATCAGTGTTAAATTCTGAAGGATAAGGGAGGGAAAGAGAGGGCTTTGAGGAGAGTAATCTAGAAAAAGGAAATAATTCTATGGCAGTTACCATTTGCTATGTAACAAACCACCTCAAAATTTAGTAGCTTAATACAACAAACATTTAGCTCATAATTTTGCAGGTGAACCATTTGTTCTGGGCTCATCTGAGTGGTTCTTCAGGTTTCAGCTTATCTCAGCTGATCTTGGCTAGGCTCACTCATACATCTGTGGTCAGCTATGGACTGGCTTGCGCTGACTAGTTTATGACGTCTTTCTCAGAAAGAGCTGCGGCAAATGAGTCTCCCTTCATGTGATCATTCATACTACCACAGGCTAGTCTATATTCACTCATATGATGATCAAAAGACTCCAAGAATGAGAGTAGAAGAATACAAAGCTTCTTGTGGCCCAGATTCAGAATTCACAATGCTGCTTTGGTTGCATTCTATTGACCAAAGCAAGTCTCAAGACCAACCCAGACTCAAGGGATGGGAAATAGACTGCGACTCTTGACAAGAGGAGTTAAAAAAGAGTTGTGGTCACTTTTGCAATCTTCTACACTAATAATTCTAGCGTAGCATAGAAAGGGAAAAATAATCAGAGATGAAGCTGGTAAGTTACTCAAAGGCATTTGTTTGCCTTCAAGAAAGTTTGACTACATTGTTAAACAGCAAATAAGAATTTAAACAATTTAGGCAAAGCATGAAATTTATCTAAATGTATGATGGAACAAAGAGATTAGTAAGATATTAAGTATGCTTTCATTAAATGATAATTGTTGCTATTTCTGGTTTGCTTAACCTATAATCAGAAGGTCATTATATAAGTATTAAAATTTGGTATTTTTAGTTTAGGAGCTTATGATAAAATTTTCTGTGTTCTATTTGACAAGCAAAATGTCTACATTAGGAGTCTATAGTGCCAGAGTTGGTAATAAATTACAGAGATGTATGGCAATAATCAAAGCTGAATCACAGGCCTGCCATCCTGATAGGAGGCCTAAGATACAAGTCTAATAAAAAGGTGCTAATACATCACTGGCAGAGCACTGATTTGAGAACCCTGTGTGCAGGGAAAGTGCAGTATATAATGAGAAGATATATAATGTGGGAGCCCTTTCAGTTACACTATATGCTCAATTACTCCAAATACTTCTTGCCTTTTGGAAGAAGGTAAATCTAGTCCATTATATTAATAAGTTTGCAAGAACTTGATTATTCAGGCCTGTATGAGTTGGCTTGGGCTAGCATAATAAAATACCACAGGTTGGGGGGCTTAAAAACAGAAGTTTATTTTTTCACAGTTCTGGAGACTGGGAGTCAGAGATCAGGGCGCCAGGATGGTCAGGCTCTGGTGAGAACTCTCTGCCGAGAGCTTACAGTTGGCTGTCTTCTTACCGTGTCTCCACCTGGCAGAGAGAAAGAGAGAGAAAGAGAGAAAGAAAGAGAGAGAGAGGGAGAGAAAGAGAAAGAGAAAGAGAAAGTGAGGGTGTGAGCAAGCTCTCTGGTTTCTCTTCTTAAAAGGATACTAATCCTGCGGCCGGCCCAGTGGCGCAGCGGTTAAGTTCGCACGCTCTGCCTTGGTGGCCCGGGGTTTGCCAGTTGGGATCCCGGGTGCGGACATGGCACCACTTGGCACGCCATGCTGTGGTAGGCATCCCACATATAAAGTAGAAGAAGATGGGCACGGATGTTAGCTCAGGGCAAGTCTTCCTCAGCAAAAAGAGGAGGATTGGCAGCAGTTAGCTCAGGGCTCATCTTCCTCAAAAAAAAAAAAAAAGGATACTAATCCTACCAGAGGGGCTCCAAGCCTTATATCCTCAGGTAACCTTAACTAGTTCTAAGGAAAGTATCTCTAAATATAGTCACATTGGGGATTAGGGCTTCAACATATGCATTGGAGGTGACGGTGGATGAGTGGGGGACCCAATGCAGTCCAGAGCAAGGCTGATAGAGGAAAGAAAAAGGTCTGCCACCATTAGTCCTTCGTCTTTGTTTTTCCCTCACTTAGATATAAGTTGGATAAGTATTTAAGAAGTGACACCATATTA
Organism: Equus caballus; assembly: GCF_041296265.1. NCBI lineage: Eukaryota > Metazoa > Chordata > Mammalia > Perissodactyla > Equidae > Equus > Equus caballus. Next base: position 94,595,540 of record NC_091688.1, read on the forward strand.
TTGGCCTGCATGAGGTCCTGCAATGACTTCCTTGTTTGGCCTTATACGAATACCATATTCCTTGAGATGCTAATTTATAAGTAGAGATAGTGAGTATGTGTGTTTCTCCAATTCGGTAAACAAAATATTTCACTGCTTTCAGTCATTCTGAGAAACCCAGAAGTTTATCAGAAGTAAAAACATATTCAACAGTGAGTAATGACTCTGGCATACATTATATATTTGAAATCGTTAAAACATTTATTTTGACTTAGACCATTTATCAAGTGAAACAGGATAGTGATTACATGTTTAGATTTTTTAAAGAAAATAAAAGCGTAATAGTGATATTGCAAATTTAAATTTGTTTTTGTGCATTAGTCATTTATGAAGATTGATACACTGTAATGGAACACATATCAACTTATAATCAACTAAAATATAATTTTATATTGTGACTGGAACCATGAGGATTGAAAACATCTTAATGAAAAAGGCTTTACAAATTCCCTACAATAAATAAATGACACACTGGAATTGATTATTGTTTACTGCCCAGGGGAGAAACTTCAAGACAGAAAAATGCAATATTCTTACAACAAATTTATCAGATCATAATCCAATTGTACTCAATTTTGAGTTGAAGAATAAACCTTCACCAAATGATGGGTCGATAAATAATACTTTAATTGTCCAGAAGAATTTCAAGCAATTAAAATTAATATTGAAAAATGTTTCTAAGAGAATCTTATAAAAATGCCTACAGAAATACTTTATATGAAATCAAAGAAGAGGAACCACAATATAGGGAACCACAATAACAATGCATAATGATATGGTTTTTACAGAAAAATTCAGAGAGAAATAAAAAGTAGCTGCAAATAGCACAGGTAGGAAAAGAGCATCGCAAACACAATTTGTACAGATGGAATAGTTACTGATGACAAATATAAAACAAACATTTGGCTTCAAAAAGAAAAAATGTTTTACTAAAGCCTCACAGTACAGTTAGCATAACAATTAATAAAACAACCAGCTTCAAAACTAGCAAAAAGATGAAACATCCCAAATCGCAAGCCATGGGAAAGATCTGCAGAAATATCAGATGCATTGACTCCAGACTTCCAACTGTACGTCGGCCTCAACAAAGAAAGGCTCAAACTTCTTTTAGAGGAACAACATATGAGGAAATTAACCATAATTTTCAAACTTCACCACAATTAAAATAAGGATATCTATCATTAAGAAAAAAATAAGGATTTTATTTTCAACATCTGCAAAAATATAGGTATAGGTCCTGATAGATTCAATATCCATTTTCCTTCAAATCTATGAATAAAATGATATAATGAAATTCAGTTTTGCCAAGAAAGAATGTGGCCTCTCCAGCTTTACATGATATGTATTTGAGAAAAACAGACTATTATCTCTCTCTCGTGTCTCTCTGTCTCTCCACGTGCGTGCGCGCGCACACACACACACACACACACACACAGATATACTATGAAACAAAATGGGACAAAAGAGAGAAAAATCTATATTTCCCAAGTCTGTGTAGTTATACACCTTCTAATTAATGGCTATTTTTATACTTCTGTATTTACTGGACTGACAAACAAACAAAAAAATACAACAGTGCTTCGATCCTCATTGCTCCTAAAATGAAAACTGTAAACCCTGTAATGGCCGTCAATCAAATAAGCAGATATGATAGCGAGTAAAACTGGCAGAATATTCTTGTTTAGATCAGGAGTACTAAATATTCTCACTTTAAGACTTTATTATTTTAAGAGGCAATTTTTTTTTTTTTTAAGACTGATACCTGAGCTAACAACTGTTGCTAATCTTCTTTTTTTCTGCTTTTTCTCCCCAAATTCCTCCAGTACATAGTTGTGTATTTTTATTTAGTTGTGAGTGCCTCTGGTTGTGGCATGTGGGATGCCACCTCAGCATGGCCTGATGAGCGGTGCCATGTCCTTGCCCAGGATGCGAACCGGGAAACCCTGGGCCACAGAAGCAGAGCACGCAAACTTAACCACTTGGCTATGGGGCCGGCCCCAAGATTTTATTATTTTAGACATGTCATTCATATGATAACAGATGGAGAGGGGGTAGATTTACCAAAAAATTTAAAGAAACACAAATTGAACATGGTATGGTTAAAAAAAATACTACCCAAAAGCATATATTTTTATATAAAGTACTACTTTCTTATTGAAGATCACAATCAAATTAAAGGTTGAGTTATCTTCGTATTCAGATTCCTAAGATATGTTTCTGAATTATTCAGTTCAGAGGACTTCACACATCAAAACAAAACACTGTGTTCCAAACAGGGCTCATAAGTATAACGCTTTCATTGTCCACCTCCACAGTATGCCATTTAAGCTGTGTATAATGTGGAAGGTATGCCCTGACTTTGTGAGCTCCTCATGAGCTGATTCCATAAGCTCCGTTAGGCTGGGTGGGACACTTTTGTAGTGTAGTAAAGATCCCTGAGCTTCTATCTGTATTTCCTATTAAGTCTGTGTCAGATATTAGATGATACTGTAATTTAACTAAATATTCTTGAAAGTGAGTCAGAAGCTACTGATGGACAGTTGGCACCTAAACAGTAGCCCCTCAAATTTTGTAAACTGGCCATGCCAGCCTCACCACTATTTAAAATTGCCGTGATATGAGAAATTTGGCAATTTTTGAAATTATATTGTATGAAATGTGGCAATCAGTCATCATATTTATGATCATTTTTCTTCTCAGGTATGAAATACAGGGTAATATTTTTGACTACGTTTAAATAACATGTAAAGACCCCAATTTTCGTGAATGCCCTTATTTTAGGGTGTTGCCCAGATAAATAACTCAATTGGTGTGAAAAATCATGAACAGCTACTTTGAATATGTTGCACATGTGCTGGCAATAATAAATACAACAAAATGAAGTCATTTGACCGGCAGCTGCTAAATTATTTTAATGTCAACAGTAAGAATCATCTACATGTAAGAAAAGTTAAATCTGATTAAATGCAATTTTCGATCAAGAAATCATATGAACTGCACCACGCACTCTCTCCAAGGTGAAATGCTGTCACTGAAATAACCCACTGCTTTGAGGTCAGTTGACATATGTTTGTGAAGCTGAGGCATGTCATGTATTTATTTACTTGGAGATTAAGATCTACAATGTGCAAGACACCCTCTTGGATTCTGCAATGTATTAAAAGATGTAAACACAGCCCATACCTCTGAAAGTCCATATTTTAATTGGAGAAGTACACAAACACCTCTGATGTAAGTCCAACTGTAATATGTACTTTAGCAGTAGCATACGTTGTGCTTGAGAGTTCAAAGGAGGGACAGCAAATTCTCTTGGAGAAATTGAGGGAGGTTTTAATAAAGGACATGGATTTGAATTGGGGATCCAGAGTAGAAAGAATTTTGATTGGTAAAGTTGATTGTTAGTAGGAAATCCACTAAGGACAAATGCTGAGAGAATTTATGACAGTGAGTGTGATAATAGCAACACAGTTTAGATAAGAAATAGGATACATATAAGTTATTAATTGGAAATTATACTGGGGAAGTAAATTAAAGCCAATGATTTTGGACATTATTTGGCAGATAGTTGGGAGACGTTACAGATTTTGCTCCTTCAAATATATTCAATAACAATTGGATTGCTGTGCTGCTATGAATCTATCTAACTTAAGTTCATTTCTCAAACATGTTTTCTTATTTAACAATTAGGCAAATCAGTATCTCAAGTTGAGATCGTTCTTTCCAGCTTTACACCAATTGACAAATTACCTATTGACAACTCCTCTTGGCTGACATCTTATTTTCTCCCCTTGGCCAATCTGCAACCATTCTGATTTTTAAGATGCTCTCCTTCACAGTCCCATTATCTTCTTAATTGTACAAACCAGAAAATTGTGTACTACGTTTTAGTCCCCTTTATAATAGTTATGTTGTTGCATAACAAATTGCCTCAATGCTTCATAGCTTAAAACATCGTGAAGAATATTTTATTGTTTTGTGGTGCTTCTTCAGGTCCTTCACAAAGTAGCAATTGAACTGTTAACTGGGCTATCACTCATCTGAAAGCTTGAATGGGGTTGGAGGATCTGTGTTCAACATGGCTCATTCACGAGACTGTTGGCTTGAGGCCGCAGGGCCTTTCCATGTGGACCTCCTCATAGGGCTCCTCAGGACATACAGCTGGCTTCCCACAGAGAAAATGATCCAACAGAGAGACTGAGCACCCAAGTGGAAAGGTCTTTTATAACTTTGTCTCAGAAGCAACATACCTTCCATTCTTCTGTTTTCTGGTGGTCACACAGACCAACTTTGGTATAATGTGGGTGGGAACTACACAAGGCTGTGAATACCAGGACACGGGGTTCAGTTGGGGACTGTCTGAGAGGCTGGCTACCACACGACCTGCCCTCTCATTTATCTCATCTGCCCAAGTCCTACAATCGTGGCTTTGAAATAACTTAGAAATCCATAAACTTTTGCTCTAATTTCCACTGCTACTTTATTTTAGGCCCAGACTTCTCTTTCTGAATGATTGCTTTGGCAATGGAGTCCCGAACTTCAGGTCTCTACATTCTATGATCAATCCTCTTTTTTTTCTATTGTGAAATTTCAAACTACATTCCTGGTCATTCAAGTATCCTACCTAAAACCACTTAACAGCCCCGCATTAACTAGAGAAGAACGTTCAGACTGCTTTAAGGCATGTGAAGGTCCTCAAAGATTTGGATTCTGCTGAAGTTCTGGCTTCATTTCCAGTCATAGGTTACTTCAATCCTGATTCCCCTTCAACTTAACTGCGATATAAAATTACTTGCAGTTCTCTGAGCACAAGCTGCTTTGTCATAGTCCTGAGTCATTGCAAGTATTGTCCCTCACATTGCAATGTCCATTCCTAATTTTTTTTCTGCCTGAAACCTTCTTAGTCATTCTTCATTTATTTGAAGGCTTTGCTAAACCACAGCGACAATTTATTCAGCATCTCTTCTATGCCATAATCGTTACCGAACTCATCATATTGTATTGAGGATCTTCCCAAACTGTGCAGTGCATCTTTGGGGTGTAAAGAACAGCCTTACAGCTCCCAATGTTCAGGTATTGATCTCCTCAGATCCCAGGCCACTTGCCCTTGGATGGGTAGCAGCCTTGTCTATCCTAAGTGTTATTACAAAAATAGACTCATTGGTTCTCACTGAAAGGATATGAAATGATACAGGAATTTTCTTAACTTAATATTTAAAGCTGAATATACTGTCTGTTATGTTTTAATGATTTACCAAATTCTGATTGAGGCTTAAACAAAATTGTAGTGGTATTCTTTATAAACTACTTAATTTCTTTATTTCCTTTGTTTCTCTTGAAACCCACTGATATTAAAATGATATAATTATTTAAAATAAAGTGTTACATATAATTAATCTACTGTTACTGGTAAACTTAATTTATTAACAAAAAATAGACTTAAAATGGGGCCCAGAAACAGAACACAGCAACGTTTACGACCATAATCTGTTTTTGAGAAAATTTTACCCTTTTCTTGTTTTTAAAAATTTTTACCAATTTTTTAGTTTTCCTAAACTATAAGCATATTTTAATATTGCCTTTAAAAACCTCACCTCCATTTATTTTAACAATCAAATGAATCTCAGATTTTCAAAAAGCACACTAGATTCTATGTGGAAATTATATTTACACATGGAATAATTGCTCCTGAATTTTTATTATAGTCAGAAATCCCGTTCCATCGTTTTCATAGTATGGTAATCAAGAATGTGTATTATCCTATGATACATTATGTTTTCAGTAACGAATCTGTGAAAGAAAGCATATTGCATACTGCTTATGGTCTGTCTTTTTCACTAATTATTCAAAGGGTATTTTCTTTATTGAGCATCAAATTTAATTACTTAATTATACGATAGACCAGAATCGCTTTGAAGAAGCTATCCCATTCTATGAAGTGTATAATATGTTATGAAAAAAATGCCCTAATTACATAATTAACTGATAAAATGGATTGGCTCCAAAGGACATACATAATACAGATGTTTAAAAAATGTAATCACAGAGCTGCTCCATAATCCTTATTGGCCAAGTGCATAATCAAGATTTTGTTTCACTTGTAAATTTACTTGGAAAAGACTAGAAACCAGGACAAATAAAACTGAGAAAATATTAAAAAGGACACATAAAAAAGTCCTGAAATGATTAGAATTATGAGACAAAGATCAACATGAATGCTGGTCTTAAATGAAGTGACACATGGTAGAATGTGTACCCCATGGAAATAATTGTAATTAAAATCAGCAAATATTTATTGAGGTGCCACAGAGAATATGGCACAATAGTACCTTTCAAAGGGTTATAAGGTTTTGGTCGCCTGGAATTGTTACTTTCACAAATGTTCGGTTGAATTACCATAGGCCAGGGGTCCTCAGAGTGCCTCCTTATGAAGACATAACCTCTCAAGATCTCAGTTTCTTCCTCTGAAGAATGAGACGATCCGTCTGGATGGCCTCTGGGACTTTTTTTTGTGTCTACAATTTTTTTTCTTCTTTTCCTTTACTTGGAAGGAGGAATTAGTGACAAAAGCAATAGCTTACCAAGTAGTTGAAAGGCAGCTGGGAGACTCATTATTCTTTGGAAGATAAATGTGTACAATGATTCTATTTACAGATCAATCGTTCAAATCTATGATGAAAAATTTCTGCAGATGGGACAACAAAAGCAGGAAGTGAAATAGTATTCAGAATAGAATGTAAAGCATTGGCAGTAAGTTTAGGGAAAAAAGGAAATAAAACAAAGAAAAGGTAAAGTACCAATACTTACATTTTGAAAAATTATAAAAAGTCTTTGTAGGCCAGTTTCTCTTCCTTTATATCACCCACTATAATATTCTACTTTTTTTATTATTATAACTCTTGTTATTGAAAATTCCACACACTGACAAATATGGTTCAATAGCTGTATTTAAATGTGCTTATGTCTAGAGGCACTTCTAAAAATGGCTCAAATAATAGACATTTAGGCAATCACAGGGGGTATATCATGGAAGTATGCTTGATTAGGCAATCCTTTTGGTGTCCTTCAGATTACATCATATTGATAGATAGCAGTGCTCCCTGAGATCTTCCTAGTTTTAGAAACTCTTAAGATCAAAAAGGCTGGTAGACGATAGAAGAGTAATGTTTCAGTTATCTGCCCTGACTGAGCATGGTCCATGTAGATAAAGTGATGTGAAGAGTGACCTCTAGTTTTGAGTTATTTATACAAGTAAGACAGGAAAATGGCCTACTAATAAGAAAATAGAGCTGTTTGAGGAGGGACCTGAGTAGGTCTGATTGACTCTGTGTTGAACCGTTTTGCTCATAAGCAACAGTCTTTTCAGACTATGCTAAATAGTGAAGTGTGATGTAAAAATACACATCACACCAAGGAACACAAACTTACAATTCCAGAGACGGACAGGAGTCATCGTATTGTTGGACCTCATGGAAACTAGACATGGAAGGTCATTCAGGGTCCTGGGAAACACCAGAGATGGAGTCTTTCTGTCTGAGTGGCTGCAGTTCAGTTCATATTTCCTTAAACTGGTCTCCAAAACAAAACTGTTTCCTTTTTGTGTCACTTTTTCAACAATCAGATTCTATCAATATGTCTCAGATTAAATTCTTAAAAGGACCTTACCAGTCAGCAATTGTCTACATCCTGCTTCTGCCAGAATTTTCTAACAGCTATCTCTTAGGCTACTAACCTAATCTTTAGTTTCTCCCTCTGCTTCCATATTCATTTCTTCAGTCATCGAATGTCAAGTTCCTACATTACTGAGTTTTCTAAGTGCTGGGAATAAACAGTAGGTTAGAAAGAAAGATCTTTACTGTCATTGAGCATATTCCTTAAAAGCGGGAAACCAAGAACTACCCGGATGCACAAAGTAAAAGCAACCTGATTAATTAACAAGTAGTGGCAAGTGCTGGAATATTTTAGTTGGATTACTTAGCTTCTTGTAATTGGGCAATCAAAGAAAGGCAGCGGAGCTGAGACACGATTAGGAAGCGGGAGCATGGCAGGGGGTAAGGTCCTGGACATAGGCGCCATCCAGATCATGAGGTTTTCCCTAAGTACTAGCGGGAAGATATTTCCCCACTCCAATGCTTTCTAGTCTCTTCAGTGGTATTTTCAATCTTGACTTTCATTCACTCATTCAAAACTACTTGTTGAATGACTATCAGGCACTGTTTTAGGCTCTGTGGATAGAATCTTGAAAAAAAGAAAGCAGTTAAAGATTTCCATCCTCATGGAGTTTGCATTTTAGTAGTTGAAGAGAAGTAGTAGCCTAAAAATAAATAATAAATATAATATAAATAAATAAAAATAAAAATAATTACTCATCCAGTTTTTGCCTAGATTCTGAACTTTAGGCTACTTATCTTTTATCTCCTATAGACTATAAACTCCTCAAGGGCATGGATCACATCTTGCTTGTATATTTATCCACAGGCTATCACTTGTTTTTTATATGCAGGCAGAATAGAATATTGGGATAAACATCATATTTGGATGGATAACGCCTTTCCTTTGGTTGTAACTCGCTCCAGCTAGGGATTGGCAGACATTTGATCCTGTAAGGCCAGCAAGCTATTTGGCCTAAAACCAGGCTCTTCATATCTCTGAACTTTAGTTTTCTCAGCTATAAAGTGGGGATAATAATCTATTAGAATCTAAGTTATAATATTTTTGTGAAAATTAAATGTTCCTCAATGTTTCTTCTAAACTAAAAAAGACACAAATTTTATTCCAATAAATGCTTATTGAAATGCATTGATAAAATTATATTCACTGTGGTAAAGATGTTTTCTCAGAATCATTTTGAATATGACTTTCGTTTCATTTTGGTGCTTATTAAATGAAAGAGCAATCTAATTGTTCTCAACACTTTCTATTCCACATAACTCCAGTGAAATCCGCTTGTATCATGTTTCATAAGATCAGACAAAATAAAATGTTAAGCACAGAAGTTTCAAGAGTAGAAAATTACTTTTTATGCCTTTTGGGAGGATGTCTAAATGAGAAAATGTACTTCCATTTAAAACTGGATGGATTTTTTTTCTGTAAGATGATGATAACTCTGAACAGAATGAAGCCAGGGTCAGAGTTTTTTGGAAATTGAATACCGCTGGCTGATGGCAACGCATCTGAATGAAGGACACAGACACCCCCTCTTGGTGGTGCTCAATTGTGGAAGGGCTGTTGGAAATTAGATCTAACTTCCTGAGAAGCAATATTATAGTAATCATTCATAAAGCTAGGCAGAAGAGTCAAGCAATATCATACGTGTGAATACTAGTTAGTATTTAAATAAAAATTGCTCAGAAACAAACATTTGAAAAATATGACAGTACCTTTAATCAGCAACTAGAACATACAACTTAACAAATAGGGAAATCGATATTTTTAAAATAAAAAGTACCAGGAAAAAGCACAAAATATTATTTTAAGTAAAAAGCTCCTTTTCTAAGAAAAGGCTTAAAATAATGTGAGAAAAACTGTTGTGAAATAAATGATCAGGATAATCATATTTAATTATTAAAAAATATGGGGTTTTTTTGCCTTTTTTGTAAGGTTTCCTTTTAGACTCTCGGGTCTTTCTTGCATGGAAAAAAAAGAATCCTTGCTGGTGATTGACAAGAATTTTAATATCAGCAAGCAAATAGCAATAGGAAAAACTCACAAATAAAATTACATATTAGGCAGCTTAGAGAAAGAGTAACGGTACTGCTAAGCTTTCCTTAAATGGCATTAATAATGGTTTTTGGAGTACTCAGATGAATGTGCTTCCTCAAAATACTGGAAGGGCAATATAGTGCCTTAGAAGTTATTATTCAGAAAAAATTATCATATTGAGTCATTTTACCTCTTCCCCTGACATTGAACTCATGTAATAACTTAGAAGTATAAGAAAATGAAAGAATAAGAATAAAATAATTATACATATGGTTAGCATTTCTTTACTTGAGGCTTTCTTCATTTGTTTGTCTCTATAATGAACTGAATCCTGGCATTTGATATCTTTTTGATTAAAAATAAGCACCTAGCTATACAGATATTTTACTTTTTTCAAGGAGTATAATTTTTATCTCCATTATCTAGTACTTGTCAAATTCCAAACGCATTTTAGATTCATACCACACCCATCTTTTAAAGCTCATTCTATGGTTCTATAATTGAACTTGCCTTGCTATTTTTTCTTAACTCTGATTTCCTTGAAGACATTATGTTTAATAACCATCTCTCTCTCTACATATATATAACATATATATTATTATAGATATTACATATTTAATGTATATAATATATATATATATCTGTGGAGATTACATATATTATATATAATCCTTTATATTATATCTAAATATTTTATATTATATATATATATCATGTATATGTGAACTCCACAGAGAGATACAGAAAACCCACTACTCACTAACATATATTTATGGTATGAGAGAAGTAGAATGAGAATTCTGTTTTGAAAGTACGTTGTGAATACCTGTCCAAAAATATCATTTCTTTCTAAACATAGTAATTTTTGGAGTTTTGAGAGAACTTTAAATCCCTGGAGCCAGAATGGCAAAATATTCTGTTCCCTATTTATGCAAATATTTCATTTGTTATAACAAATATATAGATACTCTGCACCTAATTAATATTTTGTTACTTGCGCTCTTAGTATAACAAAGTATTTTACAATATGTAAAATGTATTGCAATGGAACGCCTTGTTATTTGCTGAGAAAATAGAAAGGAGTGTCCAATATCCAAGAATTAAAAAGAAAGATGAAGCAGAATGAGAGTCTTGAACATGGACCTTTGGCATTAATTAATTTAATCGTCTTCCATTGTGCACATATTTTGTTAGTCGCTATGCTATATACTGGGTAGAAAGTTAATGTGAAATACCGGACTTAATAATATAAAGATTCAAAGCTTTGAATTTACACTACAATTTGAATTTGAATGCAACATACATAGTATCGGGGCCATCCTGGACAAATTACTTAAATTAGGATAATTACATCTAACTCCTAAGATTGTTATGATGATGAAAGAAGATGATGTTTAGACAGAACTGGGCACAGTGCCCAGCACATGAGCCCTCGATAGACTGTACCACTCTGATCATTCTTATTTAGCAATGGAATTTGCTTTCCAGAAGCCTACAGCTTGCTCAATCAACCACACCTTTACTGTGTGGTAAGAACTAAGAGAAACGTGAACAAAGGTGCTGAGAAAGCCTGCAGGAGAAGAATGCAGTGCATCACAGCACAGTCTCGGGGCTATAATGTGGCACCGTAATAAGGGAGTAACCAGGCCCAGTTTTTCAACACTGTAGCCCCAATCACTGCAGGATGATATGCCCTCAGTTTATCTGGTGTCATTTGGCAATGGAGACCTCAGAGAGGTCATTTAAAAATGCACCTAAGGGCCAGCCCAGTGACATTGTGGTTGAGCTGGAGCACTCCATTTCAGCTGCCCAGGGCTTGCAGGTTCAGATCCTGATTGTGTACACTGCTCATTAAGCCATGCTGTGGTGGCGTCCCACACACAAACTAGAGGAAGACTGACACTGACATTAGATCAGGGACAGTGTTCCTCAAGCAAAAAAGAGGAAGATTGGCAACAGATGTTACCTCGGGGCCAATCATCCTCACCAAAAAAAGAGAAAAAGAAAAAAATCACCTCTGTTTTGAAACTATACAATATTATATCTAAAATAAAACTAAGTATTTAGAGTATTGTTATTTTAAAGACATTTCTATTTTTCAGCAGATATTTTATCATATAATGAGAAAGTAGGGAAATGCATTTGAAACCTTCATTATTTGCCAAAATTACTCAGTAGACTGGGGACTGGGACCACGCTCTCCCATTTTACATCCTGCTCATGGTCTTGGGCAACCCACCACACTGGCAGTTTGGTTTATTTGTTGTTTAATCCAGCTTTCTACGTAGATCCTGGATCCACTGATCTCGCAATGTATAAACATGTGAAATCTTTTCTTTTCATCAGTCCCAGACAAGGCTTTATTATGTGTTACTTATAAAGCAAGGCTTGCTATTTTCAAATTGGTTTTGACACAAAAGTTGAGAAATAAGAGAAAGTGCCATATTGAGAATAGTGGCAATGCCTTTCTCAGGTTGGCAGTTACTCCTGACCCCCTACTGCTGACAGGAGAGCACTTTCAGACACATGGGTCCCCAGGGACACTCAGCAAAGTAGTAATAAGGAATGCATTATGGACATCTTCCACTTTGTGAAGGGGGCGGAATGAGCTCAAGGAGAAAAACAGAGTATGCAGGGAAATGGAATTAAAATGACTGACATTATCTAGCCAACTAGGGAAAATTACAGGTTAGTCAAATAGATAACGATTTACTGCCCAAGTTTCTGCATCTTTGTGACTGAGAATCAGAAAATGCCTTCTGAGGCTGCTGGCAGTCAGGCTCAACCATACACCTTTTTTGGGAGAGGGGATCAAGTAGCCCTGAGGTTAAGCCTCATGAACATTTTATCCAAGTAAGAAATCAGTTTAAGATGAATATCTACTACTGCCATTAATAGTAGGACTGGCACGAACAAAAACCAGAAAGTCCAATTACGTTTGAATTTCAGATAAACAATGAATACTTTTTTACTGTAAGTTTGTCCCCAATATTGCACAGAATAGAGTTATACTAAAGAGTGCATGGGACATATTAATACTGAAACATTTTAAAAGTATCTATTTTTTATCTGAAATTCACATTTAACGTAATGTCTTATATTTTTATTTTAAAACTATCAACCTTACATAGGAGAAAGCATGCCTTCGAGGCTTCCTCTTTAATGAGTATATACTATGAGAGGCATTCTGCCCTCTGCCTGATGATGAGGGCAGCAGGGATGGGTGGGAGGGAAACTGAGAGCAACTTATGAGCCTATGTTGTTTTGAAACACCCTCTAGAAAAGCCACGTCTTTTCGCTCACTAACTGTCTTACTTAATTACCAGTGTGCCAGGTTTTAGTAGATTCATAATTATTTTGATTCACTGAAATTAAAGGTCATAATTATTACAATTTTGAACACCGACTTTATACCAAGTAATGTGTTAGGAGTTTTAAAGCATTCACTGTTTCGTGTATTTGTCCCACAGCTGTATGAAATAGATTGTTTTTTGTTTTGATGAGGAAGATTGGCCCTGAGCTAACATCTGTTGCCAATCTTCCTCTTTTTGCTTGAGGAAGATTGTCCCTAAGCTAACATCCATGCCAATCATCCTCTGTTTTGTATGTGAGATGCTGCCATAGCACACATGGCTTGATAAGTGGTGTGCAGGTCCACGGCTAGGGTCCACACCTGCAAACCTAAGGCCGCTGAAGTGGAGCGCTCAAACCTAACCACTATGCCACCTGCCCAGCCCAAGATAGGTTTTCAGATCATCATTCATAGATAAAGAAACCAAGATCCAGAAAATTCCTATAATTGTCCGAAGTAGCAAAGCTAGTGAACAGAAGTTGCTGTTGTTGATGATGATGATGTTAACATTGATTGAGTACTGTTTCCAGTTACTATTTTACACTCATTATCTCAATATTCACAGTAGCCCTGTGAGTCGATTATTAGTATCATTATACTAATTTTATAGATGAGGAAACAGAGGTTTGGGGTGATTAAGTATTTTATTGTGCTTAGGGTCAGACAACTAGTAAATTTTGGAATCAGTGTTAGATACTTGGTCTGCTTTAATCTAAATCCCAATCACAAATGCATGGGCTTCAGTAATTTCTAAAATATTTGGAGCGATGTTTAAAAACACAAATTCCTACTGAATCAGAATCTCCGAGGTTGTGACCTTGATGTCTCCATACTAAATGTGCCTATTGTTTTCCCAGTTGACTCTTGATACTGACAAATCATGGACATGTAAAAAGACTATGTTTCAGACTCAGTGATAGCTTGACCTTTGATTCTGTTAGTAACTTGGATGGAACTCGCCAGACTTCCGCAGCACCATGGGTAACGCTGTGTTTTATTCTTTAAAAAAACAATACATATCTAACAGCCATCTCAGCTCTTTTGGATGATTTCACTATTCACACACCACAGATTGACAGACGAACTTCTCCAATTTGTGCTCAATAATGTGCACTTTAAAGAACTACATGTTTTATAGCAAATGCATTACTTATCCCTAAATCATTAGTTTCTGTGATTGTCCATTGACGTTCTCCCCAAATAAGAATAAAACGATATTTCAAAATCTATGTATTATTATCTTGAACATCATTGCTTATGTGATACACATCTGAAACACATACAAATCACATGAAATTAGGCAGACATAGTTAAACAGCAAAAAACTCTGAGAGACAGAAAATTGGGTCATCTAAGTGTTTTTTAATAGTGAGAGACAGGAAATATGGAATTCAGGACTTCTGAATAAGGATGGAACAATGTTACAAGCCCACTTAACCCAAGGAGGACTATAAAACCATTAAGCCATATCCTATAAAGGCATACTGTGGTGATTTGTAGAAAACATTTGTAGAATCCTTGACAACTATAGGAGATAAACACCCCCAGCATTTCATGAATTTCTAAAACAGAAAACAAGAACAATGGTTGTTGGAAGTATTAGGAAAACCATGGATGTATTTCAAAGACTCAGCTCTAGATAATTTAAAGCAGAGAGACTGAAAATTCTTTGCACTTGTTCTTTCATTCTGACGGAAGGATATGAATTGTATGACTTGTGATAGGGAATATAGTCAAGAATAGACTAACTGCCCTAACGTGGGTTATACAAAACCATAGTTGAGAAGGAATTAGTATGTCAATTGTCTCCATTTTAACTTAATATGTTCTACCACCTTACAATCCCCAGACACAGCCAACTCTGTGATCACATGATCCCTCATTTCCAGCTAGAGATGATTTGATTTCCAATTCACTTTCTGGCCAGAAATAGATGAGTCCTTTCTCTGGACTTTTAATGAAGAGGTGCATGAACAAGTGTTCAGTGAGAAGCAAGATAGAAGAAAGACATATTGGGTGTAACTGATTGATGGTAATTGCCCAGTATTAGAGCATGGGACCATAAACTCCTGCTGCCCAGCTCTACCTAGAAATATCAACACTTGTTCCTTTTGTAGTGTCTGAATGCTTAGAATTTCCTGAATTTCTGTGGGATCTATCTTCACTTTTAAACCATCTTTTTTGATTTTAGCTCATATGAGTGAATTTCTCTTTCTTGAGATTTAATAAATTATAATTCAAAGAATAATCTACCAGTACTTCTCTCTCTTTTTCCTTCTCTCATGCCATCTATGAAGGGGAAAGCAAACAGGAAATGAAATTTTCACTTAATGGTAAGTTGAAATGAGGGTTAAACGCATACATGATCTCTGAAGAGAAAAGAAACAGAAATTATCACGATCTTCCACATAGGTCTGTCTCTCGTTAATTGTACTAAGAAAATCTCCAGTGCTACAATCTAAGCTACATCCAGCAAGGGAGTTGAAATATTTTTGAATGCTTTATGATTTCCCTGCACAGCCTTTCATCATGAGTGTCATATGAACTTTGAACATTTTGTATGCGAGATAATCATTACTCTAAATCTTAAAAAAAGCCTGTTTATTTTTCTCTTTCTCTATTACTTACCTATTGTCAGAATGAAATTTGGAATATCCAATTAAATGGACTTTAAAGCATATCAAGCAGTTGCGAGCATGCACGTGAACCCCTGCAGCTCACACTGCACCTTGATATCAAGACGAAAATAAAACTGCTCTGCTTGTGGTTGTTGCCAATTCAGGAAACAACATTTATAGCAACTTTGAAGAAACAGCTGTGATTTACCAAAAATGACTCATTTGTTAATGCTGTAATAAATTACATTCACTGACTTCATTGAAGCCAACTCATGCAATATAAAATGAGATGATATTTTGGGTCTCAAAATCAAAAGTCAAGTCTGAAGTCAGCTGTAATTTATGGTTGTTCCTGTATATGTATAAGCAGTTCAATCAAAAACATGGTATTAGAAGTTGAATTTTATGTTTCTGTTAGTATAAAATTATGTGCGAATATGCAATTAGTCGTATATGAAGAGAATTTTGAAGGGTGGAAAACAAAGACTTCAGCACGCTGGTCCTGCCGCTTACTAGCTGTATGATTCCCTTGAGCTTTCTTATCTATAAAATAAAGATAATCATAGTAGTCACCCTACAGGATTACTATAAATATTAAACAAAATAAGACAAATAAACTTTTGGCACATTGTTTGACACTAAGTGACCTAAGAAGCAAAGATGTTCTAATTTAAAATTCAGGTAAAGTTAGCGAGAGGACAGAAGATTGTACAGAAACTTAGTTAAAATCCTTGATCAAAGAATGGCTAGAGAGAGGGAAGCTGGGGTGGAATGATTCAGTGCTAAAAAATTCTGAGACTTTTGTCAAATTTAAGTCTTTATTCTAGGCACTTATTTAAACTTAACTACAGGTAAAATCCCATCTATATGATTCTCGGCGTCTGCAAGAAGTATTTAACTCTGTGTAACCTTCATAAAAGATAGAAGCAAGTGTCTACGGATATAAGTTAGGCACTCTGTCCTGTGGTAGTTTTAGAACAGGCTCAGGGAAGATAGGGCAATGAGATAGCCTCCCAAGCCTCAGAGTCAAGGAAAGAAGCAACTCCCTGGGCTTCCCCACATGCACCCCTTTTGTGCTGCAGCAAAGACCCGTCCTCTCTCCACAGGGGGCAGAAATAGCAGTGCGGTTGGCCAGGTCCATACAACACACACGCTTAAGCAGAACAAAGGAAGACACACTGTGTCTGAAACAGGGAAAGATGTTCCCACACAAGGCAATAAGCCTGGCACAGGCTGTGAGCGCTCCTTATCTCCTGATGAGGAAGTGTTCCAGGCCCAAGGCTCTGAATGGGCAAGCCCAGGGAAGGGCAGTAGGTCCTTCAATGGCTGCTTTGCCAACACTATAGTTTTCAATTCCCAGGACAATGAAGCTTTAATAGAGATACAAGTCTGTCGCTCAAGGAGGTAACATACAATGATGTGCAATCAAATAAGACTTCCATGTGTATGTTTTTAAATAGGAAATACTTGCATATGTTTTTAAGATCATCAGATAAGAAAAAATGAGGAAGAAAATCTGGATTCAGTTTTAGAAATATAGTTTGATATTTTAAAAATTAAAATTACCATGTTTTTATTTTCTTTTAAAATAACATTAAATTCCTGAACCAATTGACTTTAATATATTCATAGGCTTGTAAATTATTCTAATCAATGTTAAACCAATAAATAAATTAAAGAACATAAAAAGAAAGACAGATAGAAAGAAGCTTTGCTATACCCTGTAGGAATTATTGGGCAGGTTTCAAAAATATTGATGTATGAGCATGGTAAGGTGTAGATCATGCAAATGTTATTGCGTGAGAACTTAAGTGTTAAGACTAGATTAAGAATATCTGGTTCATGTTATTTACTTGGGATCCAAAGAATTAGGGAATTACTCAGAATTTGTCATTATATACATATATACAGATATATGTATATACACGTATGTATGTATAACCATAGGTCTTTGCCCTAGAGAATACTTCTTTGAGCCAGTTGTCCCATTGTGATTATTAATAGCACTATCTTTCACTCTCAAATTGTTCTGCTTCAGATGATCAATTATATGGTCACCATTAATCCTATAGGACTTGGTACTTGGGATTCAGGAGAAGCTAAATTAACTTCAAAAATCTGTAGAATTTCCCATTCCATTCCAATCACACCTAGTGGAACTGCTGAAGATAAACTGGTCTAAAGGCATGAGCCATTGCTTCCAGGTGTTTGTTTCCAACCATTTTGTGCTAAATGACCTGCAGTGAGCTGGCTTAGGGTTCAGTGCAGGCCTGGAAGGGATCCATACAGCTGTCATTATGCAGCGGGTCCACATGGGTTTTCTTTCAAATTCTTCTTCTCACTAGTAAGGTGCAAAGAGAACTTTGGGGACTTAACTTATTTGTATTTATAGATCACTTAAAAATGAGTTATTGTTTAGAAAACATTACTCTTGCTTAGTTTTTTATTGTTTGGAGAGTTCAAGAATGCTTTTAAACCACTTTTAGAAGAATAAAGCAAAATGCAGGTCAGTGGTCATAAATTCGACCTGACAGGCAACGTACTGAGAAGGTAAAGAAAGGTTCAGCAGTGAAATAAAAATCTACAGTTAAGCTGTGGGGAACTTCTGGACACAATCTCAAGTATAAAAATCCCTTTCTTTCTCTTTCTCACCCTCGCTCTTTCTTTCTTTGGTAGGGCTGTTGGGGACAAAGCTATTTAGACCATCGATCATTTTCTACATCATCACAGGCGATTAACTTATAGTTTTTATTTCCTCAGAACAATGAAACTTTAATACAGGCACAAATCTATTATTCAAGCATAGTGTCTTCAGCCAACTAAGTGGACATGTTGCATTTAATTCATTCCTCTGAGTTCAGCAAGACAAATGCAATATGCAAGATCCCAGAAACTAAAAGGAGGCGACTCTCATTTTTAGCCCTCCTGATGTGGAGGGTAAGGGGAACACAGTATGTTTGTCCTCAAAGTTTGCTATGATGCTTCCTTAGAATTATAGATGGAAAGATGAATTTTGGAGCTGCCAAACAGGCTAGGACTAGTGAACTAGTTACATTACTTTCTCATTATGAAACTATAGACAAATAATTTGAAGGCAGAATCTTCACATTAAAAATGAAAATTTGCTTATTCATTTATTGGTAAGTATTGGCTTGTGTCACATGCCAAGTACCGTAGCGCTGACTAAACTTGATGAACAGAATAGTGTGGTTTCTGCTTTCACAAAGCTTACAGTCTAGTGGATATTCAATTACTCTATCAGCAAGAAAATTATAGTATCTGTCTATAGGTTTATTTTAAGAATTAAGTGAGAAAATTTATATAAAGCTCTTAGCCTAATGCCTGGAATAATGTAAAAAGTTATTGCTTGTCATATTGCTAAAGAAATAAATGGGATATTGAGTCCAAAACTGCTGTAGCAGAAACAGAAATATAATTTACGCGTGTCCTATCCATCCTCTATCAGTAGCACCACTCTAATGCAGGTTTGATTTACATGAATTGGGGGTAGTGACTTACTGCATTATTATCTCCCAAGAGTAAAATTGGGATTGTAAATTCCATGAAGGACAACCATCTACTGTCTGTGTCTGGCACCTTGTTTTTCGATGTATGATTTTTATTTTCCCTCTTATCAGTTATGAAAGAAATAGTCTTTTGTGTTGCTTGTTCCTAAATATAGAAAATTAACACATGCGACATGCAAGTGATCACAGTAGATCAAAACAATGTTGCAGCAAATATACAAGGGCATGCATTTCATCAGGTCCCTTTATCATCTCATTTGGCCCCTCAAATGGTATAACGCCACCAAGAGTATGTCAAAGCTATGAGCAGAAATACATCATGGCATATTTACACAATATGATAAATATAGACATCTCTAAAGACTACTTTAAATAAATAAAGATAAATTTGTATAATTTTTTAAAAATTTAATAAATATTTATATTTAAATATTAAAGATTTTAAAATTCAATATGCTGGTACTCCTCAAGGATGATCCACTCTTCTGAACATGTATTTATGAAAAATTATGAGTAAGTTTTCATTTGACACTTTTGAATTTTGATATCAAAATGTGTAGTTTATTCTCTTGAAAAGCAGGTAATGTGAAATACTATTCTTCACCAAGAATTTCTTCACTCGGAGACAGCAAAACATGAATGGTTCATACAAAAACTTTGCAGGAAGATAAAAATCAAGTCTCTTGATGTCACACTGAGCAAAAAAGAAAAGCCCATTTCCAGGAAAATAATTTTAAAAACAATATTTTGTAATGTAAAATATTACATGTATGTAAATCAGACAATGTAAATATTCATCTAGATGAAAAAAATTAAGAAACTAAGCACTGATTATCCTTCCTTGGATTTGAACATGAAAATTTGTTTTGACCTTAGCTTTTCTCTAATTCATTTTGACTTTTAAATCTTACTTTTACCATGCATAAAAAAATCAAGTTGGACTATTTATATGATTCTTAGAATGGGTAGTCTATATAGTACCCTCTGTGGTGGAAGGTAATTCTCCATGAGTCCGGTGCTTATGCACATCTTCTGAACAGAGAGCGTTGAGAGCTTTGTTCAGAGATGTTTGCCTAACACCCTCGGAACATAAAGACAGTGACTCCTGGAAATACTTCGAGCTGTCTCTCCCTGGATACATTCTAAGGTAATAAAGCTAGAGGTATCTCCCTCCCCTCTCCAGGAATATTTCAGGATAAGATAATATTTCTCTCTCCAGAGGAGAAGAGAGATGAGAGGAGAAGAGGGGAGAGGCGGGATGGTGAGGGGACCGAAGAGGAGAGTTGAGTTTGCCAAGATCTCAAAATTCTTGGAGTTCCTAAGAAGCAAGGGATTCACTGTGTGCACAGCATCTACCTGGCCCCTCCATGAGACCTGAGGGACACAAGAAACTAATGGGAACATGAAGTTCATGCTGTCTGCTATGCCATGATTAATAAATTGTCTAAAACCATTTGGACTAATTATCTCCTTAGTGGCTGAATCTACGTAAGTGGGTCAAATCAGTGTAGCAGCTGCACTGGTTACTCCTGTTAAGGAACTGTGTGATCACTTGATACTATGAAGGAACATTAAAGTCACATAAGGTAATTTTCCAAAATATGCATGCTCCCTGGATTCTTATAGCTCCCATATCTTTTTGAGGGCTGGCCTTAAGTTATTGTTTCTGATGAGAGATGTCTTATTCTCCAGATGTGTTAGAGCAATAAATAAATATGTAAGTAAGTAACTAAGCAAAAAAAGGAATGGAGAACTACTGAAACGAGCTAACAGAACTCATTTATTAATAAAAGTAGACACTGAGGATGCGAAATCAAGGCTTCTGTCCTCAAGAGCCTTACTGTCTTATGGGAAAAGAGGAATGAGTTTACCAAAATCTATAGCTAGAAAGATAAATAAATATATATTTATATATAAATATATTAATATAAATATAAGTAATTATATAAATATACATGTATAAATGTATAAATCTATTAAATATATAGATGAACACTCACATTAGGAATATTCTAGAAGAATTTATTACAAGTGATTTGTACGTATGGTGAATGGGAAAGGAGGAGAGGGTGAATGAAGATGTTTATAAAGGAAGAGTAGCTAATTTACTGGGTTTAGTTTGTGGCGTCAGAAAAGCCTGCTTAGAGGAAGTAACATTTTATCTGTCTCATAGATGAGTAGGGGTTCAATACAAAAACAGTGGTGGTGAGAGTAAGAGCCAATAAAATCGGTTGGACCAGTTTGAGCAACAGTTTAGATTTCTCTGCTCTAAGAACTATACTTATTTCAGAATGACTGGGTAAAAGGGGAGAAGAGCTAAAGACAGAGGCTAGTAATGTAACTGTTTGAAGAAATAGCAATGAATTTGGGCGTTAATCTACAAAGAGTTTGTAACTAGGGAAGTTTTTAATGAGGAGAAACCCATTATCAGATCAGATCCAGGTATTAGGGTGGAAACCTAATATTCATTGAAAGTTACAGTGTACACATTTATTATGGATATTGCAATTAATTCAACACAACTCTATGAGGTAAGTATCATAACTACTCATTTTGTAGAGATAGGAAGACTGATATGGAGAGAGGTTAAGTAAGGCAAAACCAGAATTTTATTCCTTGAGTATGTTTCTTTGCACTATACTCTATACTTTGCAGTTGTGTTATAGAGTACTCCTTGTGTGCCAGTACTATGGAGAGAATGGATCAGAAGCAGACAGTAAGCAATCTCAATACTTCTAAAGAGATATGACAGGAACTTGCAAAAGAGAACTTAAAGTTATTTAGATATGGAAGGAAGATAAAGAAAAGTGTTTAGGACACCTTTCTGACTTAGGAGTTGTGTAGCTTCTAGCTCTATCATTCTAAGATTTGAAAACTAGTACCATTTTAGGGAAAAAGTCAAGACTCAAGAGAAAATAGGATAACCTTTATGGCTGACTGATGGCAAATATATGTCACTGCCATTGTATATTTCTGAGCCCGTAAGATGGCACAGAATCCATCATAGCACTCCTTCTAAACCTTAAATCCTATCCAGTGGCTTCACTTACATTATCTAATTTAATTTTCATAAAGGCCCAGAGAGGTAGAAACTATTATTTCTATTTTACTGATAAGGGAATTGAGATTTAGAGAAATAAAATAAGTTGCCAAGGTAATCTAAATAGAAAGTGTCAAAGCTGGCATCCACATCTATATAGTCCACCTCCAGAGTGGGCACACTTTGGCATGGAATGATATTGCCTCCAAAAAGCATCAAAGAAATCAAAGAAAAAGTAAATAAATTGGTGGGTTATCAACATTTTACGTTATACGTAAATATACCAGTTCCTCACTATCATGTTAAGCCAAAGATCTCAATTTAGCCCGGTCCCAGGGAATGAAATTTTGCAAGTTTGCAATGGTAATAAAAGACTTTTCTTTCAGGCACAAATCAGCAGCAGCTAATGAAATTCAGATAATCCTATATGACCATAATAAAAATACTTCTGTGCCATACTTATGTTCCAGTTGGTCTGCTACTTGAATAATACATATGCCCTACAGTCAAACTCAGAACAAAATAGCATGTTGTGATAGTTTCTTATTTTGGAATGCTTTAAAAAAAGACAAGAAAAAAATAATAAACATATAAAGCATATAGAGAAACTCTATGTCAAAGGAAACCCATAAATCTCATTAGACTGGAAAAATACTTTCAAAGGAAACCTAACCGAATAACATGAATATGATAACTGGGTCAAACGCAACAGCTTGTTGGCCAGCTCTGGAAAATCATCAGGTCCATTACAGTGTGTAGCTTGTGTTCCTTCCTAGAAATGAGCATGAACCAGATGGAACGTAACCGTCAGTTAGGCCTGCAGGGTTTATATCCTACTGAACTACTATTGAATTTTTCTCTTCTTTCTTTTTGTGTATTGCCAATATTTGAATTTTTTCAAGTATTCCAATTACTTAAAGTAGCATATAGTATTTTAAAGTCAAAACTAATGTAAAACTCTAAAAAATCTCAACTATGCCAATGATTTTTCATTTTTATTATATGAAATTATTATGCACTTACCAATAGAAATAATGTAAATTTCTAAATATGTAGTCACTTCCACTAGTTAAGAGAATGCAGAATTATGTCCTTCAAATATACAAATATATATTTCATATATATATGAATTTTGTATAAATATTCATATATGAAATTTCATATCTTCCATATATATATAAATACATGATCAATTTCACACTTACAGTAAACAAAATGAAAAGGGCATCTAGTTTGAATATGACTTCAAAACTAAAAAGTGCTTTTAAACTTTAGCAACTATGGAGATGTTACATCATCATAGGGACTTCTTGATATCAGAACATATAAAGATATGGAAGAGCAAATCATCACATTACCAGTTAATTTCTTAAGTGCAATATAAGAGAAAATATTTCAACCAGGAAAAGAGAAGAATGACATGATGGTCCCAATGGAACCCTTATACCTGTGGGATTTCAGGCCAATGACATTTCCTTACTAGAAGGAGTCTAGAGCATTATTGCAAACTAAGCCAGAGGAAGGGTTGCCCACTGAGACACAGAGAAGAAGGATCAATATTTTCTCCATTGGATATTTCCTAATGACAACAGAAAGATTCAGAGAATGCACTACTTCCTCATCTCTAAAAAATAGAAGTTAAAACCCCATTACAAAACTCACTTTGTCCATAATACCTCATTTATTGAACACAGCTGTGTTTTACTTTTCATGAGCAATGAATATTCCAACTCAGTAAGACAATATTTATGAGTGCTGGGAGACAAATGGTCTCTACTCACAACGTGTACTTTACCAAAGAAAAGGTAAATATGCCTGCAGCTCCACAAGATTATGCTATTATCATGAGTATAAAAGCCATACACTCTAAAGGAAAATGTGTGATGTTTTTGATCAAAAATCTCAGGATTTATTCAGGAAGTCTGTGTGATATTCAGCATATCTTACTGTGTCAAGAGGGTCTAAACAAGATCACCCTCAGGCTTGATGATAAGCTAGAAGGACTCAGATTCTCTTATACTTATGATATGGTTCATTACAACAGATGGACACAGATTAAAACCAGCAAAGGAGAAAGGCATGTGGGCAAAGCCCAGGAAGAACCATTGCAAATTTCCCCATGTCCCTCCCAGTGGAGTTGCATGGGGATGCAATTCATTTTCCCAAGGGTGATGTGTGATGTGTGAAGGGTTGCCTCCAACTGGGCAAGCTCACTTAAGCCTTGTTGTGCAGGGAGTTTTAGTGGGGATCAACCCACATGACTGGCTTCAGTTACTTAGAGCCCAGCCCTCTCCCAGTCTCCCAAGCAAAAACAGGCCTTCACTATAAAACACACTGTTAGGATAAATGATACAGTAGAGTGACCCAAGGCCTCAAGCACATAAAAACAATCTTTTCCAGCAGAATATTCCAAGGGCCAGTCTAGAAGAGAGGGCCTTCTTTGGAATGTATAGGATTTGAGCACCCCAGGTCAGCTGAAAGGACTTTTTCCTGCCCAGTTACACTCTATTGACCTTAATTCCTTTTCATTAAATAGATGTACTAATAATGATATTTATGTTACAAACTCCAGATATTGTTTTGAACATGAATTTTGATGAGTCATGTACAAATCCCAAACACATTTTTAGTTATTATTGTTACTATGCTGATTATGATTGGTCAATAAAAACCAAATGGGCAACGTGACTTCCTTAAACCAAATAGAAAATATTATGTAGATATCTTAACAATTTACTCCATTTTTCTACATGAAAATAAAAATTCTGCTTGAGAATGGATATTGTTTGCACTATATCTTATCTAATTGTTTAAGTACCACTTGTTATTAATTTTCCTAATATTCTAAATAAACAATATAGGCAATGAAATAATCTTACAATATGGTATATTATATACACACTCAGTATGGAAAAATGATAGGCAAAGGAGATTGAAACTGTATATTAAGTAATCCCTTTCTCAAAAGAGATAATTTAACCTGGGATGTAAGCTAGTTTTACCTAAGTGAAATGCTGTGGAACAGGGGACACATCTTACTGTGTTTCTTGACCCTCGGTCTCCTGCATAGCTCCTGCCCCAAAGAGCAAATATAGGTAATATGTTTTATTCATTGATTTCCATGTGTGAATCTTTGCACTAGGTAATTTACACATATTAGACACTGAATAAGTATTTGGACGTTGTAGTCAACAGCTGTCCACATTCTTACCAGACTTCCTCCACATTTTCTTGGGTCACTCACAGTGAAATTAACAGCACTAAACCCCGCAACTGCCATGCCCAGCCACCACTGCACCGAAAGGTACAGACTTACAATCTAACTACTGCTAACAGGTACCTTCACGAAGCTTAGATTTGGAATTACATTATCTGGAGAAAGAGACAGAATATGAAACATTTATTTTGATAGTCTGAACTGGGATAGAGGTAGTGGGATTTTAGAATTTTCAGCCATGTCCGGAGCTTCTGGATTTGACAGCTTGTTGATCGTGGCAAAGGTGGAAAGCTTCTGAAGCTGGCAGCTCTCCTGATGTGAGTGCTTCCGAATAGTAGAAGCAGCTTTGTCGGGCCTCTTTGGGACTCTCATTCTGGTAGTCAACCCTGCAAATGCTCCTAGAGTCTTTTTCTTCAGTTCTTCCAAAAATTCTGTGAATGAGATCCCTTAATAAATCCTATTCTAATTAAACTAATTAGAGCTAATCATTATGTAGTACAAACAAAGGGTGAGGAAAGAAAAGTAGAATGGGCAAGAAGACTCAAATTATGGCATCATTGAGTACTGTGTCAAGTTCCAATTCTGTCACTAATTTTCATTTCTTAGCAAGCTTTTCCCTCTAAGACTCAGCTTTCTCATCTCTAATAAACAGTATCTACCAGGAAGCTTTTTTTTTTTCTGAAGATAATGCACATTAAGCCTTTACTACATTGCCCAACAATAACCAAAGCTGTTGGTGCTGTTGCTAATGTCATACCATCCAATTATCTAATTCCTGAATGATGTCTCATAGACAAGAGATTTAGGCTTAGAAAGGAAAAAGTTATTCTTCAAGCATTGACTATCAATTAGCCAATATCTAATTAGAGGGTGCACTTGAAGTTGTTAGAATATTGAAGGCAATATATATGGATTTATTTTTCTCACTAAGGCTCTATACCGTATGTCTCCTTTTGAGGCCACCATGTTACTTATCATTAAAAAAGTGGTTGTACTACCTTAGATGACTGGCATTTTGCAGCGTTCACCTCATTAGTTCTAGGATGGGGTGTATTCAACATCAGCTTAATAGTCCAGAAGATACAAAGTTCATCATTAATCCTTTAAATTATTTTGTTGATAAGGTTTTCTCAAATATCCAAGAGTGCAAAAAAATTTCTTAAATAAATAATTATTTTCCCAGGTGACTTGAAATATAATTTGTTAACAAACAGAATATACTAACACATAAGAATCAGAAACACCTTCCATGTGTGCATACATGTGCTTGCCCACACACACACGTGGTCATTTAAGAGAGATGAGGGGGGTAAATGAGACTGAGCTAAATTATTTATAAAGTCTTTCTAACGTGGATAGTCTAAAAGTCCATGACACCATGAAGCAAAAAAATTGATCAAGTTAATTGGAAAGTTTCCTAGTGAGTTTTGGGTTCCATGTAAAGGAAAGGAGACAGGCAGGAAGGACAGTCAGCTGGAAAGGAAAAAGGGCTACATGTGGTGACATATTAAAATTAGTATTTACATATTAAGGCCAGCCTCTGCCTTCTGAAGTCATATTATGCAAAGGCATAATTGTCCCTCTCTTAATAAAATATAAATATTAAATACGTTATTTTTGCTGCTCTGGTAAGTACTTTTACCATACTCAGGAAAGGATACACCCTTCTCCTCGCTTCTTTGCTTTGCTGACATTTCAGGGTGAATGCAATCATTTCACAGTTCACTCCTGGTTGCTTCACCCTGGCAGTGAACATTTGCACATTAACCGATGACAACATACACTGCCTCCATCCAACTTTGTACATTTCACACTGTGAAATGGTATTGTATTATCATTTTCTTTCATGCTACACTAATAAGCATGTGAAGCATCAGCCTCTGAAGATACTTCGTTTGTTTGTTCCCAGAATCTATTTCAGAGTACTAAGGTAGTGTGTACAGAACTGGTAAGTTTTCTTATGATAAGGAAAGTTGAATGAGGCCTGCCCTTTCCAGAGTTCTTAACATATGTGCTATGCTTATATATGTGGAAGATATGCTTACATATGTGATTTCCTAATTTGCAGGATTGGTTTAAAGTATTTCTGTATAAATATTCAAATAACATATCTGACAGTGGCAGTAGTAACTGACTGAAAAAGAGATAAAAAAGCGAACATTTGTTTTGAGTGAATTCAGATAAGCAGGGCAATACAAATAAAAGCTTTGTTTTCCTGTCTCTTTGGATGAATCGCCTCAAATTTACTCAAGCCATATAATTTGCAAATTGTTCTTTTATTTAATTGAAATAAAAAGTACTAAAATCCTTTAACTCACAATCCACAACTAACAGAGAGAGAAAAAACTAGTTAGAATTACAAAACTAGTAAAAGTCAGTAAATATAATGGTGATCTTATCCAGCGTATACTTTCTCCAAAGCAACTATAAATTTTAGTCCTTGTATGTATGTATACAAGTGGTATGGCTACTCTCAAAAACATGAAATTTAGACTCATATGAGTCAAAATATTTATGGATAGTTGATGCAACACTGATTGGAGAGCACAGATTATCACCCCAGTGGTTCCTGTTTCTCATTCTGACAATGCTGTATCAATTTCATGGAATCATAGACGTTTAGAGCTAGAAGTCTTAGCATCTATATAGCCATATTTTATAGATTACAAAATTGAGAATTTAAGTGACATTCAAAGCTACAACTAGAAGTTATAAATAGACTTAAGGGCAAGATCTTATAATCAGTCAGTTACCTTTTCTATGAAACAATTTTGCCTCCCAATATGAATCTTCCCAAATTAGTATATCATCATGGGAAAATTTTTCTTAGTCTCATAATTTTTCTCAACCAAATATTTTTCTATACAGTAAAGAACATTTTGCGCTGCTTATATGTAAAAGACACTATAGTTTTTCATTATTGAAGTATTGAGTTTTGTTTTCTATAATTACAGGCTGTAGTAAATCAAGATAGAATTTGATCGTAGAAGATTTTACTCAGTGAAGATTGACAGAGATAATAGGTAGACACTACTGCTATAGCCACGTTATTCCTTTCAGCAAGGAAGACTTGATTCTGTTTGAAAAAAATGTAGGTTGATATCCTAAAAACTGGAATTTAAACAATTTATCCTAATCTTCTATTGAGTTGGTGGCTGTAGTAGTTACCATTGTGTGTAAAAATACTACCACAAACTTGAATACTTAAAACAATGCATATGTATTATCTCACCGCTTTTATGGATGAAGAATCTGGGCATCCTTGCTTCAGGATCTCACAAGCCTGTAATCAAGGTACCAGCTTGGGCTGTGGTCTCTTCTGAGGCTCAATTGAGGAAGGATCCGCTTCCATGCTTATGTTATTGTTGGCAGTGTTAGTTCTTTGTGGGCTGTTGGACTGAGCTTCTTGCTATCTGTAAGCAAGGGCTGGAGTTTGCCCTCAATTCCTTGACACATGGGCCTTCCTAACATGGCTGCTTGCTTCCTAAGACCAGTAAAGGAGAGTACCTCCTTGCAAGACTGACACTACGACCTAGGGTAACATAAGCATGTATACAAAAACATACATACATGTCACCTTTGTCATACTCTATTGCTAAGAGCACATCACAGGTCTTGCCTACACTAAAGAGTTGGAAATCACACAAAGTCGTAAATAAGACTTACGGATCCTCGGGGCTCCTTAGAGTTTGTCTGTCACACTGGCATAACTACACAAGAAAGTAATTATTTCAAGTGATTTTAAAACAAAGTGGTTTGAGAGGACTTCTGGTTTCTTGCCAGCACATAGGACCAGAAGTTGCCACTCCAACCTAAGAACAAATGAAAAGCTGAACAAATGGAAAAATCAACAGCTCTTCTTGGCTCTTTCAGAGAAGTGAAGTCACAGGGCAAACTCACTGCCCTAAAAATTGGGCAGAAAGGCAGACACAGAATCACAACTCACTGGAGCAGAAATCTCTATGGGAACAAGTACAGGGGTAGAAAAACCTGAACTGTAATTGATGAATAGCTGGAGGCTCAGTATGGACAACTCCAAGAATAAATATCTCCAGGAGGACCCAGGCATAGGGGACTCTCACATTCTTGTGCATTTTCTCTCCTGGAGATCTAGCAAGCCCTCACAGTGAATAATGGAAAAAAATCCCCTCATGCTTCTGGCAGGGGAAGAAAAGGAATCATTTTGATATATACTAGACCATTTTCTTCTTCTTTACAAGGCCTCTCCTCATGAGAAACTGTTTTACAAAAGCCTAACCTGCTGGGGTTTTATCAGAGCCTAATCTAACTAGGGGAAGGGATATACCTAACTCGAGCCCCTACTAGCTGTCTTGTCCCACATAAATGGGTTGAGGAGACTGAGAAGCATTGGTGAAGTTCACAGGCCATGGGCACAGGCTCACCAAAAGACTTAGAAGTAATCATAGGATTACAGAATGCTTCCTCTCTAGGCATACCTTACCACTACCTTGCTAAAGACCTATTTGCCACCATTCTTCTACCCAGGACATCAAGTCCACCTTTCAAACAAAAAATTACAAGACTTACTAAAAGGCAAAACATAGTTTGAAGATCTGAACAAGCATCAGAACCAGAGTCAGGTATGGAAGGAATGTTGGAATTATCAGATAAGGAATTTAGAAGAAAACTATTAATAATATGCTAAAAGAATTTAATGAAAAAATTAGCATTAAAGAGCAGATGGCTAATGTTATCAGGGAGATAAAAATTTTAAGGAAGAATTAAAAAGAAATGCTAGAGATCAAAAACACTAATAGAAATGAATAATTCTGGACACACTGACAATAGGAATTTCCCACACTAAAAAGCAAAGAAAAAAGAACTAAAAAGACCAGAACAGAATATTCAAGAACAGTGGAGCAACTACAAAAGGTAAAATGTACACATAATTGGAATTCCGAAAGAAGAAAGAGAGAAAGAAATAAAAGCAATACTTGCGGGAATAATGACTGAGAATTTCTCCAAACTAAAGCCATACACCACACCATAGATCGAAACTGCAGAAACCCATTTAATTTTACTTTTTAAAAACTTATTTTAATGTGACTAATGGAAAATCTAAAATTACAAATGTGGATAGCATTTGAGGCTTACATTTTATTTCTAATGGACAATGTTGATCTTTAGGCTCCCTATTCATCTTACTTTTTCTCTGCAAATTATTTGCTGGAGAAATTAGGTTATCTTATATTTTACTTACTACTAAAGATTCATACAACTTAGATTGCACTAACTGTATCTCTAAGTTTCAGTATATATTTTCCCATATATCTTATCTTCATTGGTGGTTAGAACTTGAGGCCTGATCAAATCTAGGCTTGATTTTGTTTGGCCATGAATACTTTCTTCATCGTACTTCCACCAGCTAACATATAATGTTGTGTTGTGAATATCTTCATAATGTTAGTAGCCTCTGTCATTGATTTCTTAGACACATTATTTTATTAGTGCTTGCAAAATGGTGATAATATGATTTCATAATCTCTTCTTTACTAGTTTGAATACTTTAAAAATGAACGATATCTACTCATCAATTATATGGAGGAAAAACTGGAGTTTTTCCAGGTTGTGGAAATTATACTCCAATGGTATCTTTTGGAAAAACTCAATTGACTTTCATAATGGATAAAAGAAAAGGACAGTATCAATGAAACTGCATTCCTACATGTCACAAAAATATTAAGGACAGATTTCAAATGTCACTGACAGAGAATTCCTGGCAACAGATTATAGTACATAAGAAACACACCTACTGAACCTCTATGGTTTGATTTAGACCTACCAAGACCACTTGCAGATTCAATTACGTGGCATGCAGACATGGCTTAAGGAACAGCAGTCCTGAGATATAATCCCATTTACAGCCCATTAAAGCAATGAAGAAGCCTTTGAGGAGCAACTAACATTTCAAGAGCTCAGGTCTGGGGTCCAAGGTATGCATATGATTACACCAACCCAGCCAGAAGTAATTATCTACAGATTACTTCAGGCATCCTCTGAGGAGAAATTGCTTATGAGAGGACACAGTGTCATTCAGTCTGAATTCAGTAATTATAACAATTCATTAGAAAGATAGAAATATACCCTCTGCTTGATGGATAAAGAAAATGAAGAGCTCAAAAATTCATCACCACCTCACTTACCATTCCAACATTATCCTCTTCCTTTTTAGAGCCTTTCCACACTTCAAAAGGACTCTAATTATGAAAATATGACTACTACTTGGAAATATGAAACCTTTACATGTTGATGTAGAAACAACTTGTATCAACAAAACACATATTAGGTGTTTGGCAGAGATGAAAGACACTGTATGGGAGAGGGAGGGAGCAATTTACTTAGTAGATAAGCATTTATTGATCTCTTTATATGAGTCAGATATTGCATTGTAAAATAAGAATAGAAAATGACAGAAAAGGCTTCAAGGATGTGTAGTTTATACTTAGGCAGATAATAATGGTCCAGTGTGATAAATGAGGTGTAGTAGAAGTAGGGAACCTGGCTCAGTCTCGGGACATACCTGGGAAACTCATTCAAGAAGTGGTCACAGTTGGGTTAAATATTTAGGGTTGAGTAAGAATTAGTCCCAAAGCATAGGGAGGTATTGAAGAGAAGGAGCATGTGTGAAGCAGTCTTGCCTATGAGATGAAAGATGAAATAGCATGAAGACAAAGGTTGACTTTGTCTTCCTTTTTTCTGGGGGACAGTTTCCTGTTCTATCTGTATGCCTGGCATATATGGTAGAAGTCTGTGAAAAATTAAGTTGGCAAAGGCCAGATTATTAAAGAATTTAGGCATCAAGCTTTGAAAGACAAGTGAAAAGATATTAAAATAAAGCGAATCTTATTTACCACTACATTTAGTGGTGAACTTAGTGCCCTCCCCGTCACTTTCCACGCACAGCTGTTCTTCTATACTTGATAGTCATCTCTCCGTGGCCGCACAGACCCAGTCTTGTGTAGCTAAGTAACAGAAAGCCTTGTTTCAATTTTGGTGGCCTGATTGTACTCCAGGATTCTATTGTATGTGATCTTGTCTTGCCACTTGATGTTAATTATAGCCTGTAGCCCATGCAAATGAAACTGAGATGAAACATGTGATTTCAATTACAGGGCTAAATTTCACAATTTGAAGCTGTCACTGCTACGACTTCTCTAGAAAGTATGAGCTTTTGCCTCTCTCTTTTAATGCCACTTTTAAAAATGCTGATCATAACGAAGAGCATTGTAGTTTGGCATATTTAACAGTCACCCTAGAGTGCAATGTTCATCTTCAGTGAGTAAACCACAGCAAACAGAAAGGAAGGATGGAAGGAAGTCAGGCAGGGTGGAAGGAAGGCAGGTAGGCAGGGAGTGAGGGAGGCAGGGAGGGACCAAATTAACAGAATACATGTCATCATATCAAGTAGTATTTCTTTTATTCCCAGGGCAATTGCTGTTCATTGACACTGATTCCTAGATAAGATTCTGCACACCAAAGCATTAGATAAACTGCCAATAGCCATACAAGGCTTAGCAGTCTAAATAACAGTCTTATAAAATGTTTACTCACTAAAATTTTACTCCTCTGAAATTCTAGTCTCCCACTGCCCATAGATTAACCTACAACTTAAATACCTGGGAAAATATATATTATAGTCAAGTGGCAATATTCTATGCATCCTGCTTCTGAAGGCAAAGAAGAACACTCAAAACTGAAATAGAGAACCAGTTATCCTCAATAACGTAACAAGTTTCTTTAATAGAGGGGTACCAGGAAAAGACAAACTTGTTTACTTCTAGTGTGTGTCTCAGTATGCCCCTATGCATCTTGTGTGGATGTGGATGTGTGTGTATGTGTTTCTTCTTTGGTGACAATGTACCAGAAAGCCACCTTGGAAATTTCTAAAGATGGTAGACTTCTTGGATTTACTTGCATGGTTCCCTTAAAAAGATATAAATTCCCCTAGAATCGGAACATAGAGCCTCTTTGAGCAGGCTGGATACAGGGTCTCCCAAAGTCACGAGGATGCTATCACTCAGAAGAGTAGATGTAGGGCCAGATGGATTCCAGTGCTCATATTCACTGAGAAAACCACAGGGAACAGAGGGAAAAAGAAAAAGCATATTAGACACATGGCTTTTAGAAGAGTACCTAATGTGGTTCTCCCAAAGAGAAGCAGGTTCATTGATTCTACATCTGTGAGGTTGCAAATACAGATAGGACTCCAAATCCAGATTTCAAGTGACTGCCCACAAACCTGGAAAGTAGCGTTGAAGGGAACCAAAAAAGCTGAGATAAAAAACATGAGGATACTGACCTAGAATGCCTTAGCCAAGCTTATCCGTGAGGTAGTAGGATCACAGTGACTTATTACCTTCACAGCAAAGTACAATAGAAGCCATTGCCCTAGTAGCAGGACGGTGTCTTCCACCAAGTGTTCAATAGCCACACCACACGGCATTTAGACAGGGAGATCATAGCTCACAGGTTTCCAAGATTTTGGTTCTGATTTACAGAAGTTGTCCTCAAGAAATAGTATTAGCAAAACTTTTATCTGTCAGTGTACCCTGAATTGGATGATAAATGGCATTGGATGATAAATGTAGGTCACCCTACCTTTAGAATAAAAGGCGGAAGTGAAATGATCTGACTCTAGATTTCACTCAGGTTGGATATGGAAACTTGATTTCTCTACCTATCTGCGTCTCTTAGAACATTCATGGTTGGGCAGATATCATGATAATTGTACAGGTGGGGCATCAGGAACTTGGACAACATGCTAAATCTTTAGTCCAAGGGTCTAATTACATTATGATTATTTCGCACTGGGTCTAATGTTGTCTCTATTCTCTCACATTCATGGAGATGAAATCTAGGACTTGGTTCTTTTATTGATCAGTCATGCACTTCTGTTATTGATCAGTCACGTGCTCCTTCATGTACTCCATTCAGTCAATGGAGTGTATAGCCTCCAATCCTTTATAATTACCAGTTCAACCTCCAAACGACATGGGTTATAAATAGAAATGCATCCCTACTTCTTAATAAGATATTCAGAATTTCCTAAAATTTTCCTGTCTTTCAGCCAAAGTGAGGGGAAAGATTACCTTCCATGTGCACCAACCACTTTGTGTTTAGATAGAATAGAGTAGAAACCGTGTTTGAGAATCAGGAGTGTCTAACCCTAGTTTTGTTATTACCTAGGAAATGACTTAATTATGTTAGGTTATATATTTCTGATTTTTGCAATGATAAAGTTATAATACACACACTGTGAAGATCTGTCTCTGTTCAAAAATGATATAACTCTGTGACTGTGATATAATAGGACTGACTACGCCATCCAAATTTAATTCCCAACCTCCCTTTCATTAAGTCGACATAACTCTCTAGAAAAGACTTCCCTGAACAAGCAGACACTAATGAATCCAAACACCAACATTTGCCAGCTGGGTAACCTTGGTCTTGTATAATGCTGGCCATTTCAAAAGCTCTCAGCCTCAGATTTTGCATCTTCAAATGAGAGAGCTGGAAGGGTGACTCTGTAGTTTTCTAAAATGAAGAATGTATTCCTTAGTAAAGAGCTTGTTTCTTAGAAAAACAAGAATTTTGTCTTTTTCCCTATCCTCTGTGATGAACACTTCTCCTCTTCCCTGTTTCTCCGTCAGGATAAAATCCTTTTGCCCTAACTATGATAGGTTAAGGCTTTTAAGAAAGTATGGACAAGAGAAGTCAATTATGGGTTTAAGCTTTGATAATACACTCTGTTTTTACAGACAACTGGGTGATTTCTCTCCTTTTCCACTCCACTTGCTGTGTTTGGATGCAGCCTGCAAGAGAAAATTCACTTTTCAGCCAGTTGCACTTATCAAAAGAGTCTGGGAAAAATCCCACATGCTCTATGCCAGCTGCAGAGAGGCCTGAGTGCTTCCTTAATCACTGCGGCCTGGGGATGCAGGAGTGTGGACACCTGTCTGACTTAAGACCAGCACAGTACTTTTGTGAGACTATGCAAATAGCAGGTCACACACTATACCTGAGCCATTCATCGCTTGGCCTGGGGGCTGACCTGTGGTTCTTCTCAAGTCAGGAAGGAAGCTGCAGAGGCCTGCATGCCTGGAAACTGCCTCAGGTTCTCCTATCACGATGATTGGTCCAACATGCATTATGGAAGTCATCCAATCCTATAAATCTGCCCTGACCAGAAAATAATACTTTTCCAACCCACTGGAAAGTTAAACTGTCAATTTATACATTTGCCATCTTTTTAAAAAAGCGTCATCCAACCATAAAACAGCCTATAAATGAA
The DNA here is from genome assembly GCF_041296265.1 of Equus caballus. Classification (NCBI taxonomy): domain Eukaryota; kingdom Metazoa; phylum Chordata; class Mammalia; order Perissodactyla; family Equidae; genus Equus; species Equus caballus. The sequence goes on from NC_091688.1 coordinate 94,631,344, forward strand.
GATTGTTCTCTCTTTGTAGTGAGGTGATTAGAAATTATTATTTCACACATATGCTATGTTTTATAGCCTATTAAATAAAACTTACATGTCATATGCAACTTTATCTTTCCTCCTATTTTAATTTATATTTTCCTAATTCTATAAGCATAGTTTTATTGTTTGAAGATAATCTTCTAAAGAATGTCTCTGTGTTCTATACCTGTGTGTATTGTGTTTCTTTCCTTCATATTAACTAACTGGATTGTTGCCACTTCGTTAGCCAGCTCTCAATCAAGCAAGGCGAATGCATGAATTGAGAGATTGCTGCATATGGCAGACAGCACTGAGGAACTCTGCAGGGAATACTTTCTGCCAATTTTGGGTTCTAAATCTGTTTTACGTTCACATTAGTGTCCTCAACTGAGAAGAGAATTCCAGCTTCATTCAAGCCACAGTAAGCCTTGTTTTCCTGTTGGAATCAGGATGTATTCCTGAAACTGCGGGCATAGAGCAGTAAACCAGTGGCTGTGGAATGAAGTCTCAGTCTGAAATGCCTAACACAACAATTGTTTAGTCAGTAATAGGAAACAGTTTTGCTTTACATTTGAAAGTCTGGCATTTAACTTATGATTTTGTCAATATACACTAAAGGCCACAGAAAAAAAGCTATGATGAATCTGCTATCAAGCTGAGTCTGGGCGGTTGTGTGTTTTGTTCTGGTGAGTTGCTGCATATGCATAACAATAATATTTCCTGGATTCAAAAGAAAACGTGAAGTCCGTTTCCTGAATAAAGTACATGCACCTGGCTGGAAAATCATGTGAAAAAGGTTTGAATGCAAAGGTTATCAGTTTATTACAGCGACCAAGAGCAGTGCTGATATTAAAGAAGCTGTTCAGTTCTTTATGGGCTTGTCCTTTCAACAAATATTTATTGTGCATCTTTCTGGGCAACACAATGTGCTACTCGCTAAAGACGCCACAGGTGAGGATTACATAGGTTTTGCCCCAAGGAGATTAAAATCTATTCAGATGGAAAAACATCTAAATATGATAGAAGGAACTACAAATTACTCTCACCCTTCAAGTAGCTTATACACCTTCAGGTCAGTACCATGTTATTCCATCCTTCATCACTCCTCTTTTTAGGTTGCCCCTGAGATAAGGATTTGAGTGCAAGTAGTCAGTTTATTAGAGAAGTCAATTTAGAAAGCACTGCTAGGGAAGTGAGGAAGTGAGAGAAGAAAGAGAAGGAAGCTAATACTGACTGCATTACACGAGCAGGTTACCACCACGGCAACCTGGGCCCAATGCCTCTGGAAATGCAGGAAGAATGCCTAGGTCACGCTTCTGCCAAACGGATAAGGAGGACAGACTCTTTATTCACCAATTCCTCCCTTAACACTGGTTGAGGGTTACTGCAGGCTACACTGACTCCTGGACACTTCCAACCTCACCGGAGCATGGACCAAGCACATTCCTGTGGCCAGATCTCCGGTAGAGACTCACAGATGCACACTCTGGTTGCCAGCAGGAGACTGTAAACATATCTGAGCATGGTGAGTGCCAAGGTGATATCTTTGGGACAGCAACTATGTCTATTCACTTCCTTTGCTTTGCTCCTACATAGATTTAAACATAATATAATGTGAGCATTCTCAAAACACCAACTTATGTAAGAAATATTCTATATTCTGTCCTCTATTGAATTTTCAGTTCCTGCAACAAATGAATGTGATATTTTCTTTCTGTCTAATCCCTACCTCTGTTTATCATCTGTTATTATACAAGTGAAATATTCTAATGGCTTCCTAACTGATTTGCCTGCTTCTAGGCTGCACCCACTTTATCCATCATATATATTGTTATCAGATTAACATTTCTGTCTTCCTTTATTAAGCATCTCCAGTGGTTTTTCCATGCTTATGAAGGCACGCTAAAATTTCTGAATCTAATATTCATAAAGACTGCATTTTACATTCCACAGAAAACTTTTACTTACATTGTTTAATCTTCACAATTCTGTGAATAGATATTATTACCCCATTTTAGAGATAATCTCTATAAACGTTTGTGATTTTCCCCATAGGATTTAAGTGAATGGGCACATACATTAAGACAAGGACTTGGGATTTGAACCCAGATGTGCTATCTTCCTTTTGCACTCTATTTATTAATTCTCTGTGTTTTTCTATCCTGCTATGTTCCCAACAAGCCCAACCCACCTTCCTTCACTTGCAATTGGTGCTGGAAGACACCAGCAGGAGATCAGCAGGTTCCATAGGTTTGTAAGCACAGGATGCCATTGGAAATAATTCACCACTTCAGTACTGGGTGCCTTGTATGTGATTTAACATTTACTAAGCATTGATTTGGTACCTCATAATGTGCAGAGTACATAAAAACAGAGTCTTTTATGTTACACATAAACACACATACATACCAAATATATGTAAAATGAGACTCTGTCTCAATATTATCTTGTCTCTATTTTAGAATAAAAGCCACATTTTAATGTGAGGTTCAAAACCACATAAACTTGCCAAGGAGACGGACAAGAACTTATCTGTTTTACTGCTGTTGTCTGATCAACCATCTCCAGTCTGTCTGAGAAGCTGGAAAAGCCAAGAGGAGAGTTGGGAATTAAAGTTTCTTTGACAAGAGCTATGCGGTGAGTCCCATCTCCCAAGGGGGACAGCGGTGGGATGACTGTCTGTCTGATGAGGAGCTTCAAAGAGATAACTCAGCAAGCTTGGTAGTATTCCTAGCAGTCTGGTGACACACTGCATGAGGGTCAGACTCACAAATGAGAATTTTAAAGGGAAAAATGTTGTGGCTGAAGCTGTTCACTGGGCAGCCAAATGAAATGTTGAGTATAATTGAAAATATCTGCACTCTCACTGATGGTAGATCAAAGGGGTATATTTCCTGTGCTATACATAAAAGAAATTTGGCCAGGTTTGGTTTAGATCCTACAAAGAGGGACAAACGAAGGGGCAAATGGACCTCAGCTGAAAGAGGTTGGAAGACTATTGCCAAATCCCTAGGAAATGAGGAGGGATCTTCCAGGGCCAGCTAGAGGAGATATAGGTGCATGTGTCGAGGGAAGTAGAGACGAGAGAGCCTCCTGATGACAGAATTCCCTGACAACCTGTAAAAGCATCTCTAAGAGAGAGACTCAGCTTTAAACTTTTGCCACAGTCAGAGGAAACTAATGCCAAATTAGTTCAGGTAGGTAACATATAGAGAATTCACACACTTTTTCTACTACAGGCAGTCAACCCAAAAGGGAAGAGAGAAGCATTAATTTTAAGCAAAATTTAGAGGCTTTATTATTGTTGCTGTTGTAATAGACTATAGAGAATGACTACTAACCTTATGCTCTTTTTTTGACGAAAATGGTTTGGAGGACCTGTTATTTTCCAAGATTGACCAAACAAAATCAGAGATCAAGTTCTGGGGGGCAGTTTGAAGACATTTATGCTCTTATGCCCCTGAAATGCATGCACATTTGACCTCAGTAGATTCTTGAGAAAAATGGTCCTTTGTGTATTGAGATAAATTTCCTAAATATATTTAATGTTTAAACAATAACAAACTAGCCTGAAAGATTATACTTCTTGTCATTTAATTGCATGTAAAATACAATGAGATACCTTTAAAGTTTTTCTTTTTTTAAATGTTTCATGAATGAGAAAATCCCATTAATATAAATCTATTTACTAGATAAATGCATATTAGCTATTTTACTATAACACCTTAATTACAGAACAAAAGGTATGTGTGAATATTGAAGATCAATTTGGTTTCAGAATGTTGAAGCAAACTCCCTTCTAATTGTTTCATGTTTAATAAAACGACTAGTAGTACATACAACACAGTAGAGGAGAGACCTAATCTTATGATGCCTTCAAACAAGGGCTGGAAACCTCTGACTTTAAATGGGAAGCTTTAAAGGTCAAGACAGAAGGAAACGAATGAATGAATAAATGAAGGCCCTGGGCAGGTAGGGGGATGGGGTCCTAGAGAATGCATTGTTCCAAGGAAAATAATATGACTTATCAGATGTACATAAAGAAAAGCTTCTCTAAGTCAGACTGTACAAAGAAAGTTAAAACAAAGCAAAAACAAAGAAAGAGCAATCATTAAGCAAGATGGTGAACAAAGGCACAAAGAAGAAAAAGAATTAGGAAATACTGATATGGCTCACATGGTTTAAAGTTTCACTTACAGGGATATTTTAATGCATTTTTAATATAATTTTCTTAAGCCAGAATTTTGTACCTCATTGAAAAAAAATCAAATACATTGTGCTCCACATACATAATCAAGAAGCATTCTCACCACCAGCAATACTATGAAACCACCATTCTCATCTTCCTGCCTTCAGAAGGTCATCAATGCATTACAGTTGCTTGGATAGGATTTGCAATCAGTCTCAAATATGTCACTGTCCTTGAGTTTATCAGATCCTGCTTATTATTTTAATTTTTGCCTCTTAAGGATATGCAATCTGTAGATATTCTTTCTAAATATTCCTTTTAAATACAGCCAGGATGGAAGCAACAGTACACAGGAGAACTGTGTAAGAGCTCATTATGACACAAATTGAGGAATATTCAAATATACAGTAAGAGCAGATGAGACCTGAGAATTCATGTGATCATAACTTGTTTTTGTCACTAACAAGGTATTTGTCACATGACTGCAGTATCTGTTATGAATTGGGATATTAAAAGAGAAATGCCATACGGTGAGAAGCAATTGTCCTTATGGTAAACTATTCGCATCACTTCCTAATGACAGGGAGAATATCATTAAGGGTGAATTGTCTGGGTCACTTTCTAAAAGACTTCAATATAAAGGAGAGTGAGTTAAAAAAGATAGTTCCACTACGTCTTGCTAGAACGACTATAATAGTCTCCTAAAGGGTTTCTCACATTCTTGCCTCCTTGAAATCATTTTTCATATTACAACCAGAGTGATTTTATGAAAGCACAAATCTTATCCTTTTGCTGAAATCTCTTCAGTGGCTTTTCATTACTCCTAGAAAACATTTTTTTTTTTAATTTAAGAAAATAAAAAGATTAAATTTCTTAATATGTGCAGAAGACCTGTCCCATCTATCTCCCGTCAGTCTCTAACCTCCCATCACTCCGTGCCCCTGTGCTTCTCCTGTCTCTGCCACAATGGCTTCCTGCAGCCTCCTATTCATTTCGGTTCCTCCTGCCACAGAGGTTTGCAAAGCCAGTTCCCTCTCCCTTGAAATCCTTTACTTCCAGTTTTGGTTTGTTTATAACTACTCTTTCTTAATATTTATATTTATTAGTCTTTGACACATAAATGTTTTCTTGGATAAACTTCTCAGTTAAAATCTGTCCACCACACAATTCCTTAGCAATGTGCACTTCTTCCCAGCCCTATCACAGCTTCAAATTTAAACATACAGGTGCTTTTACTTAATGTCCGTCTCTTATCCTTCACCAGAAAGGAAGCTCCATGGGGACAGAGGGGAAAGAAATCTGTGTTTATTCAATGTTGTGTCACCAGTGGTCAACTGTCTAAAACTAAGAATTCAAAGGAGAGTGATAGTTACCTCAAAATTCAAAACTCTTCGGGGACTATTTGTAGTGGGTACAAGTAAAACATATCAGTATGACCTGTTCTTCCCACCCATTGTTGAGCCTACAAATTCATTTGGGAAACAAGACTTACACACATGAAAGATTAGTTAATCATAAGAGTGTATATTGCACAGATTAATAGCACAGTAGTAATAACATATAGAGTTTTAAAAAGTATTCTAATTTATTTTAATATTCAATAATATTTATTATAAATCATTTATAATATATTTGTATACCATAATGTAATTATATTACATTATATTTTACATATTTACATATTATATACTTTATTTTATTTTATTTTTCCCTGTTTTAAGTTTTTAATAAATCTATATATTTTTATGTTTTCTTTCAGGTAACATTATAACATAAACATTTTCTTTTTTTTAAATGCAAACCAGTTTTTTTTAAAGATTAGCACCTGAGCAAACAACTGTTGCCAATCTTCTTCTTTGTTTTTTTTCCTGCTTTTTTCTCCCCAAATCCCCCCCAGTACATAGTTGTATATCTTAGCTGTGGGTTCTTCTAGTTGTGGCATGTGGGATGCCACCTCACCATGGCCTAATCAATGGTGCCATGTCTGCAGCCAGGATCCGAACCCTGGGCTGCGGAAGTGGAGCACACGCGGACTTAACCACTGGGCCACGGGGCCGGCCCCAACACAAACATTTTCTAATGTTAATTACCAAGTTTTCCTTCAAAAATAATGATCACATAATAGTATATCAAGTAGATTTATGATAATGTATTTAATTACTTCTCATTGGAAATTTAGATAATTTTCACTTCCCTTTATTCTGATTAGTTTAAGTTGCATTGGTCCCAGTACAGAAATGATTTTTTTTTATTGCAGTAACATTGGATTATAACATTGTATAGCTTTCAGATGTACATCATAATATATTTTGAATTCTGTGTAGATTGCATTATATTCACCACCCAAAAACTAATTATAGTCCATCACCACACATGTGAGCCTAATCACCCCTTTTGCCCTCCCCCTTTCCCTGTGGTAACCACCAATCCTATCTCTGTTGCTATGTGTTTGTTTGTCGTTGCTTTTATCTTGTACTTATGAGTGAGATCATACAGTATTTATATACATAATGGAATGCTACTTAGCCATAAGAAATGATGAAATCCAGCCATTTGTGACAACATGGATGGAACTTGAGGTTATTATGCTAAGAGAAATAAGACAGAGGGAGAAAGTCAAATACCGTATTATATATTTCATATACAATTAAATATATATTCAATATGTAAATTTATATATTATTGTATAATAATATAATTATAAATATTTTATATTTATAAAATATATTTTGTAAATTGTTTATAATTATAGATATGTTAATATTAAATAAAATTTATTAAATACATTGAATGTTAATATTAAAGTGTTAATCTATATTTGCTCACCTCGGAATAGTCAATAGACAAAAACTCAGGCTTAAAGAGACTAACCTCTCCAAAATCCAAAAGCATTATTAAAAGAATACAAGTATATGAATAGCAATGACAAGAAGAGGTGCTCTATGACACCAAAACTAGAACTGACAATTTTCCTGAAAATTAAAAATTTCAGAAAACAAAAGCGTAGATTGGTTTGTTTATGACAGTATTCCCTGCATCTGGCACATAGTAGACTTTTGACTTTTTTTAAACCTAATTGTGTTTATTTTGAGGATTACGAGGATTTTAAGTAAGAGAGCAACAAGATTTGCATTTTAAAGTACTATAGGAAAAGTGTGGAAGACAATTTGAAAGAAGACAAGATTTGAGGATAGGAAGGCCATAGCAGTTTTTTTTAATTGATAAACTTTAGTTTTACAGCAGTTCAGGCTTACAGAAAATTGAGCAGAATGTACGGAGTTCTTATATATTCCCCCTTCAGTTTCCTCTATTATTAACATCTTTCATGGATGTGGTACATTTGTTGCAACTGATTAGCCAATATGAATACATTATTATTAACTAAAGTCAGTAGTTTTGATTAGGGTTCACTCTCTTTTGTACATTCTATGGGTTTTACCAAATGCATAATGTCATCTATCCTTCATGACAGTGCCATCCAGAATAGTTTCACTGCCATAAAAATACCCTGAGCCTACTTGTTTATCCCTCTCCCTTCTGCTACCCCCAAATTCCTGGCAACCAGTGATCTTTTTTACTATCCCATTCATTCATTGAATAAACTTTACAGGCTATCATCGTCTTCATGTTATGTGATAGGTGCTGGAGGTACAATACGAACAGAGCAGACTGCATCCCCAGGGACTCCATTCTACCAGAGGGAGATGGGGGTGGGGAGCCATAAATGATAAATACAATACTTAAGAGTTTAAAAAATCAAATGCAGTAATGGGATACAAGTAAAGGAGAAAGGAGTACTCTTCTCTGAGGCATTGTGATATAATCTCTGATGATCAGAAAGAGTTTATTCTGCAGATTTCTTAGAGTTGTGAATTCAAGACAGAGAAAACATAAATACAAAGGCTCTGATATAGAAAAAGTTTGGTCTGTTTTAGTACCAGAAAAACACCATTGTGAAAACACAAACATTTATCACTCCAGTAGCAACGAGCACTCAGTACACAGATGTGGTTTCTAAATACCATTTTTTCTGCTAAAAAGGAAATGGGCATCTCTGAGTGAATGGATGATCCCATGCTTGGAGCTGGAAAATCTGGAACATCTTGTCAAACTAGAAAGTAAAGAAACATCAAAGGTTCCTACAGATATGTCAGAAGGATTTGGGAGTGTGGAGAGGCCCACACTGACCAAAGATGGGAAAATATGAATGTCAATAAAAATCATTATCCAGTGAATTGAAAACACCCAAAATTTTCAAGTGCAGAAGTTTGTGATGAGACTGTGGAGAAATGGACCAGAGGAGTATTCTAAGAAGTCAATGCATTGTTTTGAAAATTGATGAATCAAGAGAAGAAAGTGAGTATTAAAAATAAAAGCAATGCATATGTCACTAGAGTGCAGTAAATGTTGGAGACGTTAAGAGAAATAGGTCAGAATGTAGGCAGGAGCTAGACCATAAAAGGCCTGTAAGGCATGGGAAGGAGTTTGTATTTTATTATAATTGCAATAGAAAGCCACTAAGTGTTTTGAACTTGTTAATGATATAATTAGGCAGAAAGCAAAAGTGGAACCAATAATAATGTTATTAAAATTAAAAGGAGAAAACACAAAGGAAAAGGAGGTCTCATTATCTGAAGAGGGAGATGGATGTTGGTATTTTGACAAGAGAACAAAGAGTAAGAATGTTGTTGCTGTCATTGAAAAATTAAATTTGATAAGGAAATGTAGCATAATGCTGTGCAATATTGAAAGCTCATTCATGACTTTGTTTTATAGATTTTAAGGGACACAAGTCAACACGGTTGTGTTATTCATTTGGCATCTCAGATGGAGTTGCAGACCAGCCTAAAACTTAGAATCAATTCAAACCTCATGTTTCCAAGTGAGTATGGCAGGAGAAGAAAGGTTTGAGGAAGTTAGTAGATTTGCAAGCGAGTGATTATGGTGCTGAACCATGAACTCTAAATGGGTTAGGAGGAGGTGAGGACGTGAGTGAAAGTCTTAAGTGGACTGTAGGTCTTCATAAGATTGAAGAAATGTTGGACTGAGAATAAAATAATTTGGTGATTAAAAGTAGAGTAGAATACTAAAAATGTAGATGTGACAGGTGTTATTTTTGATGATAAAAAGTGGAATACGGGCATGGGAGTGCTTGCCTGGGGTGGAGTAGAGGAAAAGGTCATGGATATTAATTATTTTAAGATTCTGAGGGGCCAGGGATGGATCATCTACTATGTCAACATGGATGTTGAAATGGCCAAGGATGATAATAGTAATAGTGGGTGAGGAAGAATGGTTGGATTTATCATGGCTGGGGTTGGTCCCTTAAGCGTAAGAGAAATTTATAGAACCAAGGAGAATAAAGTTCCGGGTATGAGTTCAGGTGAATTGATTGGAAGATGATTCCTAGGAATAGGGAAAAATTATAACAGGAAGTAAATTAAGTGAAACCACTTACCGTCATTCAATTTCAAGTCTCTCACATACAGAGCAAGAACATTGGAAGAAATTGTTGCCTAAGGACTTTTCAAATAAGTCTTTATTGTTAGTAAGTGCTAAGGAGGTATTTATGCATTTACAGCTCTGTGCCCTCACTTTTGCCTCGCTTTTTAGTTGGAAATGACTCTCAAACGTTGAAGAACGATAAAGGAAAATATAATGGCTACATAAAACTGTTCATTTATTTGATTTAGAGTATTTAGTCTTACTAGTCTCTTAAATATTGAAGCAGGTCACTATGTAGTTGAGATTGAGTCAGAATGATGAGCATGAGGCACCAAAAATTGATTTCTTATTATCATAATTTACATTCATTTGTTTTGGAATGTTAAATAAATCCTGCATTTCTGGGATAAATTCCACTTGGTCATGATGTATTATCCATATTCTGTTGGATTCAATTTGATAACATTTTGTTTAGAATCTTTTCATGTATGTTCTTGAAGGAAAATGGTCTGTAGTTTTCTTTTTTTTTTTTTTTTAAAGATTGGCACCTGAGCTAACAACTGTTGCCAATCTTTGTTTTTTTTTCTTTCTGCTTTTTCTCCCCCAATTCCGCCAGTATATAGTCAGTATATAGTTGTATATTTTAGTTGTGGGTCCTTCTAGTTGTGGTACGTGGGACGCCACCTCAACGTGACCTGACGAGTGGTGCCATGTCCACGCCCAGGATCCAAACCAGTGAATCCCTGGGCCACCGAAGCAGAGCACGTGAACTTAACCACTCAGCCACGGGGCCGGCCCACTATAGTTTTATTTTCTTGTAGTGGCTTTGTCTGGTATTTGTTTCAGGGTAATGTTGCCTTTCATAAAATGAGTTCAAAATGTTTTTTCCTCTTCCAATTTCTGGAATGGAATAGAATTGATATTATTTTTCAAAATGATTGATAGAAATCACCAATGAATACATCTGAGTCTAGAATTTTCTTATTGGGAAGGTTTTTAACTACAGATTCAACTTATTTAAAAGTGATAAAGCTATTTATGTTACATATTCCTTCATAAGTGATTTTATTAGTTTATGTCTTTCAAGGTATTAATCCACTTCATCTAAGTTGTCAAAATAAAATTGTTCACAACATTTTATTTTTCTCCTTTTTGATATCTATAGAATTTGTAGTAATGTCACCATTCTTACTCCTGACACTGAGAATTTGTGTCCTCTTGCTTTTTTTTTTATTAACCTAGGTAGAAGTTTATCAATTTTATTGAATTTCTCAAAGAGCAAGCTTTTGATTTCATTATTTTTCTTAATTCACCTTCTATTTCCTATTCATGGATTTTGCCCTGATCTTTATTTTTTACTGCTCATTCTGAGTTTCGTTTACTCTCATTCTCTTAGTTGCTCAAGAAGGAAGGTGAGATCATTGATTTGAGATAGTTCTTATTTTCTAATGTTGGTGTTTAGTGCTATAAATCTTCCCCTAGGTACTGCTCTAGCCACCCCTCACAAATTCTATGTTGTGTTTTCATTTTCATTCAGTTTAAAATACTTTCTAATGTCCCTTTTGATTTTTTCTTTGAATCCTTGTGCTATTTAAAAGTGTGTTATATAATTTCCAAGTCTTACAGATATTCAAAAGATCCTTCTTTTATTGATTTTTAATTTAAATCCATTGCAGTCAGATAACATGTTTTTTATGACTCAGATCCTTTTAAATTTACTGAGAGAGGCTTATGGACCAGAATATGGTCTATTTTAGAAAATATTATGCATTCACTTGAAAAGAATGTCTTTTCTGATGTTGTTGGGAAGAATGTTCCTAGTATAATGTATAATTAAGCCTGATTTGTGGAAACTTCTATTTAAATTTTCTATGTACTTCCAAATTTTTAGTCTAATTGTTCTATTAATTTTTAATATAAGAATACTGAAATCTGTAACTATATTTTTGTATATGCCAGTTTATCTTTGTACTTCTATCAGTTTTTGTTTATGTATTTTGAAGCTCTATTAGGTGCATTTATGTGTAGGATTATTATTCCTCTTGATGTATTTATCCTCTAGTATTATAAAATAAGCTTCTTTACCCATTGTGTTAGTTTTGCCTTGCTCCTGTGTCTTAGTCAGTTCAGGCTGCTATAAAAGAATGTTATAGACTGGATGGTGTATAAACAACAGAAACAACAACTGGGAAGTCCACAGTCAAGGTGCTGGCAGATTCCATGGGAGCCTGCTTCCTGATTCATAGATGGCAGTCTTCTCACTGTGTCTTCACATGGTAGAAGATGTGAGGGAGCTTTCTGAGGTCTCTTTTATAAGGGCACTAATCCCATTCATAAGTGCTCTACATTCATGATTTAATCACCTCCCAGAGGCAACATCTTCTAATACCATTACGTTACTGGTTAGAATTTTAGCATATAAGTTTGGGGTGGGGGGCACAGACATTTAATCTATAGCACCCTGTAACAAATTATCAAAAAATGTGTCTTAAAAAACCACAAATTTCTCATCTATTCTGCAGGTTAGAAGTCTGACCCAGGTCTCCCTGGGCTAAAATTAGGTGGCAAGGCCATGTTCCTTTCTGTAGGATCTAGTCAAAATATTTTTCCTTGACTTATCCAACTTTTAGGGACAACTCATATTCCTTGGCTTGTGGCCACTTTCCTCAATTTTCAAAGTCAGCAACATTTCATCTTTCTTGCCATTCATTCATGCATAGTCATATCTCCTTCTGACTACTGTTAGGTAAAGTTCTCTGCTTTTAAGAGCTTATGTGATTAGCTTGGGCACATCTGGATAACCCAAGATACTCTTCCCCATCTTAAGCTTCTTAACCTAATCACATCTGCAAAATCATATTTCCACAATGTTCTGGGATAAGGACATGGACATATTTAGAAGGAGAGGGGCATTATTCTTCCCACTACACCCTTGGCAATATGTATTGCTCTGAAATCTATTTTGCCTTAAATTTGTATAGGTACCCCAGCTTCCTTTTGCTTAGTGTAAACATAGTCTATTTTTTCTCATCCTTTTATTTTTAATTTATTTGTGGATTTATATTTAAAGTTTGTTTCTTTTAGGCAGCATATAGTTGGTTCTTGCATTTCTACCAAATCTGACAACTTTGCGGTTTAATGAGGGGTATTTAGAATACTTACATTTAATATGATTATTTTTATATGGTTATGTTTAAATTTACTACTATTTGTCCTTTCTGTTCTTTGTTAACCTGTTTCTCTGTTTCTTCCATTTTTTGAATTATTTTTTATTTCATTTTTTGCTTATTAACTAAAATCGTGGGTTTTTTTATTTTAGTGGTTCTTTGAGGATTTATAGCATACATAATTAACTTATCACCATGTATCTTTATGTGCTCTTATACTGCTTTACATAAAGTATAAAAATGCTTACAGTATTATGCTTCCTTTTTTTCCCTCCTAGTCTTTGTGTTCTATACATTATAATGTATATACATACCTACATGTGTTTTAACATCATGCTACATTGTTATTATTTTTTCAACTATCATCCTTATAAAAAGGGTTATATAATAAGAAAAAAAGTCCTGTATATTTACACATGTAATTGCCATTTCTGTTACTCCTCATTCTCTTGCGTAGATTCACATTTCCATCTGGCATCATCTTCCTTCTATTTGAAGGATTTGCTTTAACATTTCTTGTGGTAGGTTTGTCTGTTGGTGATGAATTCTCTTAGCTTCTACATATTAAAAACATCTTTGTTTCACCTTCAGTTTTGTGGGATATTTTCCTCAGTTTAAATTCTAAGTTGATAATTTGTATCTTTCAGTACGTTAGAGTTGTTACTCCAGTGCCTTCTCCTTTGTCTTGTTTCCCACGAAAAACATGCTGGTATCCTGACTCTGATCCTTTTTCTTCTGTTCATAATGTACCTTTTTTTCTCTGGTTGCTTTTAAGATTTTTTCTTTATCCTTGGCTTTGAGTAATTTAATTATAATGTGACTTGGTGCAGTTTATTTTGTGTTTGTGCTTGGGATTTGTTGCATTTGTAAATTTATAGTTTTCATCAAATTTGGAGAAATTATGTTAACTACTCTTTTAGATTTTTAGAATTAGTTTTCTGTAGTTACTTTTATATTGTTTCTATTGCTATGTCTTCAAGTTTACTAAGTTTTTTCTTCAATGTCTAATGTACCAGTAATTTCATCCATTGTATTTTTCATCTCATACTTTGCAGTTTTCATCTCTAAAAGTACAGTTTGTGTCATTCTTACACATTTCACTTCTATAGCTAGCTTTTGAATAGATACAGTAGAGTTATACTGTTTTAACTTTGATACTTCTAATATCCATGTCAGTTTCTGGGTCAGTTTCAAATGATGCATTCTATGATCTATTTTCAGCTTCTTTGCATGACTACTGATTTTGATTGGATATCAGATATTGTGAATTTTACCATTTTATGTACTGAATAGTTTTATATTTCTACATGCTTGAGCTTTGTTCTGGGATGCAGTTAAGTTACTTAGAAAGAGTTTGTCTTTTCAAATATTGCTTAAGCTTTGTTATGAGGAGCAGAGCAGTGTTAAGACTAAGGTAATCATTCCCATCTAGTGAGGAAAGGCTCTTCTGAGTTATTATCCAATGCTCCCTGAATTACAAGGTTGTTCAGACTCTGGTGGAAACAGCCACTATTCCAGACCCTATGTGAGCGTTGAGCACTATCCCCTCTAGTCCTTTGGATGGTTCTTTCCCTGAGTAGTTTCCTGTATGTATGCAGTAATCAGTACTGTGTTGAACACCTGGGGAGGACTCTACCGATCGCTGGGCTTTTTCTCTGTGCATTCTTTTCTCTCCCATACTCTGTCATGCAAACTCTAGCCACCTTGTTCTCCCCAGACTCTTGGCGCTATCTTCTCATCTCTGAGTGTGTCTGGGCTCTATTTCTGTTTCCTGCCATGGGTTGTGGCCTGAAAACTCTTAGCTAGGCAATTGTAGGGCTAACCTCTCTGTTACTCATCTGCCAAGAACTGCAATCTTTCATTGCCTGATATCAAGTGTCATAAAACTGTTATTTCATATTATGACATGTTATTTCATATATGAAATTGTAGCCTCTTCAGATAGAACTCAGTTAATCCTAACCCGGTTACTTCTTGTTTGGAAGTGGAAGTCCCATGATTTGCTTTTGCTTTTATTGAATATTCTGAAGTTGACTCACTTCTATTTCCTCCTCATTTTTGGGAAGCATGGAGTAGAATTGAGAAATTAGGAGGGAGAGCTGTCTTTATACTTTTTGATAAATCTATTGCACATCAAATAAATTTATAAAAAGATGTATTATCAATTTAAAATGGCTATATAAGAATATTTCTTTGCCTATAGCATACCCAAGTAGAGGCAGTTTTATTTTCATTTTTTAAGGGAAGCCTCATCTGTCAGGTTTGCTGGGTTGATCTAGTGTATGTATTGCACATTGTCACTTTCAGAAAATCATTCCCTCTTCCTCTTTAGAAAACTTCTTGAACCTTGAGGTTTATATTGAAAGAGTTTTTCATTCTCACCTACACTTGGCTGCTGTCTATGAAACTCTCTTCCTTTCACTCACAGAAAACTAAAGCACTTTTCCACCTTAATTCGTGTCATCATTCTATGTACATTTATATGGGCAAGTCATGCAACAATCTATGCCACTAGTTCCTAAATCTCCTTAATTTTAATGGCCTTTCCTTTGTTCTGTCTCAGGACTTTGATTACATTCTTAATCTTAGCAATACTAGAAACTGCAAGGCCTCCAAAATCTTAAGTCAATTCCAATTCTATTTTGTGGCCTGAATATTGTTTTCTTTCCCTTATCCAATTCCATCTACCCTCACTTTTCTCTTTTTCCAGTTAATATTCCACAATCTATTAAAGTAATCAATACCTTATAATATTCTAATTTCTTCTGACTGACTCTTTTCTAAGAAAGATTTGGAAAAACACCATTCATCAATGAACTCATCCCTTAGTTTCTCTACAGCTATCCTTATGAAGGAGAGCATTAATGGGGAAAATCATACACAAGAAAGATAGAAGTCAATATAAATTTGTGATTACCATACTCAAAGAGAGTCTGCAGATTGCCCAGTAATCTTTCATATTCCTCTAATAATCATTTTCCTGAGTGCTCCATATAGATTATTTTAAAACTTCTCACTCATTAAACCATCCACAGCTCTTCCTTAGTCTCTCTGTTTTTCAATATCGCACAATTTACATCATGCTATTTATAGAAATTTGTAAGCAAACATTTATTTCTTTGCTGTACTGAAAATGTTGTCTACATACACTGTATTCAAATTTTCATATCCAATTTAACCACTTTGGACACATTTCAGCATGGCTTCAATCCTCTAATTTACTAAAAAGTTACATTAAGATCATCAACCACCTGCATTTCCAAATAAAACACTTCTTATTCCTAATTTTCTTGAATATCTCATTGATAGTCAACTCTGTTATCAACTCTTTTCATGAGCTTTTCTCATACACTCCTAGATTTATACTCCCACCTCTCTGACTTCTCCTTCTGAGATCCTTTCCTTTTTTCCCTCCTCTACCATACATACAAATGTTGGATTTCCTTTTGGCTGTTTTTATTGTCTCTACCATCTTTCCATAGATGATTTTATTCAAGCTCATGACTTTAAATACCATACTACTCATAAACTGCTCTTGTCCAATTTTTGTTAATGATATACACATAGCAATTTTAATTTAAAGCCATCTGGGGCCGGCTCCATGGCCGAGTGGTTAAGTTTGCGCACTCTGCTTTGGCAGCCCAGGGTTCGGATCCTGGGTGTGGACATGGCACCACTCAATAGGCCTTATTGAGGTGGCATCCCACATGCCACAAGTAGAAGGACCCACAACTAAAATATACAACTATGTACTGGGGGGATTTGGGGAGGAAAAAAAAAGCAGATTGACAACAGTTGTTAGCTCAGGTGACAATATTAAAAGAAAAAAAAAGAATAAAGCCATCAAAGTCATTTTTGTTTCTTTGATTCCTCACTCTCTCTTGCCTCCTAGATCCAACTCACCTCTAAGTTTTATATCGTCTATGTTAAAATCTATCTCTAGGGGCTGGCTCCAAGGCATAGTGGTTAAGTTTGGCATGTTCCACTCCGATGGCCCAGGTTCTTGGGTTCTGATCCCAGGCGCAGACATACACCACTTGTCATCCACACTGTGGTGGCAATCTACATATAAAGTACAGGAAGATTGGCACAGATGTTAGCTTAGGGCTAATATCCCTCAAGCAAAAAATGAGGAAGATTGGCAAAAGATGTTAGCTCGGAGCTAATCTTCCTCAGCAAAATAAAAAAAAACTACGTCTAATCAGATCACTGTTTTGCAATGAGGTAGTGTAGCATTATAATTGAGAGTATGGACTGTGATATCCGTCTTCCTGATGCCTAGTCTGTCCTATCACTAGTAGCATTATGTGCAGGAAGTGATCACCTCTCTAAGCTGTATGTCCTCGTCATATAATAGTTGTAATAACTCACACATAAAATATCTAGCATGCACAGATCTCACACTCTTCACAAAAATTAATTCAAAGTGGACCTAAATGTGAAACACAAAACTATAAAACACCTAAGAAATACTTAGGAGGAAACCAAGATGACCTCAAATATGGCTATGACTTTTTAGATCCAACACCAAAGACACAATCCACAAAAGAAGTAACTGATAAGCTGGATTTCATTACAATTACAAACTTTTGCTATGTCAAAGATACTGTCAAGAGAATGAAAAGACAAGCCACAGAATGGGAGGAAATATTTGCAAAAGATAGGTCTGATAAAGGACGGTTATCCAAATACACAAAGAATGCTTAAAACTCAACAATAAGAAAACGAACAACCTGATTAAAAAATGAGCCAAAGACCTTAACAGACACCTCAGCAAAGAAGACATATACATGGCAAATAAGCATATAAAAAAATGTTCCACATCTATGCCATCAGGAAATGCAAATTAAAGCACCAACAAAATACCACTCAACACTGATTAGAATGGCCAAAATCAAGAACACTGATAACACCAAATGCTGGCAAGGATGCGGAGCAGCAAGAACTCTCATTTATTGCTGATGGGACTACAAGATGGTTCAGCCACTTTGGAAGGCAGTTTGGCAGTTTCTTACAAAACTAAACATACTCTTAGCATGTCATAAGATCCATCAATTGTTCTCCTTGATATTTACCCAAAATAAATTGAAAACTTACATCTACGCAAAAACCTACACAATGTTTATGGCAGCTTTATTCATAACCGCCAAATCTTGGAAGTAACTAAGATGTCCTTCAGTACATGAATGGATAAATAAACTGAGATACATCCAGAAAATGGAATGTTAGTAAAGGCTAAAAAGACATGAGCTATCAAGCCATGGAAAGACATGGAGGAAAGTTAAATTCATATTGCTAAGTGAAAGAAGCCAATCTGAAAAGGCTAAATACTGTATTATTCAAACTATATGACATTCTGGAAAAGGCAAAATTATGGAGATAATAAAAAGATCAGTGGTTGCCAGGGGTTGGAGGCTAGAGAGATGAATAGGCAGAGGACTGAGGATTTTCAGGGAGTAAAGATACTTGATATCATATCATAATGATGGATACACGTCATTTTATATTTATTCAAAGTCACAGAATGGATAATACCAAAAGCAAATCCTAAGGTAGACTCCGGATTTTGAGTGATTATGATCTGTTAACATAGGTTCATCCTTGGTAAAAATGTACCATTCTGGTGAGTGATATTGCCCGGGGGAGGCTATGCGTGTGTGGGGGCTATAATGGTAATCTCTGTACTTTTCTCTCAGTTTTGTTTTACACCTAATAGTGCTCATAAAAAGAAAGTCAAAAAATAAACTTCACAAACTTCAGAGGAAAAAAAAATCTAGAATAGTATGGCACAGCATAAACTCTCAGGAAAGATTAGCTATAATAATTGTTGTTGTCATTACCGTTGTTATTATTATCACTCTATATCCAATGCTACAACCCCAGTTCAGGTCCCTAGGCCTCATCCTCTGTAATGTCACTTAACTGGTTTCTTTCCTTCTACTTTATTCCTTTCCTACACATATCCAGTCAGCAGCTGGAATGATCTTTTAAAAGTGTAAATTGGCACACTTTTGTTCCAGTTGAAAATCCTCCATGATATCCCTTTGCACTTAGACTGAGTTTGAAAATATTTGTGTTTTGTAATGCCAAATATAATCTATCCCCATCTTTCCAACTTCAACGCTTGCTATTCTTCATCATGTTTCATTCACATCCCTCAGCCAAAAGATGTTTTCTCTTCTTAAATCATACCAAACTCTTTCTCCTGGCTGCCCTCCTTTCCCCCTGCCCTGCCCATCTCTCATGACCCATGTCATTTCATTTTTCTGGACTACTCATCCAATCATTCTTCACCTTGATTGTATTCTTTCAAACTTCAGGTTACAGCTTAAACAACACTTCTTCAGAGAGGCCTTCGCTGACCACTCAATCTGAAAACTCTCCTCCATTCTTTACTCTCACAAATTTTCTTTCCCTTCCTTCCTGGCATGTGTCATACTTTCTAATTAAATACTTAACTATGTATTCCATCTGGCCTATTCCCCACATGCGTCCATGAAGGCAGGTCCATGACAGTTCTGTTAATCACAGTATACCCGGAGACTGGTACAGAGCATAGCAAATAGTCCGAGCCTAATAAAATACTTGTTGAATAAATAAACAAAAAGCACTCAAATAATTAACTGAAAGGGTATGGATTTTGATTAATGAGGAAAATTAGGTGCTGCATACTTTCAAAGCTTTTGTAAAATATTAATACTAGCCAACATTTATTGAATACCTACAATCTGCCAGGCAAAGTACTTTGGTTAATATATATTGATCACAACAAACCTGTAAAGTAAACACAATTATATACGTTTTTCTGTTAAAAAAAAAAAATGAGGCTCAGTTAGATTAAGTAACATGCCAAATTACCCAACTTGTAAAGAACAGAGTCTCCAGATCTGTGGGGTTCAGGATCTTCCTCTAACATCACAGCATGGCCAGTAGTGTAGATTAGACATGATAGATTTGAAATTGCTAATCTCTTTAATGAGAAACTGAGGTACAGAGAGAGAAAATGCCTTATGGAATGCCAAACAATGAACAGATGAGAGATGAGGCCTCTGGACTTCAATCCAAAGTGTGCTTATCTCTCCGTGTTGAAATACAAAGAGCACTTAAAACAATGGTCGATCATTTCAGAAAATCTTAATAACTTATCTTATTCAAGCAGGAGGTCTGCAAATCATTTACACTATTGTTAAAGAGTTTCTTCCTTCCTTACAGGGATTATGCCTCCTCAGTATTTTAGGTTTGTAAAAGGTGTTATATTAGCCTTTGTAATTTTACACTTTTGAAATATAAAAAAAAAAAAAATCCAGGCATATTGCAAGAAATGTGCATTCTAGTTAATGATTACTTTTTGTATCCGTCAAATTTTCTTCATCAAAATCTCTTATTATTATGTAGAAAATTATATTAAATATTTTTACATCTTCAGACTTTGCTTCATTTGCAAACCTGAAAGCTATTCTAAAAGAGGATGACAGGAAGAAGCATGACTAAATAAATACTGAAAGATATCAATCAGTTTTTATATGATATCAATATTATGTCTCCAGCATGTTTACATTGTTCTGAAAAGGTTATTATCATCGTATCTATTATAACTGGCACATTGTATGTTTTAAAAAGGGGTTTTGAAAAAAAGTTTCAGGAAACCCAATAACAACAAAACAATGTCAACAATAACACTGGTATAACACTTATTAAGGCAATACTATATGCAAGCACTGTGCTCTGATCATCTTTTTCATGCTCCATCTCATTTAATATTCATAATAATCTAATACTGAAAAGAAAATAGCTTTTTTTTTTTTAAGAAAATGCCTTTATCATCCCATTTCACTCATAAGAAAATTGCACTTTGGAGATTTAATTAACATCTATGACTTCCTAGCTGGTAATGAAAGTACTACCATTCTGACCGAGATCTTCCTGGATTCCAAGCCCATAAATTTGTCCAACACAATACAGTTGAATATTAAAATGATGCCTTTAGAAAGGGCAATATTTCTCAAAACTATTGTAATATGCTTCAGAGATTCCCAGTGTGTCTTGAAGGGTTGGGAATTGTTAACCTACATGAATAGCTTAAGTACTCACAGACAGAAAAAAAGTAAGTCATATAGGTTCTCTCCAAATTGAAGAAACACCATTTTGTATATGCTGGATCAAAAATTCATCTCAACTTGATTAGCTGTACATGCACCGCTACTGAAGAGTTTGGAAGGAAGGAGTGTTTCAAAAAGAAAGGGAGTCACCGAGGGAAGAGAAAAGGAAAAATGAAAGTAACTCAGTGTGATTAAAGCTGCTAGTGTGAAGGGCAGTTAGTCATCCTCTCCCTCACCTGATGACCTTTGCAAAAGCATTATCATTTCTTCTCAGGGATCCCCATCATTCAATTTCCCCATCTAAAAAGTAATTCTTACCTTGAAATAATAAATCTAACACTAAAGGACTGATGTGAGAATTAGGTATAGCAAAGGTCCTATTATTTAAGCAGGAACTTAATATATAACGGTTAAATGGCCGGAAGAAAGGGTGGATGGGAGGACATGATAAAACATGAAAACCACAGGTAGGCAGGAAGAAAAGGGTGAGGGAACAAAGGAAATTCTGCCACATGAGGAGTTTCAGATTAATTCTGAATATGATTATTATTTTAAAAAACAAGATTCTAACTGCATGAAAGAATGTATAATGAAAAATAAATGTATGATCACTTTTGTGTTTTGGATGGATCACTATTCTGTCCCTGTGGTGCCAGATTTAAGACAGATTGGGTGATGCACAAAGATGGTAGAATCAGGGAAACAATGTGTGGAAACCTTCAGTAATCCAAACACGGAGTTATTAGAGCCAAAAAAAAAAAGCCAAAGAAAGCTGGAGCTTTAGGGATGGAACGGAATTGAGGACTGAGGGTGACATTTAGGAGGTGAAAGTGGTAAGTGATGGTGAACAGTTGAATGTGGGTATAAAAAGTAGCATTGGATAAATTCAAATTTCCATCTTGGGCATCATTTAACTACATAATGGAACTGAGTAGAAGAGAAATTAGTTAAATTTTGTCCATGTTGAGATTATAAAACAGTCAGAAAAAAAAAAAAAAAAACAGGTGGCAAGGACAGGAAGCTGCTGCTTATTTATAGTAAGAATGTCAAATGCTTTTATTTTGAGAAGAAACATTATGATCAAAGAGCAAAACATCTCACTTCCCATTAATGCTCCTCAACATATGATAAAAGGAAAGACAAGTTCCACCAATAATATAATTCCAAATGGTATAAGAATTGAAATCACACTAATCGTGTTTATATTAAACTTGTTTATCTAAATCCTATATTGTTTTCCAAGAAGGTGAGAAAGTTGGGGAGTTAAAAACAGGAATTCATTAGCATGATTCAAGGTATATGTTTTTGCTTTGTCCTTATGATGTAGAAAACATCACTAATCCTTGAATTACATCATGACACAGGCAACTCACTCTGCTAAATGTAGAAAGAGTCAATCCCTTCATTTGTTCAATAAAATATTCATAAATTTTAATCTCTATTCATAATTTTTTCCAAGAACAATAGAACACACGGAATTCCAAAAATTAAACTGACAAATTCTAGGACACATCATTATCCTATATTTACACTGGGGAAAAGTAACCCTAATAACCAGGGTCCTAGAGATTCTGACAGGTTGCACTTATGTTTTCTGAAGCTAAATTAATAACTGATTTAACCACAACTAAAATATACAACTACATACTGGGGGGATTTGGGAAGAAAAAGCAGAAATTAAAAAAAAAAAGTAAGATTGGTAACAGTTGTCAGCTCAGGTGTCAATCTTTAAAAAAAAATAATAACTGATTTGAGTGCTCTTAATAAAGTTGAATGAAAGGGTGTAAGTTTCATTACTCTATCAATTAAAGTTCTCCATTGTAAATAAGAGAAAATTGAATTCAAACCAGTTTAAGGAAAAACAATCCTCATAAATTCACATAATTCAACAGTACAAGGTTTGACGTGGCTTTGGGAGTGGCTAACTGCAGAATTGTCTTGGTCTGCTTCTACTGAGCTGCTGCCATCCCTAAATGCTACTTGGTTTCCCCAAATTTCTTCAGCTTTACCACATCAACAAATCAAGTGGACAAGATGATTTCCTTGTCCAAAGTTGGTTCTCATTAGCTTTGATTGACTTTTCTTGGATTGGTGCCCCTCCCTGAAGAAATAATCATAGCAAGAAAGTTGGAATGTGTTAATTAGCTTTCTCTAAGTCACGTGTTCCAACTCTGGTGACAAGAAAATATGGGGCCAACTTCACCCGAAACATATGAGCTGAGGTTAGGGTAACCATGATGTTTCACAAAGCAAAACTAAGGACAGTTGATAGATGCAGAGGGTATTGACGCTGGACTTCAACATCGTTAAATGCCCATGCAGCATAAATAACTTGGAACTGTTGCTGGCACATAACAAGGGCACAAAAAAGTTTACTCAATCAGTAAATCTTAGAGGATTCTGTAGAATTCTATACTCACTGAATTAATCAGGTCACTACAATACTTGAGAAATGACAACACAAACATAAAGAATTTGTCCTTATATGAAGAAGTAATTCATTCTTGTTGGTATATAAGTAGCAAAAAATCTGAAAAGAAAAGTTCAACTGTATGAATGATCAATAACAAGAGACTATTTTCATCTATCAAATTGGCAAATTTTTTAAAGATACTGCTAATTAGTGAGAGGGGAATGACAAGAACCTCATATACAGCTTAAAAAAATAAAAATCACTGTATTTCTGCTGAGCAGTTGTCAATGTAAATCAAGATCCTCAATATTGTATAATGGTTAAAAATTGGAAACAACCTAAATTTCAAGCAATGGTTAGGTATATTATGATATATTCCAGTTATGTTTAATGCTATGGAATCATGCTACGTGTGTTGAAGATTATGTCAATAGATGGGAAAATTCTTATGCTATAATGTAAAGTCAAATACCAGAGGTGATTTTGCATATATATATATATATATATGTATATTTTGCATATATATATATATATACACATACACAAACACATGTATATTAAACACAGATGCATGTACACACCAGCAAGAAACGTACAAAATATTAATTATAGTTTTCTTTAGGTCATCAAAAAATTGGCAAATCTCCATTCCATAATTTATATTTCAAATGCCCTTCAAGAAATACGAATTTTTTTATAATTTAACAAAATCATAATCCTTTTTCCTTTCTATGCTAGTATTAGCAACTCAATTCAGGTGATCACTATCTCTTCTCCATATCATTGGATTAACCTTCAAACTATTCTCCTCTCTGCCTCCCTACTTCATACACACTCTCCTGAGTTTTGCCAGTTATCTTTCTAAAACATGTATCTGATTGTATTCCTTCCATATTTTAAAATCCTCAAGGTTTGCTGGCATTGACTGTATCAGTAGTCTCTGTAATATTGAATAAAAGGTTCATCACAATCCGCCCTCAGAGACTCATCCAGTTTCATATCCTGCTCCTGTCCACGTATGTACTTATAACTGTGGCTCCAGCGCTCCTACGAAACCCAGCATCCCTGGAAAATTGTACACACGTTCATGACTCTGGGTATGGCTTATGCCATTCTAGACCCTAAAATGTCTCTTTCTCCCTTCCCAGCTGCCAAAGCCTCACTAGAATGTTGTCTGCTCTATTAAACTTTCCCCAAATTCTCCACCCCAGGTGGACTTAGTCAATCTTCTGTGATTCCGTAGGACTGTAAGTGCTCTGATCTCCATCTTGCATGCCCCATGCGCAGACAGAAGGCTAATAACTATTTACTAAGTGAATGAATAAATGAGTACCTATTGTCTGAATGAAGTCACAAAATGCTTTGAGAGCCCAAAAGAATCATATTCCCAAGTCCTTCTGAGAACTTAATTGAAGTGCCGTTAGAATACAACTCCTCTTAGGTACATCACCACTTGATATTTTTACTTTAGCTTCTAGGGCATCTGCTCTCTCAGCTCTTTACGTTCCTTTCTATTGATTCCTATTCAGTTTCCTTCTTTTCATCCTACACCTCCATCCACAGATGCACCTCAAAATATATTCCTATTTCCCTCTAAGAGAATTACATAATCTCAGTTTACGTATAAATCCATATCATGATGATTTACAAATTCCATTTTAGCTCCAGATCCATATTTAAGTTTTTATTTGACAGGTGCTATTAGTTCATTGCCTGAAACTCGTTATATTCCTGCAGCTGAACTAATCATCATTATACTTTTTATTATAGACATCACCTTCTTTAGCAAGAAAGGCTATCAGTCTCAGAAATCTTTCTTTTCTACTTCTCCTTCAGTTCATACCCATAATTCTCATGTTCATTGATGTCACCCCTATATTTTCATTTTTTACCCATCCTTTCAAATCCCTCTTTCTATTGCCTAATTCATGTCTTTATTTCTGTAGTTTATACCATTAAAATATAACTTGCTTGCTCTTGTTTACCAAACCTTTTTAAAAAAACATATGTATCTACATGTATTATTTTACATCAATAGAGAGGGGAATTTTATGCTGCTGGTTAAAGAACATGCGTTTTGAGTCCGATAATCCTAATTTTGGTCATTTTCAACCACTCAAGATGATCTTTGGGGCATTACTTAACTACTCTATGCTTCAATATTGTCAACTTTCAAATGCAGATAATAAAACATCTTTCAGTTTGTGGAGATGATTTAAATGCAATGACATCTTAGATGTAAGGGCTCAATACTTTGCATCAAATATATAAAGGTGGCTATGTATTTATAGTAAAACTAGTAAGTAGCAGAGCATTGGAAGGATCAATTTTGAAATAAAATCTTTAGCAGAGTTAGAACCGAAATATCATGTTTATCATTAACAAGTTTATTTATTACTATAATGTAAGGTGTGGCTTATAGCTGTGGTCATGTGGCTTCCTAATTTTGAATCTCAGAATTAAAAACACTCAGCCACCTGGTCACAGGTAATGCTGAGTGGTAATGTGCTCCCCAGAGGAGCATAATACACTTCCTATAAAAGTGATGGCAAGGAAGAGAAGAACAGAATACATCCTTTCATGAGCATCTCAATTTTAGAAGAGCAGACAGGGAGATGGACTTGGGCTACACTTACCCAGTTTCTCTTTATAAATGCACCAGTCAGATCAGGTGTCTCCTTTTCCCCTTCAGAGAAGTGAGTGAGTGGGTGGAGAAAGAGGATGGAAAAAACACACGAAGGGAAACATTTGGAGTGGGGAAGGAGAGCCCTTAGTACAGGCTGGGTCTAACAGATGCCCAAAAAGTCAACTCATTTTATTACTTTACATGATCTTCCAGAAATAAGATTACTTTCTTACCAAAAAGCTTCAGTTATCCCTTAGAGGGAAAAAAGCAGGCTCCCTTTGTATGTTACTCCATGTCTCCTACATTCTGACCCCAAACTTTTTCCAGCTTCATCTCTTCTCATACTCTCTCAAACACACTTTATCATTCCAAAGCAGCCTGCTCAAATCCATATTTTAGGCCTTTTCTTGCCTTATTTTCTTAGCTTAAAATGATCTTTATTCTCAGACCTTAATTATTCAACAAATCTCCCCTACTTCTAAATTGTAAATTGCATGAAGATTGAGTCTAAATTTCACATGTACTTCCATCCCCACCCCATCAACAAAGTCTCATCACAGAATATAGCATATAGGACGTGCTTAATGTGTTTGATGAAGTGAGTTAGTATTCATGAATTAGTTCACCTGTATTTCTATCTCCAGATCATTCAGGTATTATTCAGGTATTAAAGATTATTAAATGTCACTTTTCCTAGTGCTTGCTATGCCACATATTGGTAATTCAACTGTGCTTTACAAAAAGGAAAGATTGGCAACTATTTTACTCTCCAACAAATGGTATTAGAGTTTTAAATGAGCTTTTTTTGCTGTTATGACAATTCCCATGACTTTGGCCTGTAAAAGGAGTGTTGAGACAAATGCCATTCGGAAGGTCGAAGGGTAGATTTTTATGAATTTGTATCTCCTTTCCCAGAGAGATGCTGTAGAACTTTTATTAGCTCTATTCCCTCAAGCCTCAAAGAGTTAGTAAAATCTAAATTCCTTATTCTCTCTATGGAGTCATATCATCTTAGAGTTACAGCCAGTACAAATGAAAGTCTATGTAAGGTACTTTATTTAGAAGCTATTCTTAAAAGCAATAGAAATCATCTGGCTGTCCATTCCCTCATTCACTTGCTGTAACCAGATTTATGAGTTTGTAGGCTCAGGATTGCCTACATTGAATGAATAATTAGGGCTGGGTTGGTGGAGACATGATGAAACACACTCCACTGACGTGCGATTTTGATCAGACACTGTTTCTTATACTTCACAGCATTCTTAAAAGATTAGTATGGAAACTCCCACAGAAACACTCCCTGTGATAATGCAAATGCAGTCAATCGGCCCTCAACCTTGGCCCAAAGCATGCTTTCAAAAAGGAAAGGGCTAATGCTCTTGTCTTCTGTTGGAAAGGGAAAGACGGGTGTAGCATTGATGGCTTCAAAATCACTTAGGAATTTTCTTGGTGCATCATCAATTGCATGCAAGCAATTTTCACTATCTTTGCTTTGTGCCTTATATTATAATACAAATTGAATGGAAAAATAGTTTTGTCATTTATCTGGCAGTAATAAAACCCTGGAGTTTTCTTGGTAGAATATTTGGATCTCAGTTATTGCTTCTTGGCAGGATTTTATTGAATTACCCTGTTGGGGTCACACCTACATAAGTGGAATCATCCCCCAACCCAAAATTTGGTTCAGCTGTTGAGACTGATGACACTACACATGCACACCAAGCATATTTGAAAAGTTTATTATTCATATAATGAGCCTTTCTGGGGAGAGCAGGGTGGGTCCCAAGCAAGTCTGAAAATGGCTAGAGAAGTAAAGAGGGAGACCAGCTTGGGGTTTTTATGGTAGTTAGAATTTGAGCCTGGAGTTGTGGATCCTGCATGGCTTGAATTTCCTGCCCAAACCAAAGGTGGGGGCAAGCAGGCTTTCTTTTCAGCTTGCTCATAAGTGAGGCAGAAGGAAGAGAGGGAAACATGGCACCTTAAAGCTGTCAGCAATTAAACACCAAAAATGCAGTTAGACTAGTGTATGGTCTGTTACGTACAGTCCCATTTTACACATTAGGAAATTGTACATAGAGCTCAGAGAGAGAACTCAATATCACAAAACTATTAATTGTGAGAACCAGAACTCATATCAGAGGGCAATTTCAAAGGACTTATTTTTTCCATACCTACACTACTTTCCTCAGAAGGAAGTGACTTGATTAAAACTTGATCTGAGTTGCCTGTATATTTCCATTTGAAAATGTTTCCCAAGACTTGCTGTGATTAGGATTATCTAAGAAGTAATTGCATTTGAAGTATTACACTCCCTGTTATAGACACAATGTGCCAGATCAGGATATGCTTTTGGAAATCATTGTCATCTCAATAGTAGAATATTTTGAGATGTGATTGTAAAATTCTTGTACTCTAGTTCCCTCACCTGCCCAAAGAAATCACACAATTCCTACCAGCTGTGCTGCACATTATAGCACGAGGGTAACACGTTCCTGTTAGGTCAGTTTCACTCGTTCAGAAACAAGAGGGGTTCAGGATAGAGTCAGTCTGGGTTCCAATACCTGCTATTAGTTTACTTGTCTAGCTTTTGACTCCTGTTGCTTAGGTCCTTGTTCTGGTTCTTGCCTGTATAAAGCACTCATCTCCCACCTCCTCTGAAGCCTGACATTGCTGCTTTTTCTTTATCTACTATGTGTTCTAAAGTTGATGCTGGAGCGCGGAATGCTTCCAGGTCTCTGCTTTATCATCCACACTCTATCACAGTTTATATCATTGTATATCTACTCTTCATTTTCCACCTCACCAGGAACATCAGAGGTACCATTATAGGGATCCTCTTGCCTGAAATAGCATCCATTGAAACAAGAAGAGAGAAAATTCAGTTCTGAATGCTAGGTTCTCCTTTCTCCATCACTGGCCTGCTTACTCCTCAAGAGGATTTCTCACATGGAAAAAAAGTTCAAACTCATTTCTATTTTCTCTTTAATTTTTTACCACTACTCATTTCTGAGTAGCTACTGTCTTTCGTGTCCATGGACCTGATTTCCTCCTTTTCATGGAAACTTTTGATATAGCTTTTTGGGGTGTTTGGAGGTCTGAAAAGTTAGCCACTTAGACTAATTTTAAGAATCTGAGAAATGGCCAGGAAGAAATACTTTCACTACTTACTAATATCTCATCAGCTGTGTAGGTTCTCCCTGATTAGTTGTCGACTTACCTAGCAGTGTCTGCTCAAGAGTAAACTCTATTCTTATCGTCTCCATTGAAATATACAAAGTAAATTTAGGATCTTCAATTCTAGAAATCTTCTCACTTGATAGCCACACTGAATGCATCTTCAGTCTGTATCAGTTACAGACTAATGGAATTCTCCAATTCACTCTTTTCCCCAGGCATTCCCCAATGATAAAGTGGAATCTGATATCTTGGCAGGGTCTAGAAGCCTAAATGGGATTTGTACCTTCTAATCTAGAGTAACATAATACATGAAAGACAACCAAATGAATTCTGTTTTTGCAATAAGTAGTTGGAGTTCTTGGAAGGTCAGTCTCTATATATATTAGTAGTTAAGTGCCAAGAGTCCACCCATGTCTGAGAGCAGGTTGCTATTTTATTGACCTTCCTGAATGGTCACTGTTGGATTAATGGTGCCTGGGGAAGTCTATTTTAATCCCAAAAAATTGACCAAAAAATTGTTGTCTTTTGAAACCTCACATCCACTAAGGACTCAACATTACTCCTTGAAAAAACTGCTTTCTTCCATCTTCCATGATTCAAAATGCAACACCAGAGTTTATGTTTACATGTGCATATTAATCTGAGGCAGTTCTATAGCAATCAATATGGAGAGCAGAGCCTGCTTTCCCGACTGAAGAATTTCTAAATACCTACTGCCAGAATCCTTGAGTCAGCATTGTTTGTTTTGAAAGGCACATACCTACAGATGAGGTGGTGCTGTGCAGTGGGAAGAACACCAAATTTGTAGTCAGATATCACTAGATTCAAATTCTGGTTCTGACTATAGAACCAGAACAGAACCAGTATTGGACATGTTATTTCATATCTCTAAACATCAGTTTCATTATCTATTAACAAAAGGGGGGATAATAATTTCTACTTCACAGAGATAGTATAAATATGAGTGAATGGAAAATACTTCATTTATAGTGGCATTGGTAACTTATAGCCGCTATTATTAAAAGTCAATTGTTCAGCCTCATGTTCCAATACTGGAAGAGCATAATCAGTTCTTTTCCTTGAAAGGAGCTGGTAGAAGACATCTATGTGTTTTGCTGAAGAGCAGACATCAATGGTACTGATTCTCAGTTGAATCAAAATTACTCAGCAATAGTTTTAAAATCCCTAGTTGATCCCTCCATTCTTTCATTTTTCTATAGTACCTGAACACCTTAATCTCTATAAGCAGCTCGGTCTTTTAATTATAAGTACCCTCATTTTCTTTTCATTGTATATGCTCTTAATTTTCCTTTCTTCTAGTTGAATATGTTGCTGTGCCTTTACATAGCCTTCCCTCCTCTCTACTGATATTTCTAAGGAAGATATCTTCGCTCAAAGGAGTTTCTTTGAGCCCATGCTCTCCCTTGAGAATCAGGCTCTATCAGCTCCTCTTTCTACTGCATCTTCTCTCTTTTCCTTCTCAGTGATTTCTTGCTCTTAGTTTACTAAAGAGTTTGGCCAACTCTTCTCTATTCTAAAACATCTGGCTGCTCCTCTGATTCCCCCTTAACCTAAGGTCACATCATCTTTCTCTGTTATATTCATTTAACCATGTGCTACCAGAAATCCTCTATGAAAAAAAGATAGGCTATGAAAATCTTTCTATATAATGTTAACTAAATCTTGTAATCTCTTTGAATCTCAATTTCCTCTTCTAACGACAGGAAAAATAAGGTTTAAGTTGAAAGACTTATAAAACCTATATAAAGAAATATATATTTTAAATATTAATTCAAAACAAAAACAAGAAAAATAAGCATGATTAAAAAAGTACAAGAGCAATTAAGTTTACTACCTACGCATTACTTCTTCTTCTTCTTTGGGAGAATCAAAAAGGGGCAATTTTGTTGCCAAAAGTTGTTTGGGATGTGAAGGTGGTTAAAATATTTGAGGAACAGAAATTGAATGACCCTCATTCCCTGGCACCCAGTAGTCATTAAATCAAAGCTTATAAGGGAATTTTCTAGCTGAATTATTTCACATTGTGCCTTATACTTTATGATGAAGAGTAGGTAAGTATCGGCTAGAATACCATGCATTCCTTATTGTGCAACTTTGTGCACAATTGTGCCATTTTCAACTCTCCATCACTTATAAATGTCTAAAAAAAGAGGTAGATTTTCCCTAAATTGTGGATCCTGTCTTCCTTCTTCAATTTTAATTTGGACCTCAAAGTAGCTAAGCTTATCATTGTTCATGAGTACCTTCCAATGTGATCTTCATCATCATTATCATTGTGGTCAAATTCCCAACATAAAACGAAGTCCATTTTAATTTTCACCTTTCTAGGAAGCAAAGTTACGCTTTCCAGAGTCATGAAGCAAAATGAATAGCTGATCCTGTAGGAGATGAACACCACAATGTAACTACTGAATGAGCCCCCAAAGTTTCACTCTAATATTGTAAGCTTCTCTTCTATGTGATTCAGAGATTACAGAAGTCAAATTGAACGGTAATTATAACTCAGAATCTATGTAGGCAAACTGATATGTGTCATCTTTATTGAAATAAGTAAAGGTACAATTAGCTGAAGTTATTTAAAACCACTTATCATCTTAGTCTTTATGGTGGTTCTGAAAATATCCATTAAATACTTCAAAGACCAGGAAATTCATTGTATTTATGTTGGTACCAATTCAGAACGCAATCTGCTAAACAATTGCTATCTTGGGCTCAACAATAAATGATTTGAAGTAATACGTTAACATTTGGAATCTGCTAAGATAGACTAATGTAAGTACTAGCCAAGGTCAACAAGAGTAAAAACTGGTAAAAAAAAAAAAAAAGAGAGAGATGTTAATGTTTTTCTTTGCAGTGATATTAGCCACCAATATTGTACAAGTTTCTACAAACACGTCAAAACTCATTTAAATAATTTTGTGTGTAATCTTAGGATAACGTAAAGCTGGAAAATGGTAATATTATCTTATATTTCACATACTAAATTTATAGAGTTGATATGTATACATGATTTTCCCATAATATCTTTAATTATGAATATTCATACAGAGAAAATCTCTCACACACTTCTGGGGAAATAAATCATATGTAATTCTTATTAGGAGAATTCTTGCCAGTAGAATATTATTTTGAAGGAATTCTAAAATCATTTTTTGTATAAAAGGAATAGATTTCTTCTTGGAGTCCTTTTATTTTTTTGACAGTCTGGATAAATATAATTGAAAAGGTAATCATAAGTATTTTGGTATCACAAAAATCAGCAGCTAAGCTATTAAATTACAAATAAAAATCACTTATTTTGATTTAAACTTTATAATGAAAATTATTTTCTCATAAAAGGATCAAAGCATGCTTACTACTTCCTTAGATTTTTAAAGAGGTGATGAGCAGTAAACTCGGCAATTATGCACACATATTACTAAATGTCATTCATTGAAGAGGAGCAAACTATGAAGAAGAAAGATATCATCCATTAAGGGGAGAGACTGTCGTCTGATTTCATACTCCGTGACTTCTCATTCTTCACTGTAATGCTTGAATAATTTTATGCCCAGCGTTACAAATAAAGGTAGAAAATTCTTGAAGTCTGTTTGACTTTGACTTAATTGAAATGCCTCTTCCACTATCGTGTGTGCCAGTTCAACCAGCAAACTTGATGTGCTTTTAAATGATACAAAGCTAGATAGTATATCACAATTTGTAAATGATACATCATGATGTTAAGAAAAATCTGTGTTGCTCTTACCAATCCACTGGCTTGGGTTTCTGTAAATCTCTTTTATCTGCACCAATAATTACCGTACTTCAGCACGGCAGTTTTAATTAAATGTCATCCTTTAAAATCAAGAAACACTTACAAGGTCAAGTAGGTCTAGGATAAAACTAAAGTTTGCGCTCAAATCATGGATTACTTGATATTCTGCTATAAAGAAAAATTGTAAATGGTGCATACATAATTCTCCTCATACAATTTTAATGAGATTTTGACCAGTTCAGAACTGTTTCCTCTGTATAATTTTGCATCTGTTAGTTGAACGATAATACTTTCTTACTTTCTACTATGAAAAACATGTCCACGCGAAAGTATTATATGAAATAAATCAGATACTGCCTATTTTTATGAAAATCATTTTATGAGACTTATAATTTGTTTTTTGCCAAAAAAAGTGAGAGAACTACCCAGGTTACAATTCTTTAGCTGTTCTGTAGAACTTCAAAAGATAACTTTAACTGTTTCTTTGTATTTATGTGTGTATAAAATTAAATGTATAAATTGCATAAGATATGTGGTACAATTTCTAAGGTATTAAAATGGATAACCCAAATTATATGCTGATTTCAATTGTTTGAGAAAAATGTGAAATCTCAAACTACTCAATGCTTACATTTCAAAACCCAGACCTCCATTCTTTTTTTCAGTTACTTGTATTTAGTATCTACTACATGTATGCTCAAGTGGAGACACAAAGAAGTATTTAACTCTACAGGAGTAGTTAGAAAACTTCAGCCAGGAGCTGAAGTTTTAAGAAATGTAATAGTAACACTTATTGATTACTTTAATGCAAATGTGAAACCACATGATAGATGAACAAAGTGAAAAAAAGAACTGGCCCCAGATTACACAACTAGGTAGTGGCAACATTGGGATCTGAACCCAGCTAACAGGGTTTAGAGTACATAATCTTAAGCCTTAGGCTCTTTAGCTTCTGGTAGGTAAAAATGTGCAGTTTGGACAAGACAGAATTTAAGAGACTGTCAAATGAAAAGGGAAAACCTAGGCAAAGACTGAGGTATACAGCAGTATTGTATGTTGGGTAGACTCAGAGAAACCTGTCTCCAGTATCTAGTACTGTTTACTTCTCCAGCTTCATCTCAAATGCTGTACTAAGTAATATGCAATGCTTGTTTGCATATATTCTCACCTCTGTGTCTGTGTACATACTATCACTGTATTTGGAAGCCCCTTCCACCCTCTGTTTTTCCAGTATCCTTTAAACCCAACTCAGTATCTACACCTTTCATTGTCTTTCTTTCTCCTGTCTCTCCTCTGTCCTCTTATAGTTCCCTAAGTATATTATGCTATTGAATATAATGCAAGTTTTCTAATTATTTAAGTAATCATCACTAGTGTCTCACAAAATAACTACCCTATAATAAATACTGATAAGATGCTGTTGATCTAAATTGAACTGAAGCATGAACCTTGTCTTTTTATTGCTTTTCTTTCAGCTTGAAACTTATCAGAAACTCAGACTTTTGTGTGTATGTGTGTGTGTGTGAGGAAGATTGGCCCTGAGCTAACACCTGTGCCAATCTTCCTCTGTTTTGTATGTGGGATGTTGCCACAGCATGGCTTGATAAGTGGTGCATACGTCTGCAGCTTGGGATACAAAGCTGCGAACCCCAGGCTGCCAAAGCAGAGCATGCAAACTTAACCACTGTGCCACTGGGCTGGCCCCTAGAAACTCAGACTTTTAATGACTAAGTGAGTGAGTGAATGGGTTGTATAATATGTGAGCCGGACATATGCACATGACTTAGAGTCTCCTGGGCCTGAGCTTGAATCCCACTTCTGCCATTTAATTGGCATTTAATTAGTTCAGATACTTAGCCTCATGAGCCTCAATTCCTTCACCTATATAGAAGGGAAAATAAAAGCTGCTTTCACATGTCATCGCCAATGTGGAATTCTTGAAATAATGTATGTGAAATGATCACTATAGACTCAATGGATAGCCAATGTTCAATAGATGGTAGTTATTAGGTATTAACTAATTAGGCATTAACCTAATTATGTTTAATTGCTATACCTAATTATCAGGTATGATACCTAATTAGGTATTGTGATAATGGGTATTCTTGTTATTATCATGACTATTCTTATTTTTACTCCCTAAACATTCCCCAAATATAATCATTC
Source organism: Equus caballus (assembly GCF_041296265.1). Taxonomy (NCBI): domain Eukaryota; kingdom Metazoa; phylum Chordata; class Mammalia; order Perissodactyla; family Equidae; genus Equus; species Equus caballus. The sequence continues at coordinate 94,666,413 of NC_091688.1, forward strand.
AACAATATTCTAGATATGATAATGAATTAGGAGCATTTGTAAACTAGTCAGTATAAAGACTAAAATAGGCAATGTAAGGTTGAGAACTTTTACTATTTCAGAGGGAAAAAGAAAAGACATTCTAAAAAAATGTGAGAGACTTTTACAGGAGAAACTATGAGGATTTGTAAGTTGACCACATTTTAGCAAGTTTCATATGGCTACCAAGCTGTCTATTGCTATTCATTTTCTAGAGATTACTAACTTATTCCACACTTCTGGAAAAAAGTCATTGAAATTTCCATTTCATTATGTATACTGCCTCTGAGAGACCAGGGACCTTCCTAAAGAGACATTCTGGATGGGGCTAAAACCATTTGAACCACTTACAGAGTGAAAATGGGTTATATTAGTGCAAAGTGAGACATTCCTGTAAATGTTAAAGACTTTTAAAAGACTTTTAATAATATCTTAAAGTTATTCATGTCTGTTCCAGCCATGCAAAAACTGCAAATTTTTACTTTCTTAAGTCACGGCAGTCAGCAATATGCTTTAGTCAGTCGGATGTGAATTAGTAACTAGTATTTCTGGAACAGAAAATCAATGCAAATGAATCCTTTTGTGAAACTTTAATACAATTCATACAGCTGTTTGGGCTACTTATTCTCTAGTTGCATTTAGTATCATTTGTTCAAAATAGAGTAAGGGAAAGATATTTTTTTATTAAGTTAAACACTTATGTTTCCCAAAGTGTACAAAATATCATTGCTTTCCTAATTTCAGCCATGTCTCAATTCAGAGAAAACAAATATTTAGGAAATTCAAACAAAGCATTTTGTACATCAGCGTTAATAAAAACTGTGCATTGTTGATTATATTTGCAGATTATAAAAACATTGTTAATGTTCAAGATATGCAAATTTACAAAATAAAAGTGTGTATTCATTTCCTTAAATTTTATGACTAAATATGTTTTAAAATACAACTATGTATAAGGACGTTGTTGTATACACATTAAGAACGCACGAATACAATTGAATTTAACAAACGTGATTCAGCATCTTTATTTTATTTGCATGTAGAGTTTTAAAGTAGAAGGAGGACTATTTCATCACTTAGTGTTTGGTAAAAGTCTCTTCTCTTCCTTGGAGAACATAGGCAATGATTCTACCTGATCAAATGTCTGAATTCTCTGCGGAAACTCCTCCCAGGATTTTCTCCAAAACTATATTTGCCAATATCCTATATGTATTTTCAACTAAGAGACAACTATTAAAAATACCCTACCCTTAGGTCTTTAATTCATTCATCCATATTAATTCCAACCTCTATTCAGTTTTTACACTGTGCAAATCACACAATTTCTGCTCATCTGGAGCATTTTATTTTTGTGACGAAAAACTGCTTTGTAAATATCAATATTATAATGATTTATAATGTAAGAACTACGTTAAGACGTACAATGAAAGTTGTGTAGGAATCCTTAGAAGGAAGGAATAATTTTCACTTGTGAGAATCAGAATTTCACAAAAATAGTGACATTTGAGCAGTGGCTTGAAAGATACTTGAAGTTTCGTAGTTGGAGCCAGAAGAATGGCATTCTCAACAGAGGGAATGGCATCAGCTGAAGCAGAGATCTGGGAGAAGGCAAAGCATATTTGAGGAACACCATGCAGACTGACTGAGGATTTGTGCATGGGAAGAAGAGGGTGAGAAAATTTGGAGACTAATTTGAAAGCTCTTATGCGCCAGGTTACAGAGTTTAAATATGGTTTCTATTTAACTAGTTTATTATTTGTTTCTACTCTGCCTCACGATAAAATGCATTTGATTTGACATGTAAAAATGTTTAAAATAAACTTGAATAAAAATAAATTAATAGAAATGTAAAGGGAAATGCTATCACAGAATTTGACCAGTTTATGAGTAGGGACATGAAAGAACAATATACAGTTTAAATAAAGGAAATTTGGAAGTGGCGTGGACAAGAGGCAACAGGTTACTAGAGGAGGATTCTGGAGGTTTTGACCCTTGTCTTCTTCACTTCTGTTTGGAAGGGTATTGATATAGTTGATGGACTACTATGGACCTGACCATGTTGTTTTGAGCTGATAGCATTCAGTGTGAAAATGTAAAAGGCAATGATAGAGGCATCACAAAGAATAAACCAGAATAACTTGGATACTGAAGGAACTTAAGCAACTAGAGTAATCAAGGCCAAATCTATGCCAAAATTGCTTGAGCAATGAGATGAGCAAATATTTCACCTTTCTAAAAAATATTTTTCTATTCAAGATTCCACAGATGTAGATCTAATGCAGGTGCAGAAAGTGAGCTTAAATTTACAGCATGTTTCTTCTTCTTTCCCTCACATATGGCAGATTGGAAATGGCCGTAAATTCTTTACGTTTCTCCCACTGGGATGTCATCTATTTTTCGTCTTCCTGAATCTGGGCTGATTAGTGAGTACTTTGACCCGTGGAGTATGGCTGAAGTGAAACTATGCAGATCTGAACTGGACTTCAAGGACACTGGCGGACTTTATTAGTTTCTGGGAGCCCTGAGCCATCATAGACATCTCACTGGCCTGCTGGAGAGACTTGAGACTATACTGAGATGGAGGGAGACCAGCGGAGCCTAGCCCAGTCATCAGATAAATACCACCAACTGGAGCATAACAATCCTCAGATGAGCCCTGTGTAAATTCCTGACCCACAAAATCATGGTGTTGCTTTAAGCTACTCGGTGTTATATAATTCATTACATGGAAATAAATGATTGGAACAGCCTGCTTCCCCAAATGTTATATAAGAAGGGTCATCCTACTTCCCAGAACTTTGTATAAAATGAGTTAAAGGATTCATTTCTCAAACAATAAATATGTACCGAGTAGCTATATATGAAGCAGTATAATAAAGCTAGGACCATGCAAATGAACAAAGATACAGACCCTGCTCTCTGGAGGTCACAATCCAGTCTAGAAGGGACGGAGATTAATAAAATAAACAGATAGGGTACTTTCGGTCATATCAGGAGTTTGCAGAGATTAGCTGAGCAGCAAAGAGGGAGATCAGAAAAGTAAGCACAAAGGAAGAGAAACAAATTGACCTAATCATTTAGAAAACTCATTGCTCAAGTGAGCATGCAAACTCTAAATAAACCTTCCAAAAGAAAACTTCCACATACCTTTAAGGTCAGAAACAAATGAGAAAAATAGTGAGTCCTTTAGAAAAAAGAAAAAGTAACTTAGAATTTAAGATACCAAAATCTTTCCCCAGGTATCAGGAATCAGCTAGTATAATCATGGACAGTTCATTTTTTCGTCGTCTATCAATTTTTCCAGAAGAAAGACATTTTTTTTTTATGTTGAAAGAATTCTTATTCTTAGTTCTACTCTTTTCTGACCAAATAAAAGTGTTCACTGTAGAGGTGGTAGCTATCTTTGGGAACTCGGTACTCATAGTTTTCCTCTTTCCTGTTATGTTTTGAACAAACATATTGTGATGAAATAAAACCACCTGTTTTTCTAAAATAGTTTGTTGAATCGAAATCTGCCCATCAACATTCTCAGTCCACTGACTCATTGTTCTTCAACAGTTCCTCCCTATGTGGAGAAAGAAAGAGTGACTATCAGCCCCCATCTCAATTTCCCTGTCTCCATCTTCCTCATTTTCTGAAAGCTGGTCCCATTTGCATGCTCACTTCTGCTCCAATAGAGACACCAATTATGACAATTCTGAAGAGCTTAACTACTGCCCGATACGGGCTTATTTTTGAGTGGCCTTTCTAAAATAGTTTGTCAACAGGTGCAGTGGCACATAGCTGCCTTTTTGGCCTCATCTTGTTTCTCTGATCTTCCTCACTGCTAACCCAAGCAAGATATGACCAATACTAAGGAGCAATATTACACATTACTGACGGCCACCCCCCCTTCCCCAAGACTCGTATTTAGACAATACTTCTCTACCCACTTCCTAAGTCAAGCCTTCCTCCTTGTCTAACAAACTGTATGAGATTCTACTTTTTCCCTTCTTCCCTAGGTCCTGTTATTTTCCTCAGTTATCTAATAGTCTAATCTGTTCTTAAGAGGTTTGGAGAACAGGAGAGCATCATTCCCACTCCTGACTGGATGAAAGATGCACCCAATCTTTTCACTAAGGTCTAGGACCATATAAAACTAATGCTTCTTTGGCCTTTATGACCTAGTTAATTTGAAATAACGTTTTCAGAACTGAGAAAAACACAGTCATAACCAATATACTTATGCAGATAGACATTTCCTCCTTAACCATCACCGCTGTCTTCCATATCTTGTAGTGACTCAGGTAAACTTCCTTGTCAAGAATCTGTGCATCTTCTTGCTAAGGTCATTTTCTCCAACTCCAGACAAGAAGCCATGATATTATAAGAATGTTCATCAAGTATTATAAAATCCATTTTCCTTCACTAGCCACGTAGAAGAGAACGTCTTTGTCTTGGAAATTATTTAATGTCTGAACCACAACTACCTATACTTTTGAGAAGTAAAGTCACTCATATGCTTTTGATAGGATATATTCTGTTCTCTTCTTCTGGGCCATCTCTTGCATTGATTACGGGTGGGAGTAGATTCAAAATTCTCCATGCTTCATTGCTGTTGTATTCTGGAATAACCCCATTCAGAGAAGATTCAACTAGGGCTCTCTTACAGCTGTTCAAAGTGCTATGGGATCTCTGGGAGAGTAATAATTACTTTTGTAAATAATTAAAAGTCTTCATAGAGGAAGAAAAGACTTCATGGAGTAGATAATACTGAAGTTGAGCTTAAAAAATAAGTAGAAGTCAGCTGGGGAAGAATCAGCAGAAAAGGAACAACAGCCAGAAGAAAGAGCTTAAGGAAAGAAACAAAGTTTTACAATATTAGGGAAGACATTTAGGGTACCCTGGGTAAGGGGCCGGTAATGATAATTGAAGGTGATATTTGGGACAGAGCAGGAAGGATCCTGAATAACGTGCTAAGATAATTTGCCTTTACATAAGTAATTAAGGTTCTCTCCCATTGTTCTAGATTCCTGGAAGGGCTCCAGTTTTGAACGTTGCTTGAGAAAATTAGCACGTTAACAAGTAGAAATTTAGAGAGGAAATCAAAAGAGAAGTCATCATGAAAAGGATGCCAATGGGGGTTTAAGGGAGAGCTGTTACTTGTATCAGTAGAGATACCTAGAGGCCACCTCGAAGAGTACCAAATCCTTTAATTGATTTGAAATTTAGGGAAGATTTGGAAGTTTGGGAAAATGACTTGTGTAGGAGCCAAAGCTGTTACTCCTTAAATCCATGCAACTGGCTAAAGAACAGGGCCAGTGAAAGTGGGCAGAGTTAGCTACTCTGAGGCAACAGGTGTAATGGGATGGGAATGTTGAATAGAACAGGAGTGTGGCATGGAAAGGAGGCTGCTGAGGAGAAGTTTTACATAACATTTATGTAGGCAAGAGGATAGGGAAGAACACTGTGAATGATGCAGCACTCAAAAGCCCCAGTCAAGTTGCCAAACATATTTGTCTTTGTTTAATCAAATTCTTGTCACAATCGGCTAGCTTAAACAAACTTGCAAATATAACAAGGACAGAAAAATCCTTCTTTCAGAAATTAGGCTCTAAGCTCATTTTTTTAGGGATGCATTTTTTTCTGAAACAGTAAAATACATTTCTCAGAATGTTTCGTCCCTAGTTTTGTTTTTCTTTATATTCAGATGCTCCTTCATTAAATTCTGGCTGATTAACTACCTTGGGGCAAAAGTGTGTGTCACATTTGCCTCCTAGATTTTGTTTAGCTCAAATGCACTGTTTGATGCTTTCTTTAAAGTAGAAGTTAGAGTTAGGTGTAACTTGTAAGGACCTTTGATCGACCTTAGTAAAGGTTTTAGAGCAACTCTCTTTTCCATCCTGTGTTAAATCTGAGGATTATGTCTAATGGAAGGGCCACATAAAACCACACTGCCAGCAACATGAGAAAGAAAATTAACAGACTTTGGACTTTCACTGGCCCCCATCAGCCCCTAAGCTGTTCAGTTATGCTCTTTGGCCTAACAGGCTTCCAGCAATGAAATTAACATTTTAAAACCCAGAAACTATTCCTCCAGTTTAGCAGTATTGTCAGACATTTCTCAAGGTCCAAACCCTACAAAATGGATGGCAGGTAATCTTGAAAAAAATTTTTTTTTCCTTCTCTCTGCTAATGAAGATGTTTTTAAGCAAGGATATAACATGATTTTCTAGGTGGTAAAAACTAATGTGTTTCTCTGCTTTTAAATTAAGGTAGCAATTTGGCACTCACAAAGTATTCTTGGCCATGTATCGAAAAACATAAAACCAAAACACTTGTAGCTGCCAGGTGTCTAATTTTCTGCTTGTCACATTCATACATACGAACTGGGAAGCCAGGCTGCTTTGAACTACCTCTGCAATCCCAGTTCATACTTCAGTTAAGTTGGAATTTAACACGGCCTTATTAGCCTTCTAGACTTCTAGCTGCTTTCAAATTCAGCCAGTATACTATGAAAAACCAAAGCACCCTAACCCAGCAGGGTATAAAGGTCCTCAGCTTTTAACTGGAGAATATAAATTACCTTAACACACAGTTTTCGTTATAGATTCTGTCTATAGAAGATGAATGAATCAGGTGAATAGTGTAATAATTTTTAGTATAATCATTTGTGTGCCAATTAGTGAATTGTGATTTTCCACCAATTCAGTTAATAATCTGACTAAATCCTTGCTAAATAGATCAAAATAGTCAACTTACTGGGTGTAAACAGACAGTCATACACTTAGTCATCTCTGAAGGGAAATAACTTGATTGAAAGGGCATAGAGTCTGCCTCCCATTCAAGGGTAACAGGTACACTGACAAAGCAAATGGCAGAAACTAAGGTGTTCTATATACATTATCTTGTTAAATGCTCATTATAAGCCTGTGAAGTAGGTATTTTCAATTCAATAACAGAGGCAAGGAACTCGGTGCTCCTTATAGTAACTTGCTTAAGTTTTTCACTGTTAATTGAATGAATTCCACTTCTAGAGCCCCTTTCTCAGTGCTCCCATAATTGGTGACCTAAGAATGGGATTAAAGCCTTTATGTTATTTAAAGAAGAATGATAAGTCTCAAACAAAGAAGAGTGGAAAACATGAAAATCAAGAAGCAGAAAACTCATTTTGAGTAAATGATTGTAAAGTTGAGAAAATGGCAATCCAAAGGCCATAAAAGGACCAGAACAGTTTATTTAATCAGGCAAAAGGAAAGCAAGCAAACCAAATGTGGCTGCTTATTCTCCCGCCATTCTAGTAAAAGTTTGAGCAGATCCTGATTTACTAACATTTGCAGAGATCTGAACAAAGGAGGACAAATCAGATTAATAATTAATTCGCAATTGACAAAAATCATTAGGCTGCAGAGCTGTTCCTATAAATTGCAGATCCCATCTGACATTCCCCATATTCCTGCTCATACCAATGTAGATACGGGCAAATAAACTGCGAGCCGCTGACAGCGGGTAAGCTGAAATACAGATCAATGCTGTTATTATGAAGACAAAACCAGCACACCAAAATGCTTTCCTCCCACTGTCTAACATCATCCACATTGATGTTTTCTGTCAATATATAATAATACAGTGTCACACTTGATGGGACAGGAGGAACAGATTACAGAGAAATTGCACTGGAATATGTTTTTATACATTGTTTCTGGGGAACGGTATAATCAAAACAATTATCGATTCAGGATCTTTGACTGCTTGTCCCAACAAGGTGCATGAAGCATGGCAGGAGAAATTACATATTTTTATTGTTTTACCGTTGTGTGTAAAAGTGTTGGTTAAAAGAAAAAAATCTGGAATGTATTCTTCTCACACACTTCCTTTGCTTCCACTGGTGCAGGCAGAACCTGTGAGCGCTTCTTACTCTTCACTTTCTCTCTGCAAATACAAGTCTCATCTTCAAAATAATAGCCCCAAATTACCCTATTTTCTTTGCCCGCTTTTACCACCCTAGTCTGAGCCACCATCATTTTTCACCTGGTCCTGGGTCACTGTAATATTCTTCCAGTTTCGCTGTGTCCCAAGGAAGTTTATTAAAATTATAGTCAGTTAATGTCACCCTTCTGTTCAAAATTTTACGATAGTGTTCCATATCACTAAGTAAAACCAGTGTCTCTAACAAGACTCCACAATGTGCTGCCAAAGCTCTATGCTTCATTACCCTTCTGCCCTCATCTCCTGCCACTCTCTCACTATTATTTCTACTACTCAACAGCCATAAGGGCTAACTTGGCCTTCTAAGAAATTGCAGAGGATTCATCTGCCTAAAGGCCTTAATTTTTTTTTTTATTATTGAGGTAACATTTGTTTATAACATTATATCAATTTCAGGTGTACATATTATATTTTGATTTCTGCATAGAGTACATCATGTTCACCATCCATCACTGTGCACATGTGCCACATTACTGCTTTTGCCCTCCTCCCACCTCCCTTCGCTTCTGGTAACCACCAAAGTATTCTCTGTGTCTATGTGTTTCTTTGTTGTTGTTCTTGTTTTATCTTCCACTTATGAGTGAAATGATATGGTATTTGACTTTCTCTGTCTGACTTGACAAATGGCAAGATTTCATCATTTTTATGGCTTAGTATTCCATTTTTTTATATATACCGCATCTTCTTTATCCACTCATCCATTGATGAGCACTAAGGTTGTTTCCAAGTCTGGGCTACTGTGAATATTGCTGCAATGAACATGAAGGTGCGAATATCTTTTCACATTCATGTTTTTGTGTTCTTTGGATAAATACAGCAGTAGAATAGCTGGATCATTTGGTAGTTCTATTCTTAATTTTTCGAGGAATCTCCATACTGTTTTCCATAGTGACTGCACCAGTTTGCATTCTCACCAGCAGTGTATGTGGGTTCCTTTTCTCCACATTCTCTCCAACACTTGTTATTTCTTTTCTTGTTAATTATAGTGATTGTGATGGGCATGAGGTGATATTTCATTACAATTTTGATTTGCATTTCCCTAATAATTAGTGATGATGAACATCTTTTCGTGTGCCTGTTGGCCATCTGTATATCTTTTTCAGAAAACTGTTCAGATCCTTTGCACATTTTCTAATTGTTTTCTTTGGTCATTGAGATGTATGAGTTCTCTACATATTTTGGAAATCCAAAAGCACAGATTACTTGCAGCCTCATGATCCATATATAATGCTCTTCCCATTTTATTTATGGAATATTTCTATTTTACAAATTGAGATGATATACACACAGTTTTGTTCATTCTTTTAATATTTGACAATTTTTAAATTGTTTTTAATTGTAATTTTATATTATCACAAAAAGCAAATTTCATGTAATACCTCTTTGGTCAGATATTTTTAACAATATGCATTCTTAGTTTTGAAGGGATTTCTAGACACAGAGTGATTCAAATGGGTCATTGTAATTGGAAGCATTACCTCATATCCTTGGTACCTATGATAACAATCTCATGGACAGGCCTATGGTAGTTACCTAATAAAGTGCATGTTAAATGAATAAATGACCTTCATCTTCATTGAATAAGAATTCATTACAATCTCACGATTGCAGATTTTAATTAGCTAATAGAATTAATGATCTTAATACCTAAATAAAGAGGTATAATTGAAGTTAATTGTCAACCAGGTTTTCTTCATTTTTATACTCACTTATAAGTAATGATTGTGATCATAATGTTTGGGCACATTTTCCTTTGTTAATCCTTCAATTTTGTCGCTCTCATATGCCAGAATTGGTTTTTTAAAAGTTACTTTCTTAATGACTTCCAACTAATTCCTTAACAATAGTTCTGTTTAAGTGATTGAGAATGAAATGAGCATGTTTAAGCATAGCCACTTGTTTGACTGCAGATGTTTAAAAAGTTCCAATCATAGATAATTACTATAATTAATGGAATTTTTTTGATGCAACAATGATTTTTCTTCAGACTTTTTCTATATTATTTTATCTTGGGCTTTCTCTCTGTAAAGGCTCGGAATTTGACTGTATTATAAGTTTTTGTCAAATGAGTTTTTTGCTTTTAATCAAAATACAGAATGTGTCCAGATGGTTGGGCTAAAGAAAAGTCTCCATGAAAGTCTCATTTATGTTCTTAACTGGTGGATTTACCAAAAATTCAACAGCCAAGCTTTCTGGCTTGTGATATTAATATATTTTCTTTCTTGAAAAAAAACTCATTAGAACCACTATCAAGATGTTCCTACTTTAGGATACAAAATTGTATAGACTCTACTGCTTTTTAGAATTGTATAAAAAGATGATACATTAGATTTTTAACAATGATACATTAGATTTTTAACAATTATTTGTTGTTTATGATGGAATTATAGTTGATTTCTTTCTACTTTATTTTTCAATATTTTCAGTTTCTTTATTAGACAAATATATGACTTTTATATGGATACTATACAATTTTTTTTTTTATTTTTCAGTCCTTTTCTTTATATTCCTCTCAATTCAAATCTTTAAGAACTCTTACAGAAAAAAATTCATTGACTGATTTCAACACGCCAGGTGCAGAAAAAAAGCTTTATTATTAATACCATTACGTTTATTCATCACAATACCCCTGACTTATGGATGATATTGTGCTTTTACAAGCAGAAAGCCTGGGTTTTTTCTTCAGGTGTTTCTAATTCCAAAGCCTATGCTCTTTTAATTTGACAAAATAACTTCCCGGGAGCTATTAAAACATGATTTTTATGATGGCCGGGGAGGGTATATTTTGGAGGATTCTAAGCAGAATTACTCCTACTCTGGGTGTTGTTACTGTGAAAAGCTTGATATTTTATTTTACCTACAAGCTAGCAAATTGGCCTGTCACATATTCAAAGATGCTAATAGAAGACACAAGACTCCTGGATCAGAGACAAAGGCCTTTACTACTCATAACATAAAAGGCAGCATAAGCATCGGCATATTTGTTCCATTTCCCCTTGCTCCACAGGAATGACATGGATGCCTGCACATGCTCTCATGAGAGGAGCTCTCAACTTTGGGGACCAGAATCTTTTAATGGTCGGCAAGCACGCCTTCCTTTGCTCAGTGAGAAATCTTATTTCTGTCTTCCAAGGCTGTTAAGTTTACACACAAAGGGCAGTTAGTATCTGACTTGCAAGATGCACAGAAAATATAGAACCATGGAGAATTTTCTCTTAAAGATATCTGTCCCTTATTTCTACATTGTCTTGGCTTCTGATGAAGTTTTTCATGATTATGCCCTTCTGCTGGTCACTGATTAATCTGGCCATATCTGTTCAATTTCTTTCATACCGCAATTAAGTTTACAATCAATAGGACTATAATCAGCAAGATGAGGCTAACCCACAGGATTGACCTCATCCATGGCTTAGGACCCAGAATACACCAACTAAACAGATCCCTTAAACCTTGATAATCTACCTTAAGAAGCCAAGTGGCTTTTTCCTTAAGTTTCTATATTGCCATTACCGCTTGATCCAAAAATTAATCTAGATACAACAGGATGTATTAGTGAATATGCAGACTCTGATTTAGCCTTGTGAAATGGACAAAAGAACCTACGTCAAAATGGAGTCAGGAAGCCATAAAGACAGGGCCCTCAAGCACATATCACTCACCTTAGCTTATAGACCGCAGGAGGAAGAAAAAAGATTTTCTTCTGACCCAGCAAGAATAAGCTGCCCACCAACTGCAGCCAATGAAAAACTGCCGCAGCTCTCCCCCCTCCATTTTGTCCTAAAACCTAATAAAAGCTAACTTTCCCTTCATCTCCTTGGACTTGCCTATGGTTCCCTATGGTTTGTTTGTCCTGAATTACAATTCCTCTGCTATCCCCAAATAAACTCATTTGGGCTAGCTAAAGACCTTATTAGTTCATTTTTACAGTCAACGTTTCATGGTAACCATGAAGGGACGTAAAGAATTAAGGCCTCTGGAACCGCGTGCAGTACACACTTGAGCCCTTTGTGCTCTCCACTTACATGAGTCATCTTCTTCCTTTCGGTTTGATAAGCCTACTCTGAAATTCCAGCTCCCTCTTTTTTGTTGAGCTCTCTGACTTTATTCGGGATCTATTTTCTGGAAGCATGGTCCTTTTGGTGAGTACTTGATTCCTTTTCTGAACTTCTAAGATTATGGGATTTCAATCCTCTAAACACTCTCCGGATGGCTCTCCTTCTGGGACCAGGCCCGTTTTATCTTTAAAAACAAAGGTCCCTCTTCATGCACGTTTGTAACTAAATGGCCTGACCCAACCAAAGATAATTGAGCACTTCAATGGTAATTATGGGTAACCTTGGATCTCTGCAAATTTGTTTTTCTCAGAACTAAACTTGAAGACTGTGGCTCCAACATAAAAGAAACTGAACGGGATGCCTATTTCAACTAGTATCTTGAGGCTTCAGGACTCTAAAATTGCCTCTTTACACAACACCATTTCTAAACTGACCAAGGCAAATAAACAATTGAAAGAAGAAAAAAGGCATTGGAGGCCTCTTCACCTCCTTCGGTGCCCCCTCCTGGCACTAACTTCCTCTTCCTCTACTGCGCCACTCCACCCATTTTGTACCCTCTACTTCCTCCTTCCAACCCTCTCACTGAACTTCTCTTTTCCTCTGAGTCTCTCTCTACCTCCTCCTCACCCAAACCTGTTACAATCTGACCCTTAAAAATAAGACCCTCTGAGGATCCTAATGCTAAGCCCCTAATTTCCTATGTCCCCTGGACTACGGCTGAACTAGGATCCAGAGTCAAAGATTTTCCTAGAGTTATTGCAGATCCTTATAGATTTGCTGAGGAGTTTAATATAGTTGTCCAGACTTACCAACCAGAGTTCTCAGATTTATGCCAGCTAATTCACATGCTCATTGGTGAAGGCCAAGCCCAACACTGGATGAAAATAGCTAACTGGGATGATTCTGAAAAATCCCTTGAACTGCAAATTGCAGACCAACCTCCTGCCTTGTTAAATGATTGGGCTTGGGCAATCACTAAGTGACTTTATTTGGCAATTCCTACGGCTTTCTCAAAATAGTGTTGATTGGAATAAGGTTCAGGCTTGCACTCAGAAGCCCAGTGAACATGTGCATGACTATTACAGTTAACTCCAAATTGTTTTTAAGGAGAATTCTGATCTCCTTATTGATGTCTAATCCACTTGAGTAGCCTTCAACTCTATGTTCATTACTGGGCTAAACCGGGACCTTTCTCTCTTGGTTAAGAGAACCAGAATAGAATGAGAAACGATATCCACTCCAGACTTAGTTAATTTAGCAAACCAATTAGCCTGCAGCCTAGATGATTCTATTACAAAAAAGACCACTGAAATCCTTAACCTCCAACTTCAACAGATGGAGGCCCATAAGCAAAATCCTCCCAACCTCTGTCATTTTTATGAGAAGACAGGACACTGGGGAAAAAAGGCTGCTATAAACTAAAATGCTGCAGGCATATTCAGTCACCCAACCAATCTTTCCAGTATTCCCCCACTTCCCAATGATGGGACTCTGAGGAATCATAGGGGCTTTTCCCAATCCTTCCTCTAAACCGGCCTGGAAGAACAACTCTCCAGATTCAGAGTAAATTTCTATCAGTATTTATTGATACTGGAGCTACACTGTCAGTGCTCAACCTCATTACTATTAAACAGCCCCTGCCTTGGAGAACTAAAATGACTTAAATAATGAGTTTCTCTAATAAACCTCATCAAGTCAAGAAAACTTCACAGTGATCAGGGAACCCACTTTACTGGTCAAATGCTATAACAAGGCTGTAGAATTTGGCTAGTGCTACAACATTTGCACTGTGCTTATCATCCCAAGTCTTCAGGACTAGTCACACACACCAATAGCATCATCAAAACCCAATTGGCAAAATTTGTAGAGACCCTTCAAATACTCTGGCCAAAAGCATTGGCACTGGTCCTTCTGTACCTTAAGGTCACTCCCTTTGGAACCCACAAACTCTCATCCTTTGAAATTATTACTGGGTGGTTGATGCATCTAGCCCCTGCCTCTTTTGATTCTCAGTGACTGAAAAGAGATATACTTTAATATTGTAAAGGCCTATTTAAAAACATTGAGAGTAACCATACATTAATAAAACAATCTTTCCACAGCATGCACCCCGGAGATGAAGACCTTAAGCATCACACCTTACAACCTGGAGATTTCATCTGTTGAAAAAAGACACCTCCAGAAAAACTCTTCAATCCTCTTGGAAAAGCCCCTATTAGATACTATTAACCAAGCTTTGTGCCACTAAACTCCAAGGAATAGGCTCTTAGATCCATTTGTCACATCTAAAGAAAGCACCAAACCCTGACTGTACCCACATGCCAACTGGTGACCTAAAAATAAAGATTTCCAGAAATTGAAGCAGATGACACCTGAAGGAGACAGCTTTCCCAAGACTATAGGGCCAGGCCTCTACATCTTTTCTCCTTTTACTTCTCTTTTTATTTTCTCCCTCCCTTTCTTGAAAAGACAATGCTCTTATTCACATTTCCCAATCCACCATCAAAGGAGGAAACCTTTATGATTGCTGGATTTGCCACCAGAAACCCCGATTGTCCATGACAGTGGTGACCCTCTAGTATGATCTGAAGCCCACTTGCTCTAACAAAATAAATCATCTCTTTGCAGCCTTTTGGAACAAAGCCCACAAAACAGGATGGTTTCCTCCCAAATACCACTTACCCTTGGCTCAAAAGGACCAATCAACAAATCACTATTAATAATCAAACCTTAGCAGGAGTCCTGTGTACACCACCTGGTTTTATCTTCGTGCCGAATGGAACTCTCAATGCGCCTAGAATGTTTGGACAGCTGCTGAATGGGAGGCCAAGGTTTACTAAGATAATTAACTGTCCCCATTAATATCCATAATAAATATGAAGCCTCTCCTTGGTCTTCCCCAATAAACCTTCATAAGCATCTTAGACTGGAACTACCTGACGGCATACATGACTCTGCGTTTGCCTGTGTAGGGGAGGAAGAACATTTCCTCTACCCACTGGATCCTTCTGGTTGGGCTAAAAATTAAATTGACATGGGACAGAATAACAGGAGAAAATCAAACAAAGCTTTATAACATGTATTCATGGGAGAAACCCAGGAAAACTGAGTAACTCACCAAAATGGCAGAGGCTCTCATCTTAAATACCACTTCAGCTAAAAACAAAGGAGGATGTTGTGGGTGTTCATTTGAGGCTTCGAAGGGAAGGAAGGTAATTCACATGGAAATGGAAAAGCAAATGTTTGGTAAATAGAACTTTGATACGATTGGGCTTAGCAAGGATCCTCCCAGTCTACCAGATACCCAGAGTTCTCTATGGTGATGCTTTCCTAGGGACAGTACTTTATTTTAAATTTCTTTTAGGCAGTTGGGGGAAACTCAAAGTTTCTTTCAGAGTCTTTTGTTCTTAGAAGTAATCAAGGCACGGGAAAGAGACACATTTCGGGGTGGCCAATTCTGATCCCCCACACCCACATAGAGAGAGCCTTTCTCTTTTGGGTCAGAATAATTGTCAATGAGTGTATGATCAGAAATTTCTCCCTAACATTAGGAGAGCTAGATTATTTCACAGCCAAAGCAATAGCAGCCCAACCACTGTCACTTGGCTCATTAGCTAAAGTAGTTTTAGACAATTGCATAGCCATTGATTTGTTGAATAGGGATTGGTTGAATTGGTTGATTGGTTGATTGCTGAATGGGGAGGCCTTTGTCCAATAGCAAATGTCACCTGTTGCACGTTGCTATATATCTCTGGAGAAGTAGAAACTCAATTACATAAGATCAGGTAACAAGTGCACTGGTTACAGCAAATTTCCCCTGACTTTCCATGATCCTTTCATTTGTGCAGTTAGCTACCTTCAGGTCCAGGGTTATGGTTTGGAACCATTATGAAGCTGGATTTGTCACAATACTTTTAATTCTTCTTTGTATAACTATTTTTAAACATTGTATCTGTTGCCTGTCAAGCCTCTGAAGAAATGATGAACAAAATAGTATGACATCTGCTCAACACTTTGAGATGAAAAGATAGGATCTTAAGAGTATAATATCCTAAGAGTTACCCTCTTCTACCTTCCTTGTTACTCAAATGTGGCCTCAAATCGTTTCTGATCCCTCTGTACTTTCCCTCCAATGTGGGACATCACATCCAGGAAAGGTCATTCTTGATGTCAAGGGACATAATTCACTAAAATTGGATAACCTGACTCTTTTTCAGCAATGCTGTCAAGGAAATATCTTGATCAAGAGGCTGAAATTTGAAAAAGAACAAAGAAAACATAAATCAAAATGGAGTCAGGAAGCCATGAAGTGAGGATTCTTAGGTAGGTATCACTCACTGCAGCTTACAGAGCCTAGGAGAAAGAAAGATTTTTTCCTGCCCCAGCAACAACAAGCTGCCAACGGCCTGCAGCCAATGAAGGACTGCGGAAGCCCTCTCCAGTTTCCTCCTAAAACCTAATAAAAGCTCCCCTTTCCTTTGTCTCCTCAGACTTGCCTATGGTTCACCATGGTTTCCTTGTCCTAAATTGTAATTCCTCTGATATTCCCAAATAAATTCAGTTTGGTTAGCTCAAGACTTTGTTGTTTCGTTTTCAAGATCAACAGTTGAAGGGAGGAAATTTGTCTACACCGATGTCTAAAATTTTCTGAGGTATGTTTTCAGACAACATTTCTACAGTGAATATATACTATCAATTCCTACTGAGAAACAAAATTTTGTGTAATACAGAACTCAGGTTTATTTCATTTTTACGACAAGCTTATGAGGTCAGTGGTGCCAGCACTGTTATCACTAAATGATAGGTGACCAGTGATACAAAAAGAAACGCATCCTAGCTATAAAATAAAAATAATTTCATAAAAAATAATGAGGATAGATCTGACCCCATGGTGTAGTGGTTAAGTTCGCCTTGCTCTGCTTCAGCAACCCAGGTTTGCAGGTTTGGATCCCAAGTGCAGACTTACACCACTCATCAGCCACACTGTTATGGTGACTCACATACAAAATAGAGGGAGATTGGCACAGATTAGCTCAGGGCTAATCTTCCTCAGCAAAAAAAAGTATAAATAAATATATAAAAATAATGAGGCTAGAACATGTTCCTTTATAATGCTGGTGATTAGAGACTGATCTAAAACTTATAAGCCAGCTGTCTTCCATTCCTTGGTATAATAGGACTTAAGGGGAAAGCATAATACAAATTAAAGCTTCTCAAAATACTTAAAAATGAACAGTAGTATCATGGGTTTTTCTTTAATTTCATTTCTTTCTGGGTGTACAGGCATAGTTTTTGATAGACATTAAGGATTTTAAAATGCTTTGTAGCCCACATCCTTGAGGGAATGGGAAAAAAATTTACTCTCCAAGTTAGGTATAATTTGCTAGAATTGCATATCCAGATTACTTATGGTGGATTTATGTAGTATCTTTGTCGTTCATACACTGTGTTCTGAATATTTACTTACTAAGCAGGAACACGCTAATTAAAGTGTGAGAGTTTGGAAAGCTTTAAATTGGAGAATGGCTAGACTTTCATTCTACGTAACTTAGTGTTAATCTGACCCAATACTCTTCATGCACTGCCTGCAGCATCTGACAGCTTCAGTTACTATGAGTAATTGTAACCAAGGCAACAAGACAAGGAATAATTAATGACTAGAATTCATCTTCAAAATATGAGGAATGTTCTAAGTAATAAATATTAGAATAATAACAATATCTCACACCTTCAACTCTCTCTACCTTCAACTCTCTTTGAAGCATTTCTACAAATTAATAATTGTGATTGTGCAGGCAGGAGGATATGATTGACATGCCTGTCACATTAAACAGAGAATTAAACTAAGTGAAATTGTCATATTATAAAATTTATAGCAGAAAACCTCCCTACATCCCTACAAATATATACCAGAAGTATTCTCCCTCTTTCTATCTCTTTCAAGCCCAACTAGGTTGAAAGTTTTGTGAATTTAATTCCATATAAATAGGATATTGGAGAAGAGCTAGATTTAACAGTCAGACTATCTTGGCTCCGGGCTATACTAGCTTTGTGACTTTGAGCATTTATTAACCTTTCTAAGCCCCAGGGTTTTTCATTGGAAAAATGAGGTTGATATTAATAATTTTAACATATTAATGTAGTTGTTGAAACAACTCATGTGAATGAGTTCATGTAAAATATGTATCTCAGTACCTGCCTATCAAAGAATAAACAATAAAGGTTAGTTAGTGGCTCCATTAACACATGGGTACAATATATGCTAGGTACTCTTCTAGACTCTGATAAAACAGTGGATGGGACAGACAAAATCACTTCCCTAGAGAAACATAAGCTCTGAGGTAAAGAGATAGACAATAAACATATAAAATAAATGAATAAAAATACCAAAAAAAGAGAATTTCTGGAACTGCTGGGTGCAGTGAAAAATATGAAATGTGTGATGACAGGGGAGGGGGACACTACTGTATTTAGATCGCGGATAGAAGGCTCTCTGAGGAGTTGACATCTAATTTAAGACTTAATGATGAGCAGGGGGCAGCCTTGTAAAGAGTTGCAGGGAGAGCATTCCAAAGTGAGGTAACAGCAGTGCAGAACCCTGAGATGGGCAACCGTGGCTTGAGAATAACGAAAGAGTGGGAATGATAAAGAAGAATGAATTGGGAGCAGTAACCAGAAAGTAGGTCATACTGAGTCGTATAGGCCATGGTTAGGAGTTTTGATTTTCTTTTAAGTACCTATTGGGAAGTCATTTGAGGATTAGTTTACCACTAGTAAACATAATGCTAGTCTCGGTAGTAGTGGTACTAGTAGCAAGGTACTAGTAGCACTAGTATTCATGGAATACCGTAAATTTTTTTTCTAGAAAATAATCCATAGCCATATGTTTCTTCAATAGTTACATGATTTAGTACATCATGATACAGTAAAAGATGCTAAAATTGAAAACCTGTGTAAATACAGAAAATATCAAGTCAATCTGTTACATTTGTCATCTTATTGACCTCCAAAGTTAATTGTAATGCTCTCAATGGCCAGGATAATATTAAAAGATATTTAACAAGCAGTTAATCAGAAAGAATGCTATATGTAAAAATATGTTGCCGGTGACCCAGGCTGCTGCTAAGTCTGCTTACATCCTCCTTTCCTATTGCTGGTCTGTGGATTCTGCACGTCTGTCACATGGTAGGCACTTAATAAATATGTGTTGGGGAAAGAAAGAGGGAGGAGTATTGTTGGTCAGTCTTAGGACATTCAATTATTTGTATTCCTCTCACAGAACTGCCCCCAAAGTTCTCTGGGTCCATTGCACGTGTCATTAAACAGGAACACATACATGACGAAGTCTAGAAAAGCATCTGGCATATAAGAACCGCCAAAGTGTTCAGTGAATCTTGAGAATGCATCATTTGAAACTCAAAATCATGCAGTGTGAGGGATTCTGCCAACAGACATGTTAGAGCAAAAACTGGTCTGAGAAAACTAGCAGGAGGGACTTAAAAGCATATTCGTTGGTTAGAACACACGTTTTGCTACAGTTTATTAGGCTGCCAGATTTATCTCCGCCTTTCTCTTTGAGCTAAAACACACACACACACACACAACCAAACCAAACAAACAGAAACAGAGAAGATGTTCTCTTTATTGATTTCTGGACTATAGGAAAGTGCCTCAAGCACTGCCTAGGATAAAATGGCTGTTGTGAGAAGAATTTTTTTTAAAATAATTAAACAATAGAATTTAAAAATAGATAAGAAATGCATTCCTTTTATTCTGCAATAAACTGAGATGCAGTTAGTTTTTAAAGAGGTAATCAAGTAAGCATTCTCTATTCTATTTTGATTTTTTTCTAGGATGAAATATAATTAATTTCTGCATAATCATTTTCCACATGGCCAACTTTCAAAACTCATTAATTAACATAATTTTAAATTAATACAATTTTTAAGGTAAAAACATACTATTAGTTAAGGTAGGGGAGGACAAGTACCACATTCCTTTAAGGTTACCATGCATCATGGAATGTGGCTTGTGTCCACAATCTCATAAGGGTGGGTTAAGGAGCAGGTTTTATAAGGGAAATTTACAAGTCGCATTCCAGCAATAGAAGCCATAAGGCTCCCAATCTCCTCAACATCCCACAGAAAGGGGTGTGGGGCCAGGCAGGATTGGGTATTATAGAGACCTCCTCATCTTGCTTTTTCATTTTTTTTTTTTCACTTTAATAGGATAGATTGAGAGAAAGGTTATTGGTGGGGAGACAAGCAAACTATTTGGGTACCAGGTAGTCAGGGTTAAAATGCAAGGTGTTTGCAGATGTTGTCTTGTAAAGCTAAGTGCCTAGCACCTAGAGATTTTTGACCCCTATGGTGAATGAATTCCTTCTGGATGGGGCAAGGTGGGAGTGGGGAGCCCCCAGTACCAAAGGATGAAAATCACAATGATTCTTTGATGTTTAACATGTTTCTAGTGCCTATGATTCGTCAAACTCCATGTTAAATGCTTTACTTACATAATCCTCACAAGTTTGGTGAACATGTCTTGAACTTTTAATAAAGCTCCCTTAAATGGGATACATTTGGGTTTGCTATTTCTTGTTGAATCAGTTACAATAATTTGCATTTTCCAGATGACCATCTATTTTGGTGAAATTTTCATGTTAGTTGAACATAGAATTATTATGATTATTTCATTCATTAATGTATTCAATACTAGGGAAACAACAATGAGTAAAACAATACATAACTGCCCTCAGTTTCCTACATTTTAAGGCGGGGACCGCAAAAACCAAAGCCAGCCCTGGTGGTCTAGTGGTTAAAGATCATTGCTCTCACTGCCACAGCCCATGTTCTTTTCCCACTCAGGAAGCTACACCACCCATCTGTCAGCTGCCATACTGTGATGGCTGCGTGCTGCTGTGATGCTGAAAGCTATGCCACCAGGATTTCAAATATCAGCAGGGTCACCCCTGTTGGACAGGTTTCAGTGGAGCTTCCGGAGTAGACAGACTAGGAATAAGGACGTGGCTACCCATTTCCAAAAATATAGACCATGAAAACCCTATGAGCAGCAGCAAAGCATTGTCTGATACAGCACTAGAAGGTGAGAGAGTGGTGCAAAAAGACCAGGCAAGGTTCCCCTCCGCTGTCCACACAATTGCTTGGAGTTGGAATTGACTTGATGGTACTCAAACAAGCAAAGGACAAGCAAATATATAGCATGCTGTGCAATAAGTGTTATGAAGAAAAATTAAGCTGTTTAAAGAGAATAGAGAGTGACAGGCATATGAGTGGCTTACTTTATATGAAGCAGCTCTCTGGTAAGATAAAATATGAGCAGACACCAGAATAAAGAGAGAAAGTTAATCTGGCTGACATGTAGGGGCACAGAAATCTGGACAGAGCAAACGAAATGCAAAGACCCCGAGGCTGAAGAGTGACTGACTTCAAGGAGCAGCCAGGAAGCCTACACATCTGGCCTGGAGTGCGGAGGAGACAGAGTGACTGGGGAAGGTCAGGGAGTGGCAGTTAAAGCAGATAAGAGCCATGTCAAACTTTAAACGTCATTCTGTATATACTGTTTGTGCTACTGACATCCTCACTAACCTATGACAGCAGCTATGCATTTCTTATTTGATTCATTTTTATTCTGTATTTCTCTCTTTGACTTGATTTGCAGGGCTTTGTTCATTTTGTATAGACACATATTTTTCTTTGTAGAAAACAGAGCTTGAATTAATATCTTGGTTTTATTTTTATGATTGCAAATTTATTTATCGCTACTCTCATATTTACTGTTTTATCAATTTTGCCTTCCGTAGCTCAGCTGGGTTTTAGTCTTTTGTTGCTGTTGCTGAGATTCTCTCTGAACTAACATCTGTTGCCAATCATCCTCTTTTTGTTTTTTTCCTTCTTCAAAGCCCCAGGACATAGTTGTATATTCTAGTTGTAAGTCCTCCTAGTTGTTCTATGTGAGCCACCACCACAGCATCGCTACTGACAGACCAGTGGTGTGTTTCCACGCCCGGGAACTGAACCCAGGCCGTTGAAGAGGAGAGCACTGAACTTTAACCACTAGGCCATCAGGGCTGCCCCTGGTCTTTCTTTTTCTTACATTTTGGGGTTGAAAAATGAGTTAACTAATTTTTCCTTTTTCTTAATAAACTATGTGATATCCTATATTTTCTGTTATTTATAGAATGTTTTTATTTTCACTATTTTCTCAATAGATTGTAATAGTAATTTTCATCCTTTCCTTGATTTCATAGGTATTTTTTGTTTAGCATAACTATTGACTCCTAGTTATTCAGAACTCTTTTCCAGGCAGTTTATTCTTATCTTGTCCCGTTTTCAGAATGTAGGTTACTCTTGCTTCATAGATTCAGTGTCCACTTTATTTTACTTTAAATTTTTAATAAATGTTAAGTTATCACCTGGTTTAGAATCTGGCATTGTCAGGATATCTCTTTTGTGTGTAATATTGGATGAGTTCAAAGGAATAGTGGTAGCAGAAATAATTTAAATTTTTAATGAAAATCACAATGACTCTCTGATATTTGACATTTTTTCAGTGCCCATGATTTGTCAAACTCTATGCTGGATTGTTTTACTTATCCTCATGAGTACTTTGTGGAAGTTCCTATTTCCAATGTACAGATGTGGAAACTAAGGTTTTCAGAGTCCAGTTAATTTGCCTCAGAACATACAATCAGTGGAAGAGCAATAACTCAACCATGTTCTCCTTCATACCCATTTCTCTTCTCTAATCCATTTGATAAGAAAAAATTTACATTACTACAAAAGACCATATTCCATTTTTCCATTTCTTTAAACTAATTTTCTTCTTCTATAAGTGGAGTCAAATTAGATGATGTTTGAGGTCCTTTCTCACTACATTTGTTCTATGGGCTTAGAAAAGTAAATAATCAGCACTAAACAGATTCTATTTTACTTTGAAATCAATATTATCACAAAATAGAACCAGATTACTTAGGAATAACTTCTAAAAGAAGGAACATATAATAGTTAGGATATTGATTAAAGTGTTACAACAAAATAACTTGAAATAGCAGTGGCTAAAGGAGACAGTATTTTATTTCTCTCTCAGATTATCATCTGGTTAAAAGCAATCCAAGATAAAGAATGGTCGATTCATGGTGTCAGGATTATAATTTCTTCTATCATATATATCACCACTTTCTGCCACCCCGAGATTCTGCTCCAACTCAAGACTGCTTATCTACATTGAAGCCATCAGGCAGGGCAATTGGAAAAGTGGAGGGCATACGGCTTTCCTTTACTGTCACAGCATGGAAGTTTCACAAATTACACATACATCACAGAAATAATTTAGTCATATGATCTGTCTAGCAAAAGAAGGTCAGAAAACATAATCTGTATCTGCACAGTTACTTAGCCAAAATCTTTTACAACATAAAAAAGAAGACTAGATATTGAGTGACAACCAAAGGAAATGTATTGTTTTTTTTTGATAGATAATCCATAGTTGATTCTACAACCAAAATTGTCCTAGTATTCTTCTATTTGATTAGAAGTGGATGAAACATACCTTGAGAGAATCCTAAAGAAAAAAACCAGAGAGGTGAATTTTCATTCAAAATCATTTAGTAATTTTGTTAGGGAAAAAAACGTTAACTACTATGCCATGAAAATGAAAAAAACTTGAGTCATTAAATTTCCATTCTGGATTTTTCCATAGGTTAATATTGGAGTTCTTTGGTTGGTTCTAAATTACATCTTAGGTAACAAAATATGTAGGCATTTTGCCTATGTAATCAATTTCTTTGCATATGAATGAAAATTCTTTACTTACTATATGCTACTGTGTTTACAAATATCTTAACTGCTCCTGCAGTGTCTTGAAAGTACACAGGTCATTTTGAACAAAATGAACCAGGGATTTAAAGAAACGTTTTCCTGCTAGTATATTCTTCTGTCTTCATGTATAAGCAATCATGAATTTCAGGAAAGCAAGAGTAGCATGGAAAAATAGCTAAGACTGTTGTTAATGTAATCTTTAACAAGAAACGGTGCTTAATTGACAATACTGCGTCATACCCAGGTTCCATATTTGCATTTTGACTTCCAAAATATCTGTAGAATAGATTCCTTCCAAAGTGTGTACATGTATATTCAAACACACACACTCATATACATATATATTATATATTTGTATTAGTATTGGCATTAGTAATAGAGCTCCATCTAGTGTTTACAGATATTGTAAATCACAGGTAGATTTGTTTTGATTCTTATTTAATAATAAATCATTTCAAAAGTAAATGACGTCCTGACCCCATCAAGGCAGAAAAGTGAGATATTTTACAAGAGTATCTCAAATGATGACAAAATCTTGATATTCCTACTGTAATATAATACGGTGGATTTCTAAATGCTTAGGAAATTATAACTAATTTATATAATTAATGCATAATTAAGGTCTTATAACCATTGTTTATTCTCAGGAGAAAATAAATTGTTTATCAGTTGGATTTTAGAAATATCTAGATTTTTGCATTATCTCTCACCTTCATTTTGTCTATTGAGAAACTCTGTTTCCACTGAAGTTAATTAAAATGACATTCAAAATGCTAACTACACAATACTTACAGTGCTATAAAATGTTCAATATAGTGTCAAAACAGGGTCACTCTAACACAATGCAAAATTAGTTTTACTCACCCTTTTGGTTTTGAGAGATCTTATTGTGCACCAATAAGGTTTTGGCAGACAAAAATGAATCCCATTGAAATGAATTATAATAATAATTGTGTTCAGCTAAAATATTGCAACTTCTAAGTTATAGAATCTGTTTATTTGTTAATATTCCTTTAGATATCTAGGAAATATAGTTTTCTTTTTATGCCAATTTCCCTATGTAATTCCACTCACTCATTCATTCACTTATTCAACGACAATCATTGACCTCTTATTATACGCCAAGAACTCTGTTTAGGTACATTAGGAAAGACTGCTAATCATTCCCCTGTACCTGTTATTCCTTCCTTTTAGCAATAAAATCCATCTGTACATCAGAATTTTCTTTGGCATCTGACCACCTGACCACTATTTCCTAGCCTCTCTTGCAGCTGAGTAGAATCCTGAGACTGAAATTAAACCAGCATATGTGGGCATAAATTATTGTGTGTATATTGTGTGCACCTTCCAGGTCATCTCTAAAACTAAAGTTTCTTTCCCAGAATTACCTCTTTTCCCTTTCTTCAGAAAGTAAAGAAGACAGGAGCCACCTTCAGCCATGAGGATGAGAACCATAGCCAAGGAGCAAGAAGAATAAAGCAATGAAAAAATCCTGGGTCCCTTAATGACTTCACAGAGCACAGCCATCTGGCCAGCTGGGGAATAAATCACTGTATATTTCATGCAATTGTACCTTTGGATCTCATGTCTTTTGTTAGAATGGGTTTACTTGTACAATAACTAATAAAGATAAGTATACAAGAAAAACCAGAGTTCCTGACCTAAAAGAACTCTTTCTTCTAACAAATGAGCCAGAACAAAAGACAACTGTATACAATACAGAATATCATAATGATGGATGTTTGTAGAAATGATCTTGTTACCCAGAAAATTCTGCCTTGAGGGGTTAGAGAAATCTTCAGATGGGTAGTAGTATTTAAGCTTTCCCTTGAAATAGCAGTTTAAGATCATCACATAAAGAAAGAGTCAAAAGATGAGTAGAAACGACTTTACAGATCAAAGGAACACCATAAACAAAGGGCCGGGGAAGATAGTCCAGAGTAAATGAGGCATTCAGGAGATAGCAAGTTACAGGTGAGTCAGAGAAAGGAGTTAGTGGCTGATATGATCCTGGAAAAAGAAATATGGTAGGTTTGCACTAGCCTATGAATAGAGTTTTAATGTCATTAAAAGGAATTAGTATTTTACCCCACAGACAATTAATTTTCAACAGAGAAATGATATGAACATGCAATTTCTGAAGCCATCCAGGGTTTATATGTTCTACTTGGTATCAGTGATGGTCAAGGAGAGTACTTTTTGGTTTCTTGCTATGTGTGATTTTCCTGTATAGTGAAAAATTTTCTCTGGTGTGGAAGGTTCCCATTTATTCAAAGTACAATATAAGCAGCCACTCAGCTAGGAAGGGACAACACAAAGAGATAAAAGGCATCCTCCGTCTCTCATAGATGTAATTAATCTACCATTTACATTCCAAATCATAGGAAATATGGACAGTAATTGGAGAACTCTTGAGCTGATATTTCTTCTGTCTTGGTCCACAGCAGTCAGCACAGCTGAAATGCCGGAATAATTAAATGTACTATTGCCTTTCACAATTTCAGGGTCATCAGCAATTGATATATTTTGAATATATTTGCATATGCTTGTCTCCTCTGTATAAACAGCAGCAGAAAAACAGAGACAGGAGCATACTTACTAAAATAATACTAAAAAATACTAATAACCACATAATTTCAGCACACAAGAGAAATATTGTGGCATGATGTGGAAGAAATGATTGCTATATCCTTTTTCCACTGAACTACATAAATGTTCAAAGAGGACTATATCTACTACTCTCTTTTATCTTCACGCTTTTCACATCATAATCATGCTTCCCATCTAATATCAACTAAGAGGATCCTGGGGCCTAGGTTTTGTGGGTTAGTCTCCTCCAAATTGGAAAACTGAGTCTGCAGCCAGAGGGAATTTAATAATACATGGAATTAATGATTGTCAATCAGCGAGAAACTGTGAAATAAATCAGAGAATAAGCCCGATGATATAATATACGTTCATCAAATCAATGAGTTCTCACAGTTGGAAATTTAATTGACTATTAGGCCAACTTTTTCAAAACTGTCACACTATCAAAGATAATATCAGGCACAGGCACAGCAAAGTTGTACATGAAGGCCAGACTGCAATCGCAGACACAGTAATTGGCAAAGAGTGCAGACCAGCTGTCTACGCACTCTTGATGTGTTTCTGCTCCTTTGTGGTAAAACTTTACAATCTCGGAAAGGTCCAGCAGTCCTAGAGGTCACAGAATATTTGAAAGTGTGTTTCTACCTCCTCAGACAAAGCTTTTGAAAATATAGAGAGACAATTTAGGAATATATATGAATATTTTGGCTAAGATTTAGCACTCTAAAAGCACTCGGATCTTTTGTTCTCATTTAGAGACAGTTTAAAGTTACAGATACAAGATTAATTTAAGTAGAGGATATACAAATGGCACAACATTTGCTCCTCATTCTCTAAAGGGTTATTTCCAGTGCATGATTTAGGAACAGATATTATATTCATATGTGGGATATAGGTTCAGCACACATGATTTCAAAAACAATTTTGGGTTAGTGGAATTCGTCTCAAAGCTAGAAATAATAGATATGAATAAAATCACTTTATGAACAAGAATAAAGTCAGTTGACCATCCTGAATGGGATCCACGTTGAGAATTATTTCATTTCGAGGAAGAGGATCAACACTTTTGGCCCAACCCAAACATAGTTTTATCAATATGTTTACAACTTCTCAATTTCCCAGTTTTAGACTAAAACAGATTGATTCAATATTTACAATAATAAAACTATTTTTAAGGAATAAGTAGAAAAATATTTATGAAACAATATCAGAAATAACATTGCCAAACTTGCCAATGTTTTACCTTTCACATGCAGTCAAGATACTAATTTGAAGGTAATCATCATCCTTCTTTCATAGTTTTTTCTATTCTACCCCTAGAAACCCTTGAAGAGTTTTAATGTCCACCTGTAGAGATATGTCAGCTTCCAAAATGTCAGCTATGAGCGTGGTAGGTTTCTAAGTGAATAAACAAGGAGAATTGGCCCATTCCATTGCATAAATGTGGGCGTTCTCATGGATAAAATGATTTATCCATGATTGTATTAGCCTAATCTGTCTGTTGAAGACACAGAAAACTACATGAACAGAAATAGGAATGGACAAAACCGCTTAAAACTTTTTAAGTAAGAAAGCAAAAAGGAGATTACAAAATTTAACGTACATCCTTGTTAGTCACTTAAAGAAATAGCAACGCTAATTGGAAGGTAAAGGTGACATATGGGAATCTTCTGGGACACACGAAAGGATCCAGGCACAGGAATAGAATGGAATACAGGACTATGCAGTGTGAAAATTAGCAACAACTATATCCAAAACTAGATTCTGAATACAACTATTTACACCCTGCTGATGGTCTCTTAATAGCAACAGTAATCTTTGCTTTAGATTTCACATTCTACTAAGCATTATCCTTCACCTATTCAAGTATCACAACAACATGTATGTATTATCCTCAGCCCCATTTTGTAGATGAGGAAACTGATTCCAAGTACTTCTAATTTAATTGAATAAACTTTCCTGATGTATTAGTTTTCTGCTGATGTAAAACAAACTACCAGAAAATTAGTGGCTTAAAACCACACCCATTTATTAGGTCAAACTTCTGTAGGTCAGAAGCCTGGCAAGCTGTGGATGGATTCTTTCTTTCTGATCTCAAAATATTGGTTGGCCTGAGATTTTATCTGGAGGCTCTGGTGGGGAATCCACTTCCAAGTTCATTGAAAATTTGGCAGAGTTCAGTTCCTCATGCTTGTAGAGTCAAGGTGCTTATTCTTCCAGCTGTGAGCCTGGGGTTGCTCTCAGCTTCCAGCATTGCTACTTTCATTGGCATGTGGCTTCCTCCATTTTCAAAGCCAATGATGTCATGTTGAATCCTTCTCATGCTTCAAATCTCTTTGACACTCCCTTTTGCCATCAGCAAGAGAAAACTCTCTGAAGGACTCACCTGATGGGGTCAGGCTTACAAAGATAATCTTTGTATTTTAAGATCAACTGAACTGAGATTATAATTACCTCTGCAAAGTCCCTTCACAGTAGTGTTTAGGTTAAAGTTTGACTGAATAGCCATGGGATAGGAATCTAGCAGATGCCATCTTTAGAAATCTGCCTACCACTCTTGGCTTGTGGGGAGTAGAGCCAGAATTAGAATTCAGATCTATTGACTAAAATTCAAAGCCATCCTGGTTGAAATTAAATTGTTAATTTCTATGAAATTAGTTAATACGCAACATCTTATGCTTACACATTTTGGAAATTATTGTGGTATTCAAGAAGACCAAGCCAAGGTGAGTTGTTTTGAGAGCAAAGAATATACTCACAAGGCCATAAACCCAGGGAAGAATGCCAAGGATCTGATTAATGGTGGCAGGGAAAAAAGGCAAGAACCAGTAAACCTTTGCGTACTGTCCCAGTAAAGGAGACCCTTGTAATCTCTCTCTTTTCACCTCTTTCCATCTACTGTCTTATAATTCACAGTATTTCCATTATAAAAGAGGCGTGTTTTAGAATGGAAGCCCATTTAATGAGGAAATCTTTCACTTTGTATTCTTCATACCTGGCACAGTTTCTAACACATATTAAATGCTAGCAGAGAACTTGCACATACTAGAGACTCAGAAAGGTTGAGTTGATTTACATAACTGAATTAATTAGAAATCAAAAACAGTGTCATTGCAAAATAAACAACTTGAAGATTTATAAAATAAATAAAAATCAGAATCAACCACTTATGCAAAACCAGTATTAACTATAGTATCTAATACTTAGTAGCAATTTAAGTGGATAGGAATAAATTCAGATAAATAGATATGAATAAATGTTTATTCCTGGGAATGTTAATAGGTCCAGTGATCTTTAATGAAAGTACAGGAACTTGGGTTTCCCCAATTGGGAGATGTACCACTGGGTAATGGCATTGTCTCCCTGAGCCTATAAGGGTCAGGAATCCCAGGAAAAGGATAGAAAAGATATAAATTCCATGCAAAATCAGGTATGCAAAAAATAAAACTTATTTATAGAACTTAATTTCTATGTCAAATACTAACTTCTGGGAAAACTCCCTTATTTATATAATTTTTTGGGCATTTCAGTTGAAAACAGTCCAATTCAGGGGCCAGTCTGGTGGCTTTGCAGTTGAGTTCGCGCATTCTGCTTCTGCAGCCCAGTGTTCGCCGGTTCAGATCCTGAGCACAGACCTACACATTACTTGTCAAGCCATGCTGTAGCAGGCATCCCACATACAAACAGGAAGATGGGCACAAGTGTTAGCTCAGAGCCAATCTTACTCAGCAAAAAGAGGAGTATTGACAGCAGATGTTAGCTCAGGGCTAACCTTCTTCCAAAAACAAACAAACAAACAACAGTCCTATTCAAGACTTTGCTGCTAGCCATAGTTTTCCCCAGCATGTGGCATTTGGTTTGAGGGAGGGTCATGGTAAGGGAAAGGGTGTCTGGCACTCATCTGGTCCTTGAGGACGGTTACTGTTCATTGGTGGGCTCAACGCTGCCTGGCCTCTTCTGTGTGATGCTTCGCAGCCTCCTCTGCGACATGACCTTCTTCTAACAATGAGGCCCCTGGATGTCCTATGACCTCTCTCTCTCTCTCTCTCTCTCTCTATTTCTCATCTAACTTCTGTGTGTAACTCAAGAAGGCTGCTTTCAATTTGTTCTTCACAGATGTATTTAGGTCTCATATTTCTTCTCCAAAACTTATCTTCACATCTATATTTGAAGATTTTTATCCAGTGTGGGAAGTCTTGGCAGCAGGTTTAAACCAAATAGTATATAAACTAATACTCCTCCACATAAATTATGCTACATTTAATTTAGGTGCAGGGTTTTTTTTTTTTGTAATTAAGAGCCAACACTATTCCATTCCTTAATATCTTCTTCCCAATTCTCCATCCTCTTTTTGGAGTAGAGTTTGGGCAACTTCTTTAAGCTTTCCCTGCCCTCAATTTGACGTGAGTGTCAACTTCAAGTTTAAACAGTCTATCCAGAAGTAGGATGAAGGTAAGAGTAACATATTAAAAACTCTCTCCAGAGGCATCTGATATGGTTGTTGGTGAGGGATCTTCTTTGCATTTAAACCTATTTGGTCAGTGTCTATTTGCACATGACTTGGCTGGTGTTGACCACGGCTGCTTGGTCCAGTTCTCTGTGCTATAGAAGTATTCAGTCT